>NC_051073.1:48985309-50185309 GCF_004664715.2 Peromyscus leucopus
TCTTACATGTTATAATTAATATGCCGTGTATGGCCATACCACCCTGAACATGCCCAGTCTCGTCTTATCTTGGAAGCTAAGCAGGGTCGGGCCTGGTTAGTACTTGGATGGGAGACCGCCTGGGAATACCAGGTGCTGTAGGCTTTAAAAAATAAAAAAATAAAAAAATTAATATGCTATATGTATACTACCATATTATATATAATGTATGTAAGAAACTATATGCTGCCTTCTGTACAACGGGCCATAATATTGTATAATACCACTATATGTATTATCATATAACATTTAAAACTATTTCAAGAGAGGTTCAAATTTATCCTTAATGAACAATAAAATAGATGTGTTTACGATTGTATATTTAAAGTTTACCAACATAAGTGTCTATACACATGTACATAGTGAAATGATTACTATAGACACACAATCAAAGTATTTATCACTTCACATAGTTATTTATTTCTTGAAGTATAAGCACCAAGAAGCTGCTTTTTTAAAACAAATTCCTAGAAAACAATTAAATATTATAGTTACAGCACTTCATCTGTTTGCTGGGTCTCTGGATTTATTCCTCTAACACAGATAAAAGTTTGAACATATTGGTCAACCTTTCCTCATTTCACTCCTTCTCTGCCCTGGTAAGCACCAGTCTGCTTTGTTGTTGCTATGTACTTGACTTTTTTGTCAAGATTCAACATATAACTGAAGACATGCAATGTTTGTCTCTTTGAGTCCCTCTTAGTCCTCTCAGCAAATGTCCTTCAATTTACTCTACACAGCTGTAACATTACTGCAAATTCTTTATTCACTCTCTGACTTCAAGATTAAAAATGCAACAGCAAGTATGGACGTCAGTTAAATCCTAAATACTGGATTATTCCAAATATTTCATATTAATGTCAAGAGCCATGTTCATTACAAAGGATGGAAGGGGAAATAATAGGGGTGCACGTCTACAGGAGAGACTGAGGCAGAGAGGTGGGAAAGACAGGGGTGGAGAGGAAATCAGCCAAAACAAAGAAAGGATGAAAATGTCACAAGGAAACTGGCTATATTGGATGCTAAAAACTGAATTTTAGAAAGTTTGAAATCTGTAGTATAACTTAACAGGAAGTTTACATCATTAAATTTTAACACTGGAGGAGTCTTCAAGTTCAGATCCTTGGCACTTCCAAGTACAGCATCTTTTTATGGGCATGAGATAATTATAAAGTGAAGCAATATAATTAGCCATAGGTCAAAATAGGCCCCCAATAAAATTGTATCTAGCTATAAATCCTTTGGGTTAGTATTTAAAATGCATTCTACTGTGACTTTCCCTGTAAAAAATCTTAGAAAAATATGTAATCTGTTCCATGAATAATGCTCATTAAAATGAAATGATAATTTCCTAGGCATTTTCCTTAACAAAGCTAATTATTTAAAACAGATTTCCCCACAGAGAAATTAAAGTGGAGTCCAAAAGACTTTGTAATATGAAAGTATATAAAAATCATGTTTGAATAATCTCACTCAACTTGCCCAAGTTAGTGTAGTTTTTATGTATAAAGTAAGAAGTCAGCCTCCCCATCTGTGTGTCCTCATCCCTCTAACCCATTTCTCTGAGGATAAATTTATGTTACTAGAGCTCAAATGTAAGGAGGAAGGACCTCATTCAAGGATTTTTAACATTCTTATATTTTTTTACTCATATTAATTATTATAATAGCTACTTCTCTGTGTAGCCAGCTATTCATTATTGGACAAGAAACAGTTTCAGTCAAAGCAGCTCTTGGTTTGTTTACCCACTGTCATCAAAATGAATGCTACCTTTGGGAGGCCTGGAGGTGAGAAAGTATATTTCGAAGTGCCTTGCTTCAAAGTATCTTGGTGATATAGGACAAACAATGATTTTCAAAGTATATTTGACTATAATACACACTTTTTGTTTCAGTAGAATAATAACTGTTCTAAAATCTTGCTTAAATATTAAAACCTAATGGTTAATAAAATGAAGTTCTTAGAGCTAAACAAATTTTTACTTAAAATTTATGTATATAATTGTATGCAGATGCATTTGTATAGGGACATAAAACAGGAATAAAAACACAACAAACTCAGACACAGTTTTAACATCACTTAACATTTAAAGAATTTTACGCTGGTTACCTCTTTGATGTACAGGTATATAAATTATGATTTTTTGTTGTTATGACTGTTTCCCTAAAGAAATCATTCAAAGCTTTCAAGAAGAGGCAGCTTGTCATTTCTCTTTCTAAATGCAAATGTGATTGTATTTCCCAATCACTGATTCTGTACGATAATGGCATGATTGCTAGCTAGGAACCAGCAGTCTCTCAGAGTGGTTATTGTCTTTGACAATTCCTCTGGTACTCACTGAAATAATATGGTATATTGTTATTTTTGTATGTGCAAGTTTTGTCATTCAAGCAGATGCTGAGATCCTTGATGAGCTATCTGTCCCTCATGTCTCCCTGGAGGTCTTCGTGGGAACTTATCCATTGTCATAGTTGGGTAATGTTTGGACATCGGATGGAAACTGAAAATGTCAGTAGCTAGTTTTTTTCTTTTCTTCTTAATAGTGGCTCTCTCAGAAGCTAAAGATAGGAAGCATAACCAAGCCTCATGAGGAAACAGGCTCAAGCTGTAAGAAAGTGCAAGTGATGTTGAATAGAAGTGTTTCTGTTCTGCAGTCACAGTCAAGGCTAATTGTAAACTTGGCTGACAAGAAGCTTGAAGCACTTTCTGTTCTAGAAGGAATTCTGATGAGCAATGCATAATTGAAGCCAAACAGGTTTGCCTCTTGCAGATGCACCAAAGACCTCTACCACCTCCTCCTTATTGATGAACAAGAGGGTTGAGAGTGGTCAGAAGTGTCAGAGGATCTTGAAACACTAGTAGAATAGGAGAGATTATTTGGTTTTCTTCCCATAATGCTTTTCTCTTGCAATCATTGCAGCATAAAGCCCCCTTGTTCTATGGATGACATATCTAGGGACAGACAGCTAAGAGAACCAGCAGGTGAGATTTCTAAGACGCTGAGCATGTCATCCTCTGATTGGGTGTTTGCTGGGCTACAGTACTTATCAGCCCAATATTGTGCTGTATTTCAACAGAAGCACAATGAAGAAGTTCTTTACAATCTTACCTCTTTTGAGTCTGGGTGCTCTCTATTTACTGCTGACAAATATTAAGAGGCTAAGAGAAATCTGAAGCATTTCATATTATGTGGGACAGGAAGAAACACTATGAAGTGCAATCGAAAAATATATGGAAGCAGTTTCTCTTCTATCCTTTTCCTCTTTGAGCCTCTGTTGGTAGGAGAGAACTTCACAGTGGCTTGGTATTTGGTATAAAGAGAAAGGGAATTAATGAAGCAGAAGAAAATGTAGAACTGCCCAAGCACGGGCTGCATAAAGCAATGGAAACCAACTGGATTCCTAGCAGGACCACAAAGGGCAGGGCTGCCTCAGCTGAAGGGATGACCAACAGAGGTAGTCGTCGAGAGTAGAGATGACACTCATTCTAGAAAACACAGGAACAGCATTTCCTTAGGACCACCCGCCCCAGACCAAAGTGCAAGGACACTTAACCCCAGAGATAATTAAGCAGGAGCAGATTTCATCATTTTTAGTCTTTCTTATCTGTAGCCAACTAGTGGGAAAAATTAGAAGGACTAGATGGGAGAAGGTAAATATTTCAATTTAGATATGAGGCTGTTGTAGGTTGAGCTAAATTTCAAAGACTGGCAGTTAGCAAGAAGGTGTAGAATCATTTCAAGGCAAAAGTGACCCACAGAACCAAGGAGGCTATATAGCAGGGGGGACCCTAGGATGACTGTGGCTTATAATAAGTTTTGGTTTTTCTCAATCACTGGGCAAGCCTCAATGAAACATTTCACTATTAGGATACGAATTTGTACTGTATCAAGCTGATAATAGAAAAATAAATAAATAAATAGACAAATAAGTGAGTGCTTTACTGGAGGACATTTGAAGGAATGATTGAACGATAAAGCCAAATGTTATTAATAGAATCTAGCCTTTTTTCAATGTCTACTTCTCTCATGAGCTGCGTTAGCCTCTTTGAGCATTAGGGGTGGCATAACCACTCTTTGCCTCTTTTGTCTCACCTCCATTTCTTCTATCCTCTATGATTGTCCTGAATGAATATGATTTAATGTGTCCCCTCTGTAGGCTATCACATCATTAGGTCTCAGGATACATTTTCGAAAGAAGACATTTAATTTTCTCTACTCCTTTAACATATTGATTCTCATTAGATCAATAACTGGTCCAATTAGCTGTGGCTAGAGTGGAAAGTCATGAGGCAAGTCAAGAATAGAATCAGAGGTGGGTAATTTTCTCAAAGAGGGGCAGGGCAGATTGGTATACTGGACTTGACTTAGAGTGTTCATTTACTGAGTTACAGATTCTGATGCCCTTTGGCTAAGTCTATTTCTAAAATGTAGAACTTTCTTAAACCACAAAGTGACTGTCTGTGATCACATCAAGGTGAACCATAACAGATCTTTAGCCTACTTATTATGTGTTAACAGAGAGGAAGTCTTCAGAAGGTCAGATGTGACACACATTCTTGGTCAGGAAGAAGAAATGAAACAGGCAAAACAATCGTTCTTCAAATTACTTATGGTTAAGCAGAGCTTCAGGTAAATGAAAAGTGCAATTGCATTAGTGATGTGCTTGTTTCTCAAGGTGGGATATGAAAACTTGTATATAAAGCTGAATGCCACTACTAGAAAAACACTGCACCACATGGCCTCTAATGGTGGACTGTGGTGTTTTGAAGGATAGCTCAGTGACACCATGTCCTTGAGAACAACTGAGGGTTTTGCATTTGATATGCAACTGAGGAGATACAGATACGTGTGGACATTATTTTCCTGTTACTTGGCAACAGTTTCTTTTCCCTCTTAGCAACAGTGGAAAGAAAAGCCTTTTGAAAACTGAAAAGACCACAGAACAGAAAAGTCAAATCCTTTTCATATATCCTTCAGCTGGAGGGCATATTACAAGATGCTGGATTCCGCTGTGGACAAAATGAAGTACTCTTGTTATCTAGTTATGATTATATTCCTATTGAAATTTAACCCACAACTCCAGTATTCTAATTGTCTAATGGTTCTACCTTTTATCCTACAGTTAGGTATTTGGAAACACAGGACTTTTGTTCAATTTCCATTCACATCCATTCTGGCAGCATGAGACTGAAAATAAAAAGAAGTCTATCAGGAGAGGCAATGATTTTCAGGTAACCTCTGATTGTGTGATTAACCAAACACATCCTGGATTTCTCATAGAACTAAGCTGGTAGGAAAACTGCAGATATCACAAGGAAGAGAAAGGTAGAATAGTTAGTTAGTGGGTGATATCTGCCTAGCACAATCCTTGGCTTGAAAACGAATGTCGAATCTTCCATCTTGGTAGAAATGGTAATCATTTTTAGGAAAGAAAGAGGTGCATTAAGTCACTAAGGATCTAGGTTTTTTTTGGTTTGTTTGTTGTAGCTATTCATGACACTTAAGGTGCAAGTAATGAAAGTTAAGAAAATAATTTATCAATATCCTAAGCCTAAAAGGAAAAACAACTCCAAGGGGGAATTTCAAATGATTTTAAGAAACAAAAGTCATTAGTTTCACTGATGAAGTATCCACAAGCACTGTCAAAATATTCATAGTCTGCTAAGCAGTGAGGCTTGAGCCTGCTGAAGTGAAGCTCTGTATCATATCATAGTTTATGCTTGGTTTCATGGGATAGTTCACAATATATATTTCTATGATATTTGGTTCACCTATTATTATGAGTAGACATCACTGCACCCAAGATGTCAATCATGTCTATCATCCCAACAAAGTCCCTTCACAGTCCTTTCCAGTGAGTCCACAGTGCTACTCAGGCAAAGGCAGTCCAAGTGTTTGCAGATGTTAGTATTTCCTGCCCTTGATAAGTGACTTGACACATAAGCACACATGACAATCCACTGTTCGAGGCCATGTGGTGCAGTTTTTCTCATAGGCATTCAGCTCTCTTTAAGAAACAAGTACCTCACCAATGCAAGTGCATTTTGCTCAGTTGACGCCATTACCTCCCTGTTGTGTAACGTTTTTCTGGAGAGACATGAACAAATTTATAGTCTCCCCAGATGGGGAACTGAAGGCAGAGCAAGGAAATTATTCCACCCAAGTGTAACTGGGTAACCCAGTATGCTTAGTGGGGTGACTCACAAGAGCACGAAAGGTTTAAAGGCAGCTTTGTCAAAAAAAGGTGCACACTAGTGTGAGTGATGACTCACTAGTGCGTGTGTCCTTGAAACTCCCTGCACAGAAGAGTCTTCTCTTTCCTGGAAACTGTTTACTGCTTACAAACCTGTTGGGGGAGGGGCCTGGTGACTCATACCTTTCCGAGTTTCTTGAGTCATGTGGTTTTTTTTTTTTTTTTTTTTTTTTTTTTTTTTTTTTTTTTTTTGAGACAGGGTTTCTCTGTGTAGCTTTGTGCCTTTCCTGGAACTCGCTTTGGAGACCAGGCTGGCCTCGAACTCACAGAGATCCACCTGCCTCTGCCTCCCGAGTGCTGGGATTAAAGGCGGAGTCATATAATTTTTGTTAGCTTTTTGAATTTTACGAGTTTCATTTCTCCCTCCAGGATGGAATGTTTCTATTCAGAGGAAATCGCTCTACCCTCTCTCACCCTGGCATGGCGTTTTCTTAGTCTCTGCCCATAGTTCTTGTATCAATCAATTTACTTTTATTTCTCCTGAATCGCATTCCTTTGCCTAGAGTGGGATCCAGCCACTGTCTGGGTTAGTCAGAGTACAAGGTCTCTAGCTCTCAGAACTACATACAGAG
The DNA here is from genome assembly GCF_004664715.2 of Peromyscus leucopus. Lineage (NCBI taxonomy): Eukaryota > Metazoa > Chordata > Mammalia > Rodentia > Cricetidae > Peromyscus > Peromyscus leucopus. The sequence continues at coordinate 48,992,175 of NC_051073.1, forward strand.
CACTGGCCCTGCAGCTCTCACAGACATCGCCTTCCAGAATGATAGCAAAGGCATTATTTGGAATCCAGGGGACTTTTGCTTTCAACAACTACTCTACCTCCCTTTATTAAAAAACTTAAATAGTATTTCTTCTTTTTGCATTTACTAATACTTTCATTGTTATTAATAATGCTCTTAGTAGGTGCTAGGTTCACCTTCAGTATCTTCGGGCTCAATTTTTTTGTGTCATAGATGACCTCCAGTCTTAAGGCGAATGACATATGAAGTATTTAGAACTGAATGATGACCCTTAGTCTGGTATACGTAGCATGTTTGGTACCTACAAAAGTGTGTTTTAAATAGTATGGGACAGCAGTAGATTAAGGGAACAGCTTCTTTGCTCGGGATCATCTGGCCATGTTGGGCAAGGCTGTCCTCTATTTTCAATTTAATGTTTAATAAGATATGGGTATGTAAAAAGCTCAGAAAAACTAACAACTAATTTCCCAGTTTATTACAAGGAATGCTTTAAACTACTGCTGTATGTTTATGGACACATACAATCATTTAACATTGCTCATATATGCATGTGTACTTGTTATTTCTTAAAATATCTCGCCCCTTTATCTACTCACATTTCTTTTCAAAAATATACAACTTTGAACTTATCAGTGGAATAAAAGGCTAATTAGCAATATAGATTTACATGCTTCTTTGATTGCAGAAACTTTTATTACTTGAAGAATATCAGGAGTAAAATGTTTATGTTGATTTATGTTAATTTTTGACCTTTTCTCATGATTAACTAAGACTGTATGCAATTATAGTTACAGACTTTATGTTACTTAACACAACACATGTATATTTTAAATAAGAAAATACATAACTTGTGTAGGTAACAAAACAATGAAACAAAACAAGAAAAACTCAGACACTAAAAATGAGATTTTTTTCTTAAACAACTTTCATGCAATAGTAATAGTTTTGGACTCTAATTCAGTCTAACATAAAACTAAGAAAAATTAAAAAAAAAATAAACGAACTAATATTGATTAAATAATCCAGGCAAACTTATGCAAAAAAAAAAATGGTTCATAAAACTGTTTGGCACCCAGTACAATGAACTTACGGACCAAGTTTTGCAACTTAGGATTGTCACCATTTGGGAGAATATATAAATACCTATATCATTAAAACCATTGTTCCCAACTTCTAAACCTCATCCTTTAGTTAATCATATGCTAGAATTTGAAAAAACAAGAGCTTTATGGATCACTATCCTTACATGATACCATATTAATAGTGGTCTAAATATGGATATCCAGCCTAGGATACACCCATTAGTAAACAAAAGAATATACACAGACACACACGCACGCACGCACACACTCACACACGCACGCAGAGGCAGTCTCATGCACATGAGGAGACTGGAGGGCAAGATGTGGAAACTGTTTATCTCCTTGCTCCATGTAGGTTCCTGGAATCAAATTCTAGTTATCTGGCTTAGTGGCAATTACCTTTAGCCCACAGAGTCATCTTATTGATCCCAAATTAAAATATTTAAAGGATTACTGCTTTAGTGACTAGGCTTTTTTCAAAACCTTCAGCTCATAAGAGTTGAAACCAATCTAAGGTTATACTTTATAATTTCATAAAGAAAAATATTGTTTAGAAAGAATCACTTTTTAAATTTTAAATGGTTTGCCTTTTAAAAGAAAGCTGTTTATTCCTCCTGAAACAGCCAAAGGACATCATGCTGGTAACTAATTTGTGAGGCTGCAGAGCAGAAGGTGCATCAGATTCATGGAAGAACTCTCTGCCAATGTCTATTGCAAGTCTCATCATTTCTTTGAGATACAACAATTGTGACAGCTAATTTTAAAAGTGATCACATCAAAAAACCTACAATATCGACAAATAAACATATCAATATAAGTAATTGCTCTGTGTACTGAAAAATTGTAACATATTGCTGAAACAAAATGGAAGAAGTCCCAAACAAATGATGATTTCAGTCTAGTTCATGTACTAGGGACCTCATTAAATTATTCATCCCTCCATTCCCATGAACACCCACAGAATTGATGGACTCAAGAGAGAAGTATGCCAACAGAATACTTTGGCAACATTGGCAAGATGATTCTACAATTTTGTTGAGATGCAAACAATCTCAAATGAAGTAACGAGAGTAAGAGCAGAGCTGGAAGAGTTGCTCTCTCGTGATTTCATAATTTTCCATGAAGTTGCACGTGGCAACCAGCACAGCAAAGAACACAGAGTTTAATGCAGTGAGGTAATGAGTCCAGAAGCATGTTTGCACACAATGGCCAACTGAACATTGATAACGGTACCCAAATAGCCAGGCTGGAGAAAGCGCTCCTTTTAGCAATGAATAAACTATCACTCACACATTAAAAAAAAAAAATCAAACTTCTCTCACTCATTTAGTTATGAAAACTGTTGGCTCAAATGTTAAAGTAAGAATGATAAAGGTTCTGAAAGAAAATGTGGCTAGGCAAAAAATGTTCTTCAGAGACACAGAAAACATTGGAGCCAAAGAAAAACATTCTTGCATGTGTCTTTAGGAGAGTGACCCACTTTTGCTCATCATAGAGGATCACTATGAAAATGGGCAGCATTCTCATCTGATACCCATATTTCCCCCCTAAGCTTTAGCAGATGAAGTGAGGGAGCCAGGACACGTCTTTCATGGTTTGAGTTAGTGTTTTCATGAAAGGGGTTCCAGGGAACTTTGTAGTCCCTTCCCAGGATGCAGCTTCTAGAATGTGGTTATCTATGACCAAGAAAACCAGTTTACTGACCTGATCTTAAATTGCTAAGCAGCTGGGAAGGTGATAAGCAGCTTTTTGTTTTCGCTAGCTTCCCAGTTTATGATGCTTTGTTTCAGCAGCCTAAATGGGCTAAGACAAAATGGAAATCCAGGTTTTGTGGAATATGCTACAATGTGTATATATGACACATTTTTATCATATAAATAAACAACATTGTGGGTGGAAATTAAAACCAAAGTTAACAGTTTCCTTTAGATGTTTACTACTGTCTTATCTAACATGGCCACTGTTAAGTATTTGACCAAAAAACATGAAAATGTTTGTCCATTAAAAGGCTTGTAGCTAAATACTTACACCAGCTTCATTCATGAGAGTGAGAAACAGAAACAGCCCAAATTTTTTTAAAGATGTATTTATTTATTATGTATACAGCATGTATGACTGCAGGCCAGAAGAGGGTACCACAACTCGTTACAGATGTTTGTGAGCCACCATGTGGTTGCTGAGAACCGAACCCAGGACCTCTGGAAGAGCAGTCAGTGCTCTTAACCTCTGAGCCATCTCTCCAGCCCAGCCCAAATTTTTATTAGCAGGTAAAAAGAATAAATTATTATAAATTCACACAATAGAATATCAATAAATATTGAAAAGAAAAAAAACTATATATGCAGGTAGCATCCTGAAACAAATGTCAAAAAAAATATTGTGCTGCAGGAAGTAGGTTAGGTGTAAACAAGTTAATCCTACCGAGATCCTGTGGCACAAAACGATGGACAGGCAAAAATGATCATTTATACTAGAAAGCCAATCACTGATTTAAAGCAGTGGAAATAATAAGACTGTCTGTAAAGGGAACTTTAAAAACTTCTTGGTAATAAATATGCTTTATATCCTAATTTCAGAGTTGCTAAAATGGTATACACTCAATTAAATGTATTAATACAATTAACATTAATTTTTTAAATGTTTTTGAAGGTTAAACAATGTCTACAGTCAATATCTTAGATACAGCTGTTTAAGAGGGATGATTGATAACAGTCATGTGGGAATTCTGTATCATTCTGCAAGTTTTCATGTGTCCCTATTTATTTCAGAAGGAACAACTTTTGATGCATAATAATACTGTGATTCACACACATAAGAAAACCTTAAAGAAAGGCATTGAATTACTATAAATTAAACATCCACAGAATTTGTTTGTAATTGAATTACTATAAATTAAACATCCACAGAATTTGTTTATAAAGGCAATGTCTGATTTGCATAAGAAAGCAGCTGGGGTATATGAGCTGAAACATTACATCGTAAGCATCATTATTTTAGAAACAAATACTATAAACATATTGTCTAGAAGACAATGGAGAGAGCTAGAATCAGTAAGTTACAGATTGACACTTAGAGGAAAGAGGGAAAAGGAGTGGAGAAGGAAGGAGAGAATTGTTTACACTGGTAGATTCATTTCCATGCAAAAATGACTAACATGTTGTGTAGATATAAAATCTGATTACAGAGAAAAATGGTAATGTTCTGATTGTGTTTGCAGGAAATGATCCTTTTAGTGAGTAATAATGTAATTTAGTAGAAGCTTGAAAGAACGTTCTCCTGGTATATTGTCCCAAACTGTCTTTTCAATAAAGAAGACATACAGCATTAATTATGAGATGGCTGTGTAAAAGGCACATGTAATTTTCATGTGAAAGAAACTAAATGAAATATTTTATGACTGCCATCATCATTACAATAACACCTCCAAGATTCTTGCCCAGTGTGGAAAAATAATTCAAATTTATGTCAATTGCAGCAGACTGAATCAAAGGCGCTGCTGTTATCACACTGAGAGTGATGGTTCCTTTGCTTTAATATCAGCAGGGAAAATATCAAATAAATGTAATCCAACTGCTAATAAATCTACTATTTCTGGATTTTCAGCCTGTGTGTGTGTTAAGGCTTCATTGGTATAAGAATCCCCTCTTGTATTCTGGCTATATTTGGCCCTTAAGAAACCAATGAACAGACAAAAGATTTCTAGAGGTTCAAACTGTTGTGTCTGATTTCTTTCCATAGGAAGCATGCTTCATGAAGAGCAGCTGTTTGGATTTCTCATCTCTTATTCTTTGTGGATTTCTAATAATACTGCTGTTTCTGCTATTTTCTCTGAGATTCAGCTGTGACTTTTCCACCAGGGCTGAGTTGCTCATAGAACTCTCTCTTTCACTCTAGAATTACCCAACGCCTCAGCTATATATCATATCAGAGCTAGGTGCTTTCATATAGGTAGCAGAGAATGAGGATTTTTTTCTTTGCTAAAGATATACATCGTAAGTATAAGAAGTTATATTGCACAAGGTAATAACATTAACATAAAGGCTATAAGAAGCCAGGATCTTTAGTTAGGCTCATTCCTTAATCTTCCCAAGTCTTTCCCTTAGAGAAAATCACATTATCCATTTTAATTCCACTTTCTCTTGCTGACTTCATCTTTAAGTATGAACAGTGAACATGTAACATTATTTGTTGATTATTCAGACATTATTTTCTCAAAAGAAGATATCATTTGCATATTCTTTTATTTAGCATTCCTATTCTTTCATACATTATATAAATGGTACTGTTTTGTTTAACCATGGTTGCATTTGGCTGACTTTAAAATATTTTTTTTTATTCCTGCAATTCCTGCTTTTCAACATAGTTTCTTTCTTTTCAAACCTTTCAACTTATATCAGCTGCGTTAATATTAGTACCTACTTTTTCCATTTCTTCAACATCTCAAATTATGCCGGTTCTTTCAAATTTTTTTCCAAATCACTAGAACATATTTTGTCCTCAAACTTCATCAAATGTCCTTTCTTGGAAATCAAACTGAGTTCTATATTGTTAAAGTAGAATGAATGGTTTCCATTCTTTCCCTGTAGACTCATTACAAGAATGCTTATGGTAGAAAAAAAGAAACACCCCAACAGTACATTCATCCTTTTCTTACATTCTTCCATGGCTCTAGATGATGCTGCAACAACATTGAGAATTACTCTACCCCTTTCCCTGAATAACTTGTCTTGTCTGTATGCGAGGGAGGAGCAGCACATTCATATTAGTTCTTATCAATGGATATCCTCAGACTTGATGTGTGGAAAGATGAGATGGATGAATGATTATCTGAGCAATACTAGCTAGCATGCCTCCCTTTGCTCACATAAATTTCTCATTCCAGTGCAGTTTTTGCACAGCACTGATTTCTCCTTGAATACTAAGGTCCTAGGTTCTGGGTATGTATGTGCTATCATGCCAAAGAAAGCCAAAGCCAGACAGAGATGAAAATGGTGTAAACATTTTTAGGGACTATAGTAATAGGGGCCAAAAGACCTCAGTATGGACTTCAACTCCATTGTGAATAAATCAGGGACAAGGAGGAACAAATATCTCAACTTCTGAATTGTTATACATAAGTTAACCTTCATTTTTATCTGACTAGTTTCCTATTTTTCATGCAAAATAGAAAAAAATATCTTATGGATTATAGATGAATAGAACTTGAAAAATGCTGTAATGATTTAGACAATTATTAAGGGCTTAAAGAATAGTACAAGAGTTTACAAAATGCTGCGAAAATATAAGAGTCAAGAAAAAGCAGGCATGATAAAATTGTTATGAGGATCCACAGAAAAGTCACAGATTTCAACTAAGTAACAAAAAAGGACAGGAAGAAATTGGTACCATTTATACTTCTAAATCTCCTTACTCTGTTTGTTTAACATAATGTGAAAGATGCTGTTCCTGTTATTGAAAATAAAGCAGTAAATGAAAAATACAACACTTTCTACCTTTACTTTGCTATGGAGCATGGTAGACAAATATGCATTTTGTTAAGAGAGATGATTATGCATTTTAGAGACAAGTGAATTATAGCATATGGATATGCTATCCATGGAAGAAGTCAACAAAATCAATCAGCAAGTGAAACAAGGCTATAGAGGAGAGGAAGGGAAAGATTCAAATGTACAAGAACCTAGTGAACCTTACTCTAAATATTTTGGGGAAGAGACTGAAATACAAAAGAAGCATAAACATGAGAACTCAGTAACAGACAACTACACAGTTCAGGGGAGATGTTACTGTGTTTGGTCTAGGAAGGTGACTGTAGATAGGATGGGAAATGTTAAGATTTGAGATGTGAAGTTAAGGCTATTAGTATTTTCTCAATAAATTGACAGAAAATGTATAAAAAAGAAAGCAATATTTGGCCCTTAAAATTATAGGAAGGATAATAAAATTATAGGATAATGTTTCTCAACTTTCCTAATACTGTGACCCTTTAATACAGTTCCCCACGTTGCGAGGGCCCTAATCATAAAATTAATTGTGCTACTACTTCAAAAGTATAATTTTGCTACTGTTATGAATTGTAATGTTAATATTCTTGGAACTAGAGTGTCACTAAAGGGGTCGCAACCCACAGGTTGAGGACTACTACTGAAGAACAAGAAGGATGTGAGAGAAAGAATAATTCACCATGGTCTGCTGAATTAGTGATCCTCCTTAGACATTCCCTAATGGATATGTTAATTGATTATATCTCTAAGCCTGCAACTCAGGCAAAAGTTCAGATGTGAATTTACACTTGTAATCCATAGACTCACAAATGGCAATGAAGTGATAAGAATGGATGAGACCACTAATGAAAGAAATGAGAGAATCAAAGAGAACTCATCGAAGATGGACAAGTGGCTACTATGCTATCTACCTATGAGCTGAAGGAGGGCTATGAAATAAGACTGAGTCAGACCTTCGTTTTGTACAACCTTCTTCTACTGGAAACACTTCCTTTGCTTGGATCCAGAGACAATGAGATCAAATCTACAGAGAGCTGAAGGAGAAATTAGAACTGTCTGTTATATTGAATATTACAAGTAGAGAGTATTCGTAACATTGGGAAAAGTAATTTCAATTGAAATAGAAGAAAAAGGGAATTGGAGACCATTATTTTTTTTTAAAAAAAATCATACAACAATACACTGTATTTTCATCATTTTTACCACTCCCTCTTTCCATTGCAACTTCCTCTACCTTTTCTCACTCAGATTTTTGACCTTTTCTTTTATAATTTTATATGTCTCTATATACTACATATATGTACACACATACATATGTAATGACTAAAGAATTCATTGGAAGTTGATGGTATGTTTATGGGTTTAAGTTGGATTACCTAGGATTGGATCATCTATCAGGGAACTTGTCCCTTGAGAAAAATAATTCTTCATTCCAGAGTAGACACTGATTGCTGTTGGCTCCTCATGTGGTCGTAAGGCCTTGTAACAGTTCCCCTACCCCTCTTGACACATAGACTGGTGTGGTCATTATGCAGGTCTTGTTTAGACAATCATATTGTTGATATTTCATGGGTACAATATCCTTGTTATGTCTAGTAGATATTACTTCATAAAAGATGTCTAGGTCTTCAGGCTCTTATTCTTTCCTTCCTCTCTCCCACTATGTTACCTAACGTTAGGAGTAGATTATGTTGCAGATATACTAGTTGGAGTTGGGGACCCATGGTCATTTATCTCTGCATTTTACCAGTTATGGATCTTTGTAGTAGCCTTTATGCTGCAAAAAGAAGTATTTCCAATGAGCAGCGAGAGCTGCATTTATCTGTGGGTATAGAGGTGTTTAGAATACTGTTCTAGGAAAATGGTAGTAGTAGTTTGTCCTTTATGATCTCTCCAGCCATGAGGCCAGGTTTAGAGTACTAGATATGAATTACTATCTACTGTCTAATTTAACAGCTATTGGTTATCCTCAAGATATGCTTCAATATTGTACTTCTTGGAGTGCCTTGATTGGGCCAGTCATTGCTGTGGTTTGTAGGCTTAGCATCTGGAAATTAATATTATTTATCTCTCTTGACAGCTTACATAGCAAATTTAGAGTCTATGAGAGCCAGTCCTCAGGCAGGAGGCTTCCAAATTAGTATTATTTCAATTCTTCCAAATCATCTGAATGAATGGAATAAGTCTTACCTTCAAGATGTGGAAAACAACCAAGAGTAAGGACAAAGGTCTTTATTGTTTTGGGAGTCTTTTGGATCCATTTTACCAAAAACTGAAAAGGAAGTTTCCCTTACCTAACACTGATTTTTGTTAGATGACTCCTGGAGGAGGTATTATCATCTTCCTGTCTCTCAGTCTCTCTGTCTTTCTGTCTCTTTCTCTCCCTCTCCCTCTCATGTATATATATATATATGTGTGTGTGTGTGTGTGTGTGTGTGTGTGTGTGTGTGTGTGTGTGTGTGTGTGTGTGATATTTATACATTACCCTCCCTCCTCTTCTCTAGATAAATCCCACCCAATTTCCCTCCTTTCTTGCTTTATAAGTGATAATTCTTATAATGATAATTAAAAAATAGGCTCATTTTACATTCTCATGAATGCATTGTACATGGTACATAAATACCTCCTTATGCCTTCTGTCCCTCTACATGCATAAATCTTCCCAATATTAATATCTTTGTTTCAGTGGTTCACTTGCTGTAAGTTATTATTGGTGAAATTATTAAGGCCACTCCACATAGTTAAAAGGGAGATTTATTTAGTGGCATAACTTACAAATGAAGGGATAGGTAAGTTGCAGGTTCTGGGAAAGATGCAGCACAGTCTGGCGGTGTTCTCTGGAGAACTCTCCTCGGTCTACCTCTAGCGTCCAGGGTCCAGGAAACAAGAGAGGGCAGCACATCCGGATCTCGGGTTTCAGGGCCCTCTCTTGGCCCCGCCTTGTAGGCGTGATAGTTACTGAAGCCTCAATAGGGGTTGGAACTTGCAGACCAAAGCTGGAATGGCTACTCACTACAAGCTATGAACTGGCTTTTAGATATAGGACTATCATACAGAAGACATAGATTGTATTTGGGTTTACTTTTCGTGTCATACATCTTATGGGCTAGGCAGGTGTTTAATGATGTTGATCCAACATTATACAGTATGAGGCCCTAAAATTCTCAGTGCCTCACTTTATCATTTCCTTCCCCTAATTCCTGGTAACTCAGGTCCTTTTGCTTTTGTAAAGAATAAATAATCTAAAGATAGGTGGACTAGCAAAAAGGTTTTGTTTTTTAAATTCTTTTACTCAAAAATTATATCCAATTGAACATTTTACAAACTGAAGAAATTTACCTACAATTTTTTTCTTCTCATTTTCAAATTATCTACATGTAAATAGTCTGCTTAATTTCTATAGCCTTCATTTTAAATCTTAACCATCTTATGTTGTAATGTGAACTATCACTTTAAAATCATGTTTTTAATGTATGTGCGATACTTAAATTTTCACTGATTTGCATGTTTTCAGGACCCTACAGCTGTCCTGACAACATTTGCATGTTAAAAAATATTTTTCTTACTGAATACTAAAGAATTTATATGATTTTTATTTTCTCATAAAGACCTAAAGCTGTCACTACCACAATAACCATTACCATGCATTCAAATACATTTGGTGACATCATTGACTATTTAAGATCAAGTGAAGTATTCACATTTCTGTAGGAAACATCATTTTAGTCAGGTAAGAAATACTCTCCATGAATTCATTGTAACTGTAGAAACTAGTGAAGAAAAATTAAAAGCTACATTAAAACTGTGAGGCTCAATAATAACAAAGATATAAACATAAGGGAAAAACATGAAGTTCTTTTTTATATAAGTAAAAGTATGCTTATATGTGCTGTAAGAGTAGTTTCAAAAGCTCAGAATGAGAAAGCTGATGATATCTCCAACCTTTACAAAAGAGACCAAAATATTGACAACATAGAATGAAATTGCCGTTTGAAGTAAAATTTGAAGGCCAAAGGTTTAGCCTAAGAAGAGAGTCACAATTATATAAATATCAATGTTTGTTTATTTTGCCTCAGTGTTTATATTCACAAAAAAATAAAATGAGAAAACAATCTGAACTCTCCACAAAGCAAGATTCTCCAAATAAAATTTCATTTATCCCTGAGATGTGAAACTCTGCTTTCAACAAAACAAATGTTCTCAGTATTTCTCTACATATAAGAAAATGTTCAGGACACAGCTTTAAATAAAGAAAAAAGTAGAATTTAAAATGGTACATATCATTCAGAGTGGGAAATTATGGCTGAAATATACTGTATGAAATTTTTTAAATAGAAGAATTAATTTTTAAAAACTATATATGCTAAAGCAGATTGAACCTAGTGTTACTTTTTCTTTTAAAGTGAACTGTTCAAATATCAAGGGAAAAAATTTGAAAACAGATTGAAATTTAAGCATAGAATTAGGTTAGTGAATATACTTTAAAAATCTTGAAATATACATATTACAATTAAACATATAATGTTTTATTGGCATTTCTAGATATTTTAATAAAATGACATTTTTTTGTGTTAAAATTATAATAATACCCTGTCCTGTTTTTCTTTCTGAATTTATTATGTATTATTATTCTTTCACACACACACACACACACACACACACACACACACACACATATATATATATATATTATACTGAGTTTTGGACATGTTTCTCCTATTACCCTCTCTTAATCCTTCTTGTCCTTCTGATGCCATTCTTCTTCAAATAATTTATATTCCTACCTTTGTGTGCTGTGGGATAACCCATCTGTATGCTGCACATGTGTTTTATTACCATTGGTTAATAAAGAACATGCTTTAGCCTATAGCAAGTCAGAATAGAGCCAGGTGGGAAATCCAAGCAGAGCCTCAGGGAGAAGGGTGGAGTCAGGGGCAGACACTAGTCAGCTATCATAGGAGCAAGATGTATTAGAACATGGGTAAAGCCAGGAGACACGTGGCAAAACATAGATTAGTAAAAATGGGTTAATTTAAGTTGTAAGAGCTAGTTCATAATAAGTCTGAGCAATAGGACTAGCAGTTGTAATTAATATTAAGACTCTGGATGATTATTTGGAAATGGCTGCGGGACAAGATGGGACAGAGAATGCCACCATTTACCTTTATGTCTTTGTGTGTGTGTGTGTGTGTGTGTGTGTGTGTGATATTGACCTTAATTAAGGTTGCTTGCATAAGTACAGATGGAGATTATTTACTAGGACATGAACAACTTTGTGGCCACACCACTGAAGAAAATGACACCCCTACCGTCGTGTATATTAACTGCCCATAATGCCTCAGTAAGGAGTATAGCTTCATGAGACCTTCTCCCATGCATGAAGAAACAGAGATGGGCCAAATTTTGCAGAGAGCAGTGTAGTAACCACAGGTACAGAGCTCATGTGTGTAATGGTTGTGCCATCTCCAGAAGACACTGCTTTTCATCATTCCTACCACACTGCAAAGCTCTTATATTCTTTCCTTTTCCTCTTCCAAAACATTCTTGGAGCCTGGGAAAGGGTGATACTCATGGCTTTTTCAGGATTAATCACTCAATAGTCCCCATAATTTGACCTGTTAGAAGATTGCATTTACTGTTGCCCACTGAGAAAAGAAGCTTCACTGATGAAGGTTGAGAGAAGCACTTATCTATGTGTATAAACACAAGTACTTAGAAAGCAATTTGACACCATTTAACAACACAACAGTACTAGATTCTCCCCTAGTTCTATGGCATCCTCAACCAATAGATCTTGAACAGGGCTACAGTACCATACATTAATTCTCTCCTGTGGAACTCAGAAAGTGTTTATTTACCCCGACAATAGTCATGTCATTTTTGTACCTGTGCACATACATTGACAGAAAGATAATGATTATAATGGATTGAATCCACAAGAATGTAGAGCTGTTGATGGCTTTCCTCCCCAACCAGCCTGAATAGCACCTTCCAGCACTGTGAAAGCCAGCCATGACAGAGGAAACTTCTGTCTCAGAGCCATCTTGATTTCCCAGTATCCTGCAACCGAAGTTTGTGCTAACTCCTGCAATAGAGTCTTATAATCTAGTTCTGAGGGACAATAAAGAATATTGACAATATCCTGTAATGTTTCAGAAGCTGCCTTTGAGGCCTCTTTGACCAATAGTTCCTAGAGAGTTTTCTTTATTCCGTATTTAGAAAGTTTGGAAGAATGATTGATTCTAGCACAGAACAATCAGTTGTAGAAAATTAATATTATACATTTTTGTAGCATGATTTATTTTGCAAATTATGTTTAATTACCTTACCATGACTATACTATAATTACATACAATTGCAGACACATGAAGTGATTCTTTCACAGTCTTTCCATTTAATGATGGGACATTTGAGAAATATCACATTTGTTGTTTTAGATGTAATCTATAAATAAGGAAGTTTTTTTTTTCTTAAACTAAACCATGAGTGTAATAAATTCAATTACACTCCCACGCAAAGGAATATAGAGGCAAATGGAAAATTATAAGCCAAATGTGCGGCAATGAAACTCATGTTCAATCAACCATAGAGGACCATACTTGCTATGCTGTCTTAACGATGTAAATTTTTCTGTTCTGTTTCTCATTCATTTCCAAACCAATTAGTATACTTTTTATTAAGTACTTTGACCTGTAAAAAGAGACAAGTATTTTTAAATTAACATAATAAAAATCACTGAATTCCATTATTACAAAATGAAAATCACTGTTTTATCAAGACTTATAAAATTGTATACTAAAGGGGAGGACATTAATGTGTGTATATTTTAACAGTTCAGTTCAAATGCAAGAAGATTAAACATGAAATAGAATTCATAATAAATAAGCTTAACAGTACAAATGTCTAACACACAAATGGCAGAGGGAAAGATATGAACTAACGTAACTGATTTTTTTATAATAAGGTTGTGACAAGACACTCGCTGAAAATGAAACAATAGTATAGAAGTATGTTTTCTATTTGTGTTTCTCCTTGGGATTGTGCTAGCCATTATAATTCTGTTTTATTTATATATTAAAGTGGGATAAACAGGCTTATATACTATAGATGACAATGGTCAAATTTTCCCTGTGAGAGAAAAACATTACAAAGAACGGTAGAATCGAGAATAAACTGTGTAGAATAAGATTACAACCAGAAGTCATTATGAACCATGGCTTTTAAAAATATTTTTATTTTATATTTAACTAAGTCATTAGATTATTGATTCTCTGTGTTTATGTGTGTGTGTGTGGGTGCGCGCGCGCGAACACACACACACACACACACACACACACACACGCACATGCACATGCCTTCAAACCACAGCACACAGACGAAGATGGCATATCCATCAAGAAGGCATGTCAATATCATGTATTCCAATGTGACACGCACCATGTCACCTTTGTGGTATTCTTGTTGTAAAGGCTTGACTTCAATCTAATAATACAAAGATGTCATGGAAAGACCCATTGAGGGACATCTAGAAGATTACAGTGCTTCTCCTAAACAGCAAGGTTATGAAACACAAACATATCAGGGACTGGAAGAAACTGAAGGGACACAATCAAAGATAGCATGAGAGTTTGATTTGGACACTGGTAGATAAAGGATATCAAAATATTTTTATGTCAAATTCAAGTGTAAGCTTTAGTTTAGTTACAATATAAATATTAAGAAATTAAATCTTTATTTACATTTAGGCAGAACACCCAAGTTACAGCCATCTCATCTGTTCAGTTACAAGTTCTATGAGCAAGGTTTGCATACACAGTTGTGGATCACAAAAACCTTACTAAGTGATTACAATAAACTTAACCTATGACATTGTATCTAGCTGATTTGGAATATACTTAAATTTCTTTCTACGTTGTGAGTTTCTTGAATGCAAAGTATTTCTATCTTAAAAGTAGACATTGAACATGAAGACAAATGTTCCCTGGATGTGTGTGTGTGAATATTGATGGATAATTTTAAGTAGGACAATTTCCTAAAGAATAATTGTGGATTGCTAAACATTTCTCATAGTTATTACAAGAAGAATAGTGGTTAACAGAGACTTGGTACATGGAGAGGGTCATGTGGACAGGCCCAGCATGAATGTAATGCTATCTTTAGATAGAAAGAATAATTTCTGATGTTCTGTAGCATAGCAGCATGGATATAATTAATAACCATTCATTTCACAATAAGTAAGAAGACATGGATTTGAATATTAGGAAATTAAAATGTTTAATTTTGCTGACTAACCTACATTGATTGCTATATAGTGTGTACAGAAATCATATCCTCACACTGCATCTCATAATATACACAAGTATATAAATAAGAGAATAGGAGGAATTTTAATAATTTTTTATAACTCTGATTAAATTAGCTCAGTGGAAATGGTGTAGGTGTATAAGACTTGCACATGACATTTACAAATATTTACTAGGCTTTGTCGTTTACACGTTCTAGCTCTGAAGATTTTAGAAAATCTCAGATTTTTCTTTTTTTAAATTTATTTTACAATACAATTCAGTTCTACATATCAGCCACGGATTCCCTTGTTTTTCCCATCCCCGCCCCTCTCCCCTTCCCCCCAGCCTACCCACCATTCCCACCTCCTCCAGGGCAAAGCCTCCCCCAAGGACTGAGATCAACCTGGTAGACTCAGTCCAGGCAGGTCCTGTCTCCGCCTCCCAGGCCGATCCAAGTGTCCCTGTATAAGGCCCAGGTTCCAAACAGTCAACTCATGCAATGAGCACAGGACCCGGTCCCACTGCCTGGATGCCTCCAAAACAGATCAAGCCAATCAACTGTCTCACCCATTCAGAGGGCTTGATCTAGTTGAGGGTCCCTCAGCCTTTGGTTCATAGTTCATGTGTTTCCATTCGTTTGGCTATTTGTCCCTGTGCTTTATCCAACTTGGTTTCAACAATTCTTGCTCATATAAACACTCCTCTTTCTCGCTAATTAGACTTCCGGAGCTCCACATGGGGCCTAGCCATGGATCCCTGCATCCAGATCCCTCAGTCATTGGATGGGATTTCTAGCATGACTATTAGGGTGCTTGGCCATCCCATCACCAGAGTAGGTCAGTTCCAGCTGTCTCTTGACCATTGCCAGCCATCTATTGTGGAGGTATCTTTGTGGATTTCTGTGGGCTCTCCAGCACTCCGCTTCTTCCTATTTTCATGTGGTCTTTATTTACCATGTTCTCCTATTCCTTGTTCTCCCTCTCTGTTCCTGATCCAGCTGGGATCTCCCGCTCCCACAAGTTCTCTTTCCCTCGACTTTCGTCCTTCATCGCCCCCACTCATGTTCAGGCTGTTCATGTAGATCTCATCCATTTCTCTGTCATTGGGTGATCCTTGTGTCTTTCCTGGGGTCCTGTTTTCCAGGTAGCCTCCCTGGTGATGTGAGTAACAGTCCAGTCATCCTTGTTCCACATCTAGTAACTTCCTATCAGTGAGTACATACCATGTTTGTCTTTCTGAGTCTGGGTTACTTCACTCAGGATGATTTTTTCTAGATCCATCTATTTGCCTGCAAACCTCATGATGTCATTGTTTTTCTCTGCTGAGTAGTATTCCATTGTGTATATGTACCACAATTTATTTATCAATTCTTCAGTTGAAGGGCATCTAGGTTGTTTCCAGGTTTTGGCTATTACAAACAATGCTGATATAAACATAGCTAAGCAAGTGCTCTTGTGGTATGATTGAGCATTCTTGGGTATATGCCCAAGTGTGGTATAGCTGGATCTTGGGGGAGATTGATTTTCTAAGAAAGCACCATATTGATTTCCAAAGTGGTTGTACAAGCTTGCATTCCCATCAGCAGTGGAGGAGAGTTCCCCTAGCTTCACATCCTCTTCAGCATAAGGTGTCTTCAGTGTTTTTGATCTTAGCCATTCTGACAGGCGTAAGGTGGTATCTCAGTGTTGTTTTGATTTGCATTTCCAGGATGATTAGGGATGTTGAGCAATTCCATAAATCCAGCTACTCTGAACCTGATAGAAGAGAAAGTAGGAAGTAGTCTTGAATGCATTGGCATAGGAGATCACTTCCTAAATATAACACCAGTAGCACAGACACTGAGACAAACAATCAATCAATGGGACCTCTTGAAACTGAGAAGCTTTTGTAGAGCAAAGGATATGGTCAACAAGGCAAAGCGGCAGCCTACAGAATGGGAAAAGGTCTTCACCAACCCCACATTTGACAGAGGACTGATGTCCAGAATATATAAAGAACTCAAGAAATTAGACATCAAAATGCCCAACAGTCCAATTAAGAAATGGGCTTTAGAACTAAACAGAGAATTCTCAACAAAGGAAATTCAAATGGCTGAAAGACATTTAAGGAAAATTTCAGATTTTTCAACAATTCTTTTCTGTGTACTTCCACAACATTACTGATTATTGCCATAGTGCACTGGTACAATTCTGTTATTATATATTGAATTAACTACTCACATCACCAGTGAGGCTACCTGGAAAACAGGAACCCAAGAAAGACACGAGGATGCCCAATGATGGAGAAATGGCTGAGATCTTCATGAACAACCTGGACATGAGTGGGAGCAATGAAGGGTGAGGGTTGAGGGAAAGAGAGCGGGAGATTGAAGCTGGATCAAGAACAGAGAGGTAGAACAAGGAATAGGAGAACATGGTAAATGAAGACCACATGAGAAAAGGAAGAAACAAAGTGCTAAAGAGGCCCACAGAAATCCATAAAGATACCCCCACAAAAGACTGCTAGCAATGGTCGAGAGACAGCCGGGACTGACCTACTCTGGTGATGGGATGGCCAAACACCCTAATAGTTGTGCCAGAAACCCCATCCAAGGACTGAGGAATCTGGATGCAGAGATCCATGGCTCAACCCCAAGTGGAGCACCAGGAGTCTAATTAGCGAGAAAGAGGAGGGTTTATATGAGTGAGAATTGTTGAAACCATAGTTAAGATTTATATTTACACTTTGCTTCTTTATTTTGTGTGTTTTGACAAATGAATAATGTCAGAACTCCCAGCACAGTACTATATAGAATCGTTTCACAGGCTCCATCTTTCATTCTTCTCCTTCGACTTCAGGCAACCACTGCTCTTTCTCCTATCTCTAGAGTTTTGACTCTTCTTAGGCTACATAGAATTATAATGGCACATTGTAAATACACCCTGCAGATTGACTTCTTCTCATAGTAATATGCATACAAGGTAACTGTGTGTCCTTCCTGTCTAAATAGTCTGCTTCTACAACTGAATAATAGTTCATTGCATCAAAAGTTTTGGAAACTATCAACAAACTGATGTGTGGTAGGGTCCTGTGCTGTTGTTGCCTTTGGGGGAGGGGGCACAGAATCAATGATGCTGCCTCTGGGAGAATGTTGAAACAACAAGCTCGGTTTATTTGGGAAGAGGTAAGCCTTATATATCCTCCATCTCACCCTGAGGGAAGTTCTGATGAATATCCATCTGCTGGTGTGACTAGGCTGTGTCTCATTGTTCCACGTTATCTCAGATCATGTCTCAGTTGCTATTGCTAAGGCCTTTAGGCAGACCCAGGTTGACTCTCAGAAAGTATCTTATTACTGGTTTGGGCTGGCTGGCCCTCAGGCCTGTTAGGGATGAGTCATCCCACACTTATGAAGCATTCATATGTAAGATTTTTGTAGGCATAAGTTTTCAGTGTATCTACATAAATGACAAGAATCACACAACTTCAGATTCTTGATATGTGATCAAGAAAATACTTAAAACTGTAAGAAATAGACATACTTACTTCTAAACCAGCCTCATTCATTTATCTTCCCATGATAAGGGGAGAAATGCTTCTGTAGTCCTCATTTTCCCCCAAAATTGATGCAATTAAAAAATTTGATGCCCCCAAAAAGTCTTCATGTTAGTCTTTTTGGTTCAAGAAGTTACTCTGTATGCTACCAAAGGAGAAACATAAATACTAACCCAGCCACAAATCCTTTGATCTACAATGGTACCCTGGAAACAAGATATGCTAGTGCAATTGTGGCACAAAGCTTGGGGGAGTAACCAACCAATGTTGAATTTAACTTAAGACCCATGCCACACAATGGAACCCATACCCAGATTTGCTTGGGTGACCAAGAACATGAGACTAGATCTAGACTAGCTCAGGGACCAAGGGGAAAACCAAACACTACTGTTCTAAAACAGACAAAAGCAGATCAATAAAATGATTCCCATTGACATTCTTCTATATTAATAGGTCAGTGCCTTGCTCTTTCCATCATCAGAAAAGCTTCTTCCTGCAGCAGATGGGAGCAAATACAAAGACCCACAGCCAGACATTGTGCAGAGAATGAAAGACCTTGGAACACTCAGACCTAAATGGGATGTCTCAATCAAATTCCACCCCTTAGCATTCAGGGAACCTTGCAAAATAGATTGTGGAAAGAGTGCAAGAGCCAGAGAAGATGGAGGACACCAGGAAAACAAGGGCTTACGGATCAGTAGGATCATTGCACATATGAACTCACAGATAATGGGACAGAATGCATAGGGCCTCTGTGTGTCTGCACCAGATGGAGTCCTAAAGCTAAAAGGACAAAAGGACACATGCCTGCAACCCTAAGTGAGAAGCAATCTCTAATTGATAACCAATGGCAAATTAAAATTTAGTTTCCTCCAAAGGAGTCTCAGCTATGGGTAAGCTGCATTCTCAATAGTAGATGACCAACCAAAAAAGAACTCAAGAGCATTGTTATAGGTTCCTTGTTCTGTGTCTTATTAGATTTTAAAAATTTATATATATATATATATATATATATATATATATATATATATTACATAATATATTATATATATAATATATTATAGAGAGAGAGAGAGAGAGGAGGGAGAGGGAGAGAGAGAGAGAGAGAGATGAATATATGCTTCCAGTTTAGTGTTTGTTTTTATTTTATTTCATTTTGTTATTATCCCTTAGAAACAGGGCAGATCTGGATGGGAGAGGAGGAGGGGAGGATCTAGGAAACTGTAAAAGGATATATTATGTGAGGGAAAAAGCTCCTTTAATTTTAAAGAAGTAATAGTCTTTTAAAAATTAAAATTTAGCTATATTAATATATGCACAGTGGTATCTAACTTTTAATATTAATTCCTTAGCAATATATTATGCTAAGCATTATGTTATATTTATTATTATTCTGTATGTGTTTTGGTGGAGTAAGATGGTCTTGTGTCTTTCACCTACTATTAATTAGTCTTATTTTCTCATTGTTAAGTTTAAGCATTGCTTATGTGTCCTGTAATAGTATTATCATAATTTATGGGTTATATTTCCATTACCTACGTGGAGATATATTTTGTGGTCTTGTTGAAAATATAATATGAATAATATTTCAGTTTTGAAACTATTAATGAGGATCTTGTTCTTTTGCTGTTGTTCTGAAAGATATATTGCATTTGAAACTCATTGGGAATCAGAACAAAGAGTATTAGGAAGAGACATGAAATCAATTCATAATTGACCTTCTTACTGACATATTATTTCCTAACTTGTTACAACAAAGTACAGCCAAGAGAAATGAAAAATTTAATAATGCTTTCTCAAGAATGCATTAAAATACATAAATTATGACAAAAACTGCATTTGTCAATATTTACATTCTTAAAATTAGACTGCCTTTTTATTATCCTATTTCACTCTTTTGTGAAAAGCTATAAAGTAATGTTATGAAACTCATATGGAAGTCTTAATTAAACTTTATTTGAAAGGTGTAAGGGAAAATTAATTTGTATAAATAAGAATGTTGAAGATGTTTTCATCCCAACAAATTTGGTAAATAATTTCTTGTGTTTTAATTTTTTTAGTTTAAAATGTTTTAGATTTTGTATTTTGGCCATACATGATATACAAAATCAATATAATTATATCACTTCCCTCCTTCCAACCACTTTATCCAATCCCTCCTATCTCATAAGAGAGAGAGGATCAGTCTTCGCCAGGAATGAGTCTCCTCATTGTTTATCTAATACAAAATGGTCAGCCCAAAGTCACATATACACAAACAATAGAAATGGACTTTGCAGGTTGTATTCATATATTTGTGCATATATATGCGTGTTACTTTAATTTTAAAGAAGAGATAACATCTTCAGACTTGAGTAAAATGATTTAGAAAATAGAAAGAGAAATAAATAGAAGGAAAATGATTATTCTGTAACTTAATGGGTCAGTTCTTTCAATTTTAATGCAATCAATGTATTCTGTTTTCAATGACGAAAAAGAAAGAATCATGGATAACAAATAACACTATATGCTGGACCTGCCTGGACTGAGTCTACCAGGTCGATCTCAGTGCTGGGGAGGCTTTTCCCTGGAGGAGGTGGGAATGGAGGTGGGCTGGGGGGAAGGGGAGGGGGCAGGAAGGGGGAGAACAAGGGAATCTGTGACTGTTATGTAGAACTGAATGGCTGAATGGTATTGTAAAATGAAATAAAATAAATATACTCAAAAATCTAATCAAAATGAAAAAAATGACTTTTTTTAAACAAAGTACTATTTTGGAGTTGAAAATAAAATATAATAAATAGATTTTTCTGACTTTTGTCATCATGATTTTATTTTTCTTCAAGGCAAAATTTTGTTCCCTTTCTATCTACACTAAAGTCAGCCACTGTCCCAGTAGCAGTTAAAGTTAGATAAAAAGATAAAACTCATAGATTTCAAAATTTATCAGTATTACCAATCAACTTATAGATGATGCTAAATGAGACCCAGTGAATAAATACTGGGAAACAAAAAGCTATTTCATCAAAAATATCAGGAGCAATTTTGATGTCTCATAGCTTTCAGGGATGAAAGTCCTTTTAGAGACATTAGAATTATTAGTGCAGAACAAAAATCCCAAAACATGGTCAGTTTATTTTTAGAAATACAGGTATGCACAAGCTATGTGATGAAAGGAACCTGGAAATGGTGCTACAGCAAATGAATCATACATTTTAGCAGTCTCAAGAATGGTGAAGCAAACTTAGCCCAAGAATAATGCTTTATGCATAGGCAACACATTGTAGGCTGAAAAACTGACCAACGTGGCCAGAGCTAAATGCCCATCACAATTCAGCCTCAATAGGAAAAAAACAAAGCAACAACAAAATCAAAAAAAAAAAAAAGAACAACTTAGATAAAAAGGAAACTAAACGTTAAAATCACATGAAATTCTACTCATGCTTTTATAGATTCAGCTAGTAAGTACATTCTTCTAGAAATACTAACCAGGGCAGGATCATTTTTATTCTAAGTTTAAAAACTCTCCACATGTCTTAGTTAATTTGCTAAGGACATGACAAGACACCATGACCAAGGCAACCTGTAGAAGAAAAGATTATTTGGGACTTATCATTTTAGCAGTTTAGAGTCCATGACTATCATGATGGGGAGCATGGCAGCAGGCCAGTAGGCATGGTACTGGAGCAGCAGCTATGAACTGATATCTTGGTCCACAAGTAAGAAGGAGAGAGACAGACAGAGAGGTAGAAAGAGAGAGAGAGAGAGAGAGAGAGAGAGAGAGAGAGAGAGAGAGAGAGAGAGAGAGAAATTGGAAATGCCACAAGTCTTGAAATCACTAAGTCATTCTCCAGTGTAGCTAGAGTTTTCCTGCCTTGCCCACAGTCAGGACAAATCTCTGTCACCCGCCAGTCCTATAGCCTCTCAGACCCGACCAAGTAAACACAGAGACTTATATTGGTTACAAACTGTATGGTCATGGCAGGCTTCTTGCTAACTGTTCTTACAGCTTAAATTAATCAATTTCCATAAATCTATACCTTGCCACGTGGCTCGTGGCTTACTGGCATCTTCACATGCTGCTTGTCATGGCAGCGGCTGGCAATGTCTCTTCCCACCTTCCTGTTCTCTCAATTCTCCTCTCTGTTAGTTACACCTATACTTCCTGCCTGGCCACTGGCCAATCAGTGTTTTATTTGTTGACCAATGAGAGCATTTGACATACAGACCATCCCACAGCACTCCAGTGACACCTCTTCTCTAGCAAGGACACTTTCTAATTCTTCTCTAACAGTTCCACCACCTGGGGATCAAGTATTCAAATATATCAGCCTATGGGTATGTTCTAATTCAAATCACTATACAATGTTAGCTTAAATCTAAAGTTATGATTCAGAGGATTATTTTGAAATATAAACTATGTACATATTAATAAGCCTGAATATATGCAGGAAAGTGATTGCAAAAGCCCCTTAATAGGAAAATATAATTGATTAAAATATAATTTTAATCAAGAAGTAAATCAGAATTTTTTCCTTAACTTATTCTTCCTTCACTCTGTCTTAACAGTACCTTTTCCCTCTGTTCAGAACTGTGACATCATCTTTTTGAAATGCCAGCTTCTCAGGTTGTACATTTGTAACTGGCTCTGTTGTCCCAGTCCACACTACACACTGTAATCAATGGAGGAGAACACCTGCCCAAAGCAACTTAACTCAGAGATTCAATGAGATCCTTTAGTTGAACTTAATGTCTGATCAAGTTAGAAATGCTGTTTTACACATAGTAAGAGGGTAAACTTTTTTTTTTTTAAATCAATTTAAACACCAGCTGCACCTGGTTTAAACCATCAAATTTTCCTTAGTGTCATGGGCATATGAGAGCAGGATAATTGCTAAGCTATTCCTTCATTTGCTCAAAACTTTGCAATTCAAAATTTAAATCTCTTAAGCCGTAATTTCTAATCTCTTGGCTAGTAAATAATTTCATAAATCCTTGCCTACTTGTTATAGAAGAGTGTAAATAAAGCACTTTGATCAGATGATAAATTGTGACTTGAAAAGTAGGTTTAATCAAACTACCCATTAAAAGCTACATATGAGGCATTTATTTTCTGTATAACTGAAGTCACTAAAGTTATCAAATGTGTTCTTTTTCATGGTCTAAAATGTTTACAGTTATATAACTTAACTCAATTTTATTGTGATGTCCTCTGATGGGAAAAAATAGGGTTGCTGCAAGAAGTGGTAAGGGACAGAAATATCACACAGCTTTAAAATGAGTGTATACTTCAGAGTGGAGCTACATGCACTCACGTTCTAGATTTATAAGTATTAGTTGTGTTTACCTGAGCAAATGTTTGACTAATTTGCATTTTTCCTTTATCTGTAAAATAGGAATAATGATATCCTATATTTTTACTTGATTAGTTTTGAGAAATAATAAAGTTCCTGACATCCATAAATTACCATGTATCAGTAAGTTTCATATTTTTATAATTGACTATTTTAGAGACAATATGCACATGTTATAGATATTCATACAGACTACATAAAAATATTGTTCAACAGTTTGCTTTATATGAATGTAATTTTTGAGCTATTAAAATGCAAATTTACAAAGGGAATAGAATTTATACTAGTGTATGTTAATTCTTACATCTAAGTAGACTGAAAATTACTGTTGAAGACCCAGAGGAATTTGGAATGCAAGAACTATGTGTGTGGACACATTATTTCATCTAATATGAATCAAACACAAAATAAGTTGGACCAGACATTGAAAGCATATGCAACTTTATCATTTAAGGGGAAAGAGAAGGCACTGGCTGCTGAGCCTGAGGATAAACTCATCTGTGAAATATGCTATGAACTGAACCAAGTAGCACAGTTGTCCTTAAACTTGGGTCAGTGTTTTTCCTACTTCTCTCCCTCCATCTTTCTTTTCCTTCTCTGGGAGAAATACAGAAAGAATCCCTGTCATCTACACATTTACAAATTCTTCAACATACGCCCCAATTTTTCTTCCTACTCAGTACAGTGCAAGCCACAAAACTGTGAACATACCCAACATCACTCCATCACAGTGTAACGAAAATTCATTGTTAACAATAGATTTACTACATCATTATATTCAAATAATTATTCTTTGTAATTACAGAATATGCAACATCATTAAAATCCTTGTCTTAGATTTTATGTAATGAGAATGTTTAGAGTTTGGAAGCTCAAATTTTTTTTTCCCCTAAGACATGGTTCCCTTCATTACTTGGGACTTGGAATCTATTAAAAATATTTATTTACTTAATTTTATGTGTGAGTGTCTGCACGTATATACATGCACCATACACATGCCTGGTGTCTGGGAAGGCCAGAGGAGGCTATCAGATCCCAGAGAACTCTAATTGCAGGCAGCTGTGAACTGACACGTGGGTTCGAAGACTCAAACCTGGGTCGTTCTGAAAGAGCAGAAAGTGCTCTTCACTGCTAAGTCATATCTCCAGTCATGGAACTGTTAATGCGGTAAAGTTTCCTGGAGAGATCCCTCCTTCAGTCATCCAGCAACAGATGCCCTAGTCCTCATTACAGTCCTGCTATTTCTTATACTTGTTTTCAACAACACTGATGTTTTAGTTTCCTTTTGTTTGACAACAGAGGGAAATAAGGTTAAATGAACAACTCACCTGCTTGTAATAAGAACCAAATATAACAGCACTCTGTGATATTTTGTAAAAATAATACAATCATTTTCATACAAGCAGGTTTTCTGTAACTTGAATTTATAGCTATAAATACTGTATTACTTCTAATGTGGGCACATTCTATAGGCAATGAATGATTTCTTCATTACAAGCAACATTGCATAATTAATATCTGTTAATGGTCTGTTTCTTTTCTGTCTATGGCATCTATGACAGTGTCTCATATATACAGTGCTTTGTTTGTTGATGTCACTAGAAGAGTATTAAAACAGTGTAATGTAAAGGAGTAAATTCTGGAATTGAAAAGAATAGGTTTAAACTTCTCTGTTTATTGATACAATAACTGAGTTGAAGCTTAAATTCTGGAAACTTCTTTCACTCAGTCATAAAGCAGAGGCACTGGTATAAAGTGCTTATTGACTACTTAGCCTTTCAGAATAAAATCACAGACAATTGCATGAAATATAAATAGGCTTATTGACTCAATGAAGGCCACTCAATAACTTATTTTGCATAAATCTCTCTCTTTGTGTTAAATATATGTTGAAAATTTATTAACTGATGATTAGAGCTCTCGTAAACATTGAGTTTTAACCAAGAACAGTAAAGATATTTTCTAATTGTATGATGCTTATCATCTATAGAGGGTAAAAGACACTCATAAAATAATCATATTAATGACTGAGAATCATCCCGAGGAAAGGGATATAGCATTGTGACAGTATTAAATAATCCCGAGCAAAAATGTCCTTGAAAATTAAAAACATTGAATTGAGATTGTAATGGAAGGTAGAGATAAGAGTGTAAGTGGGGAAAAAAAGATGTACACAGGCCTGTTAGCAAGAGACAGTATGAACAATAACAGCAAATCTCTAAATTGTACTGTAGAGAAAAGAGGAAGAAGAGTGTGAGAGATAGAAAGGCAAGGTCACTTTTGTAAAACACAGGGGAGATTTTAATATCCTAATAGAAATGGAAAGAGATGTTCTGGTTTCTTCTGGCCGAAATCGAGTAGTCAAAGATAAATGAAAGGCAGGTAGGCAGGCAGGCAGGTAGGATGACATGCAGACAGGTGGGAAGGGAAGGAAGGAGAAAGAGAAGGAGGGGAAGGAATTCTTTGAAATTCTCAAAGCATCTCATATACAATTTCATTCTAATATATTTCATATGTTGATAGTCAACAGTAATAATAACAATTAAAACAAGATAAATTTCATATAAAGGAATCTTGTTTCTGTAAGCTTTTAGTTAATCTTTAAAACAGAAAAAAAAATGTTTTCAGTTTCTGAAATAGTGATTTCAGTTTACTGAGAATAAATAGGTTAGCCATTGAAAAGTCTAGGTACAATTTTGGTCTGAAAACCCTGTTTTACTGCCTCTTTCTTACTTTATTCCTTCATACTTCTAGTTTCCAAAATTTGGTTATTGGGATTTACACTGCTATGAATTAAACTATTTACTAAATAAACTACGACTTATTAATTAGTGCCCACACTTCTTTGGTTGCTTCCCTTAGCAGAGCTTTTATCTTTGCCTATTATACAAGTAATTTGTTAATATTTGAATAAATTTCTTGCTAATGCACATAGACACATCTCACTGATTTCTCCTATGTTTTCCAGTATGTCTTAAGCAAAGTAACTGCAAGAATATGTATATGAATTGAACATTTAGTCTGACAAGGGTGCAGCTCACATGGCTTCCAAAAGTCCAAAGAGAAGTTTTTGAAGGTAATGTGAAGTCTCAAACAAAATACTATTAAATAAGATTGTGGTGGCTACTTACACTTACTGACTCTTTACTGTGTGTGAGAAACACTGTCATCAATATTCATCTTTCTAGTCTTTACAAAATGTTATAGAGTTATTAGTTTATCTACATTTTTAGAGAAGGAATTCATGCAGGTTCGATGTTTGGCTTTAGTTAAGGTTGGTGAACTAAACTTCAAACTCAGGAACTGAATCACAGTACACATTACTCTAACATGTTTTGATCTGACAAGAACTAATGTAGAAATAAAGAGGGGAAAAGAATATGATCCTAGTATTCTAAAAGAGAATGACATGAATATCAAAGCATTAGAGGTATCTGTTCAAAACTGATTATATCTTTGAATAATTTACTGAAGTCACCATCATCATTATTTTTTTAAAAATTATATTTAACCATGTTACATTCAGATAATATGAAATTCAACCAGAATAATCATATCAAAAATTTATAATTTCTAAAACTTAATGTACAATATAATTGCTATTAAATATTTGACAATATAAGTTTATTTCTATAAAACTACTTTGATTTTTATAGTCCTAATTAAGTCTCCTTCTTCCCCAGCACACTTTTTACCAATAAATGTGACTTTCATTTTTTGACAATTTTTTTTCCTGGTCTCAGATGTCTAAATGTTAACTCATTTGGTTTTTCCCTTCCTCGCATAATATGTGTGTGGAGTGTACTATATTGCTTCTCTGTAAACAATCTAAGGAACAAAATCCCCTTTGCTGCATAATCAGATGCATAGGCTCAGCTAATCTTTTTTCACTCCCTAGGACTGTGAATCTTAAAGGATCATGAAAATTTCAGAACTAGTTTAGAAAATAATTTTGGTGAAGTGGTTGGCTTCCTTCAGGAAAGATGGCACCAAGAATCTAATGATAGCCATGATGCTATTTAGCAAAGAAGTGATACTGGTGATATCACTGGTGATACTCAGCATTGTTTAAACTGACAGTTTCTGTGGGAAACACTGAAGAGCAGCTAAGGCATTGTCCTTGGTACTCTCGAAGAAGCAGCCATCAGCTGGAGTAGAAAATGGAACAGATTTATTAGGGGGAAACAATGCCCAAGAAGAGGCAGCAGAAATGATTGTTTAATGTCTTCACATCGATACGAATTCTATGCTCACCACTTTGCGTGCTTTCCAGTCATTATCTATATGAAGCCCTGAGCATACAGCCCTGGTGGCAGCCAGGGCTGACACTTCTAGGAGATACTTTTTGTGTCTTGTCTTAAAAGAATATGACCTTCAACAATGCCAATCAAAGAGTGTAGAGATATAAAAACCCTAATCTGTTTGGGTAAATCTGCCATTAGTAGCCAGTAGAAGCACTCTTAATTTTACTGTGTGGTGTCTAGATACACATTACCTTATTTATAGAAATATATCGGCCTTTTATTTAAAGTATATATTTCTATAATAAAGCTCTATGGTGTTTCTTTCCTTCTGGGAACCTAGCAGTTACTAGCTAAGTCCACTGTCTTAAGAGTGTGGCATTGCACATCTGCTGAGCAGAAAATTTGGGGCTAGTGAGATACCTCAGCTGGTAATAATACTTGTGCAAGCCGTATACATGAGTACAATACAGGAGGCTTATATGATAAAAGGAAAGAACCAGCCCCAGGAACTTGTATTCTGAGCTCAACATGTATGCTGTAGCATGCACATGTCCTCCTCCACCACAATACACACACACACACACACACACACACACACACACACACACACACACACACACTGTTTTCATGCATATTTCAAGATGTTGTTAAATATCAGACTTTATTAGGAGCATGTCTGTGAAAGGAGATGAAGGAGTGAGACAAGAAAGTTAGAAGAACTATGAAAAAATATTTCAGGGAAATGAGAAGGAAGACAGTTCAGGGAAACTGTCTGAAATTTTTATGAAGCCCAATTGGGTACTGTCATGATCAAGAAAATTTGGCTAAGACTGCCTATTAGAAGATTCTCTGTTGTCCAAATTCAGGGTAGCTTTATAACTACAATACTTATACCTTGACTGGTCTATTGTGAGAAGCATTGCCTTAGAGATAAGGGGTGCAGTCTATGTACTGAAGCTAGGATCTTAGCCAAATTTTTATAGTTGGTCTGGATGTATACTCTCATAGCTGACATAGCATCACCCTGGTCATATTTTTCTTTCCACTGAATAAATTTATTTAGTCTGTTATACCACATAGAACTTGTAGTGGCATTCCCATTGTCTTACAATTGGTGAATGAGACAGTTTTAATCTCCATAGTACTTCCTTCTTCTTTAACTACCATAGACTTGGAAAGTGTTCATTTGGGAAGTTGTAGAAGCAGACATCAAGATGGGATAAGATGTGAAAGACATTTGGGGAGGTCTCTAAAAGTTGCCAATGAAAGGGAACTGTGGTGGTTTTTAATAAGAATGGTCCTTACAGGTTCATATATTTGAATGCTTACAGAGTGACAATATTTGAAAGAATTAGGAGGTATGTTCCTGTTGGAGGAAATGTGTCACTGTGGTTGGGCTTTGAGGTTTCAAAAGCCCAAGCCTTGCCCAGTGGCTCTCTCTTCCCACTACATACTGATCTGGATATAGGACACACAGCTTCTCTTCAGCAGCATATCTCCCTATGTCCTGTCATGCATCCCACTATGCTGATAATGTACTAAACCTCTGAAATGATCCGCAAGCCCCAATTAAATGCTTTCTTTTATAAGAGCTGCCATAATCATGGGATAAGATGTGCAAGATGTCTTCACAGTAGTAGAACACCAACTTAGACAGAAATTGGTACCAGGGCATAGGGTATTGCCATGAAAGGTTGACCATACTGCTTGTTGGTGGAATGTGGACTTTGGGTGTTTGGATTAGGAAAGCAGATGAACATTTTAAACCAGATTTGATGGCTCATACTAGTAGGAGCCAAGAAGACAGTGGTGCTGAGAGCAATGTAGGTTATGATGGCCCTGCTAAAGGGGTTTCAGAGGAAAAGAATATTGATAAGTGGTCTAGAGACTGTTCTTGTGATATTTTGGTGAAAAAAATGTGGCTGCTTTCTGTCCCTCCCCAAGAATTCTGCCAAGGGCTAAATTTAAGAGTTATTAGTTAATGGAGCTGGTAGAGGAGATTTGAAAAAAAAAACATTTACTGTGTTCTGTCATTATTAGTGTTCACTCTTGTGCAGATCTATGATGAAAAGGAAGAAGCTGAACAAGGAAAAATACAAAATGTACAGTTTGAAGAGAAAATGAGCACCAAGAAGTGTAATGGACCTAAGTCTGGTGCTCAAAGAGATAAAATGTTTAAAGGAAAGCATGCTTTTTAATGGTAACATGAGTGGTAACCTCAGTTCAAGACTCCACCAAACTAAGCTTCACACTTGAGTAGAGGAATTAAAGAAAAGCTTAAGCAGTGAAGGAAACCATTGAAAAAAGCAAGCTGATATAGTTGTTATTGAGTGAAGGAGCTATGTTCCAGCCCCAGCAAGCAGCAGAACTTGGCAGCTTTAGCTTGGTTCTAGCTTTAGAGTCAACAATACAAGAAAGGGGTTATGGAAACTCCC
The DNA here is from genome assembly GCF_004664715.2 of Peromyscus leucopus. NCBI lineage: Eukaryota > Metazoa > Chordata > Mammalia > Rodentia > Cricetidae > Peromyscus > Peromyscus leucopus. Next base: position 49,022,607 of record NC_051073.1, read on the forward strand.
TTAAGGACTAAGAAAATCTGCTGAGGCCAGGTGTATGTCAGGGGTGTCCCTACATGGAGGCCCAGAAAGGCCATAGTGTGAACCTGTGAATATGAAGCTTGGATTTTGTTGGAGACCACAAAATGTTGGAGATGTGATAGTCCTGGAATACCTGCTAAGGAGAGCTGCTAACAGGTTGTGGAACCAGCCCAAGAGAGAGAATTATGTTGCAATCAACCAAGCTGAAAGGAGTGGAGATCTCAAACTGCTTTGACACCAGGCATGGAGATGAAGAGTTTGGAATTTTCCCAGCTGGTTTTCAGTCTTGCTTTGGTCCAGTATTTCCTCATTGTACTTTCTTTCCTCTCTTTCAGAATGAAAATGTGCATTCTGTGCCATTATGTATTGGAAGCATGTGATATGCTTTGTGCTTTGACTTTACAGGGGTTTACACTTATGAGATTGCTATAAGTCTTAGAAGAGATTTTGAGCTTTGGACTATTAAACAATGTTTAAACTGTTATAGACTTTGGGGACTTTTGAAGTTGGACTGAATGCATTTTTGCATTATGATATGGCTATATGGGCCCAGGAGTGGAATGTGGTAGTTTGAATAAGAACGGCTGCATTGGTTCATTTATTTGAATGCTTAGGGAGTAGCACTATTTGAAAGGATTAGAAGATGTGGCCTTGCCGGAGGAAGTGTGTCACTGGGGATGGACTTTGAGGCTTCAAAAGCCCAAACCATGTCCAGTGTCTCTTTTTCCTTCTTGCCCATCTGGATATAGAACTTTCAGCTACTTCTTCAGCACTATGTCTGTCTGAGTGCTACCATCCTTCCTGATATGTTGATAACAGACCAAACCTCTGAAACTGTAATCCAGTCTTAATTAAATATTTTTCATTATAAAAGTGGCTGTGGTCATGGTGTCTCTTCACAGCAATAGAACATTGACTAAGACAGGACATATAAAGACCAGATGATCGCACCACAGAGTATGTGTAATGCCTTTGAAAGGAGAGTAGGGAGGGAGAAAGGAAGGTTGTGCAGGAAGCACTGTGCAGTAGCTTGAAGAAAGTTTCAGTGTTTGTAGGAAGTTGTTATGTTAATATCACACACAAGAAGAGTTTTGTATCTTTAGAAAAGGGGTCTATGTTCATAAGTCCACCATGATCTCTCACTGCCTGAGAACAGCTTATAGGAAATGTGGTCTCAGCATGATAGTGGGAAAATATCGAATAGGAACAGCTGGGGTTGTCAGTCAATTATATTCCCTACTGCAAGCATGATGGTCTCTGTAGCTATGTGCCTTTGCTTATTCTTAGTTTTATTTCTTTGCAAATTAACTATCTCCTATCCAGTATTAGTTTCCTAGGGAATGTCTTAACAAAGCACAACAAATCAAAAGTTTAAAATGGCACAGATTTATTGACTCACAGTTCTAGAAGTTAAATATCTGAAATGAAAGTGCTAGCAGTGTCAGTTTCTTCTGAAGGCCTGATGGAGAAGCTGTTCCAAATTGATGTAGAGATGGTAATGTAGCTTATCTGACAGAATGCTTGCTATGTAGGCCTGAAGCTCTGGTCTTAGTCCTCAGCACAGCTTAAAAATAACATAGTGGTGCATGGTCCTAATCCCAGTGCTTGAGAGGGAGAGACAGAGCTTAAGAGTTCAAGGTCTTCTTCACTGAGATAGTGATTTTGATTCAAATGGGGTCTACATGAAACCTTGTCTCAAAAAAAAAAAATGCATTCATTGTTGGTAGTAAATGCTGTAAAATAGAATCACATAGCATTTGATTTTAAGAGTTAGGAATTTAAATAAATGTTCCACATATGTCTAATTCTCTATTTTTAAAATGGCATACAGGACCAGATTAAGCTTTAATAAGACTCAGAAATGATTTGATAAAACACAATGTTGCTCTGTGGAGAAATGGTTATTTTTGCTGCTCACACCTTCAATATACTCTGATTTCTATTTCATTTGACATGAAATTTTTATTTTGTATCTGTTAAATATTTGAAGGTATCATTATATTATAACCCCCTCAATTGGAGAACATGTAAAATTTTTTTTTCTAAACTTTAGTGCTGTATGTAATATACCTATCACATATTAACTGCTGTGTTTGTGTTACTCCTTATTTATTAGCTTGTTCTTTTAATAAACCTCATATGGTTTAAAACATGCTTTTGATATCAGCACTTGGTAAGGGAGAGTTGGTATATGTCAAGGAGGTCATGAACTGGGGGATGAAATAGAAATAGGTGGATAATTATGCTAAGTGAAATGATTGTTATTGTGTTTCTTATATGTTCAAGCTAGTAAAAATAAAAGACATGAAAATATAAGAGGCATTACTAGGGGTAGGGAAGAAAAAGCAAAAAAGTGGGAAGGGGATAAGAAAATGCAAATAGTGGGCTAGAGATCATCAAAATGCATTGTACACATATAGAGAAATGTCACAATGATATCTCCAGCTTTGTACAATTGACACATGCTAGTAAAGTTATTAAAAATGATAAATTGTTCTTTAAATGCATGATAATAAATTTAAATGTGTTAGACTTGTTTAGCTATGATTTAAGTTTTCATTACATTTATTTATTTATTCTGTATATGTGGGTGGGTGTACGAGTAGCATGGTGTACATGTGGAGGTCAGGAGTTGGTTCTTTTTCAGTAATGTGGGATCTAGGCATCCAACGAAGGTCATTAGCCTTGGCAGCAAGGCCTATACCTACTGAGCTATCTTGCCAGGCCTGCATGTGTCTTTAATGCATCCTGGTTCTTTATCATATGTACATTGTTAATTAAAAATAAACAAAAATAAATAAGTAAAACAAATGTTCAAACACCAAGTTTTCATTTAACTGATTGTGTAAATGAGGGTGTGGTTTTTTACCTATCAAAGCTCAGAGGCCTTCATTTGAAAGATGCTCTAACATCATTCATTTTTCATCAACTATAGTCTATTCTTAAATAGCAGAGCATAAAAGCACTCTATTGTCTCATGCCTGTTCCTTTCTGTTTTCACATTCTCAGCCTACTGTTATCCAAGTACTTCTGAATAATTATTTGTTGGTGACTTTTCAGATGTCACATAGACAGTCCTCCATCAGCCACCTATTCTTAGTACCACTGAGACATGCCTAGTGGGCACATACTGATTGAGTATTTCAGTGACAGAAAATTTGTAATGACTCTCTGACTTTACTTGATAATTCTTTAGCATGTTTAGATGTTTTGAATCTTTTTTTCTTTTAGACAGAGTCAGAAATTAAGGAAACATTTAAAATCTGGTAGAAATATTTTAATCATTAAAAAGAGTTAAATACCCAAATTAGCTGCCCTTATTGTGATTTTATTTGAACATTTCTATTCCCCAAGCTAAAGTGGTAAATTGGAGTGAAATTAACATAGAAAATGAGAATTTCCTAACACAGCTTCAAGCAGAAAAATTGATCAGCTTAGCCTACAGAGACAATGCATTACATTCTTAACAAAGAAAAAAAGGGGCATCATGCTATGTCAGTTATGAAAAACAGAAGTTACCAAAGAGGTAGGATACTGCAGGGATATAATAATGAGAACAGATAATCCTAATAGATAAATAACCAGCATTAATAAAAGGGAATCTGTGAATGAGTGAATTAGGAAAATTAGATGACATGTGAACACTTAGAATAGACATAAACTTTAACTCCAACAAAGAGACAATCTATTACAGCTGGACATGCATTCACACACATATGTGTATCAGCTGCAACTGTTGGAGGGGGCAGATGAGAAAAAGAATAAAGCAGCCGTCTAGTGCAGACAACAGGAACTGACCATAAATGTCTAAGAGAATCGACCACTAAACAGTCTGCTCAATAGCTTATCAGTAATTCTTCCCATGCTAGTAGGATCTCTCCCTCGATCAATCACATCCTCTGTCAATGGAATGCTGTCCTTCAGCATTGACTAGACCAGCTACCAGGCTTGCTTCATTGCAGCAACGTCTGAGTTCATCTAAAGCACAGAAATCTTGCCTTTAATTGTCTCACAAACATGCACACTCATACTATTTATATGCATGCAGAACATGCATACACATTGTACATCTGATGTTTAGTGTATCTTGCTGTGGACATCCTGAGGAGTTAAGACATTCTCGGGATTGAAAGCCAAATTTTCATAAAGTTGAGCTTAAATGTATCTGATAGCCTTGATGAACGATGATTATTTCCCAACTACGCAAACTAAATCCTCAATAGAACCTCTTCAGGAATGGCACTAGGGTCACAAATCGCAGTCTTATTCAGATCTTCATGGTGTGTGTGTGTGTGTGTGTGTGTGTGTGTGTGTGTGTGTGTGTGTGTGATTTAGGTTTATTAAAAATATGAGGAAAGGAGCCATGAAACCAGAAGCCTGTGCTTGGGATAGGAGAGTCTGCTGAAATGTTGAACAGTCCTTCCAGATTATTTCTCAAGGAGACAATAGAATGTGGCTTTCGTTTTGGAAAAACCATTTGAAGTACTGCATAAACAAGAAAACAGATTGCAATAAAAAGATGTTTTTAAATCATGTTTATCCTCCCTTTCTCAGGCTCCTTCAAGGTCCATCCTCATTTCCCTATTCACCCAAATTTGTCTTCTTTTTTTTAAACCCAGCAGATCCAATTTTTTTCTGCCCATGTACTCATGGATGTGCTGCCTTTCACCAGAGCAACCTATCAAGGGCTATATTCCTTTTTTGGGGAGGTGTGGTGTTGAAAGGTCTATGTTTATAAAAATTCAGTGCTAACCTTAACAATGCAGGCATCTAATGGCTTTTTAATGAAATAGATAGCACCTACCAAAATTCAAATAATAGTGAAATTTGAAATACGGTATTTCAAGCTACACAACATTAATTTTTTTCAAGTCAATAAAGAAAAACCATTGTTACTTGGCAATCATTTTAGGTGTAAAACTATGCTTAGAGAATAACTGTTCTTGAAATTAAAGTACCTTAAGGTACAATGTACTAGAGAGTAGATAAAGGTCAAAATTAAATTTTAATATTTAAGAGTCCTCTATTTCTTCTGTAAAACTCAGCAAATCCAAAAACCTAGCCAAGATAATTCATCAAAATTACTTGCTAATTTATCTAGGTTGAATTTGATTAAAGTGTGACACTCTGTCTCTTGATGGTCTATAACATTTTAATTTCTACGTTAAGTACTGAGAGTATGGCCTTGTTTTGTTAACTAACATGTGGCAGAAATAATGTTTCATTATAAGAGCATTTAATTATTGGTCTGAAATTCTGACAAGTATCTATGAATCCATATTTGCAACTGTGTTATAAAATTCATTTTTTAAGATGTTCTAATTCTCAGTACATAATTAAATGGCCTTGTTAAGGTCTCTGAGGCAGTCACATCGCTCTTCATTTTGTCAGCTAACTTCACAAATGACTCTTGCATGATGATAATAGGTGAACTGAATAACAAGATTTGCTTGTAGTGTTTGTGTCAAAAGATACTGGAGTTAATTAGCTAAGTCAGTCTAATTTCTTGCTTTTAATTTTCAAGGGATTTTATAAAATGACATATAAAGCTAAACTATGCTCTGCCTCACTTTAGGTAATAAGTGACTATTCTGAGATAAGTGTGATTCTTTTCATCTCAGATTATCCATCTTTTTATGAGATGAAATGGCACAAAGAAATTGAACTAGTACAATAATGGTACCATTGATGTAAACTAAGCACTGAATATTTGTGTTATACAAGAGTGACAATTGGCACATATTTGGCAAACATCTAGTGATCTAGCATGGAAGAATAATGGGATTTTTCAGGGGGGAGTAGAAATAAAAGTCCATATTCCCTTGGGGCTCATGGGTATCCAATGAATAAAACACACATGGCAGATGAGTCAGGGTGGAGACAGGTGACATTCTATGTAATTTGTAACACTGAAACTGAATGTGGTCAAATGCAAAAGCAGAAATGTAAGCAACATTAACTAGGTTTATATTTTTCATGTGTGTGTGTGTGTGTGTGTGTTCTCATTGTGTGGATGCATGTGTGTATGTAGGTGCATGTAAACATGCATGGAGGCCCAGATTTAATGAGTGTCTTCCTTGATGATTCTTCACTTCATTATAATTGAACTAGCATTTCTCCCAGAATTCTTCAATTCTGGTTTGTCTAGCCATCTTGTTTCAAAGCCCTTTTTACCTTGCCTCCAAATACTATGGTCATAGGATTACACATCTGACTAGATTTTATGTGATTTCTAGAGTTCTGAATGCTGGTCCTCATGATTTTGTGGCAAGAGCTTTAATCAATGAGCAATCTCCTCAACCTGCAGATCAATACTCTAACCCTGCCCCACAATATTCCTGATGGCAAAAAAATTAAACAATGATTTGGCAAATTAGGAAATGATTTATTTTCCTATGATGTCAACATTAAGCAAAAAGTAATTTCTTGAGAGGAATACCTTTCTAGTGAGATATTTAATATTTCTAGAAATTAACTGTGTGTCTGTTAACCAGAGCACAGGTACAAAAAGTGTCACGTGTCACACAGAATCTAGAACCTCCACCTAGAACTGATGAAATATGGTGACACTGTGTTGTCATGAAAATGAGTGCAGTATCTTCCCAGTTCTCAAGGCACAAACACTCCATTCATTAAAAATGTACTTTGAATAGTTGGTTATGATAACTTTGAAAGAAATCAATGTTAAAATTTTCAGGTACGGTGAAGCACATTTGTGACTGCTTGGGTGAATTTTGTGATTTTTCGTTCTTAATGTTATTCTAATTTTTCCAGGAATTCAGAAAATGTTAGATTACTAAGAGGCTAGTATATTACACAAGTCTGTTTCTTTAGAAATTATCAATGATGATCATATCAGGATGGTGCCTTGAGAAAAGGGAGTTTTGTGTTCTTTCCTCATTGAGTCTACTTTACTCTCTGCCTCTCAGTCCTTGGCTTTTAAATCTAGTAATTCTGATTAAAAAGTGGACTGATTAAGATATTTTGGTCAATCTCCATTCTTACATCTATAAAACAGAATCTCATTTTCTGACACTTTCACACCTCAGATTTTTTTTTCTTTACAAGAGTGTTTTTTTTTTTTTTTTTTTACAAGCATATTTGTAGTAATTAAACCATCACCATTGATTCTCTTTATTCTTTTGTTCTGATTTAGAAACTGGAACACAAAATTTCAATTGAGCCTCCTGTTAGCCTGCTGAAGTTGCAAACTTTAAAATCTATTGTTCTCCCCTGCATCCTCCTACAATGATATATACACATATTCATGTTTACTGCTATGCCTTTCACAATAGCAAGGGCATAGAACCAGTCTAGATGTCCATCAACTGAAGAGTTGATCGTGGAAATGTGGCACAACATAGAATGGAATATTCCTCATCTGTTAAGACTAATGAAATTTGAAGGAAAATAGGTAGAACTGGAAAGGATTATATGAAGTGAAGTGACCCAATCTTAGAAAGACAAGATTTCATGTTCTCTCTCATATGTGAATACTGTCTTTCAATGTATAGGTATGTAAATAAAGGATTGTGTTTATTAGAGTGGGTATAGATTATGAAACTAAATAGGAGACTGAGAAGGGGAAAAGGTGCAGAGGAAGGGGGAGACTTAAATTACCCCAGTTTGACATCAGAGAGGAAATGAGGATACTTGGGGTAGGAGGGCACAAGGGCAGGAATAGTGACAGGGAAGAAAGAGGTGAGAGAAACAAAAAAAAGCAAACTTTGGTTAAAAGGGGTATAATGAAGCCTTATTCTGTGTAAGCTAATAAAACATTTTTAAAAGTCTATTGTCTTCACCACTTTTTAGCAGCTAGAATACAAAACAATGCTACTCAACTGAACATTGCATCATCTCCTTGCAATTTTTCTGGTATTGATTTGTTTTTTTTTCAACAATTTTGTTAGGATTCAGTTTGTGTGACGAAAAATTCAGCCAGCTTTTTCAAATTAAAGTGTATTAACATTTATTTTATTTCAATTACTTTGAGAATCCTGTACACTATTATTCTGCTAAATGGACATTTTATTAAACAGACTACTTAATGGGTTATCCTTATAAGTGTAGATTTGTGCATCTTTCACCCTCATTAGAGAATCATCTTTTTTTCAATAGAGATGATTAACACATAACCCCAGTTGATAAAAAATGCTGAGAATAAAAGAGTGTAGAATGCTCAGACATAAATGATGCATCTGTATAACATACCTTCCTCCTCAAGGAGCATCTCTGAGGAGGTGAAGACAAGAGGGTAACACCCAGATGCAGTAGATGACGACAAAGAAACCGCATGTTCGAAACACAGCAGGGCAGTTGCACACATGCACTTAAAGTGGTCGTGATGATATTCACAAGACCTACACAAGCTCAAGTCATGCAATATCCCATTTAAGTGGCAATAGCTAGCATTGAGCCCCATCTCCAGTTAAGGCGCGATTGGCAGTTGATAACTGTTGGGAGAGGGAGAATCAGTTTTCTCTAAGAGCATAGCCCTTAGCCTGACACAGTGGCCCACGTCTTTAATTCTAGCATTAGAAGGCAGAGACAGGTGGATCTCTGAGTTCAAGGCCAACCTGTTCTACAGAGTAGGACAGCAAGAGCTACATAAACAGCATATGATTACTTCAGAAGTTGTACAGACCACACTTCACTATATTTATTTTATGTCTTTCTAAAGAATTAAATCATCAATTTTATTAAATAAAATTCTTTATGACCATGGCCACAAATGAAAGATAATCAAGGAAAATAAATTTTACACACACACACACACACACACACACATCTATTTATCTATCATCTATCTATCTATCTATCTATCTATCTATCTATCTATCTATCTATCTATCTATCTATGAAAGTATAAAAATTAAACCTTATCTGGAAGGATAATTTTACCAAAATAAATCATTAATAATTAATCCGAATCTTTGCTTAACCAACAGATGGAAAATTTATATTTTGACATCAAACCTTTTCTAAGCTACCTCATTGGTGATGAAAATGATTGCCTAAATGCTAAGAAACACATAAAACATCAACTCTGGATGTTGCTGTGACCATGTGTTCATTCCTTGAAGGCCCCAGGCAATACATGATGTTTCTCATATTGAAATGCATACTTTCTGTTCTGACCTTTTCAGTGTAGCAATGATTTATGCTTACATTTACTGTCACTTAAAAATACAACTTAGCATGCAGTAAATTGACTTGAGTGTGGTGGAGTTTTTCGAATTTTACCACCCCACCGGTATAAATTCTTGTAACTATTGTAACTCTGAATTCAGAACAATTCTAAAACTATCAAATTTTGTGTTGCTTTCCTAGTCATTCCCTTCTGCACACTTATTCTATGGCAATCACATGACCAGATGATCTACCACTCTAACTTTGCTTTCTTGGATATATAATATATACACAAATGGAAATGTTAAAATCATTTTTAAGGGAAACAAATAGAATCAGATACCATATGAGCTTTAAGGACAGAGTTTTACATAGCATAATGTCTCCAAAATGCATCCATACTTAATTTGTTTTAGGAATTTGTTGCTTTTTGATACTAGTATTTCATTATGGATTTAGTGGAGTTTAATCTATCCAGTTACTCAAAAACATTTGCAAAGTTTTATATTTTACCAATTATCAATGGAACTAAAATAAATATTAATGTGCAATAATATGCCAATCAGGAGAGCTTTGCTTACAGCTAGGTGTGTTCAAGGAAAAGAAAAATAGCTAAATAATGGTTTCCAGAATGATTTTCATGCCAGTGTGCCTGTGGGCAGAATCAACCAAGACTGGGACCCAAGAGAAAAGCATGGAAGTATAACACATAGAGAGTGGACAGGAGGGTGTGAAGGTGGAAGGTAGGAAAGAAACAAACTACTAATATTATACAGCCAATCATAAATTGGAAAAAATAAACAACAACAAGCTCCAGATGGATGGCCACTACCTAGTGTTACTACTACATACTCTCTAAACTACACAGTATGTAGAAAAAATGTATGAGATATCCAAAGACCTAACAAAATTTAATTCATCCCCTAGGAAAAAATGCGGTCCAGAGAAATAAACAATTGCTCCCATGAGAACAACTATGTGCAGAACTCCAATGAAATTAAAACACTCAAATGACCAATGGCTATGAGACACTATAATTTTAAAAGCCAAGACGTGATGATTGAATCAATAGAAAATATCAATGAAGACATATGATTTATACAGAAAATTGAAATTTTAACATCGGAAGTATAATAATTAAAACAATATAACAATTTAAATATATATAACAAATTAATATAACAAATTAAAACAATAAGGACTAAACTAGGTAATAGAGATTATTAGATTATTTAATCTTGAACATTTATATTCTCTCTCTCTCTCTCTCTCTCTCTCTCACACACACACACACACACACACACACACATACACACACACACACACACACAAGAATGAACAAAACTGAACAAAGACTCAGAGACTCAAGGAAAGAGGGGCACTATTTAACCACAACAACATTGTGTAATGAGAAGAGCAAGAGGAGACTGAGTATACCAAAAAGTAGAAAAGACAGTCAAAGAAATAAATTAAAAAAAACCAATAAAACACATTCCCAGGGAGGTCAACAAACTCCAAGTATGATTGCAAAGACATCCTCACACTGACACATCATACAAACAATGCTGAAAACCAAAGGTAGGGAGAAAATCCACTTTTATGGGAATGAAATCTGTAGAAAACACAAGACAGAAAAGAAAATGGCCGCTTACAGTTTGGGTGGCAGGCATATGTGAAGACCAGGGGTGACAGTGGAGACAGAGTTTCTTCTGGGAGGTGTCAAACACTTTCAAAATTACGCTATGGTTTCATGCATCTGTAAATATATTGAGTAGAACTGAACTAAGTATTTGCAGTGTCTAAATTTTGTGAATTTATACAAAGCAATCATATTTATGTAAAATTCTACTTATGAAAGTTGAGAGATGCTCCATTTTTAATCTTGAAAATGATAAACTTAATAAACAACATAGCCTTTTACAGATTATTTACCATTTACCATATGGATTATGCTTCATCCATAAAACACAAAACTGTTCAATGCCATAAAGGACTGCCATGCTGATTCACAGAAACCTAGACAGACATAGTTATGTAGATTTTATAGGTGTGTCACTAAATGCAGGGAAGCAGACTCAAAAGAATACAATGTTTCATTCTATTTTTTATCACATTCTTTATAACACAAACTATAGAGATACAAAACAGATTACAATAACCAGGAATAAGGGTGGAAAGATGTCTCAGGTACAAATGGGCTCTATAAGGTGATAATGCTGTTGACTGTGGTACTGAACTAGTTGACATGTGACTATGGCTTTGTCCAAACTCATTTGGCTTGTACTTGATTGTATGCCTATTTAAATTCCATATTATGTTAGGAAGTTCCAGGATGAAATGCCATTGTGAAATCTAAATCTAACCCCACTATTAAAAGCGATGGGGAAAGATTAGATAATTTTCAAACCTGTTTTGACTCAAGAATATAAAGCTAAAAACAAAAAAGAACTATATATAAACACGCTACACTGATGAATAATATTTTCTCATAGAGATTACATGTCAGCAAGTTTAAAACTAATTTACATGTATACTGGGGGTTACATAAATAATATATCAAATATATATACAACAATAAATTATAGATTATGGGACCAATTTCTCATTGTCAACTGAACTTTCATGTATGGTAAGTATATCTAAACTCATGTCAAGTTTGTTTATTATGATTAAATATTTAAAAAAACAGTATCTTACCAGGACTTGGTATTGATTAACATTCTTGAGAAATTATCAACAGTTGGGTAAAGGCTATTTGTTCTATAAGGTACGGTATAAAGTCTGAAAAGAAAAATCAGAACTAAAACCTGTAGATACAGAGCCAGTTACAGAAGTACAGAAGTGGTACCTGCTGCTTTTAACAGATTATTGATCATTACACATCTCCAAAGGATGCTGCTATGAGGTGAGAGTGCCCCTCCCTCATCAACAGTGGTGTGAGCACTCTGGACCAGAAGGCCCTCGGGTTTATTACTGTGGCAGTGAACACAGCCCTTGCAGGACACAGATTGACCCTTACCCTTTCACAGATACATCAACTCATAGTTGAGCTACCTTCATGTTATGCTCCACTGTATTAGGATGCTTGGGAGGTTGTTGCCACTGCCTCTTCCTCTCTCAGACCCTCCTTCATACAGGAGTAAAATGCCCATGTCAAGAGTTTCAGAAGCTGCTGAGAACTCAGAAAAGTGGGTTGAAAGAATGCTGTTCTGATGTACACCAAGCTGTTCCTGCCTGTCATAGGTCACCCTTGAGTGAAGTGTATTGTTAATCAAGTGGCCACCTGCATGGGCCAATGAGTCATCATTGAACACATACTTGTGGATGGAAACATCTTAATCTTTTAAGTATTCATTGAAATTGTCAAAGGCATTTTCAGCCTCCTGTGAACTGGCACATTTTCTCTTGAAGCTGAAGAGCAAAGCATACAGTTAATAACAGGAGAAAAGCAAAGCACTCTTAACAGCCAGTGCCCTGCATTCAAGGTACCATATTTCCATTCCTCATTTCAGCCTAATTCTCTGGGAATTACAGAGCTCTTGTAAATGTCAAAAGCACCATTCACTGTCTTTGAGTAGAAATGTGCTCAGTAGGAGCTTTGCACTTTGGTACAAAAATCAAAGACTTCTCGTGCTTCAGATTTTCCATCAAGAAAATAGAAATATGTGAAAGAGTGGTTGTCTTCCTGGGTCTTATTAATAAGCTGTCAACTTCTTTGACCATAGTGGAACAAAATATGCCACCAACACATAAATGAAAGGAGGGCAAATTATCGGCTTAGTAGGCTACCCAGAACATCTCCTATTTCCCCAGCCAGACTGAATAAAATGACGTGAGAATTTACCATAGGTACACCAGGGCAGATGTAACTGTGATTTATGTTTAGAATTGGGTTATTAGTTTTTTCAATGTCATGCGATGTGATTCTTCACTGTGGAAATAAATATATGACTGCTAGAAGTTGCCAAAAAGATTTTTTTTAATTTGTACATTTCAAAGTCGTTAAAAATTAAAAATAAAATCCCACCACAAACAGGTTTATTTACAGTGGGACTTTATTTAATGTTGAGGCTTCCATACAAATATTACCAAAAGCTTTTCCAATACTGTACAGCCACACAGGGATGCATAATACAGGCAAGGCCCTAGAAGGCTGGCACAGCTCTACGAGAAAGAAGTGGTGGTGTTTGTTTTGTGCCAGAGCTGAGAGTGTTGCTTCTATTATAAGAGAGTAGAAAACAAGTTGAGGAGCTTTCTTTGGAAATGAATAGACTACGAGCCCCAGAAAGGTGTCGAATCTCCAGTGCCATCAATGGACAGCATTACACGAGAAAGGCATATTAGATGAGCCTACATTTGTAACAGGAGGAAAGAGGTCCTGTGGGAAAAACTTAGCTGCATTGAACTACAACTATCTGAAATCAGGACGACAATGTAAGGGGATAGTATCTGCATATCTAGGAGAGCAGTTCCTGTCTCTTACTGGAGAGCAGGGCCAGAATGTGATACCATAGGATAATTATCTTCCCCACAAAAGAATAAGAATAAAAGAAGACTAAAACTTCTAAAGGGTTTGTCAGCAGCTTTCAGATTTTTCTAAGTGGGTGTTAAAAGAGGTCATGGGTCATGGTGAGTCCTGCTAGCTACTGAAGACCCAAACGTGTTAGTGTTAATGTGCCACAGTGCGGGGTCTCCTGATTCATCTTTCCAAATCGTTCTTTCCATGTGTCTGCAGTGAGCCTGTGTTACAAAAAGGCAGCTTACTCGTATTTGGGGCATTTGCCTGATTGTCTGAAGAAAAAAAAAAAAAAAAAAAAAAAAAAAAAAAAAACAACAACTGTCATTTGGTGTCCCAGATAATAGAAATATGAAAGCTGTTTTTGGATGAGCAAAGTCAGATGCTGGCAGGCAAATTTATAACTGAGCAAGAAGGAAAATGCACAGCCGATCTGGAGCATCTAAGAGATGCAATGGGCTATCTCTTCTTATTGATATTTCCCAACACTCACTCCTCTGCCCCACATGTGTCTTGTGTCTCACATATTTTATGTTTCCACATTCTATTATATTTTGCTTCTTCTACTGACCCAAATCGAAATTTCCACATTGTTTTCTATGCTAAGGTTGAATCAGATTGCATGAAATGATAGAGGCTTTCCCAAATAAAAGTTTACTTTGGAAATCTAGGTGTGAAGTAGTTCCATGCCCATGATATCAAAAAGTCCCTAGTCAGCCTCAGTTTCTTTCCATAACATGATACCCTTAGCATGTGACCTTTATCCTCCCAGTTCCAAGATGACTACTGTCTTTAGGGCAGCCCATCCACATACCCAAAATAAAACAGCCAAGTAAGTGTTAAGTTATTCATCAAAATGTGAATCTGTTTATGTACTTTGGTTGGGACTGGTTTAAATGGTCATTGTAAGAGCTGGAACTCAGATAGAATTGACTTTCTTCCAAGTAACAAGAATTAGATTGGATACAAACTACACTTAGTGGGGTTGTAAGTTAATGTTTTCTTCCGAATTTGAATTCTGTAGCTAAATTGAAATATGATTAATAATATCAATGATTTATCATACAAAATTTGAAACAATGCATTCTAACACATTTTTAATGGTGATTTTCAGAGTTTAGTGTGCACTGGCAGTGCCTGGTTTGCTTTTCACAATAGAAAGTATAAAACTTTGAAATCCACTCTTCAAGTTTCTGTACAGGTGTAGGATAGGGAGTCTAATAATTCTAACAGCTATTAATTCTCTGGTGACATCATGCTCACAGAGCCATGTGGCAAAGAAAGTAGTGCTTGGAATGCTCCAGGGATGTTTGTAGAGTACATCTACCTTCCCATGCAAGCTTGAACAGATATACTCTTTGCATTTACGCAAGTTATCAGACATTCCTTGCCTATTTTAAAGGTGAGTATAGAAGGGCCAAGGTGACATTTTTAAAAATGCATTTAAAAATAGCTAGTTACTGAACATTACACATAAGCCGTGGTTTACTCATGTTAATATTGCAAATAAAGCAGAGTGTACAAAGCAGCTCTGTTGACCCTTGGCTCCAGGTCCCATTCTGCAGGTCTTTTCTCAGATGAGACTCTCAGGCTCAATTTGATATAAATCCCACCAAACTTTTAAAATAAAATTACATACATATATTTTTTATGTTCAGATGTATATGCTTAAAATGTACCACATACAGTTACAATTAAGTGCTATCCTATATGCATTTTTCATAGGCTTGCTTTTATTTACTTAAAAATATATTAGAATTTTTTCCTGAATCGTTGGTTCATAGGAGGCAGAAATGCAGGCATTGTTAAATTGCAACATTCTGTAACCTGTTGTAATTGGTTACTTTCTTTGAGAATGCACATGGTAAAAATTACAGAACAAAAACTGTGGAAAGCATCCTTAGTTCCAATGGAAAAATCTTGAAATATATTTAGTATTTATGTTTAAGTTTGTTTTGCTCCATTTTTTCTCTTTTTAGGCAACTCTGACAAAAAGTCAGTTCATTCAGTTTTCCAAAGTTCATGTGTATGTTTCAATTACTAAATGATTTAAGTCAATATAAATTTCTTTTTTGTTTTTAAAAGTGATATAGGCCCACAACAAAATATTGGAAACATGGAAATAATGCTGAGATATATCCATAATCAATGCTGAATGTTCTTTTAGTGTTCTTGAAACTTGATAACATGAATATATATGGAAATGTGATTGGATTTGTATTTACTGTCTTGCTTTCAATATAAAAAAAATCTAGTTTCTTCATTTGACAGACCATCATCAAACTAAATCTGAGACATCCTTCTATAATTTTGGAAACATCACTTTAATATTTATATAATATTATGTCATAAAACCCTAGCTATTTTTCTTTCTTATATATTAAATATATATTTTATGATCATCTCAATATATAGAAAAGGCCTTTGTCAAAATCCAACATGCCTTCATGAATGAATGGGATTGGAGAGAACATATCTCTAGATAATAAAAGCTACATGTGACAAACCCACAGTCAGCATCATCTTGTTCTCACTCCTTCTGATTCTGGAACTTAAAACATTATCTAGAGCAATAACATAAGTAAAATAAGGAATGCAATAGGAAAATTAGTCAAATCACTCCTATTTGATTATGATATCACATTATACATAAGAGATCATAAAAGTCCACTAGAAAACTTCAAGAAATTACCAACTCCCTTGGCAAAAAGGCAGGATAAATTTCAACTTCCGAAATTCAATTGCCTTTCTATAAAAGAATAACAACTATACCGAGAAAGAGATTACAAAAATATTCTGTTCACAATAGTTTCAACGAAAATAAAATATCAAGGAGTAACCTAACCAAGGAGATGAAATACCTCTAAGATGAAAACTTTAAATCTGAGAAAAGAAAAAGATGAGAAAAATACTAGAATATGTAAAGAGCATTCATGCTCATGTATTGGTAAAACTAATATTTCAAAAGTGATAATTTACTGGAGGCCCTTTATAGACTTAGTGAAACTGAAATCAAAGTTCCAACAACATTTTTCATACAGAAAAATTTTCATCCTAAAACTCACACAGAAGCACAAAATACTTTCAATAGCCAAAGAAACCCTGATCAAAAACCAAAATGAATCAAACAAACAAAAACAATGGAGAGATGACCATTTCAGAGTTCAAGCTACAATATAAAGCTGTAATAATTAAAACAACATGGTGCTGGCAAACAGAGAAAAACATACACAAAAGCATGAGTGCAAGTAAATAACTACAGGTACTTGATCTATGACAAAGAGGCCAAAACACACAGGAGAGGAAAAAACATATGAGTAAGAGAAAAACTGGATTGTCATGTGTAGATTACAATTAGTCTATCACACTGTACAAAACTCCAAAATGGACCAAAGACTCCAATGAGAATTCTGAAATAATGAAAATTCTAGAATAAAACATTGGCAGCACTCTACAAGATGTAGGTGAAGGAATAAGGCTAACAATTGACAAATGGACCCTCATAAAATCTATACAGCCAAGGAGACAATCAAGTAAAGATGATCCTCAAAGAGTGGGATATAAGCATTGTTAGCAATATATCAAATAAAGGATTAATATCCAGAATATATAAAAAAACTCTAAAAGTAAATAATAAAGAAAACAAACTATCTAATGAAAAAGTGAGTACCAATCTGTAAAGAGAGTTTGAAAAGAAGAAATAAAAAAAAAAAATCTAAGTATTGAATGTCCTTAGCCTTTAGGGAATTGGGCATTTCTTGTATTTTTATAATAGCCATCCAAAGAGGTGTGATGTGGTATCTTGTTGTATTTTTGATTTTCATTTCTTTGACTAATAATCATGATGAATATCTTTTCATGTAACCCCTGTTGGCTGTATTTTCTCTTAGAAAAATTTCTAGTCATGTCCTTGCTCAATTTAAAATATTGTTACCTTGTCTCTTTCACTTCCCTCCTCTATTTAGTTATTTATTTATTTGTTCTTTCATTTTGTGACTACCTTATGTATTTTCCTATTAATAATGATGAGATACATAATTTGAAAATGCTTTGTTCCACTCTGTAGACTGCCTTTCAATTTTACTCTTTCCTCCGATTTTCAGAAGGTTTTCAGTTTGATGCACTCAGATTTTTGCCTTTATTGACAATTATTTGCATTATCTCCAAAAATAATTGCCAAGACCTACAATCAAGATTTTCTTCTGGGGACTTCATGGTTTCAGAACTTATACTAAAGCCTTGATTGCCATTCATTTCTTTATTTATTATTTTTGTATACAGGGTAAGAAGAAAGTCAAATTGCATTCTCCACCACCATTTATTGCAAAAAGCATGACCTCATTTTGTATTCTTGCTGAGTGTGATGGCTAGGTTTATGTCAGCTTAACACAAGTTAGAGTTATCTGAAAGGAGTGAACCTCAATTAAGAAAATGTCTCTACTGGATCTGGCCTTAAATGAATGTACTAGGCTTTGCTGTCCCCTCATGGGAGAACTTACCCTTTTGGAGGAGGAGATGAAGGGTGGGTTGGGGAAGGAGTGTTAGGCGGGGTAGGGGGAGCAGGAAGAGGGAAGAGGGATGAGAGGGAGATCTCTGGTTGGTATGGAAAATGAATAAAAAAAATTTTAAGTAAAAAAAGAAAATGCCTCTATTAGATCTGACTATAAAGTATTTTATTAATTAGTGATTGATGAGGGAGAGCCCAGCATATTGTGTGTGATGCTATCCCTGGGCTGGTGGTCCTAGGTTCTATAAGAAAGCAGACTGAGAAAGATATGAGGAGCAAGCCAGTAAGCAGCACCCTTCCATGGCCTCTGCATCAGATCCTGCCTCCACATTCCAGCTCTGCTTGAGATGCTGTCCTTTCTTTTTCCTCCTGTCTCTCCTACTCTCCCCTCTTTTCTCATATCTTTTCTCTCCTTTCATCTCTTCTCCTGTCCTCTCTTCTTACTTTCTCTTCTCCCCTTCTCCACTCCCCTTTCCTCTCTCATCCCCTCCCCTCCCCTCCTATCCTTTTCTGTCCTCCACGCTCCATCATTGCCTTTCCCTTCCCCTTCTATGTTCTTCTTTTTCTTTACCTATTATTGAACACAGGGAACAGGAGACTATGAGGCTGCCTTCTGGAGTTAATTGTACAGTTCAAAACTTTTCTATAAAGTGTATCCTTAAGTGATAATCTGTCATATTTTAATCATACAGAAATTTTATTAATGGGTATGATTTGACCACTGCTAAAAGATGAATGTTCAATTGCTTATGTTAGGGATTGATTGTGATCAATGTCTTTTTCTCCAGGGCAAAAATATTTGCTATTGAAACTTTTAAGAATTGGGAGCTAAAGGAGATCATTAGGTTACTGAAATAATTCTTTTTTTTTTTTTCTTTTTTTGGTTTTTCGAGACAGGGTTTCTCTGTGTAGCTTTGCGCCTTTCCTGGAACTCACTTGGTAGCCCAGGCTGGCCTCGAACTCACAGAGATCCGCCTGCCTCTGCCTCCCAAGTGCTGGGATTAAAGGCGTGCGCCACCACCGCCCGGCCTGAAATAATTCTTGTGCAGTCCTTTGGCAGTTCAAAGAAAGGATAGTTATAAAGATATATTTAGCTTTTTCTGTTCCCTGGCTCATGCTTTGACTATTTGTTAAGTAACCACACCACCAATTTCTCTCTACATCATGAGTGAGGCAGTTGAGGTGACCACTGCCATAGAGCCTATGCTATGAAATTTGGATTTTGAGATTCAAAATCTATGACAAAGGGTGAGAGAAATGGCTGAGAGGATCAAGGAGCTTGTCACCGAGCCTGGTACTCTGAGTCAGTCTCCAGGATTCACATGTGGAAGGAGAGAACTGATTCCAGCAATTGTACTCTTATCTGCATACCATACTGGGCACACTCATACACACAATATGACAGGTGGACTGTCTTGACAATAGACAGATAGGAAGAATGCTTTTACTTATAATGTGCATAATTATCATGTTACTTGACACAGGTCTTCATTAACACAGGTGACATAAGTGGATAAAACACAGTCAATTATGCATCCTTTCTCATCTCCCCACACACTTAGTAACTCTCCACTAATAATAAGTAACATTAAATTTAAAACTTAAGTTCTGAATTAGTTTCCCCTTACTCATAAGCCCAATTCAAATGTATCATACTTTTTCAAAGATGATTAACTCACAAGTTTTTTAACATTTATAATTTATATTGGAAATTAGTTGTCTTTATAATCATTACACTTCTTTTACATTTATCCTTGCAAATCGATTGATTCTTTCAAGGATGACCTTTATTCTATAATTCCATGTGCTCCCCCAAACATTCAAATACATAATATCTGGTTTTCAAACTTTTGCCCTAGTGTTATAGATTCATTGTGTCTGTTTTCCAGTGTTTTGTAACAGTGCTTTATGAAATGGTTTTTCATTATACCTCCTGTGCTGCCATTTTCTCCACTTTTCACAAGCACTCTTATGTTGCCAATTATCATGTACAAAACCAGTGGGAGGAACTAAGGTAAGGGGAGTTCATTGATGAGCAAGGAAGCATGACTAGCAAGACATTTAATACCAGGCTATCTCTGGAACCTGATGTTAGATACAGCACTGAATTGCTAATTAAAGCTGTATTTCACATGAACAGGAAAAGAATGCATAACTGATTATGTTTTATCCACTTATGTTACCTGTGTTAATGAAGACCCTGTGTAAGTAACATGCTAATTATGCATATTATAAGTAAAAGCATTCTTCCTACCTGTCTATTGTCAAAACAGTCCACCTGTCATATCTTGAACACTTTAAAAAGCACCCAATTAGATTTATAGAAACAAAAATATAAAAGAGGGCTCCTAAATGTTCTCTCTATCCTTGGTATCCCATGCTACTGAAATCTTTCATTGGTTTAATACCTTTGTTTTATTTAACAAACCAGTATTAATTCATTAGCAGCAATTTGGATCCGGTTCCTTTTTTTTTTATATCCTTAGTTATTTCCTAATTTTCCCTTTCTGTTCCATCATCCAACAGAAACAACAAATTGGACTTTTCCATGGTGTCTCCTTGGATTCCTCTTATCCATGACAATTACTCAGTTTATGTTTAGTTAATGACACTAAAATATTTTTAAAGATAGTTAGTTACCCATTCATAGGATGTTTCTATGTTGGGAGGCAAGTCTTTTCTTGGTTTAATTAGTGGTGATGCAAAGAGGGAGAAAGGCTTTTGAATTGAGTGCCACTTACATCATGTCATATTGTATCTAGCATGCATTCTACCAACAAAAGTTTTGATACTATCCTTAATCTTCTGACTGATGATTTTCAAAGATTCATTTTTTTCTCTCCTTTTCTTCTCCTGTTTTTGGAAGGAAAACAAGAATATCTATATTTACCTAGCACTTAAAGACCAGTTTCATATGAATCATAGGGTAGAGTATTTATAAAAATCACCCAAATGCTTGTAAATGTCAAGAAATAGAGACCATTTCCTTCATACTAATGGTAGTTCTAGACTATCTAGAGTGAAAATTTTGTAACATAAATATAACCTGTTTCAGTTATCTATGAGAGAATCTCTGAGTTGTCGTGAATTCTACATGATAAAAAGCTCACAACATGAGGTTCACAGTGAGGAAAGAAATGATGAATGAAGCTGTATGCATCACTTAGATTTAAAGACTTGTGTAGGGAAGATTTCTTTATGTTTCCATAGCAAAAACTGAATACAATTTGTCTCTATAGTTGAATAATAACCCTAAAACCTAACAAAATAAATGCTACCAAAATGTCAAATTTTATCTAAGATCACAAATACATTCCTTCCTGGCCTAATTTTTATTTGACTAATAAAAATGTACTTTATACTTGAATGCAATAGTGAGGCCATGAAATCTATGACATTAAAAGACAAAATCTTTAAAGTTTTATTGAAATATAACATTCATATAAAAGCACAAATCGCAAGTTCACCATCTCTTTTTCGTAAATTTTACATCACGCCAGTCAACAAACCTGAACTGCTTTTACAGTAACAGATGCCACCATGGGCTCTTTAGTTACCCTTTCCTAAAACATCTATCAACCTAATTTCAAAACCATATGTTTTTATTGATTGTGAAGATACATAAATGTAAGCACATAGTACACATTTATACCTTACCTCTTCTATTTTTGTATTGACTTCATAAATAACAATTATTTCTTTATATGTAATTATAGTTTTTTAAAATTATTTTGCTGCATAGGATTCTATTTGAGCACATTTCCATTTCACATTATATTTCATTTCATTGTTGGATGCTTCAGTATATTTCAACAGTAGGATCTTATTAACAGTTCTGTTATATACTCCTCTAAATGAATAGACATATGGATTTCTAATGTATGTATACCCAGGATTTGAGTTATTGAAATGTGATCAATTTGAGAAGATACTTCCAGGTTTCCAAAGCAAGTGTAACAATCTATATTTCCTACCAACATTCTATAAGAAGGAGTTTTGACTGCTACACATTTTCACCAATACTTTGGATGGATTCTTTTCATTTTAGTTATTCTCTTACTATATATATTTACAAACATAGGGTAGTACCTGTATATATTATGCATATTGATCTTCATAAGTGTGGCTAAGTTTTAATATGTACTTTCCTACTAAGTAATAAAATTGAATGATTTATTTTATTAATTTATTGGATGCTTAATATACTTTTGGACCTTACAATTTTTCATGCAATAAATAACATTCTGGGCTTTTGAAAATAGTAATTCTGTGAAATAACCACAAGACTTTGTATTCTCTTTTATTATTTTATGTGATATATATACACAGTCCATTGTATAATCTCATTTTTTGTGCAATTGTTTGATAACAGTTCTTGTTTGGAAGTCAGTTTAGGATTTAAGTTTATTAATGATCAGTAATTATGTCTCTTTATTGTGTTCTCTGAACTTCTAAATGAGAAAAATATTTTTGGTTTGTTGTCTTGCACCATCACCAACACTTAAGAGATCTGCTGCCCTTAAACATGGAAAAATGATATTTTATGTCTATGTCAGCAACTTTAATGATTGAATATCATTTTCAAAACAGTTTCCAAGGTTTATGACATAAATCTGAAGTGGTACATGCTTGTTTAGCAGGTGCATGACAGGGTCCAGTTTGCAAGACAAAGAAAATAAATAATATCAATTTTTTTCTCTTAAGATATTCTTAAAATTAAGACCCAAAATATTGAGATTTTCAAAGGTTTGATTTTTAACAAAATATACACACATGTTTTATCAGGCAATAGCATCTAAAAAAAATCAGAACTTTACTAACTACCGGAGTGATGTGCTGCATGACACAGTCATATAGCCAGGTCTTTTGAACACCTGTGGTGTGCTAGGTATTATGCAAATTACTATGCAACAAAGAGATTTATGATTATCACAGTCTAATGACTTAAGGTATTTCAGTGGCTGAATGGGGCAGAGAAAACCAAACACTCCCTTGGAGCTAAGGGAGAAACCCCTCAGATAAATTTCTTTTGCAGAAATATTTGTACAGATGATTTCATCCCGACTTTATGCCTCAGCGCATTGGAGAGGATGCAGCATATGGCATCACACATGTGGGTTATTGCCAAGAGCATCCTTCTGCATCTTCCTGCTCTGGAACTTCATTGTATAATCCCCTCTGCACAATGTTCTTGTAACAAATTAACATTTCCCAAGCACAAAATATTTGACTGCTCTGCTACAGATGTCCTGTCTGTCCCATACTGCCCCGATCCATATATTCCTCCATCTCTTCTCCTGATGAAGTACACATTCTTCAGTCTACTAATTGTTATTTTCTCACTCCATCATTCTTAGCATGTGCACTCAGTGCATGTGGATTTTGAAATATGGGCAAGCTCATGGATATGTCTGATGCCTCTGGTCATCACTCTACCATTTCTCCCTTGAAATTAATTTCTTCCATCTTTTCTATAAATTCTATGTGAGTCCTTAGATTTTTTTCCATAATGGACCTTATTAAGAATCAGAAAGTATTCCATGCCACATTTAAAACTCAAAAACATACTACTTGGTAAGAGTTGTTGCTATATTTGAATCCAATTTGTCTTTAAAACTCAACTACCCAGCTCTAATTCCATCTCTGTGAGACATAGCTGTCTGTTAGTCATTTGTTCTCTCCAGTTCTATAGAATTTTCTTCTTAATCATAGTTTATGTGCACTATAATGTCCTAAAAGTTATGCTTCACTGTTCTCTTCATATTAAGCAAAACTTCTTGTTAAATATATTTAGAATTAGAATTAATTCCCTTCTAAATAGGAGATAAGGAAAATTATTAAGCACTATTGTAGTGTTGGTTAAATCCAGTGTCTTCAGTAATAAATAAAAATGTCTTAAAATGCCATCATCTCTTATGATGATTCTGACTATCTTTTCAATATATTATGAGTTTCATTTTAGTCCTTGTTCAACTCCTTGTTCTAAAGAAAATTCCTTGTTTTAGCCTTGATTGATAAGCGTTGTTGTACATGCTGACAATAAGTTGGCCACACCACTACCAGACCTCTTGTTATATTGACAATGGTGTTATAAAAACTTATATATACTTAAAAATGTTGGTAACAATATACTGTATATGTATGATTTTATATTCTTCAATTGTCATGAAAATGAAAAAACACCATAAAAGGTCTGCTGGTCTATGAAGTTTATGTTTATTGGATCTCTGGAGTTATTATCACCTATGTGAGGAGCTTAGATCTACTGTTGAGAACATTATGGCACCTTAGTTAGTATTCATTGATTAGCTAACTAAAAGCCCATTTTAGATTGCTGTTCCAAAATATTATACCTCTAAGTAATTTTTAATTTTAAAATTTTTAAATCTGTATCATAATATACAGGACATTCTTGGAATATCACACATTTTCTGGCATTGCAGGTTTTTGTTTCTGAGAAGAGAAGGATATAAAACTATTATGTTGTGTGGAGTTTTGCAGGATTGTTTATTGCAGGAGTGAAGTCATGTTCTAAAATCTAAAGACTAGACAATAAATGTTCATATGAATTAGTGAACCTACTGGTGAAACCATACATGAGAAACTAGTTCTATCTCTGGACACAACGGATAGCTTTCTTCACCTTTATTTAACTTGAGTATGATTTAGTTAATAGATTTTCCTGAAAGGTGAAAACTTCAGTACAGTCTCTTAATGTCACTGTGGTGGCATTGTAACTCAATCATACTATGGCTAACAGACAATTAAACACCAGGGCAACATTTTCTTACTTTTTGTTTTATTTTGTTTTCATATGAAGTAAGCTTGATGCTATCAGAATATTTTTTCATGCTATTGATGAATAATTTTGACAAAAGACAATTAAAATCTTTCTCCTATGTTTTTCCACATACACATAGAATTCTATTTAAAATAATTTCTTTGAAATGAAATTTAAAAATTAGAGTTTTATAAGCAGAACTGACTTTGCAGCAATCCAGCACCTCAATTTCTATATCATTTTCCATCTGCTTTGATGTGATCCTTCACCACAGATACATTTTATGAAGTTATACAACTTAACATTTAATAAATCTTTGCTGCCCATGAGCAATGTGTGCACATGAAATATAACAGAGGACAGCACATCACATCAGTTAATGATAAAACATGTTACTTGTGGAGCCATAAGTTCTGTCTGGCAAAAGGAGAGAGAAGTCTCACTGAGGCTACAAGTTTTAGTTTCCTTATCCGCAGTACACAGACAATTGCATATCTGCTTAACTTACTAATATTTAATGGATGAATCATATTCTCTTTCCATGCCACAGAAATTTCATCTTAAACTTTTCTGACTTCATTAGCTTTGCCTCAGAGCCAACATATAAACCAAATGTCACTGTATTCTATGTTAGTTAGCTTTTTGAAGCTGTAATAGAAATAAGGATTTGTTTCAGCCCATGAGTTTGGATGATTCAGTCCATAGCCATTTGTCTCTGTTGTTTCTGTTTCTGGACCTATGGTGAAAGGTATCATGGTGACTGGGAGGGGTAGAACAAAGCCCATCACCTCAGTGTAGAGAGGAGGCAGGGCTGATGACCAAAAGTAAAGGCCAAGGCATGACCTACCATCTAACAGATCCCTCTAGTAGTCTACTTCCTCCCAGCATGCCCAAATTCTGAAGGGTGTCTTCAGCTATGAGTTGATCAATGTATGAATCCATTAATGCTGTTATAATTTTCAAGATTTTATCATTCTCAAAAAACTAT
The DNA here is from genome assembly GCF_004664715.2 of Peromyscus leucopus. Classification (NCBI taxonomy): domain Eukaryota; kingdom Metazoa; phylum Chordata; class Mammalia; order Rodentia; family Cricetidae; genus Peromyscus; species Peromyscus leucopus. Next base: position 49,048,546 of record NC_051073.1, read on the forward strand.
TGCCTGGCAGCAAAGCCTTTAACACATGCACCTTAAGGCAGATATTTCTAGATTCAAACCACAACAAATATTGTTTACTAAGAGGAACTGAACTTGGGGCTCTCAGAACATTTTCTTGAGTAACAACAGGAAGTTCAATCTGAACATTCAGTTGGTGGTGGAGAGTCCTGTACAGAACAGACCATGGAGCTACCAGCAGTTCTTCCTGTGAATCCAGTACACCATGAAATCTGAAAATTTAATTAATTCTCATTTTCTTATATCTGCACCATCACTTATTTCTCTTAAACTCATTTGCATCCTACCGATGTAAGGGATCTCAAATCTTAGGTTTTCCTAGAAGATTCTTCCAATAACACCTGCTCAGTGAAATGTCAGTCCTATTAACGTTTATAACCTTTACTTAACAAAACTAGCATTGTTAACCCACAAGATGGCTCAGTGGGCAAAGGTGCTTGCTGCCAAGTCTGAAGACCTGAGTCTGATCCTGGGGACCATTATGATGGAAGGAGAGAACTGACTCCCATGGCATAAGTGCTCCTCCAAAATAAATAAATGTAATGGAAAACACATTATATTTTGTATAATGTCATGTACCTTGGAAGTTATTTTTACACTTTTGCTTGCTTTTCCCATTATCACTGTTTAAATGCATTGGCTATACTTCCAATGTTATCACATACCCACAATATCAATCATAGCAGCATTCCCTTAGAGGTTAATTAGTATGTGTTGGGTGATCCACATTTGATGGTAAATTTAATGAAGCTCAGTTGTAAATTCTGGATTAAGTCTGGCAAATATTTACATGATTTTTCTTGCTTGAGAAACACTTCTGAAATTCGAAATATAAGAAAATCCTCTGTTCTGATTCATTTGCTGTCAACTTGTGAGTGGTTCATTACCCACAATCTGTAGTGTAGTAACAGTGAATTCTATAGCAAATGAGTGATCCACACATGGAAATTAAATGTGCAAAGCATTTTGAACACCTATTTGCAGAACAACAATTCTTTGCACATTTAATTTCCATGTGCAATGAGTCATTGGTATGGTTCAAGGCCCCTGGCTTCTGGTACACCATCAATACTGGACCCTCTCTGAGACTCCTCTTAGATATCCTGCTTTTGCCCTGAGTCATGATGATCCTGAAGCTATGGTTCCACGGGACTGGTTCCCTCATGAGCTCCAGCAGATCATAGATGGGATTGATGTTGGGGTGGACCAACTCAAAGCCCTGGATGTGGGCCTAGGTGGTGGCTGAGTTGGTCAGTTCTGACCTCCACTGGGACCAACCTCCTCAGGAGAGGATCAGGGACAGCTCTTCCCATGCCGATGGTGAGAGGTGGGGCCATCTCTCCGAGGTTTGAGTCCAGATGCTTTCTTATTACAGCAACCTTCAAGGGGGGCAGTTCTCCTAGCGAAATCAAAATTTGGGGCCAGCTCTCTTGTGCCCATGCCACTGAGTCCAGTTCTCTTGGAGGGGGGGGGAGGGCGTGCAGCTCTCCTTCTGAGGCAGCCATCAAGGGACACGACTAGTTCTCCGGTACCCAGGCCACTGGGGCTAGCTCTCTCATGGCCTGAGGTACTAACACAAGGCACAGACATCAACACAGACCCTGGATGCAGTAGAACCAGGGGCCTCGACATGGCCCTTTGTCACAGCTCAGACCTGAGTGGCTACATAGGCCACTCAGATCAGTGTGGCCCCAGCAACAGTGTGGCTCTTGGGCATCAATATGGCCTCAATGGTGGCCTGGACCCTTAGTGGGAAGACGCAACTTTAATACAGACTGCTTGAGATAGGAAAAACCACCTCTAATCTGAGTCATGCCTTCTTCAGGAAGCCTATACAAGGACATGGAATAAGAAGCCTTTCCTCTTTGCTTGCTTGCTTTTGCTGCTAGCAAGTCCATTCCTTCATTGGCGTTGGAGAATGCTTTTTCAGGAGTCTGGCATATATTGAAGACCAGTTGAGACATCCAGCCTCATGAATTGAACAACTACTGGATCCTTAGACCTTCTATTCATAGGCAACCATTGCTTAGATTAGTTGGACTACAGCCTGTAAGTAATTCTGATAAATGGAGAGATTCATTGTATATATTCTGTTACTCTAGATAACCCCAGTGAATGCAGACAGATTCAGTTCACCTTTTCTCCTTTATTTCAGTTTTTCTAAATGATTCTGCTATGGGTATCAATAATAGAGGTAAAAATATTGCAATTTTCAGAATAAATAAAAGGATGAAAATTGTATCAGAAAGTCAGTTAACTAGCTGTAACACTGGTAAAGATTGACTGTATTGTTCACAGCAGAAAGCCAGGCAACAGTCGTGCATACCTTTAATCCCAGCACTCAGGAGGCAGAGGCAGGTGGGAATCTGAGTTCCAGGCCAGCCTGATCTACAGAGGAGATTACAGGACAGCCAGGGGTACACAGAGAAACCCTGTCCTGAAAAAAAAAAAAAAAAAAACAAACAAAAGACAAAACAACAATAGCAACTAAACATCAGTAGAAGTTCAGGGATTGTATCTTAAACCAGTTTATAAAAAGTTAATCAGCATACAAATAACTTTATCTAGATTGAGTATCTTGGGAGTATTCATGTATTGGGAATACATATATACATACATACACATATGCAACCAAAATTAATGAAAAAAGAGCCCATGAATTTAAAAGAGAACAAGGAGGGATATATGGGATGATAGAGGAAAGGTAAGGGGAAATAATGTAGTTATATTTTTAAAGATAATTTAAAAGTACATAGACATGGTGGTTTCAACTCAAATAAACACATCAAGGTCAACATGATTTTAGAGGTAGAAATGACAAACATGCAAAATATAAAAATATTTTATAAACAGTTACAAAAAGATAAGTATGTATATATACGTGTGTGTGTGTGTGTGTGTGTGTGTGTGTGTGTGTGTGTGTGTAAGCATGTTCCAATATCATGTGCTACAATGGTACCATACCCTAACACAATCTGTTTAAAATAGGTAATGTGTAATTAATTCTCAGTGTTTCTGGTGTCTGTGTTTTGGATATGACTCACTGAACAGTTACATGCTTTGTTGTAGTACCCAAGGACTCCTAAGCATATTATCAAAGTTGTTGGTGATATATTTTAATAGGAAGAACCAGTTACACTCAAGTTTTGCAGAATGTAAACCCACCTTGTCCATAGACTTGTTTATTTGGAGTGACAAGCTTAAATGAAATTATCACATATTCTTCAGTAGTCTTCCATTTGGAACTGCCTCAGTCACCCAGAAGGCTACTGTGCATCTCTAGACTGGCATGTATCTCCCGAAGTCACCGTGGTATTATCACAGTGCTGCTGCACTGGGGTGTCACTGAAGCATGTAATGGAAAATCAGTGAGACTAATCCACAGCTATAAAAATAGAGTGATCAAACAGGACAAGTTAGCCCTAGAGAATGCTGAGGATTGGATCCTATATCCATTTAATATATATGTACATCCATCTTTGTGCATTTTATGTGTACACACACACACACACATACATGCACACTCACACGCACGCACGCACATGCACACACACACACACACACACACACACACATATATATATATATATATATATATATATATATATATACACATTTATAAATGTATGACTTTAGAGCTTAACAGTATAAAATCTAAGCTGTGAAAATGTGACTTTCAATATATGCCATACACCGCAATGGTTAAAGGCTCAGATTCTGCAGTAAAACAGGCTTCAGCTCAAGTAATAATAGAAACTTACAATTTCAATGACGCTTAGCTAGTTAGTTAAAATTTAAGAATCTTCATTTCCTTTTCAATATAGTTAGAGTAGTAATGATGCTGACTTCCTACAAAGATTAAGGCGTAAGTTAGGTAACTAATGCAAAATATCTAGCACAATGTATGGTAAATACAAAATGATGAATGAAGGCTGTGTATTTTTTAACATGGCCCAAGACAAATTTGAGTCAACAGACTGGCAGAGTTAACACAAGGATACTTGTTAAACTCAACCTTCTCACCTCATTAGCGTCTTGTATGGCTCTGCTTACTACAACCAAACCAGTAAACTGTAGGCCATTTTCACTCATTATCTACTTACACAGATGTTTACTGCAACCAGTGAAATAAACACACAAGGACCAACACAGAAATACTGCCAAGAAAACCACGTGAACTTCATTGTGAAGACCTATGCCAAAGGTTAATCTATGGGCCCTCTGGAGTATATACATCCCAACAGTATCATTTAGCTTCATAATATATAGCAGAAAGATACACATATATTTCACTACTCAAGTATAATATCCAAAATTTTATCAAAAATTACTCTGAGATAAAGTCCACCACTATTTTAACATGATGAAAATATGCAGTGTTCTAGACCAACTATTTTTTTCCTAACTCCTATGAACTATACACAGTAAAAATATTATGTAAGTGGTATCATACAATAAAGAATATTGAGGGAATCAAGTTTGAGTTATGCTGTGATATATGTTAGGATGTGCTTCATGGATATGATAATAAACTTTATATTACATTATTTCTCCCTCATACTCCCCCCAACTTCCCCTATGCTCTCAACTTCATCTCAATCATAACTTCTTTTTCTTTAATTTTTATTGTGATATATATCACAATATACATATATAACTATAACACTATAGATAGATAGATAGATAGATAGATAGATGGATAGATAGATAGATGATAGAGAGTCTGTTTTCTCTCTCTGTCTCTGTCTGTCTTTCTGTCTCTCATCTGGGGTCAGAGGTGGCTTTTCACGTTCCCTGCCCCAAATCAATCTCTTGCATAAGGTCTGTGTGATTTTTGCCCCATTCCTTAGCAGCCCTTCAATCACCAGGACATCCTTTCACCACAAAACCCTTACAACAATTATCTGTAGATACATTGATATGTACTTAAAATGCAGTCTGAAATTATACTAGTTTGGGAAGGTGTTAGTAGATTTTCCTCTGGCTTCTGTGTCCTAACCAGCCACATGTAGTTGGCTATTTTTTTAGTACCAGGCATGAGTTACTTTCCATTGACCAAGCCTGAAGTCCAATTAGATAATTGTTATCTCTGTGATATAAGCACCACTATTACACCACTTTTTGGGGATCTCTTGCCATGCTGCTTCATTGTGGTTTGTAGCATCAAAGTTCAGGAGAAATATTGATTTCTTTTTCCCTTAATAGTGTCATAGCACCTTCAAGTACTAATAAAGCTGGTCTTTAGGGAGAAGGCTTCCAGGTCAGACCCAGCTCCTTGCTCCAAGAATCACACTGACTGTAGCATTGTTAAGTAGACATTTTTGTAGAATATACTAAGAATGGCTATAATTTTTCCTGTAAACTGCTACTTTAGGAAATACATATTAGGTAGGATTATAGTTTAAAACCCATGCTTTAACATTGATTTTATATAATGATATGTTTTAGTGAAATTTATTTAGGTTGATAACAGATGAGAGACATCCATGGAAGCAAAAATAGAACAGAATCAGTAGCAATTAGCAAAGATTAATGAGTGGTCCAAATTACATGCAGTATATGGGTATTTAGAGAGATAATAACTTTTAATATATTGAAATTACTTATTAGGAATTAATACAAATAATTTTAAATTATATAGTCTGGAACTGGTTTTAAGGATTATTTATATTTGAGGCAGGCAACAATAATAAATATACATGTGTAATTATATTTTTATTTTCATACACTTTTGCAAAAATAATAATTTATTCCATTAAAAATATCATGAATGGTCATTTTAAAGATGAATAGTGGTCCACCTACCTTTTTACATTCTGAAAGTGGATAAAACCGTAAAGAAAGGTCAGTCAGTAACAATAAAACCTTCCATGAACCACAACTGGGTCTAGATTGTTCTTAATTTCTGCCTTCTTTCCATTATGATTAGTTCTTCTTAGTCACATTCAATTAACTAATAATGTTTTCATAGTCTTGTGTCACAACTGTAGCTTGATTTTGTGTCTTTAACATTGAGAGAAAATAAAACTGGGTTTGTGTAAAAATTCAGGGCATTACTGTTGTCTGTTTCCTGTTTCAGCAGTTCACTTCAAATTTCAAATTGGCTTTAGTGATCTTAGGCTCAGAGTTACATTTATAACCTTCTCTAGGGAAATTTATTATAGCTAAGTTCTGAGGCAGGCAGAACAGCAAGAAAATAGTTGCTCAGATATGTGTGAAAAGAAATTGCAGGTATGCCAACATATTTTTGGGGTATGTGTGAAAGCTGTATTTCTTTAGATGGAATGTGAGTTAGGTCAACTATATTTAGAATTTCACTTTATTGTACCTATTCCATTTGGTTGAGACTTGACTAAGGTGTTATATGTGTAATGGATATTTAGGTTCTGTGGATTAACTCTTTACAGCAATAAGGATATGTTTTGCAGCTTGTTTGTGTTTGTTTTTAATGAGCCCAAATCGAAAAATAGTGCAGCTATACCTGGTTATACAATGGTAGTAAAATACTAGATTAAGAAACTGAATTCCTTTTTACTGTGTCACAGTAGGAGTCTTTTGGTTGCAAGTGACTGAGAACTCACAAAAATCTTCTTAAGCAATTGGAACAGGGTGTTGAGTGCTGAAAACAAAGGTGAAATTGGAAGCCCCAAATGATAAACTTCAATGCTACCAGAGTTTTCCTCTTCACTTTTTACCTCTTTTTTTTTAGGTGATTTTCGCTTCATGAGCATTTCACTAAAACGAAAAGATTTTTGTTGCTGTTGTATGTTTTATTTTTTGTCTCTTGGATCTAGTTGGAAACATTCCAAAGAAGAGCATTGTCTAAATCAGCTTGCATGGCTATCCACATAAAAATTCAAGTAGATGAAGTGGCATGATCGACGGCCGCCACTGAAGTGCCAAGGATGAAATGAGCAGGAGAACAGAGCCCTCAAAAGAAAGAGATGCTAAGCAAAGGGGAAGAAATGAGTATACATACAAAGTGTCAAATACACTAACCAAGTTGCTAGCATGGTAAGCATGTATCCTGATATGCAAAATCTTAGCTGGCATTTATTAAGCAATTAATGTATTTAGATCTCTCAATACTCCAATTCATCCTTTAAAACCATTACAATGGCCTGTTTAACAGGCATGCAGAAGTCCAAAATTGAAGCTAATCTCCAAAGGAAAGATACTTACTATAAGGACGGGAGCTAGAAACAAACAACTCTGCCAGGCCAGGATGAGTAGGGAGGGATCCCACAATGGCATAAAGCCCTTGAGTTGCTTTCCTCTTTTAGAAACCTTTAAGACAGAATGTTTATTCATTTTCCTCAGGCTCAGGCTTGAACAACAACAGTAAAAACCCTGTGTTTGTAACAGAAAGTGGACACAACCATGGCAGCTGGTAATTGGAGGTTGTCTCTGCCCTACCAGAAGGGGATACTTCAAACCGACTCATAGCTATATTTGCATAGATTTTGGCCTTTATTGTGTGGGTTTCCTAATAATTGCAACATGACCACAATCACAGTGAGGACTATTTGGGCAAATTAAGTGCATTCACTTTCCTAAGCTACTTTTTGTTTCCTGATTTATTTCAGGAATAAAAGAAAACTAAGATAATGTGTAAATACCTAAGTCCGTGGGAACACTCGTAGGCAATTCATCTTCCTACACCTCAGTTACTACATCTATCACATAGAGACATTTTGTAGAATACACTGATGTCTTTAAAGTTCTACATGACAGTACTTGGTAGATAACACTAGGAAAGATCTAAAGCTCCTTGATTTTGCAAGGATACCAACCTGCTATAGTGTGCTCTGCAGGAGAACTTCATACATTGGCAATGACCAACAGGAATTCACAGGGCCTGCCTCCTAAGTTTTTCTTAACTTACAATGATTTCCTAGGCAAATACATTTTTTTGTTTCAAAAACAAAAGTCACAAAAACAAAGTCAGTATAAATCAATGGGAGAAAGAAAGAAAAAAGCTTGGCAGTTGTCAACCTTAATTTCAATTTTTTTGTTTTTGTTTTTTTTTTTTTTCTCAAATACTTTTATTTTAAAAGTTCTTAGCTTCCTTCATTCTGCTGATTAAATACTCTTGTCTATAAATCATTTCATTTCTAAGTTTGATTTATATACTACATTTCAGTCTCATAGTTTACTTACCAGGGAGAAAATGGAGACATATACTATCCAAAGTCATCTCATAGTAGTGAGCTATAATTATTCTGTGATATCAGGTTGTTGAAAAGTCATATGACATATTGAATGTTTTCATTACTCATGTGTATCAAAATATGAATTAAATATTTCAGTGAATCTGATTTCTAATGGTGTTATGAAATAATAAATTATTTTACAATGAGCAAAACACTGTCTGCCCTACAGATTCTTTCTAAAACATAACCTGTTAGTAGGTAAAGTTGTGGTACAAGATATTCCCATGTTGGCTTAGGTTTGTTCAGTAGACAGTAAAGGCCAACCTTTCTTGATTTTGTGATGCACATATTTTAGGAGCAGAAGATGGTATTGTGCCCATCATAAGTCAGTGGCTGCACCACAGTTCAGCTTTTTTTATGAAAGAACTTGCTGCAGAGGGTATCACTAACAGCCATGACAGCAATGTTTTCATGGAAAATATTCTCATGTTTCTTCTCCCTTCTCAAGACGTTGTACCATGTTGCTTCATGAGTGTGTTACTCATGTAAGAGTCAGGTATTTTGCTTAGTTACCAAGAAGTCACCAGGACTTCTGAGAGACATGTTGACCCTAACTCATTAGCTGTTAAGTCTTCAGTGAGCAGGTTACAACCATACAACCAGAGAAGTTAGGTATAGCGTGAGGGACTGGGGGTAGGGTTGGATCACTTTGGTAGGAGCAATAGAACAGATAATTATGGGTGGATGGGGAACTTGGTGGGAGTATTGAACATGGGTGGGGGTGAAGAGGAGTGTAAGGGATGGACATCTAAAACTAAGGGCAGATTTTAGGGCTAGTATGCAACCCTAACACAGGAGAAGTTTTCTAAAGTATATACATATATAATATATGAAGGTGATCTAAAAGGATCATTAAATAACCAGGGAGATATTGTCCCAACTGGATATCTCTTGTCATCAAATGAAGGCTCTAGTACCAGGTATGAATTACAACTAATTGAGTTGCTGGCCAAAGGAACCCGATGGGAACCCCTAAACAACCTAGGCTATTGTCAAAGCTGTTGGTGGTACTCTATAAACTGATAGTATGCCCTATTGCTGAAGACAACACCTACACAACTGTGTTCTCAGTGAACACAGAAAAGTCAAGCAGGTACCTACCTAGGGTCTTCACCTGTACATACTAGTGTTCATATTACTGAAAGGTAGTTCTGTATGGTGTCAAAGGGGAAAGATATACACCAACACAGCTATAAACCCTTCGATCTACAATGGTGACCTGCCTGTAAGATATACTAGTGCAATAGTAACACAAAGCTTACGGGACGAAGCAACCACTATCTGATTGAATTTAAAGTCCCTCCTTGTGGTGAAATCTATCCCACGAATGCTTGGATGGCTAAGAACCTGAGACTAGATAGGCTAGAGACCTAGGGGAAAACCAAATACTACTGTTCTGCTAAAGGGACATAGGCATGAAATGATTCCTAGTGATATTCTACTATACTCACAGATCAGTGTTTTGCTCAGCCATCATCGGGGAAGCTTTCTCCTGCAGTATGTGGGAATAAATATAAAGATATATAGCTAGGCAGCATACAGAGAGTGAGAGATCTGGGAATACTCAGACCCAAATGAAATGTATCCATCAATTCCCTCTCCTCAGGGCTCAGGGAACCCTGCAGAAAAGGAGGTGGAAAGAGTAAGAGCCAGAGGGCCTGGAGGACACCAAGGAAACAAAGTCTTCTAACCACAGCCAGACTGATACACATATGAACTCACGGAGACTATGACAACATGCACAGAACCTGCAGAGGTATGCACCAGATGGTATCCCCGAATTGAGAGGGAAAGTAGGCACAAGCCCACATCCCTTACCCAGAAGCTATCTCTAATTGATACCCTCTCACAAGTGAAAAATTTGTTTTCTCCAACAGAGTCTTACTGGATATACAAACCACTTTTAAAACCAGACCCCATGTCTAGCAGTAACAAAGAACTCAATGGTATTTTCTGAGGTTCTTTTTCTTATAATGAATTGTCAAGAATTTTTTTCACTCTACAGGTCTTCTGTGTATGCATTATGGTTTCCAGTTTTGTGTTTTGATGGGATTTCTATATGTGCAAATGTGCGTGGCTCTGCAACTTACATGTATCTTAAGCTTTCTCATTGGCTTTTCTTCCTTCTTACTTGTTTGATGTGTCCTATGCTGGTTTATTTGTTATATTTTATCTAATTTTGTTATTATTATTATTATTATTATTATTTATTTTAGATGCATGTTTGTATACTCATGAGAGAATAGAAAGTATATGGATTTAGGTGGGTGGAGAAGGGAGGAGAATCTTGGAGGATTTGGGAGGGGGCAAACCAAAATAAGAATATATTATATTAAAAATTCTAGTTTCAATAAAAAAAGAAAGAAAGTACCTCCATAAGATGTATCTGTAGGTAAGTTTGTATTATTTTTTAATTAGTGATTGGTGCTCATAGTTGTTGGTGTTAGCTTTGGGCTGCTGGTCTTGTATCCTATAAGAAAGGAGGCTGAACAAATTATGGAGAGAAACCCAGTAAGCAGTGCTCCTCACAGTCTCTCTTCTAGTTCCTGCTTCCAGTGTTTTTCCCTGCTTGAGTTCCTACTCTAACTTCCCTTCATAATGGACTACAACTCTATCTAAGCTGAAATAAACCCTTTCCTCCCTGAGTTACTTTGTCATAGTGTGTTATCACAGCAATCACTCGTAACTATGACTGTATATGTGCATAAAGATTCTCCCTTCTTAGCCTCCTGATGCTCTTCTTAGTGAGTATGACACAAACCATTCCATCTTGGTGTAGGGAGCTTTTTGTCTGTTATGCCAACTTGTCATAGATTAGGTGGCTTAAATCAAACATTTATGCGTCACAGTTCTTGGTTCTGGAGAGTGAAGACTCAAAGCACTGTCAGATCCTGTGTCTAGTGGGGACATTATTTATGGCTTGTAAATAGCTGAGCTATCTTTGTCCTAGATTGAGAGATGGCAGAGAGAGAGGGGGAGACAGAGAGAAAGGGGTCATTATATCTCTTTCTCTATTATAAGAGCATTAATCCTGTATTGTGTTATATACCTCCATTACCTGATTATCTCTCAAAGGCATTTATCTTACACAGAGGGTTATGATTTCACATTGTGAATGGTGGTAGGGTGCATCAGTCTTCAATTCTGCAATAAAACATTTTATCACATAAAACATTACATTCATTTTTCTGGGTTATAAAAGGAGTTGTCATGTGTGCCATTATTTGAATGCTTTGAAATATTTACATGGTGAAGCAATGATCAACTACTTTAAAGTTTGAATGAACTAATTAATAAAACTATACCTTTCTGATGCATTTATTGGATAAATATATAATTCATTGCATTTAAGCATTTTGATACTTATATATGTCTATCATTTTCTGAGCAAGCTGAACATCTATTTTATAGAAAATATGGTACTGAATGTTAATCATCAGTGTTCATTTTCTTAGTTAATGTCATTTGTGTACATAGTACCTATAAATAATAGGGCATATGCAAGGGTACAAATATATATACACCCTTCTCTCAATAGTTTCTTCTTTGTGTTTTCTTCTTCAATTCTTGGGATTATGCTCACAAAGCATAGTGAAACCATTATGGACCCTACAATACAGCTATCACAATAGCACTTTGGAATACAGACATAGAAGGGGAATAATGTCAAATACCCTATTTTACAGAAATGTTCCAAAGATACAGATTCTGAGTAATATTTAATTAATTATTAAATATTTAAGTAATTTAAAGCTATGAATTCAAATCTATAATAAATTTTAAAATCTCTATGTTTGTGAGTTTCAGATCAGCATGTTGTCAAATACATCATTCAAAGGCAGGGAAATGTTCCCTGCCCTTTCCTAAATCCTATTTCTTATTTCTCTTCTCTATCAACATTGAAGAAGGGAGGACATTGTCACAATTATTCAAGAATAATCAAGAATAAACCATCCATTTATTTTAGAAGATAAAGTTCATATTCATATAGTATTGTAGATGAATTTCTAAAATGGTCTTATTAAATAAAAAACATGAATCCAAATAAAGGGGTGAAAGCTTTAGAGAGAACAGGGAAATAAAGAAAGCCACCAGCCTACCTTACCTCACCACCTCTGCAGCTTCCAAATACTAGTTACTTCCTGTATACTCATATTTATATGCCTTTTCCATTCTGTTCTCTTGTTGGCTCTCTTATCCCAGCCACATCACTTTCTCTTCCTACACAGCTCTGTCTGTCTGTACAGACCACCGGACCTCTGTGGTTGGTACTAGGATTAAAGGCATGTGTCACCAGCTTAGCTCTGTTCCCTAGTGTGTCCTTGAACACACAGAGATCCTGCCTGCTAAGTGACTGACAGGATTAAGGGCATGTGCTCCTGCTGCCTGACTTCTTTGTTTACTTAAAATAGCTTGTTATTCTTTCTGATCTCTAGGCAAGCTTTATTTATTAAAGCACAAATAAAATAGCACCACATTTCAGTGCAATTAAAATACCACCTCATTCCCCTTTTTTGTCTAATAAAACTAAAAAAAAAATTAAAAAGTTATAACTAATATAAGAAAAACTATATACAATAAGTACAATAACTATCTGCAATAATTTGTACAATATATATAAGCAATAAATATATCAACAATGTCTAGTCCATTTTCATTTGTCAAATTCAGAGAAAATATTCTATTATCTATCCTATTTTGGGATGTTCAAAATGTACCTAATTCACTTTCTATCCTAACTTATATTACCAACAGAAAACTATCTTATGATGTCTTTAAAACTTATACACTTAACACCTCTTAGTGAGTTTCTTTTCTGAATTTCTTAACAAGGAAAACTGTAACTATACCTATCTAATCTTCAGCTCCCTCAGAGACCCGAGAAGGAAATAATATTATCTAGTAAAACAAGAAATGCAAACAAGTGACTTCCAAAGAATGAGTTATGACAGAAACAGCCTGCTTCCCGTACAGTCACTCGAGATTTTTCTGCATGTTCAAGCATAATCTTCGGCCTACAGGATTAGCATATCTTACAGGCTCATTTGTTAAGCAGGGTGTATGCAAGGCCTACAGCTCAACCTCACATTTTGGTATGAGTATTACATGTACCAGATAAACTTGAATTCCACCAGTGTCCTGTTATGAGTCAGAATTTTAAATTCTGGAAATTGTTGGTGTCTTTGGAATTCAGCTTGCCATTCTTCTCAGCTTGTGGGTGGCTTCATCTCCTTTATCAAATGCCAGTCTACCATTGACAGGTTAGACTCTATCAGCCTAGTTACTCCTCCAAGAATAACAGTTTCAGCTACTGTTCTATTGCACACCAGAAGCCACCAGTCCACAGCCTGTTCAGCGGCCTTTGAAGAAAGGGGCACTGTACATTTTCCAGATTGCAAAGACATTTCAGCAGTGGTGGCATATTGTCCTGACCTCAGAGGATGCCTATTTCCAAAGCTGCAACCATACTTGTCTTGGCAAGGATTGGTAGTCCTTTGTTTTGTGTCTTGTTTTTGCATTTTGAGTAGCATACTGTCAACAGTCGATGTGAGGGCACTTTGTTGCCCAATGGCTAACATTTGCCAAAATGAAAGTTAACTCCATATGTAGGTTCTTCAATGCCCATATTTTCTCTGAAGTAGATTGGTGCTGCCAGGAGCTGACATGTCTCATAGTTATAAAAAAAAAGAAAAAAATCTATGTTATTAAAACATTTTAAATGCCATATTCTATAGAACTCTGAAGAGTTTGAAGATGATGTGTCTATCTAAAATATATCTCTGCTTGACCTTGAAAACATATCTAGTATGACTACAAGTTCGATTGTAATGTCTAAATACTAACTTTCATTTCTTTATATACTAATAGTTGGTAATAATAACATTCAAGGATTAGCAAATTACATTGCATTGTTAAATGAACTGTGTAGGTAAAATATCTTGAATAAGATTAGAAATATACTTACAACATTTTCTAACAATATCAATCTCAAATTTGTATCAATATTTATAATTTGTATACAATATATAAAATCCCAATCCAATGTAAAATATTTAAAACTACTAGTTGTCTTTTAAAAGTAAATTTATAAAAGTAAATTAATGTATCATGTCTATCTCCTCTCATTTTTCTTTCTAGAGTAGATTCAATGATCTACCTCTTATCTACATCCTTTTTTTCTTATTCTTATTATTAATTAATAGAATATCCTCTTTGTATCTTTTCAGGAGCAATTTGTAATCCCCAACAAGGCAAGATTTTCTTTACTTATTCAAACATTCTTTCTAAAGTATCTGCATTTGAATCAGCTAGTAAAATATCATCCATGTAATGATAAATTATAGATTTAGGGAGTTTTTTGTGTATTACTACTAATAGCTGTCGAACAAAATTTTGGCATAGGTTTGGGCTATTTAACATTCCCTGTGGGAGGACCTGCCATTGATATTTCTTTCTTTCTCCCTTCCTTCCTTCCTTCCTTCCTTCCTTCCTTCCTTCCTTCCTTCCTTCCTTCCTTCCTTCCTCCTCCCTCCTCCCTCCTCCCTCCCTCCCTCCCTCCCTCCCTCCCTCACTCTCTCTCTCTCTCTTCCTCTCTCTTTCTTTCTTTCTTTCTTTCTTTCTTTTGGTTCGGTTTTTTGAGATAGGGTTTCTCTGTGTAGTTTTGTGCCTTTCCTGGAACTCTTTTTGTAGACCAGGCTAGCCTCTAGCTCACAGAGATCTGCCTGGCTCTGCCTCCCAAGTGCTGGGATTAAAGGCATGCGCCACCACTGCCTGGCTTCCATTGATATTTCTTGACCGGATGAGAATTATTATAATTAGGCACCATGAAGGCAAATCTTTCTCTGTCCTTTTTCTGTAAGGGTATTGAGAAGAAACAGTCTTTTAAATTCATAAGTATAACAGGCCATCATTTAGGTAATAAAGTAAGCAAAGGAATTCCAGATTGAGGACATCCCACTGGCTGAATTGCTTTGTTAATTGCTCTCAGTCTGATACCATCCTCCATTTACCAGATTTCTTTTTAATAACAAATACAGGACGATTCCAAGGGCTGGTTGATTTTTCAATATGCTGAGCATTTAATGCTCTTGTACTAGCTCTTCTAAAGTCTGCAGTTTCTCTGTTGTTAAAGGCCATTGCTGAACCCATACAGGCTTGTCTGTTAACCATTTTTAAAGGTAGAGCTATTGGTGTCTTTGGAAGATCATCAGTTGTTGTGCCCAGTTCTTGTACAATCTGGATGGCTGGTGACTGCTCTTTATAATAATACCTCTTAATATTTCTCTCAGAAACATGTGTTAGTTTGTGGTTTGTTTCTGAGGTTGGAGAAATGTTAATCTTAGTATTCCATTGTTGTAATAGATCACTTCCCCATAAATTCATAGCTATATTAGCAACATATGGCTTTAATTTTCCTCTCTGTCCTTCTGGACCTACACATTCAAGCTATCTTGCACTGTTTCACTTGAGATAATGTTCCAATCCTTAACAGCTGAACATTTACTTCCTGAAGAGGCCAGTTTGGATGCCAAAATTCTGGTGCACTTATTGTAACACCCACACCTATGTCTACCAAACCTTCCAAGAGAACATCATTTATTCGTATTTTTAATTTTGGTCTTTGTCCATTTATAGAAGTTTGCCAAAATTTGATCTATGGTTTCTCCTGAATTTCCTGTTCTCTCTGCTACAATTTTTCTATCACCCTCAACAGACTGATTTACTCCAATAGGCATTTGGTTGTTTAATTGCTCTGAGAAGAGTTTTCTTCTATGATGGCAGGAATTTTCTGAACTGAATATGCTGTGTGGTCCTTTGTGAGGCCCCTCGGGGATTTTACCAATGGCAGAGGCAAAAGACAAGGTAAGTCTGTCCCATGTTGATCTACATTGGTCTAATGCTTACCCTTACCACACCTTTTGCATAATCCAGAAAGGAGGGGCATTCTGTTGCCATTGTTCCCTGAATAAACATTGTTTCTAGCAAGACCTTGCTTATAGTCTCTTTTCAAATGACCTTGTTCATTACAATTAAAACATCTGACATTATTATTTTTCCTCAAGGCTTTTGATATCACCTCTCCTATCCACATATCATCATGATCATGAGACCCAGTGTTAATTGTGTCCCTGATTCAATCATCCAAGGGTGTTAATCTGGCCTTTAATGGCCTGATTATTCTTTTGCATGCTGCATTTGCATTCTCAAAAGCCAAAAATTCAATTATTACCTGTCTAACTTCTGAATTTGGCATCATTCTATTTAATGCTGAAGACAGTCTTTGTAATAAATCCCTGAAGGATTCTTTTGGGCCTTGTATAACTTTCATAAATGATTCATTTTTCTTCCCTGCATCTTCAGTTATGTCCCATGCATTCATGGCTGACATGTGGCATAGAATTAAGGTTTGGTTATCATATAAACACTGTCTTTTTATATCAGCATAATCACCTTCTCCAATAAGCTGATCTTGGGAAATTTCTACACCTGTAGTCCTACATTGTTGTTCTCTTCTTTTTGTTTCCTCTTTAAATCAAGTTCTCCATTGTAATTGTGGTTTGGCCTCTAGGACAGCTGTAATCAATTCTTTCTAGTTCTGGGAGATAATTCTATTACAAGTTGATCATGAGTTTAACATCTGCTTTACAAATGGATAATGCATGACATATGATACTATAGCTTCTTTAAATCTCCTTAAATCTAACATTTCTACTGGAGTCCAATTAGCTTGTACATTCTCTTGAGCAGGTTGCTCCTGTAAGGTTACTGGATGGATTGTTTGGTTGTTTGAAAACAGGCTGTCTCTCTGTAACCATATAATTTAATCCTGAAATAATTTCACCTTTAAATTCTTCTGTTTGTATCTGAATTTCTCTATAATTCATTTTAACAGGTTTTTCTAAGGTCAATCCTGAGTTAGGTTCACCTTTAAATTCCTTTCTGGGTCTGAATTTCTCTATGATTCATTTTAACAGGTTTTTTTTAAAGCTTTTATCTTGGCACTTAAATTGACAACCTTTTTAATGCTAAAATAAAAATGATCAAACATAATATTTATAATTGATGTTACATACATCCCATCAACATTAATTATCCTCTCATTTCATTATTCCATTTTCAGATTTCCTAATGTGTTATCAAACAGAAACCAAATTCCTTCCATGGTAAAAAATGTTTCCTTTAAAAAAAATTCTCCTTTAACTAATTTTGCCCTTTAAGATATCTTAATTGACTTAGCAAGTCTGTCAAATGCATAGAACAGTAGAAGTCTGAGAGAATTTCAATGCAGCTACCTAGTGTGGTGGCAGTCTGAGATGGAATCCAGAGAGAGAAAACCCACCATCCACCAGGAGAAAGAAAGCCAAAAACACTCTGGCCACATACTCCAGTCTGAGCTAAGCAACAGGCCTAAGGTAGGGTCCCTGTAAGCCCACAAGCAGTTTTTTAATGAATTCTTGCCACGTGGGCTCTAATTGTAGATGAATTTCTAAAATGGTCTCATGAAATAAGAAACACAGAGCCAAATATAGAGAGATAAGGGAAATGGGGAAAGCCACCAGTCAACCTTACCTCACCAACTCTGCAGCTTTCAAATGCCCTCTGTCAGAAGTAGGGTTGGTAAAGGTCTTTTCCCATTCTGTAAGGCTGTCTTTTGATCTTATTGACCATGTCCTTTGCTCTACAAAAGCTTCTCAGTTTCAGGAGGTCCCATTTATTAATTGTTGCTCTCAGTGTCTGTGTTATTGGTGTTATATTTAGGAAGTGGTCTCCTGTGCCAATTTGTTCCAGACTACTTCCTACTTTCTCTTCTAACAAGTTCAGTGTAACTGGATTTATGTTGAGGTCTTTGATCCACTTGGACTTGAGTTTTGTGCATGGTGACAGATATGGATCTATTTGCAATCTTCTGCATGTTGACATCCAGTTATGCCAGGACCATTTATTGAAGATGCTTTCTTTTTTCCACGGTACAGTTTTGGCTTCTTTGTCTAAAATCATATGTTCATAGGTACATGGATAAATGTCAGCATCTTCAATTCGATTTCATTGGTCCACATGTCAGTTTTTATGTGAGTATCAAGCTGTTTTTATTACTATAGCTGCATAGCAGAGCTTGAGGTCAGGGATCATGATGACTTCAGATGTTGCTTTACTGTACAGGATTCTTTTAGCTAACCTAGGTTTTTTTTGTTTGTTTGTTTTTCCATATAAAGTTAAGTATTGTTCTTTCCAAGTCTGGGAAGAATTGTGTTGGGATTTTGATGGGGATTGCATTGAATCATATATTGCTTTTGGTAAGTTTGCCATTTTTACTATGTTGATTCTACCTATCCATGAGCATGGGAGATCTTTCCATTTTCTGATATTATCATTTGCGGTAAGGTTGAACCTTTCACACTCTGAAGTATAGTCTCTTAGGATGACTATAATTAATCATTGAGCAATCTGGAGTTCTTGTTCAAAACTGTCCCCCATAATATTACAAATATGAGCTCATGGAAATAAATTTTGAATCAACATTTGTAATAATGCTACAGATAAACACACAATATCTTGAAATCTTGAAGGTGCAATAAGGTAGTAGGTTCTGTAAGTTTGTACTTAAGCAGTGGTAAGCTAGGTTCTTTTTACATGTAGAAGAATATGGGTCATTTAAAGCAGAATTATAACTGTGTTTTAAAATAATTAGATTATAGAATGAGGAAGAAATATTTTGTGGAGTCCTCTGAGAACATATGAACACATTTCTAGAGATCACATAATTGTTTTGCGCAGATATTTGAAGAAAAGATTATAATATCTACTTTGAAAAGAAAGCAAATTAGAACTATGTCAGACTTCACAGAGTCTCCAGGGCCTTTTGAGCAGCAATCACATTGTGGATTCTTGTAATGATCTATCTACAGCAGTCAAATTGATTACACAGAGGGATCTTTCAGGAAACAAGAATGAGGCCTTGAATGTTTTGACCACTAGACTGGACCCTCCCCCAACACCACCACCACAGCATGGTTGACTCAACATTCGATTCTCTCCTTTTCTTGGGCAGAGGGTGTGTGTGTGTGTGTGTGTGTGTGTGTGTGTGTGTGTGTGTATGTGTGTGTGTGCTGCATGTGTGTATCTATGTGACAATTTTAATGAGAATGCCCTACCCCGTCAATAGATTCACATACTTACTACTTGGCCACCTGTTTATGGAACTGTTTGGGAAGAATTAGAAAATATGGCCTTGTTGGATGAAGTGTGTCACAGAGGTTGGACTTTGCAGTTTCAAAAGACTGATACTATTCCCAAGTAGTGCTCTCTACCTCCTGCTTGTGTCTTGAGATGCCAGCTCTCAGCCACTACTTCAGAGACATGCCCTCATTCTTGTGGCAATGATCATCACTATGATGATCATGGACTCTAACTATCTGGAATCATGAGCCCCAAATTAAACACTTTCTTTTATAAGTTACGTTAGTCATAATGGTTCATCACATCAATAAAAAATCAATAAATAAAATAATATAAATAAACAGTAAATATATATATATATATATCAGTTCAGGCTCTCCAAACAAAACAAGGACACAAGGGCTCCTATGATATGAATCAGCTTCATGGTTTATTTTTTATACTGGAAAACAGGGTTACAAATGTGAAGACACAAATAAAACACTTTCTATGTTTCTAAGTGTATCAAGACAGAATGAAAGTCATACCTGGAATATAGATTAGTCAAAAGCCCATGACTGAAGATATCATAAGCCATAATGTTAAACTGTCTTTAAAATATTTGTGTTTATAACCATAGATGTGTATGGCTCTCAACTTATCTCAGAGACTGCCCCCTACCTCCCTCTATCTATCATCTATCTTCTACTTATATGTTTATCTGCCTTCTCTCTATCTGCCTATCTTCTTTCTTTCTTTCTTTCTCTCTATCTACCTATTTTCTATTTATCATCTATCTATCTATCTATCTATCTATCTATCTATCTATCTATCTGCACACAGAATGGAGAGGAGTATATGAAAGGGTTTTGAGAAAAGATATTGAAGGGTGAAATGTAACTATTTTATAATCTAAAAATGTATGGTTACAATATCAAAATAAAAGTTTTAAAATATAAAAAAAGACTAATAATTTACTTTTAATTTTTTTTAATTTTTAAAATTTTGAAATTATAGTATAATTACAGTTTTCCCTTCCCTTTCTTTCCTCCAAACACTCTCCCCCTCTCATTCAAATTAATGATCTTTTGATTTATTAACTGTAATTGAATGCAAATATATATGTATATGTAGTAGGATATATGCATGCATATACACATGTACATGCATGTGTTTTCCTAGTGTGTATATATTTCTAAATATAATATAAATTCCTAAATATATGTGTGTATGCATATATATTCGTAAATATAACCTACTTATTCTGCATAACGTTACTTGTGTATATGTTTTCAGGGCTGAGCATTCATCACTGTACAGCCAATTGATGTGCTTTTTTTCAGGGGAAGATCATCTTTCCTGCTTCCAGCTTTCCTCAGTCATTTCTGTTTTCATTCATTTGTTGCTTTTTCTTTTTGTTTTTAGATAGGACTTAATGAATATAATACAAGCTGTTGGTAGAAGAGGATTTTATACCATGCATTTATACACCATATCATTGCATGTCAAAAGACAAAATGATCGCTCAGTTTCTGTTTCAGCTTTTAAAACAGTGTGGTGATGATAACTGTTTCTGCTCTTGATATTTTTAAAGATTTGTATCTTTTTATTTGAGTACAGTTGATAATAAAAAGTATATATTTAAGGTGTAGAACTCATTTTCTCTTTTTTTAATTAATTTTTCCAGCCCAATCATAGTTTCCCCTCCCTCCCTCCTTTCTTGTCAGTCCCTCCCTGCAACCTCCACTATTCTCCACTCATTAAATCCTCCTCTATCTGCAGAAAAGGGCAGGCCTTCCATGTATATCAGCCAGCCACAGCATAATAAGTTGCAGTAAGACTAGGCACCTCCTCTCCTATTAAGGCTGGACAAGGTAATCCAGCAAGAGGGAAGGATCCCAAAAGCAGGCAACAGAGTCAGAGACAGGCCCTGCCTCTAAGAGTAGGAGTTCCACAAGCTACACAACTTTCACATATATGCAGAGCGTTAGGTCACTTTTAATGAAGCTCTCTGATTCAGTCTCTGTGAGCCCCTATGAGCCCAGGTTAGTTGATTCTGTGGGTTTTCTTGTGTCCTTGACCCCTCTGGCTCCTTTAATCCTTTCCCCCTCTCTTCCACAGGATTCCCAGAGTTCTACCTAGTGTTTGGCTGTGGATCTCTGCATTTGTTTTCATCAGTTGCTGGGTAAAGCCTCTGATGACCATCGGGCTAGGTAACAATCTATAAATACAGCAGAATGTCACTAGGAATCATTTCATTGACTTTTTTTTTTTTTTAAATTGCCAGTCATGTTTGATTCTATCCTAGGTTTCTAGGCTTGAAACGGGGCAGTTTCAGGGAGGGGTTCCCTCTTATGGTCTGAAGCCAGAACAGACATTGGTTTGCCATTCCCTTAATTTCTGCACCACCTTTACCCCAGCACATCTTGTAGACAGGGCAAATTGTAGGTCAAAGGTTATGTGGCTGGGTTGGGGTCCCAATTCCTCCAGTGGAAATCTTGCCTGATTACAGAAGATGACCAGTTCAGGCTCTAATATCTCCCATTGCTAGGAGTCTTAGCTAGGTTCATTCTCATAGAATCTTGGGTGTTTCTATTGCACTAAGTTTCTAGCGCATCACCAAGATACCCCCTGATTCCAGTTGTCTCTCCCGGTATTATCTCCATCTACCCTCTCTCTACCTGATCCCTCCAATTCCTATGTCCATCCTCCATCCAGACTCTTCCCCATGTCTACCTGTGATGTTTATTAGAACTCAATTTTTAAATCCTTATACTGAAATTATCACCATTGTCAAACTGATCAGTATTTCTTTCACATGGCTACTATCTCTCTCTGTGCATGTGTGTGTGTGTGTTAAGAATACTTCAGTACATACCTTAGAAATTTTATGTATACAAATCAGCACTGGTAATTTTGAAAGCTATCTTATAGCTGGAGACTTTCTCTCCAGGTCCCATCAAGCTCCAGGAATTTCTGTAGCCCACTTATAAAATAAACATACAGAACCTTAAATTATTAAACTGTTTGGCCTAATGGCTCAGGCTTCTAGCTATCTAGTTCTTACATCTTAAATTAACCTATTTCTATAAATTTATACCTTGCCACATGGCTTGTGGTTTACCAGTATCTTACATGTTGGTACTCATGGAAGTGGCTGGCAGTGTCTCCTGACAGCCTTTCTGTTCCCAGAATTCTCTTTTCTGCTTCTCCTGCCTATACTTCTTGCCTGGCTACTGGCCAATCAGTATTTTACTTATACAGAGCAATATCCACAGCACTATCTATCTTATATAACTATTCTAATGTATATATTGTTTCATCTCAAAGACTTCATACATTGAAGGCTTAGATTTGGGGCAACAGTGTTTGTAGCCAGAGATTGAAGTTTAGTGTAGTAATCCATTGATGAATTTATAACTTAATAAGCTACTTTGAGGTAGGGTTAAATTGCAGAAGGAGTCTGTTTCTGTCTCTGTGTGTCTCTGTGTTTGCATCTGTCTGATTCTCTCTCTCTCTTTCTGTGTGTGTGTGTGTGTGTGTGTGTGTGTGTGTGTGTGTGTGTGCATCTGTCTGTCTGCCTGCCTGCCTCAATTCCAGCTGCCATGATGTCAGCTTCAAAGTGCCAGAAGTTGCTACTGAGGGAGAAAAGACATCAACAGGTTTACCCAATAACCATGAACACTGTGAGTCATAGTAATGACCTACCAAGCAAGATGTGTCAACTGTGATAATAGTGACATAATTACTGTGGGAGTAACCAAGTGCTTTTTGAATGTATTTGAATACCCCTTTATAAGGAAGAATTCATTTATGGTACAATGACCTGTCAAGAACCTGTAGTTGGGAAGGTCATAGGCCCTAAGGAGTGAACATATTAATATTGTTTTGCTAAATGGTCATGCTGTCAAACTGTCTCTAAATACCATTAGATCAATGCTTCTCTCAGCTTTTGTCAGAGAAGCTTCTAATTACAGTATGTGACAGTTACTCCAATCTCACAGATGGTTAAAACAAGGTGCATAAGTGCTCAACCTTAAATCAGACATCTGAATCAACCCTTCATGGGCCCAGCAAATACCATGGAAAAGGGGGACAGAATGAATGTATAGCTAGAATATAGATATAGATAAGTTTATTTTTTAAAAAAATATGTCTTCTGGATGTGACATGGCTATTGTTAGGAACTCCTTGTATCAGGGATGAAGTAGGAACTTAGGAGGCCCTACTTCTTTCTGAGGGATGATTTATTGTTAGTTAATGGTTGCTGTGGTGCTTTGAAAGATAATGGCCTCCAAAGGGGTTGCCTATATTATGAGGTATGAATTTACTGGAGAAGGTATAGACTTGTTGAAGAAAGTCTATCACTGTGGGTGAGGGTTTGAGGTTGCCTATGCTCAAGATACCCCTCAGTGTCTCAGTCCACTTCTTGTCTTCTGATCAAGGCATAGCCAGCACCATGTCTGCCTGCATACGGCTATGCTCCTTGCCAGGATGATAATTTACTAAACCTCTGAAATTGTAAAACATCACCTCGATTAAATGTTTTCCTTTTAAAGTGTTGCTGTGGTCATGGTATCTCTTCCCAGCAATAAAAACCCAAACTAAGAAAGAAGGTGAGTGAGGGTTGTTATTTTGTATAGTGGTGTAACCACTTATAAGTTGTTCATGCTCTGCTAAATAGCCTACAACTCAAGCTCATGCAGCCCTTATTAAACTTACTGGTTCACAAAAGCAAAGAGGACACAAAAGCACATTGTTAGAAATGAGAGTTGCAGCAGGAGAGGAAGAAGAATGAGAAAGAATAATGGATGGTAAGATGACTATATTACTTTGTGTATAAAAATGACAAAGAATCAAAAGGAAAGGAGAGAAATAATGCATGTCAGACCAGTGAGTTATCTGTGGCACTTTTACAGGAGTAGAATCTTCTCATGAGACAAGGCCATTACAGTCACCTGGCAGAGATGATCTGCCAACCCTGAAAGTGTATATGACTAAGTCCTAGGGTCCTATTAACTACACTCTCCAATGTAATTCATTTATGGTGATGTTCTTATTAACTGTTTAATTATAATACATAATACATATTACATAATTTTAACTGTAAAATTATGAACCCAATGTACAGATGAGAATCTTTATATTGACATTCACATGTTCCTTTAGCTTTTAAATGACTAAGTTCTAGGGCCCTATTAACTACATTTTCCAATGTAATTCGTTTATGGTGATGTTCTTATTAACTGTAAAATTATGAAGCCAGGCTATAGATGAGAATCCTTATATTGACATTCACATGTATAAAGTTCCTTTAGTTTTTGCTGAATCCAATTTGACTTTCTCTTCATGGAACTCACAGAATACCTGTGCATTATTTTAATTCATAAAATATATTGTCAGTATATAACATTTTTGTGTTTAGCATATCTGGAAGTTCTACAGTAAAATAAATAAAATGACAATGGAACAATCAATATTAATATATGCTTTAGACTGGACTTCCAAATGTATTATTCTCATTCTCCACTTTCTCTCAAAAAGTATAAAATATAATTCACATTGATGCAGCAATTTTTTTCATTTTGTCTTAATATCATTTAATTCCAAAAGGTTTGGATGGCAGCTGGAATCTGCTGATAAATGGGCAAGTCCACTAAATTATTACCAAATTTTCACAATATATGTCTTTTTAAATAAGACCAGCTTTACTAAAATCTTTACTTCTTACTAATTGTTAACTATAGATAACCCCAGACAGCTCTCAGAGGTCAGGGAGTGGATCGAATATGTGTCACTCTTAGAGGGTGGGTGAATTTACTGTACTTGCTTTTTACCTGTGGCAAGGTGGAACTGTGTGAAAAGCAAATAGTATAGAAATCTGCTCAGAACCTGGTGTCTGGGAAGTAAAGAGAAGAGCAGGGGCTGGGATCACAGCATTCTCTGTAAGAACTTGCCCTGTGTCACATCCTCCTTCCACCAAACTTCACATTCTACTGTACTGCCATTGCTCACTAGTGTTCGCCTGGAGATCTCACCTGTCTCACATGCCAGTTTAAGAAATACTAATCCATGCTATAACAGAATCAAAAAACTGTTATTGGAACTTCGAGTGGTTAGATGCAACTTGAGTCAGGAATGCAGTATGGTCAAGATCATTTCTTGTTTTAAATGTTTGTCCAGTTTCCAGGTTCTGTTTCTTGTGTTCTGTTCCCCAGGGTTGTTTTTATTCTCACTGTGCCTACCCTCTCTTCCTAAAAAATTAGGTCAATCATCTTTCTCATGTATAGAATAGATAGTTTGCTGATGTGATGAGTTGTCAATGAGTTGGTTTTTTGATGGAAATTTTATGTGGAATTTTCCATATTTGTATTATAAATATTCTAACCTTGGTATATGATCTATAAAAGTCTATTTTTATCTTCCCTATCTCAAAATATAAGTCATTCAGATATGTGCATGTTTATTACTTACTTGCAAATACATACATACACATATACATATATAAACATATATATTGCATACATGATTGTGTTTATTGTCATATGTAATTAAAAGTGCTTGTACCTTTTCTAAATGATTAAAGCATTTTCATGTGATATCTGATAACATCAAGAGCTGTGCATTTATTTTTACTAAAATTAAGTTCATGTAAAACTCTGACCTTAAACAATTAACATTAAACATTAACATTAAACATTGAACAATATTTTTGTCTTCTGAAAATATTTATACCATGATATCCAGATAATTTAAGACAGTGACATGGGTGTGCATCTTATTTTTTCTTTTTCTTTCTTGTATATTTTTTCCTAATTATTTTATAAAGTTATATTTTTAAAATAAAATAATTTCTAATTAGTAAAGTATTACTTTGAACTTGATGCTATAACTGTGACTATATTTGTCAAAGAGATTAAGCTATGTATATATGGTATTGTAGAAAATCTTACCTTCATCCAAATATGCATGCACTGCTGAAAATACTGTGATGATAGAACATTAAAATATGTCTGTCAAGCTCAAAAGCTTCTGCTTTGTTTTAAAATACCCAAAGAACCTCCTTTATGTCAGATTTCACTCACATCTCATTGTTGTTCCAAGTGAACTAAATAAACATCAGCCTATGTAGATTTTTTCCTTTCCTGGACATGGATGATACCTGCACTTCCAGCTACTTCAAGTCTAAGGCAAGAGGTCACTTGAGTCCAGGAATTTGTTCTTTTTAAAGACTGAAAAGACGTGATTTTGAAATTATATTGAAAATTTGTATCTCCAAATATAGGGTTTTTTAAAAAAGATTTTACTTTGATATATAGGATAAGGGAACAACCACAAGTAAATTTAATGTCCAGACTTTGAAAGCACAGTTTTTGCTTGCTCTGAAAACTGAAAGTGTTCAACAAAAGATATGAAATTAGTTTTGTGCCTTGGAGAAGGGGCGGGGACATGACATCTAGAAGCTGCTACTTCACTTTTGTTTATTTTCTAGAACTTTGGCCTCATCACATGTCGAGTATCTGTTCCAGATTAATTGTTTCTTTTTAGTTTTTGTACAATACACATGAATTTTATGTCCCTCTTGCTTTCAAGGTTTCAACTTGATGAAAACTAATAGGCAACTTTGGCCAACATTCAAACTATTTGGCAGACTCCTAAGTAACAAGAGCCAGTACCTAATCAAATAATATATGTTGGTCTTTTTTTTTTATTTTCACTCTTTGAACCAGTGCTATTTCACTTAACTTCCCATCCATCATTATTGTAAACATTTATTGCTTTTTAAGTGATAATAAATCGTAAAGAAAGCAGAGGCCACCACCAATATAATTCCTTGTTTGTATTTTCAAAACTTATCCTTGGGCATGCCAGTATTTTTCACTGTGCCATCAAAAGCAGATTTTTTTCTTTTTGTACATATCATGGACACTTTTTTGAAGTTTATGAGACATGTCTTAATATAACTTTTTTTTACATATAAGAATTTTGTCTGATTATACATATTTGTATATTATATATATGCAGATTACTTATTTGTATGGTTAAACATATGTCCAAGCATTTGCTAATTCCTATGGGATATATCTTTAAACATCATTATTTAATTATAATCACATTTTTTCATTCAAGATATGTACAACTGATGTTGGTCACAAGGAAAACAAAGGCTCATATCTTCCTTAGGTCTCAAACTCTTTGGTAGAAAACAGTGTCAATGACTGAAATGTCCTCCCTGCTGGTTGTTTTCACAGTGTTGGAGGGTGCTGTGCAGGCCATTCACTATGTGTGTGTGGCATAAATTGTCTTACCCACTGTTATATGCTACAGTACAACCTACCAGGCAAGATGTGCCCATTGAAACAATATTATGATTGCTTTGGGGTTAAAACAAACATTTCATGCTTGAATTTGAGGCCTGTTACATAGGAAGAAATTTATGCTGGCACTGTAAATCTGGTTAAAAGTCTGTGGCTTGGGAGGTCATTAGCTATAGCAGGGCCCCTATTACTGTTGTTTTACTAAGTAGTCATGATATCAAACTGTCTTCTAAATGTTTGTGCTTATACTCATAGACTGTGTTTCTCTCAGACTTGGTTGGAGAAGCTTCTTTCTGTGGTGGGTAGTAATTTTTCATACTTATAGTTGGACAAAGAACTAAGAATAGGTGGCTGTGAGTACTCACCAGCATATGGAATGCAGCATCCCCCTGCCCCGCCATGGCTCAGAGAATATCATGGAAGAGGGGGTGAAAACAATATAAGAGCCAGCAGAAGAGGAAGAATGCTGTGAAATGTTATATTCTAGACATGATGTGACCATTGCCCTTATGACTCACAGCAACAGTGGTTGCTAGTTTAAGAGCATGCTAGTCAAAAATTCAGAATGGATGATAAAGGTAGGACTTCCTGAGCCCTAAGAATAGCTGAGTGGGAAAAAGTTAGAGTATGATTACAGGAAGGTTGCTAATATTCCAGTGGGTGGTCCCATACCTATGCTATCATACAAGCAGTATGACTCAAGTTTATAAAAACAAGAGGAAGAATAGAAAGAGGGGAAGAGAAGGAGAAAGAATAAGACAAAGAAGAAGAAGGAGGAGGAGGAAAAAGAAGAAGGAGGAGGAGAAGAATAAGGAGAAGAAAAGAGAAGGGAGAAGGTGAAGGGTAAGAAGAGAAAAAAGAAGAAATAATTGGGATGGGTTCTGGGAGGTCTTGAAAGTAGTACTGCCAGATAGAACTGAACAACAATAACAAAAATACATTGTATACATGTATGATATTCTCAATTAAACTCTTATTTTTAAAATGTCTAAAACCAAATAGTCAACCCTAAAATCATATGCATACAAGTACCACTAAACTAAGCAGGTTGTGTGTGTGTGTGTGTGTGTGTGTGTGTGTGTGTGTGTGTGTGTGTGTGTGTAATAATAAGGGAAGCAAATGAGACTTATTTGAAAGGGAGAAAAGGGGTTATACAGGAGAGACTGGAGGGAGGAGAAGGAGTGAAATGATGTAATCATATTTTAAATTAAAAATTTAAGACGAGAGAAAAGAAACTTGTCAGTTTGCTATCATCGCTCCAAGGACATGAAGTCTGCTGTGGCTGGGTATAGAACCAGGCCCAATAGAATCTTATCAAGGTACTGTTGCCATTACACTGATACACACACCCAACAACAGTCTTCAGATCCTATCTGCACTATGTCAGATGACCTACCTGTGTCCTCCCAAAAATGCCCACACATGCTTCAAATTAACCATGTAGTGTTGCAAATTAACATAATCATGGACAGTTACTTTAATTGAACACATTTTTTCTAATTATTACATTTATGTTGAGTACTAAATGATGAATTAAATTGGAAGCCAATTGGCATAAGATAATAAGAAAAGGTAAAGCCCAAGAATCTAATGCTATTATTGAAGTTGAACTCATTATCACTGCATGACAAGGTTCCTGTTCAATCTAAGTCGATTTCTGAAGTGGAATTGTACCCATGCATTTCTCTGTGAGGCTAAAACTATTTTTATGCATGCAATAGTGACTGAAGGAAACAAGAGGTCATGAATTTAAAGAGATTGGGGAGGGGTATATGAGATGGTTTGAAGAGGCAGAGAGGAAAATGTTTTAATTAAGATACAATCTCAAAAATAAGCAAAACAAAGTATTTAAGTTTCCCAAGACTTATGAGCATCAAATAACTAATTCCTACTGAGGTCATGTCTAAGTGTGCTTGGACTGCCTACAGTGTTCAGAATTAATAGTGTTGCTTACTTCAGAGCACACTGAGATAGTGTATTATAGAAATGAAAGATAAGAGTTTCTGTGAATATCATCCCAGTATAGCAGATATCTGCATCTTCTACTACACACACTTTCACTAGGCACAGCTAATGTGTTTTGTGGTCAGCCACAGACCAGCTATCATTTGTCTTGACTCTTTCAAGACAAAGACTCTGTATTCACATAACTTCTATTTTGGTGTATTTGTTGTTGTTTTTGATCTCTTATTATGCCTGAATTAAACATCGCTTAGGATAAACATTGTTCAGAGAAAAATACGGTGTATGCAGCATTTAAAATTACCAGTAGGTTTAGAAATCTACTAGAGGGTCTTAGACTATGCTCTCAGTCCTTAAGGGGAACCACTCTTCCTGTACTTGGAAAATCCAGTATAACTTCAGGACTCTGAAGAGCAGCATAATATAAAAACCAAGTTCTCCTATCATGACTGAAAATAATACTCCAATGGAAGTATCTAAGGATGCTTAGTGGCTTCAGAATTGTTTGGTACATAAATTATTTGTGTCCTAGCTATATAACCTCCAAAAAACTCCAACAAAAATGCTCCTTAAAATTTCTATTTTCTTTTTGAAAAACTAAAGTTGAAATATTTCTTTTGTAATGCAACATGTATCTTTAAATCTCGACTATGCTAAGATGAACATAATTTAGCTCAATACTCAGGATGCAAGTAATACATTTGAATATAATTAGTGACTGAAATCTGTCTATTTGCCTTCTAATAAAAATTGATCTCTGTAATGTTAGATGATCTTAAAGTTGAAACAAAACCATAATTTTCCTTACTGTTCAATTATTGAAAAATCATTCAAATGTCCTTTCTAACTGGTGTGTACAGATAGTGACATTTTAAAGTTCCTAGGTCTATATATTGCACAAAATAGATTAATCTTTTTCTCTAAACTTATTAAATGTAAAATAAAATTAACTATTTCTTCATGCCTTATGACTTCTTTCCAAGTTACAAAAGAAAAATACAAGAAAACAATAATTTTCTGATTGACTCTGCACCATGACAATCATTAGTCTTTAGGTGGTCTCTGTAATCTAATCATTACAAAGAATAAGCTGTGAAAATTTTAATTTCCATTTTCATATAAAGATGAAGAAATTGAAAGAATTTCAACAGTTAGTACCTCGGTTCCATTTCATTGATCAATAAGTCTGTTTTGTGCTAATCACATGCTAGTTTTAGTACTCTGGGTACATAGTATAACATGCAATCAGAAATAATGGTATTTATAGCAGTGCTTTATTTTACTGTTGTTATTGTACAGGATAGTTTCAACTATCTAGAGTCTTTTGTGCTTCTATGTGAATTGTAAGGTTCTTCTTTTCAACTTCTGAGATTTCCTGCAAAAGACCTTTACAAGATCAGGGCAGCCAATTCTAGCACAGATGAGAGTGAGCCCCAGCTGAGGAGCTTTTGGCATTTGATGGTTGTTATGAAAGGAAAAGCCATTGGTTTTTTTATGGTCACAGCTCCTCCTAGGTTGCCCATGCTCCGTTGCATGACCCTATACCCATATTCCCATGGGTAGCATCACTTTGTCTCAGTAGGTTATAAAAAACTTGAGACATATAATCTGAAGTTGAGGAGGGGTGCATGGTGGGAGGAACTGTGAAGAGTTGGAAGTGGGGTAGATGTGATCAAAATATATTGTAGGTAATTATGAAATTCTCAAAGAATAAATAAAAGATTAAAAATATGGATGATATGTACATTTTTCAAAACACATGTTTTGAAAGCTCTGTCTTGAATGTGCTTGTTTCAGGAATGGCCCAGACTTTGATCCATTTGGTCTATGTGTTTGATTGTTTACTAAATACATCTTGATTATTTAGTGATAATTGTACTTGTCATATGTATTTTTCAAGTACAAAAGCTCATATTCCAAAAAAGGACTGTATATAAATATAGAGAGGGAAATATACTAAGCTTTTTCTTTTCCAGGTGAGTGGGATCCACAAAAGATGCCAAAGAAAGCTGAGAATGCTAATATATACTCATATTTAGAGAGCAGGAAATAGAAGAGTTATGAATTAGAGACCAACCTGGGCTACATACCACAAAACCAATTCCAGGCCATTTGAACTACCTTGAAGGACTCTCTCTTAAAAAGAAAAATCTCAAAGTTATAGCAGAAGTTTTAAGGAGAAGGTAGAGAAGGTATAAGTATATTTTGTTTACTAAGAAAAAAAATAGATACTTTATAAAGTATTATAGTCATGGTCTTACAATGTGATTGGAGCAGGCATATCTACAAAGGAAGATTTGATGAGCATACAAATATTTACAAATATGTATGTAAGTATGTGAAACATATACATAACTATGTAGGTGTATATATGCAGTTTTTCAAAATACAATTGTATCATATTTATCTAATTTAATCTTTGTAACTGGTAGAAAGAAAGTAATTATTGCAATGGTTATAAATAAAATTGTGATCTTCTCATTTTGTAGGTGATGATGCCATTTCTCAATGGTTGTAGAAGTCCTATGGTTAGATTCAAATCTTATGCTTTCTTAGGATTTGCTGGATTTAAATGGTGTTTTGTCACTTCTGTATTTGGACTTACTATAATCAAAGAGGCAAAGACATACAACTTCAGTATTTTTAAAAGATTTATTCATTGTAAATAAAGTGTGAAGTGTGTATGTATGTGAGTGTGTGTGTGTGTGTGTGTGTGTGTGTGTGTGTGTGTGTGTGTGTGTGTAGTGGACTGAAGGGAGAGGGAGAGGGAAAGAGTTTAGGTACTTGTGTATTCCAGAAGAGGGTGTCAGATACGCAGGAGCCAGTTACATGGATCTGGGAACTACTCATTGTGAGCAGGAAAGCAAACTTGAAAGAGTTTGAAAGAGCAGTGAGCACTGCTAATAGCTGGGCCCTTGCTCTAGCCCCAATTTAAGGTGTTGCAATGTCAGCTGAAGAAATTGGTACTTTACTGAATCCACCAAAACGATTTAAAAATCAGTGTCCCTCAAAGCATCTTTTTAACAAGACTGATCTGAGTATGTGATGGTGGAAAAAGTCCGACAAGAGTTCAGTTATTGAACTACTGCAGGCATTACTGGAATGCAGCTTTTGATATGCTAACAGTATGTGGAATTCACTGGAGTAGAACACTGTTTTAGAAAGGATTAGAGATTTATACAAAGCAAATATCTATAATTACATAAACACAAATTAAAATGTCATGGACTGTAAGTTCCTATTTTTTAGGACATATGATCATGTCCAGATGGTATCAGAAGGATGTGTCCAACAATGTAGCCTAGAGATTAATTAGCATCTATGTTACAGAGGATTCACTTTTACTTTCATCCTTGAATATATTCAGTATTGACCAAGGTTAGAAGTATGTCACATAGATAAAAAAAAAAACATAAAACAAAAAAATAAATAAATAAAACCCGCTACAATAAATACAATTGAACAGCTTTGATCCTAACATTGTTGTTTTCATGCCATCTTAGTTCCTGAATAATTTGTCTCCAACATTTATTTTTTTAAGAGGAGTAACAACTATGTTCTAATTATCTTATTGTCAATTCCCACATATAGGAAATGACTTGACACAATGGTAATCTTTGAGTACACCTTCAAACTACCCCAGGAATACCATTTCGGAAATGGTTATTACAACGTTAGCTTAGTAGATATATTTAAATTTAGAGAGGGGAGAGAGAGAGAGAGAGAGAGAGAGAGAGAGAGAGAGAGAGAGAGAGAGAGAGAGAGAGAGAGAGAGAGATTCAGCTAGGTTATGAGTTAGAGCAAATGACTTCTACGTGGCTTCAGGTACACACAGCATCCCAGCTATCATGCTTCTCGGTCACCATTCCTTTTCTTGTTCACAGCATAATTCTGAGAATGTGCAGGAAATGCTTGCACAAAAATTTACAGGAAGGGGGAGTACTGGCCTTCCCCATGGAGGAGCATATCCATTGGTTGGCTAGAGATTCAGAGAGGCACTTGTGTTACTTACTTTTTTGAGCAGATAATAACTCAAGGTACAATGGAACAGTTCTAAATGTCCTTTAGCTTATAGGATGCACTGTCAGTATTTGATCTGTTTTGCATCTATATGACACTTTTATTTCAGTTTACATTTCACTTATTCTTTTCATCATTAGCATATCCTGTAGGTTATCAGTTATATAAATTTAATTTATTCTAGCTTTTAGATTGTGCCTATGTAACTCATAATAGCTTATTTAATTCATCTAAGAGTTTTACTTGTATTTCATAATTATCATTCTATTTGATAATCAGTCTTTATGTTACATTTCTAGTTGATGTCTTTTCACTATAACTCATCAGAACATGGTCTAAGAATGGAGTTGAATTGGAATATTTCTGAGTGCTTGTGAGAAAACTCCAAGAAAACAAGTCAAGAGTCATGTGACCTCATTTCTTCAAAATCACAAAATTGTCCTTGGAATGTACTTTCATGTTCCTCCCTTTCATGTTCATGGATAGGAGGGCATTCGCTTCAAATTATTTATTACAACTAGGTATTATTTGTTTATATGTCTCTATGGAAAAACATGTTTTTGCAATGTGCAGCTTGTTATTGTGACTATATGCAGTTTGAACTTATGAGAACATTTTGCATATGACTTAAGTATCAGAGTATAAATTATCTGATGTCATAAAAAAAGTTGCAAAATGAGACTTTAGTCCACCTCACTTAGTCCATTCTCTCAGGTTCCAACAAAGTCCTACCAATTGGCATCAATATTATGAAAATATTAATTCTTAAGACATACCTTAAATTTCTAAAATATGTAAGCATTGGGGCAATTCTTTTATAAGTACCATTTATCTTTAAAATTTATTCATGGTAAGTATCATTTTGGACAAAAATCTATGCCATCTTTTTGATTAGTAAAAAAAAAAATTATTCCAGATCCACAAAACCCTTAAAAATAAAATACATATTATGCATTATCTACAACATTTCACCTTTGAAATCTAAGATTGGAAAGTCAAAATAACTAATCAGTGGTTAAGTGTAAAAATTATTCTAAAGTGTAAGCTCCTGAAAACTGTAGCATATAAATGGTGAATAAAAATTACAAGGTTTAGACTCTCACCCTTGTGTTTATATGATAAGTCTTATTCTTTTGAGATCCATAAAACAATGAAATAACTCTTGATGTAACTATTTACCAGTGTAACTATATTTTATTAATAAATTCAGGGTAGGCTTTTAAAAACAAGGAAAACTCAGGATGTCACTCCCCAAAAGACAGGATAAGCTAAAAGTTCATACCTGCATATGAAGATGTCATGTCAGTACCTTTACTTTGTATGTTAACTTATGCAATTAATTAAAATTATTTTCAAAAGAAAGTGTTTGGGAATATAGCTCAGCATGGAAATATATGTCAGTTATGGAGGCTTGGGTTGGGTCTCCACTGAAATAATAAAGTAAATACTTTAAGGTACAAGTGATAGATGACTTATAGATAGATAGACGGTATTATGGCTTGAACATGATTATCCTTCACAGGCATATGTGCTGGTAGCTAACTGGTATTACTGCTTTGAGAGAATTTGAACCACTGAAATATGATACCTAGTTGCCAGATATAGGGACATAGGAACAGACATTTTTGTTTACACCCTGTGACTGTTTCTGGCCCGATTCTATACTTCATGACATGTAATGTGAGATAACCAGCTGCTCACATTCCCACTGCCACCAACATGAGTAGTTCTGGCTGCTATGAGTTCTTCACTATGGTGGACAATTTTATCTAACCACGAATCATTTTTCAATAAATTGCTACCAGCTAGGAAAAGGAAAATCAGTTTTCTCCAATACAATGTCACTGAGTAGATCAACCATTCTACCGGGCAATCCAATGCAAAATAGACTCAGTCCTTCCCTCTCCTCTTCCTCATGGTCTCTCACTCTTTGAACTTTATCTAGATGTGGGCCTCTGTGCTAACTCTCATCTACATACAGTTCTTAATTATCTGACATGGGAAATTTTAATTTAGTCAATTTAAAATACAGAGACTGACGTGGCTCAGGATATCAACAATAACAGAAGAGTACAGATTCAAACAGTAAAGAAGGAAATAACCTCATCATGTAGGATTTATGTGATTTAGCATTATACAAAATGAAGTTAGACATTGCTAAAAATATTTTCAAATATAACACATATTAAAGAGCAAAACTTTCATTAAAACTCTCATTCTCTTGTGTAAAGAATACACAGCATGGCTAGGCTGATTGCTTGCTGCTATTATTTCAACAGCAAAGTTCAAGGCTTAGGTTATGGTAAAGGTGGCAACACAGATAATAGTCATGGTACTGGGAAGAAAAATAATAAATTTAGTTTATTATTTACTGTACTTTATTTCCTTTATCATTCTGAATACCATAACATGTAGTGTGATAATATATTGTGTCCCCCAATATACTGTGCATCCTAATAAACTTGTTTGTCATCAGAGGACAGAAGAGCCACTAGATAGACATAGAGGCCAGAAAATGGTGGCACACATGCCTTTAATCCTATCACTTGGGAGGCAGAGATTCATCCGGATCTCTGTGAGTTCAAAACCACACTGGAAACAGCCAGACATGGTGACTCACACCTCTAATCCCAGGAAGTGATGTCAGAAAGCAGGAAGATATATAAGGTGTGAAAACCAGGAACTAGAGCTGGTTAAGCTTTTAGGCTTCTAGCAGCAGTAGAGCTGAGATTCATTCTGGATGAGGACTCAGAGGCTTCCAGTCTGAGGAAACGGAATCCACTGAGGAATTGACAAGATGAGGTGGCTGTGGCTTATTCTGCTTCTCTGATCTTTCAGTGTTCACCACAGTACCTGGCTCCAGGTTTGTTTCTATTAATAAGACATTTTAAGATTTGTGCTACAATGTAGATATTGCTTTTGTTAAAAAAGGGGGGGATGTTTTATAGGGGTTTTACTTTTCTTATTAATAATTATTTCTTAAATTCAGATGTTAGTGTTACCACTAACCAACTAATAAAATAGGAAATATGGTATTGTGTAAGGAAAATGTGTATTGACTTGGACAAAGTTTGGCTCAATTATCTCATCCATTTACTTGCTGTGTCATGTCTGAATTTCTCAAAGGCTCAATATCTTCACCTGCAGATTATGGATAATGATATCCGTTTCATCAGACTGTCATGAAAATGCACTATACCTATAGCTCTAAGTACAGATTTGAGTCAATTGGTATTTTAACTGAAGCTACCAACATTTGATAAAGCTGCAAGAATTTGACATAGAAAGTTACTCAGAGTATGATACATGCTTAAAATTAGTAATAGCTTATTTCCACAGAAAATGATAAAAGATGTGTGAAAGAAAGATAGGAAATGACAAAGACCTGGGAACTTCTCATTTAGGAACCATTGCAAAAGAATTTTGGAATCCAGTAGCTCTGTAAATTAAAATTTTTAGGGAGCTCCGGCTGTGAAGCTTAGGTTCGTGGGCTCCACCAAAAAGGAAAATAGATAAGAGGATGCAGAATGTATTTGAGAGATAACCTTGAGGAAGTGTTAAAATTTGCATAGATACAAAAGAAATAATAAATCAACAAAAAAAATGTCTTAGATGTAAAATAAGGAAAGAATCAGGTGAAAAAGAATTTGTTTTGTTTTTAAACACAAGACATCATTGAAATCATTTTCTTTTCTGGGCATTAGTTTGGGGAATGTTTTAAGAATGAACATAGATTGAATCATTATTCATATTTAATCTCACTCTTTATTGTAATCACCTATGAGCAGCAAAATTACCCAGAGTGCCTTTCACACTGTATTTCTTATAATTAATAGTACCAAAATAAAGCATGTTCACGATAAACAATGTACTCACAATATTGTGCCATCTGGTATAACTCAGTGCAAGGGATGGGTAATGAGCCATGAAATCTATGGCAACACATACATTCAGCATGTGTAACAGGTCACGAAAGAAATAAAAATATAAACAGTGGGGTGAACACAAGAATCCCAAGTATGTGTATTTACTATAGGCGTTTTATTACACTTAAGTCTATCATACTAGAAATATTTCTTAATAATGATATTTATTTGTATTTCTGTGTTCTAGGATGGTTTAGAATTCATGACATAGAGTAAATTTACCTTGAGTTCATGGCAACTACCTTACCATATCTACTGAATTCTAATATTGCAGATGTGAACGGCTACACCTGGGACCATTTGTATTTTTAAGCAGCATAATATATGCTACTTTACAGGGTATCTTGATATTTTTGAATAATTGAACATAATATATATTCAAGTCAGGGTGAAAACATGTATCTCCTCAAATACTGATAATTTCTTCGAGGTAAAGCTTTAACAACAAAAAAAAACTTTGTTCTAGCTTTTTAAAAATATATAGTAAAATATCATTATCTATAGTTACCCAACCATACAATAGAATGCAAGAACTCAGATAAAAATTTGAACTGAAAGCAGGAAAACTCACTCTTTACTAGGAACCCACCCAAATGTAAGTAACCCACTCCTGCAATGACAAAATTGATCTATTATAACTTAGTCACTCTTAATCTTCTTAGCCTTGTTATGTTAAGGATTAATTTTCCAAACAGTAAGCTCTGAGAGACACATTTAAACCATAGTAACCCCTTAGTTTTTTTTAAAACAACATTTACAAATAGCCTGCCTTTTAAAAATGGTCGTACTTTTAGCCCATACTTGTTTTATTTCATTTTGTTACACTTATTTGTAGTTTGTAATAGGATATTTTAAGATATACTAAGATAGAAAAATGTTTATTATAGTGAAACAAATCAACAAATCTATTATTTGTTATAATTTCTTACTTACTGCCTTTTAGAACAGAGAAACTAAAGTGTACCTATTTAAAAAAGTATATGAGCAATTATACTAACTCTATAGACAGATTCATGCTGCATATTGTCACTCTGAATAATCTGGTCAAATATCCATATGCTCTTCTCCCTATTTAATGATTAGTAAAGCCCAGGGGTTATAGTAGTTTATGAGGAAGGACAGAATACAGTATATTTTTGAAAATTATTTCCTTATTGAGAGCTCACATTTGGAAGTACTGCAGTTTCCTCCACAAGCAATTGGTGCTTATTCCCTCAGTTCAGGAGTCCATTCTCATCAGGAGAGTAGCAGAAGGTAGAATCAGTTTGGTTGATGGACATTTCTATGAGCTACAAATTTAACCAAGGAACCTGCTTTGTATGAATCCAGCTGATGTTTCTCTTTATAAGGAAACAGCATCTGTGTGAGAGTCACAAAAGGCTTTGTAGAGAGGATTATTCAGGGTCTCAGGGTCCCCCTGTCATATACTTACTGAAATTCTTAGTGAAATTTGACCACATCTTCACTTGCCAATTTATCAATTCAAATTTTATCAGACCTTCATGTTTTGAGGTTAAGCTTATTATTTCATTAGTTAGTATCTGATTAAATAAAAATATTCTCAGAATGTTAGTGTCCAGAGAAGTAATCAGTGCTAGAACAATGAGGTCTTGTCAAGAAAATCTCTGAGCTAAATGATGAAACTGTAATATTTTAAAAAGAAATACCCAATTCACCATTTCCTTCCTACACTGACTGAACTGACTTTAATAACATGTTCACAACACCCTTTCTACTGCAGTGATAATTTCCCCTGTATATCTTGCAAAAACTTTCTAAGTTGATGGGTGATATCAAGCACTCATGTCCTCAATCGCTTTCTCTCTTCTCTCTCTTATTTTCTATCCTAGCACATGATTCAATGTGTACATCCCTTGTCCTCAAAAACCATCATTTGATCATGAACCATTAGTTATCATTCTTCTTGTAGCTGTGCTAACATTGGCAATACCATGCTAAGCCTTTATTTAAACTTTCTTTTGTGCTTTCAGGTTTCTTAGTAAGCATCATCCATAAAAGTCCGTTGTATCTGCATCAATATAAATCAAGAAAATGCCCCAGAGACTTGTCTACATGTCAATCTGATGGAAGCATTTTCTCAACTGAGGGTCCCTCTTCTCAAATGACCATAATTTGCATCAAGCTGACAAAAAAACAAAACAAAAAAAATCCTCTAACCAGCATACTCCCTGACTTAGAAAAATTTTTAAAAATTGAATTATAAAAAATACGCTATAGTATTTATTGAATATTATCACAAGTGTTTTATATGATTAAACTAGTAAATTTCCATAAAAATCTAAATCTAAATAGAGTAGTTTTTAATAGCATCCTCATTTAACAGAATGTGAGGTATGAAGGACATAAGTACATGCTTCACTTATTAAACACACTTAAAGAATTTTAAATCCAGTAATCTGGCTTCAGAACTCATCTTCTCAACCACTAAGACATGTGGGTCATCTTGGAGCATAGGTTATCTACATGCATTGTAGAAAAATGACAAACAAAGCAGTATAAACTGAGGTGTTTGGGTTAAAATATTTAAATGATTGATATGATTGCAAACGCCGTGACAGTGACAAAGGAATGAATGATTTCTCAGATCCTCTTGGAAAAGGAAAGTATTTCTTCTGACAGGAACTATACCCACCATACAACTCTTACTTGAAGCTACACATTTTGTGGTCATGATATAAACCCTTAGTTATCATGTCTAGAGAAAGACATAGGTATTTATGGAAGAAAGAAAATGGATGCTTCAGACAGAATGGGCTTGTAACAGGAATATCACTGTGCAATGATTTCCCCTTTACCGCTCCGTGTGCTTTATTGATAGACTACTGCATTCACTGAGATTTCTATTGCCCCATAGGGGGATGTTGTTTAACAGGCTCATTCAAGACCAATGAGAAAACAATCTTTCAATTCTTTTTTTCTTCTTCTTATTTACTTACCTGTTTTTAGAATAGAGATACACACTATAGTCTCAGCAGGCTAAGAACTAACTGTGTGGCCCAGTTTGGCCTTGAATTCATGTCAATCTTCTTGCCCTAGCTACCCAAGTCCCAAACTCACAGGCGTGAACCACCACACTTAACTCTCTAATTTATTGTGTAAATTAGGCAAGAAGTTCATTCCTTTTCTTTGTAACTATTTCTTTCTTTCTCTTTCTTGATATACCCCCTTTATAATTCTCTATCAAATGCCATACCACAAACACATACAACATACATGGATAATAAGAATCAATGCCTCAAACTCTCAAATTTATAAAATTTAATGGTACCTATAACCATGAACAATACAATAAGTAGAATTGGAAGTATTAAAAGAGAAGGGAGTCTGATTTAATAGGAGAAGTGAAGAATACATCTAGGTATATCATGAGGGGAGAAGATAAAATCACTAATCATTTGCTATAATTTGGGAATTGGGATGCCCTGTATCAGAAAAGCTAGTAGACTTAACATAGAATATGTTCACATAAAGAGTTTTTATAAGGGACAGTGAAATGCTCCTAGCTCCTTAGGCCAACTTTAGGAAAAGTATAATGGTATATTATAAAAGTCAGCCAATGAAGCAGAATACGCCCAAACTTGGAGAGAACATGAACAGGATGGGCACTTGAGGAACCTGATTTTAGACAGAGACATTGTGAAAGGACCTGCATATTTACTAGTGTAATTCTTGTTCATTGTTCATCTCTCACTATCCAGGAAGTCAGAAACAAAATTTACAGCCATACAGGCAGAAGATGATTCTTATCTCTTGAGAAGCTGAAGTATCCCAGGCTAGAATCTAGGAAATTTAGAAGTCTCCCAATTACAAACTATATTGGTGCCAGATTACAACCCTCTGTCAATCCTAGATGTTAAGCTCATCTTTTCAAAAAGACCTTCAATCAACTACAGAGTGCCTCACTCTTAAGGATAAGGTGTAGTCAAAATCAGCAGATATTTAGGAAATGTATCTAACAAAGGTTAAAAGACAAAACTGACAATCATGTAGTAGAAACAGAGAAGCAGAAAACATGTGGGGACTACTTCTTTGTGTGCAGCATAATTCCTGCTCTCCATTAGTTTAAACAATATGTTCAACTATGAAAAAGTATATGTTATTAAAATAAAAGAACAACCAGGGGTAAATGAGAGCTTTGGGAAGCTCAAAATATAGCAATAAAAGTAATACAATATTGTATAAATAATTGTGATATGTAATATTCATTAGACACATAGATTTTTTAATAGAGATGCACAAAAAATAAGAGTTGTAGATTCGTTTAATGAGTTCAATGTATCTGCTAAGTAGGCATTCCAAAAAGACAAATTGGGGAGAAATATGAAAAAAAAAATATGAGTCTGTGCTTTCATTTGCAATGTTATATTAGAGAACAATTTCTATTTCACTTTGTATCTAGATATTGCTGTAAATTTTCAAGATAGGCAGGGAAAAATGATCACCTTAAAAGCATCTAGAAGAAAGAGATGTAGAAAGAGTCAGCAACCATGATTGAATCAGATGTCTCAGTAATAGTTTTAGATAACAAATATCAGTAAATATACCTTAGAACTTTTATAAATAAAATTTTATAATTGGACAAAATACAAACTGTGGGAGAGTCTACTAAAGACATTTATTTATTTATGAATTAAAAGATCAAAGACACTCATTGCTTGAATACTTCTCACTAAGCTACAAGAAAATGAACTGAACTCTGCCACACCCACATTGAGGATACCAGATTGCTGAACTGGTTGATTCCAAATACTAATCTCATAAAGAAGAAAGAAAGAAAGAAAGAAAGAAAGAAAGAAAGAAAGAAAGAAAGAAAGAAAGAAAGAAAGAAAGAAAGAAAGAAAGAAAGAGGGAGGGAGGGAGGGAGGGAGGGAGGGAGGGAGGGAGGGAAGAGGAGGAAGGAAGAGAAGAAAGAGAAAAAGAGAAAAAGAGAAAAAGAAAAAATAAAGCCCCCATAACCATAGCCACAAATGAAGCTTAGTCAGACAGCTGGCCATCCTAGTATCATAGTTTTCTAAAGGAGCAGTCATTTGTCTTTTTTTTAAATGTAACAGCCAATTTTATTCACATCATCATACAATTTATACTCTAAGGTTAGGAGTCAGCATATTAATAAAGTGTCCAAGAGCAAGCCACATGAGGTCAACAAGTCACATGTGATCAACAAGCCACACATGGAAAAATCATGTTTTTCCATAGAGGCAGAATATTTTACTTAGTGTAGTGGTTTGAATGAGAATGGTCCTCATTGGCTCCTATATTTGAATCTTTGATCTGCAGTTGGTTGTACTGTGCAGGAAGGATTAGGAGGTGTGGCTTGCTGCAGGAGATATGTCATTGGGCATGGACTTTGGAGTTTCAAAAGTCCAAGCCATCCCCAGTTAGTTCTCTCCCTCTCTGTCTCCAACTTGTGGATCAGGATGTAAGCTGTCAACTCAGTGTCATGTCTGCTTGTCTCCTACCATTCTTCCATCCATGATGGTCATGGACTAACCTGGCAACTTGATTCCCCTGGATTAAATGCTTTCATTTTTAAGCTGCCTTGGTGATGGGGCTTTGCCTTGACAATACAAAAGTAACTAAGACACTTAAAAGGTTCTGTTACTTGCTAAACTACTAAAATGTATAATGCTCAACTTGGGTAGCACATATGCTAATGAATAGTTACTTTTTTAAAACCTTAAAAAATTTTTGTTGTTGATTTTTGAGATTGCGATTTAATTACAGCATATATCTCTTGCATTCCTCCTCACAAACCCTTTCAAATACCCCTTCCTGCTTTCCTTCAAACCTGTGGCCTTTTTTCTCATTAATTGTTATTTCCTACATGAATATATATATATATATGTATATATGTATATATATATGTGTGTGTATGTATATACATGCATACATACATATACACACACATATATGTATATATATGTGGTTAATTTTAAAGAGGGTTCATATTTTAGTACAAAGATTAAAATATCATCCAAATGAACTTAGCAGCTATCATAATATATAATATATAATATATAAGCAACACCCCCTTTTCTTTGTCCTCTTAGGACCAAAGGAAGATGTGATTGCCCTGCAGTTAATTGAAGAACAGACCTGCACTCACAAAGACAGACTTTTTACAATATGGCATATTAACTTCAGATATATGTTACTTAAGATTTTGGTATAAACTTCAATAATATAAAGGGCTTTTGTTTGAGAGGTAGTGTCCAAACAGAGTGATTACTAACAGTGAAAAAAAAAAGGCACTTGAAACTTCAAATTAGTATTTTTTTTTTTTTTAGTGCTGCAAATGAGACTCTTGTTAAAGTTCATCAGTAGAGA
Source organism: Peromyscus leucopus (assembly GCF_004664715.2). Classification (NCBI taxonomy): domain Eukaryota; kingdom Metazoa; phylum Chordata; class Mammalia; order Rodentia; family Cricetidae; genus Peromyscus; species Peromyscus leucopus. The sequence goes on from NC_051073.1 coordinate 49,092,508, forward strand.
AACATGAATGAACTAGGGAGCTAGAGGACAGAGCTCTGATCATTTTTTTAATAGGGTTCTTGGAACATTTATCTGAATTAAATACTTAAAACCCTTTCTTGACCTACTATCATTATTACATTGGTATTATTATTAGGCAAGACTAGATTTGAAACATATAATTTATGCCATGAAGTCCCTTAGGGCAGTAACTGGGCAGCCAAACTTGTCCTGATTACTGGTCAAAGAAAATATTTTTAGTCATAAATGTGCTTCAATATGCCTAGATTTTCCCTCTCCAAACAACTGAGAAAAAGAAGGTACTTAGACTCAATATTTACAGTCAAACACTCCTAAGACTCCAAGGTATATTGATGATGAATGATTATATAACTATATTCTGGTTGCTTCTAGGTAATATCTTTCTTGGTAAAATAGTTATTGCTGATGAGAAGTTATTTGTGGTTCTCATCCTGATGAGACACTATCTTCTGTATGACTTTCATTTCAAAGCATGTTCACAGGAACTTTGTTAATCATAACTCAATATGCAGCATTTCATTATGTTCAAGTACCTTTGTACCCGGTCCATTTTAAATTTTGAAACAGGGAAAGATAAAAATAAAATAGTTCAAGATTCACCAAACTTCTAAAAGTAATACTGAATAAAAGAATTGCAACTTTAGAAGAATGCATTATTCTGTCCACCAGCTGGCATACCAGAACACTGCTGAGGTCAATTAGAAAAATGAAAAAAGTGAGAATAATCTTCTTGAAGACATTAAAGAACAACCCAAAGATAATAGTAGAGAGATTCTGAGCTCTCAAGGAAATATAGGTTGGATGCTGTTTCCCTCACTTTATATGTTAAGGGTCTAACCTTTGCTATCTTCAAATGTGACCTAATTTGGAAATAGGATCATTGCAATATAATTAACTAAATTACGATTTGTTTGTGTCCCTAATCCAATGTAACTGGTATCATTCTAAAGAAAATTTAGAGAAAATGCAATAGAGAGAATACCATATGCAAATGACAGCAGACAGTGTGATGCTTTTATAAGCCAAAGAGGATCCAAGGGTACCAATAAATCAGTAGAAGGAGAGATGCCAAGAATAGATCCTCCCCTCACAGCTCTCAGACAGAATGGCCCTTGCTGACAACTTGATCTTTAGATTATCATCCTCCAGGACCATTAAGTGCACTTCTATAGCTTAAGCTGGATGGTGGTACTTCCTGACACTGTTATTACACAGGCTCTAGCTAATTTATAAAGGTAGAAAGGTACCCTGTGGTGTTGTTTTACTTCAACACATTTTTCTGAGCAATTAATGAGGCAAAATCAAAGAATAAATGCTGAGCACTAGATAATAAGTAAGTGAGAGATGGATCCAGGCTTTCCCCAGTCACATAATGAGGGAGACAAAACTGAGAATTTGTTCTTCCCAACCAGCCAGATTTGAATGTCCAAAATTCAGGATAGATAGAAAAAAATGGATATTTCCTGGCATTGCTGCCTTCAGGAAGTTTGGTGATTTATTTCTAAGGGAAGCAAAAGAATAGGTGGAAAAGAACCATCTTGGATGAGACCTTGTTAGAGCAGCTGACAATGTGTTAGGGATGGAGAGTGAACAGCTAAAGAAACACAAAAACAGAACACAGAGGCAACGTTTTGGAAGCACTATGGGAACCAGGTTCAATGTCAGCTTACAAATATGCCAGATGTAAGATGCACAGGCAAATAGAAAATTCAGTTATAAGCAGAGCAAAGACCATACTGCAAGGCCTAATACCTTGAAACTAATGGAGGAAAAGTTGGGGTTGTACTTCAACATGTATATATAGGTAAGTATTTTCTGGCTATGACTCTGGTAGCTCAGAGCATAAGGCCAACAATGTTCTTGTTTATTAATTAATTAAAATTTTCACAACCAAAACAGTTTCCTCTCCCTCTTTCTTCTCCTCTCACCCACCTCCACTCCCCCATCCACTCCTTTCTCTTCAGAAAAGTACATTCCTCTCTATAAATCAGCTAGGATTTCACAAAACCAAAATCTTCTGGACAGCAAAGAAAACTGCTAACTGAGTAAAGGAGCATCTCTCAGAATGTGACAAAATGTTTGTCAGTCATTTGTCAGATAGAGGATCAGTAACTAGACTAACTAGGAACCCAGAACACTAAATTCAAAGAAACCAAATAAGCCAGTATTTTAAAATGGACTATGTATTTAAAGAAACAGTTTTCCAAGAAAGAATTGCAAAAGGCTAGGAAATAGTTTTATAAAATTCAACACCCTGACCATCAAGGAAACACAGACTAAAACTACTCTAAGATTCCATCTCTCCTCCATAAGAATGGCCATGTTCAGGAATACAAAAGACAAGTGCTAGCCAGTCTGTGTGGAAATGGAACCCATGTACACTGCTGACAGGGATTCCAAACAAGTAGAGCCACTTAGGAGAACATTATGGAGACTACTTAAACCACTCCAAGTTGATATTCCATATGATCTAACCATATCAGTCCTAGGTACAGGCCTTAAATCAGTATGGCAATATCTCAGAAAATTGGGAATCAATCTACCTCAAGACCCAGTAATACCACTCCTAAGCATATACCTAAAAGATGGTCAACCACACCACAAGGACATTTGCTCAACTATATTCATAGCAGCATTATTCATAATAGCCAGAACCTGGAAGCAACCTAGATGCCCTTCAAACGAAGAATGGATAAAGAAATGTGGTACATTTACACAATGGAGTGTTACCCAGAGGTTAAAAAAAATATCATCATGAAATGTGTACGCAAATGGATGGAATAAGAAAAAAATCAACCTGAGTGAGGTAACCCAGACTCAGAAAGAAAAACACGGTATGTACTCATTCATAAGTGAATATTAGACACAAAGCAAAGGATAACCAGGCTACAATACACAACCCCAGAGAAGCTAAGTAAAGAGGACACTAAGAGGAACACATGGCTTGCCCAGGAAGGGGAAAGGGTTAAGATCTCCTGGGTAAACTGAGAGGGGGAATAGAGGTGATGGGATGGGAAGTGGGAACACAAGGGCTTGAGATGGCTTGAGATGGGGGAGAGACGGGAGGAAGAGCAATGAAAGAAACATCTTGACAAAATGAACCATTAAGGGGATGGGGAGAAAAGGTAGGAAAACCCCCAAGAACTCACAAGATTGTCCCCAGATAAGATTCATAGCAAAATGGTAGACAGGGTACTTGAACTAGCTTTCCCCTGTACTCAGATTGGTGTCTACCCTAATTGTCATCATAGAACCTACATCCAGTGACTGATGGAAGCAGATGCAAAGATCCCCAGCCAAGAACTTGGCCAAGATCCTGAAATTCAGTTGAAGAGAGGGAGGAAGGATTATAGGAGCAAGGGGGATCAGACTCTTGATGGGAAAAACCACAGAGACAGCTGCCCCAAGCTAGTGGGAGCTCATGGACTCTGGACTGACAGCTAGGGAGCCTGCATGGGACTGAACTAGGCCCTCTGAATGTGGATGAAAGTTGAGTGGCTTGATGTGTTTGTGGGTCCCCTGGCAATGGGACCAGGACTTATCCAGGGTACAGGAACTGAATTTTTAGAGCCCATTCCCTGTGGTACAATGCCTTACTCAGCCTTGATGCAGGGGGGAGGGGCTAGGACTAGTCCCAATTTGTTATGATAGCCTGTGGTGACTGCCCAAGGGAGGCCTTACACTCTGAGGAGGGGATGGGGGCAGGATAGGGGGAGGTGAAGGGGAAGATGGAGAAAGAGAGGGAGGGAGAGCAGGGGTTGATATGTAAAAGGAAATAAAAAAATTTACATAAATATATATATTTATATATAATATATATTATATATATATATATATATATATTAAAAGTAAGAAATCTCTATCCCACTGCAGATAAGTTCATTACAGTTCTAGTCAGTATAGATAGGAAATGGAATCAGCCTAGTTAGCTTAGATATTGATCAATAAACGGATGGATAATGATAATGTACTTATACAATATATAAGCTTTATACAGCTATAAAGTAAAATATAGTTATGAAACCTACAAGAAAGTGGACAGAACTGGAAAAATATTGACTGAATCAACCAGGCCCAGACAGGAAAATGCTAGGCATGCAATATCCCCTCATATTCAGACTCTCGCCTCATCACTTTAATTTTATTTTGTGCTTTCCTTGGAGTACCTCTGGGATCCAATAAACTATAAAGAGCACAATGCATCCGTATGTGTATGAATATACCCCAATGCAAGGGAGAAAGCATTCTACATTGGTTAAAGGCAGGTCAGTAGAGGGTGTATTCAAGGTGGAAAGGCTCAAACAGGGAGATTCTTTGGGGATTGAGAATACAAGTGAATGGAGGGAAAGGCCAAACAAATTGAAGAGGATATGAGAAAACCACTCAGGGACCTATGATGTTGTCACTTCAGGTTAAAAGCACAAAAGAAAGATAGAAGGCACATACCCAGCAAGACTAGAACATTCAAGTCCTAGGAGCAAGGGGTCATTAAAGAAATACCCAGGCTTCACGTGGGACACTGCTATAAAAATCATTGGTCAAAAAGATCCCAGAGGACTCCAAACAATGAAAGCTCTTATGTGCCTCCTGGTTATCCAGCTGAAATAGTTGAAAAGATCCTATTGCTTCAGATATCATATCATGAATGCAAGACACAGGAAAAAACAAATTTGAACTAGGCTAAAAGGTTCCACCCTCTGGCTGTCTCTCATATTGCCAGATGTTGCTATGATTGTTACTGTGGGTTAAAGATATCCATGACCTAATCCAGATGTGAACTCCACAAACTGTAATGCCAACCCACCAAGATCCTCCCACTGATATATTTAAGGCATAGCTATTGTGGGAATAAACAATTGCTCCATGCTTGTGTTTTGGACCTGTTCTCTAAGAAGGAATCCATGCCTAAGACTGCACACCCAATCCTCAAATCCATGACTGAGGTCGAGGTTGAGAAGTGGCTAAGATGACAGATTAGCTGAAATGACTATATGAAATATCTAGACACACAGACAAAGGCTACTCTCAGCCTTAAACAGAGAAGCCTCTTCCCACAGTGAACAAAGTTAAATGAAGGGAACCATAAATGCTGAGAATAGAGTTGAGGGTTCGGGCCTTGACCAGATACATATACCACACCATTTAGGCTCAGGGAACATTACAGAGGAGAAGACAGAAAGAATGGAAAAGACAGAGGGTAGTGAAAGGGTCTGCAAAATGTCATTTTCTAAGCAGGTAATAGACATGGCAATCACAGATTCACAGCAACAGTGTATCCTGACTCTGAGTCCACAAAAGTTAGCCTCTCCTAAAATGGAGCATCTGCATACTCTCAGGCACACACACACACACACACACACACACACACACACACACACGTCAGTTCAGATAAATAAAAAGGAACCTTTACAAAGAATCAGTGGAAACAAAGTTTCAGTATTAGAAAATCATTAATAGCATCTACCATAGGAACAGATGTAAATTAATTCAGTGTGTTTTCCTTTTTTTTTTTTTTTTTTTTTATTTTTCGAGACAGGGTTTCTCTTTGCGCCTTTCCTGGAACTCACTTGGTAGCCCAGGCTGGCCTTGAACTCACAGAGATCCACCTGGCTCTGCCTCCCGAGTGCTGGGATTAAAACAAAAAAGAGCTGGGTGTCACTACCACCCAGCTCCTTTTTGTTTTAATCATTGGTGCCAGTGGTTCACATACATTATTGCTTCATATTATGCTTAGTTTGTCTATGATTCTATCTCATTTCAAATTAAGTACCTTTATCATTCTTTTTATTTCTTAATTTGCTTAATAGTGATCTATTTTACCCTTCTACAGTTATATATTACAATTTTTTACATAAACAGTTCTATTTTAATCATTTCATTTACAATTTCATATATGAGTGAAATGAGCCTCAAAATTTTACTCAACTTTACCCATTTTATTTGTGTGTGTGTGTGTGTGTGTGTGTGTGTGTGTGTGTGTGTGTTATTATCCTCATGTGGGTAAAGATATTGATTAAAAAGAAAAGAATAAAACAGGATGTCTAAATTCTTTTTGATCCATTTGGAAAATAGAAAGTCTATTTATCAAATACCAAGAACTGAATGTTTGACTTCATAGAATTTTATGATGTATATAAAAGACATATGTGTTTAATGGGATATAGCTTCACATGCCTGTAATTCAGTATTTAGAAGGCAGTGGCAATAAGTTCTGTGTGTTTGAAGAGAGCCCAAGCTATAAAACTCACTCACTCTCTCTCTGTCTCTGTCTCCCTCTCTCTCTCTACACACACACACACACACACACACACACACACACACACACACACACGAAGATATCTCAGTTGCCAGTTCTCACTTTACAAGCATGAAAACCTGTGTTAAAAGGCACATGCTGGTGGCACACTCTTGTAATCCCAACACTGGGAAGGCAGAGACAAGAGGATCCCTGGAATTTGCTGGCCAGCCAATCTAGCCTAATTAGCCAGAAAAAAAGATCCTGTCTCAAGAAAACTTCTGTGAAATAATGTGTAAGGCTGTCCTCTCAACTGGATGTGTAACACAGGTGTACAAACCACACACATTCAGCCATATACATATATAATGAGGACTATGGGGGTCCAGCCCCTCGATAGTCCCCTCCCAGAGTCCAGGAAGAATCTACAACCAGCTGATAATTTAATCTTTGATGATAGGAAATGAATCTACTTACATGAAACTCCTTAGTCCATACACTGATTATTCTGAGTCAGTTCTCTTTCTACACAGCTTCTATTCTGCTCTCGTGCCTGGCTCCTTTCTTGCCTGATTTCACTCTACATTTATCTGCTGTCCCCTCTAAGTTCTATCTTAATTCTCTTATATTAGTTCTGCCTCATCTAGATTCTCATTCATCTATTTCTTTCCCATTTTAGCTCTTCTCTCATCTCCTTCTTTCTCATCTTGTTCTTCCTCATCTTGTTCTTTCCCATCTGGCTCTCCTTCATCTTCCATCCTGACCTCCAGTTCTGTAGTCAAAAATCTTCTCCAGCCAAACTCCTCAATATCCTCTCTTCATTCTCTTTATACCTCAGATCCCCTCAGTCTTTGAGGTGTTCAGTTATAAATCCAAACCATAGATCCTCTGGCAGAGCAAGGTCACCAGGTTTGAATTCTTACCTGTCATAAAGGCAGGTAAGGATTTTCGTCAGGTAGTGGCTGTCAGAGCTTTCTTTTACAACCCGAATGAGTGCTAATGATCGGTTAGTCAAGAAGGGAATTTATGTGCTCAATCTACATTCCTAGAAGTGATTAGGTAAGAAATTAGGAATCTATAAGTCAGGCTGTAAGGAAAGAGGGTCTCACCCTAAACTGCACAAGAAAGCTTATCACCTGACCTAGGAGACAGGTGTTGTTTTGTTTGGCTTTGAATGCTTGATAGGTATTTTAGATAAATACACTGTTAGGAGTTCTTAGAAGCTCACATAGAATTACAAGAACCAGCTAATATATATTACAAAAGCTAAAATTTCCCCAAGACTGCTTAAGCCATGGCTTGAGCTTCAGAAAAGTGCTTGACTGTTCTAAGTAGTGGTTTTTGTGATAGTAGCTGAATTCCATTACATCTTCCTGTGGCTAGTAGCACATATGAACATGCAAGCATATAAACAGGTGTTTCTTATATAAGTATTTTTTTTGTTTGCTTGTTTTGAGGCAGGGTTTCTCTGTGTAGTTTTGTTATCTGCCCTGATCTCACTCTGTAGACCAGGCTGGCCTCGAACTCACCAAGAGCCACCTGACTCTGCCTCCCAAGTGCTGGGATTAAAGATGTGCGACACACTGCCTGGCTATACTTCATTTTCTAGGGAATGACCTGAAGTTCAATCACTTGAATTAGTAAAGCTAATTTCTTTTCAAGAATTACTCCAATTATATATATATGTGTGTGTGTGTGTGTGTGTGTGTGTGTGTGTGTACACATTTACTAGATAACCAGCACATGCATATACAATAAATATATAATAGGTGATGGAATAAACACTAAACAATATTTACCCAGGTTTAAAATAACTCTAAAACATCTTATAAATAGACAAAGAACAAAAATAACTGAAAGGAAAGAGCAGAAAATCATTTCCAATACCAGGTGATTTAATTTCACTTAGGTCTAAATTAGGATAATAACTCTTGGAAACATAAAACCAGCTACATATTATTACAATAGGGACATACTTGCTAGTCTATATGGGATTACTGGCTCTTTTACTCACCATTGTACTCTCCTGTTCATTCTTGGGTCCATTTGCTTCTGAGTGTCTCATTCTTATTGGCAACTTTGAGTTACTTGAAGCTAGACAACTTTCCCATGCTTGAGAATTGAGGTTGATGCTTCTTCAATTATCAATCCAAACCATGACTACACAGATGTACCTAACTACCTGTACTTCCAAGTTGGAACTGACCACCTGTGTATGTCTTAATATATAAAAATAATTGATTCTTCTATCACAGTGTTAAGGCATAGCCATTTTTTCAAGTCCTTACTTATATAGTCTAGCACTGTTTTATAGAGAAGAGCACTGTTTTAGAAGAGATTTACCTATATCTAAATGTTAATCCTGATGGTTAGAGATGGAAAAATATTTTAGTGAGGAAGAACATTTTAGTTTTCTTTATTTAATTCTAAAGCTATCTTTCATCAAGTATTTATAAAACTACAAACAACATTCCATAACATGAGGATTTAATAGTTACTTGCACTTGAAAAATAAATTCCTCAGTTTGGTATGAAAGCTTCAAGAGTTTAGATAAATAAACAAATTTAAAAATATATAAGGAAAGATATCCTTTAAGGGGAAAATGATCATAGAGAAATTCGGGGAGGTAGTAGTTCCAATAGTGAGGGCAAAAACAGTGAGTGAAGTCAGTCCCCAACGTAGTTATATTCACAGAATTGCAAGAACACGATTAATAAGAATTATTCCACATTCAAAAATCTACCAGAGTTGAATATTTTGTGATTTAAGAGTTTATTTTTTAGAGTAATTGTAATGATGACACTGAGGGCAATGGTCACTGAGAAAGGCAACCATTAGAACAGAGCAGTGAAACAGAAAAAATATAATATACAAATCTTGAAAGGAAGCTAAAAGGAAAAATGATGGCTAACACTTTAATCTGTTTAGTCTTACTTCTTTGTTCTGTCAAAATATGTTTATGGGTCAGAACAAAGCATGGTAAAAGATACAGACAAACACAGTCCTGAGTTCTCTTTAAAAGGCAGGATGGCAGACAGCTTAGTTTGGCCCTCATCCCATGATTTACCATACAATTAGCAGGCCTTTCCCTCCAGGGAGCAAAGGTCCTGCTCCCCTCTTTGAAGGCCTGAAGATTGCAGCATCTGTAACAGGCATGAATGCTGATTTTCCCTTCTCTTGGAAACTCAGGACCAATCTGTACAGTTTCTCTCTGGAACTGCATTAATGAGAGATTCCTTATTCCATGGAAACCGTCCAGAGGTGCTGTCAAAGAACAACTGCCATGAGATTTCAGGGTCTTTAGTTCAAATGTCTGCAAAGGAGAGATCTGTCCCCACTTGTTGCAAGATATTCCTAGAAAACACCAGTCCTCTCAATCTCTAGAACTGTAGAAACACATGGAGTTTTAAATATTGTTACTTTACTCAATATCAAGCATTTTCAGAACAGGTTTCTGGAATTACCTTCTTTTTTTGTTATAAAGAGTAGCAAGTAGGGATGGCTAAAACATAATTAAACAGGAAGACAGACAGAGACAAAGCACTTAGACAGGCGTGTGCTAAAGTATACAATCTAGGGACTTCATTACAGAATGTATACTCTGTCACTTACTGTCCCACTCCACACATTTGGTAACAGTTAAGCTGTTCAGTATTCTAAGGTACCAGTGGGGGGAAAAGCAGGTAGTGCCTGCAGCCCTCCACACACTCTGCACCATGTCCAGGCTATTGTGCTCCATTTCTGCCTCATTTTTCTAATTAGAAAAGCTCTGGGTACTGTTGAAATTTTCAAAAAAAAGGACCATAACCTTGTATTTGGTAGTTCCAGATCACATGGCCTATGACTGATTGGGGCTCTTTTTTTTTTTTTTTTTTTTTTTTTCGAGACAGGTTTCTTGTGTAGCTTTGCGCTTTCTGAATCACTTGTAGCCAGCTGGCTCAACTCACAGAGATCGCTGCCTGCCTTCGAGTGCTGGATTAAGGCGCCACACCGGCGGGCTCTTTTTTAATGAGCACTATTGGCTCCACAACATTCTCATCTACCTGACATATTTTTCTCAAGGTTCACTGGATATGGGGCTCTTTCTATTCAGTTATCCTTACATAATAACAAGATCTGGAGATAGTTTTTTGTATTTAGTTCTAAAGGCACTCGCTTTCTATTCTCAAATACCTATGTGTGTGTGTGTGTATATATATATATATATATATATATATATATATATAATCATCAGTACTGTATTTACATTTCTCCTCTTTTCCCTCTGAACTCCTTCTGTGACCCCCACTTCCTCTCAAATCCATAACCTCTTCTTCTATTATGCATGCTCTCTCTCTCTCTCTCTCTCTCTCTCTCTCTCTCTCTCTCTCTCTCTCTCACACACACACACACACACACACACACACACACACACACACACAACTTTACTGACTTCATTTAATGGTGCTCCTGTGTACATGTGTTTAGGGCTAATCATTTGTGATTAGATAACCCTACTAGTGCTTCTGGAGAAAACTGAGTCTTCCATTCTCAGCAGCCATTTGTTACCTGTACCTCTTCATCCAGGGGTGAGGCCTTATGATATTTATTCCATCTACATTGACATGTCAGCGATTCCATAGTTCTCTAACTGTTCAAAATGTAGAGATTATGTCACCATAGGGTAGGGTGACACAAACGGTACATCTGCAAGGCTACCCCAATTCCTCAGGTTCTGGGAACATTGAGGAAGAGGTGGAAGAAAGACTGTTAAAGCCAAGGAGGGGATCAAGATATCTGTTATGAGATATTGTCTTCTAGACATGGCAGGAATGATGTACCCATGAAATTTCAACATTATTGCCTCAAAAAGACCTGCATAGTGACCACAATAGTAGGCATGTCTGCTATAAAACACTTTTTTGATGAGAATGAGAGCTATACTTACCCATCTCTCAGTATAAGAAAACAGAATGTTAGATGGTGTCGAAACTGCCATTCAGGCTGACCGTTGCATGAGGTCCATGGGTGATGGCAGTTGAAGATCTAGAGAATGAAGTTCTTTTACTTCTAGAAATCAAATTAGTATAGTTACTGCAAACGTCACAATTCAACCAAAATAGAGGTTTATTTTGCTTTTTTTGGGGGGGTTGTTTTGTTTGTTTGTTTTTTAGAGTGGGGTGTCCTTGTTAAAAGAGATAAAGTTAAGATAGCAATTGATCATATAAGGTGCAGAGGATAATCACAACACTGCTAAGATTATGATAAAAACAAATGGGAAACTAGGGCTTCAAATATTTCCGGCATTTCCCTTTGGCCTCTTGTCAGGATAGAATCAAGAACATTTCAAGTTCCTGATCAAGGACACAAAAAGAGATTAAATGGACTAACAAACTTTTGTCTCCTATTCTCATCACTACCTTCATGAAATCTCTTCTAGTTTTTCTGACTAGTTATCCTATTTCATGAATCATTTCCCACAAGAAAAACAGTACATTTACTTTCATGAGACTTGTTTCAGTCACATCTCTATGCTGATTTGTCCCTAACTTTACTTCAGTTTTTTGAAGATACTACCATGCTATTTTTGAAAAAAACTATTCTTCCACATTCCTTACTGCCTACCCTGCATATAAGAGATATTGATAAACTCTTTACCCAGTTCCCTTTAATGCACCCTTATCTTGTTTTATATTGTCACTAGAAAGTAATTCACATAGCCTGTTCATTTCTTCATGCTACAACATTTTCTTAGGACACTTTCTTGCTTTATTGTCTCTGTGTCATTCTCTTAGTGCTGTCACAGAAGCTTCAGAATCTTTGCTGTCAACTTCCATTTATTCATTTTTTCTTACATATGATTTATTCTATGTTCTTCATCCTAGACTAGACTATAAACAAAAGAGTAAGTCATATATCTTGATTCAAACAGTTAGAATTATTATAGGAAATATCAATATGAAAATAAATGTTGTAATAAAAATTGTAAGGTTTTGTGACTGTAAAGACTGTCTGTAAGGATTCTGTATTGGCTTCTCTTGGACATAACTCATTCCCATGCTTGTTCAGTACTAGGTTATCAGTTTAGATCTTTAACCTTAAATTGGGACAACCAGTTGTTAATCTACTGGAGAATTTCTCATGGGGTCATCTAACAATGTTAAATGACGATTTTTCCTTCTTGGTTTAACTTGATTACATTTCCTCTTTCCTTTCATAGGTTTTAAAACAAAGAATACTCCACAGTGTTAACTCATCATGGATGAAAAATACTCAGACGCAGAGATAGTAAGTGTAGAAGGTAAATATCACAGAGCAGAAGGTAGGGGTCATAGAGCAAGGAAAAGGAGATGTTGGTCAAAGATTACAAGACTGTGTTGTAAAGTGAATGACTTCTGTTGAGGAGAGTGCCATGCAGGACCCATGGTAAGTCATGACTTAGTCATGTATCACTTATGAGCCCTCTTTTGAAGTCTATAGTTGGGCTCAGGAAGCATGTAAAATGGGTTTGGACCCCTTATTGAGTTGATCTACAATATACTCAAAACAATTAATCCTGCTGGGTGATGGTGGTGAATGCCTTTAATCCCAGCACTCAGGAGGCAGAGGCAGGAGGCACTCTGAGTTTAAGGCCAGAGTTTACAAAGTTCCAGGACAGCCAGAGCTACCCAGAGAAACCCTTTCTCAAAGACAACAACAACAACAATAGAAAACTAATCCCAACAGAATGCTTCAATTCAATCTCCATCCAATTCCCACTGTAAGATCCACAGGAGCCCACTAGGCAGGACTTCATCTCTTACAGCTCTACCCCCTCTTGAAAATTCTTTCTCATTTTCCTGTAATAAATCTAAGGTTGCTCTGCTCACTTCTTGTTTATATCTCTTTATTCTCCTTTAGTATAAAACAATAAGCTCAGAAGTGACTGTCTTGCATGTCTTTAGTGGCCACTGATTGTCTAGGACTCTATCCTCTTATATAATATTAGAGAGACCAGCCTTAATATCATACATCACATGGGCTCAGGAGAGAGAACTACAAATGGTGATGACTATTTATAGGTGCTTTGGATGGTTGATTGATAAATAAAACACTGATTGGCCAGTAGTCAGACCGGAAGTATAGGGGGGACAAAGAGAGAAGAGAATTCTGAGAACAGAAGGGCTGAGGCAGAGAGATGCTGCCAGGCACCTCAAGGAGAAGCATTATGTAAGATACCAGTAAGCCACGAGCCGTGTGGCAAGGTATAGATTTATAGAAATGGGTTAATGCAAGATATAAAAACAGATATCAAGAAGCCTACCATGGCCATATAGTTTATAAGTAATATAAGTCTCTGTGTGCCTACTTTGGGGACACTAGTTGCAGAGATTTGTCATGACTGTGGACCAGGCAGGACCAGGAAAACTTAAGCAACAAATGGTGCCACATGTTGGGCACCAGATATTGGTTGTAGTATTAAGGCAACTCTGCATAGTTAAAAGGGAGGTTTATTTTGTGGGGTAACTTACAAGTAAAGGAATAGGTTACAGGGTCCAGGAAAAGTATAGCACAGTCCAGTGGTGTTCTCTGGAAAACTCTGCTCAATCTACTTCCAGTGTCCAAGATCCAGGAACCAAGAGAGCTGGCACATCTGGATCTCTGGGCTTAAGGGCTCCTGTCTCAGCCCTGCCTTGTAGGTGTGACAGTCACCGAAGCCTCAATGGGGGTAGTACTTCCAGGTCAAAGCTGGAACTGCTACCCACTACATATAGGAAACAGAATCTCAGCACTCAGAGCTCTTAGTCTAGTCATTTATTCTTCCAAATCTTCTTCTTCCTCCTGTGCCCTGGGAGTCCAAGTATATATACACTTAGAAGCAGTAATCCCTTGGCAATGCAAAGCCAGGTTTCCCAGGGTCAAACAGAGGGGTGATAAGAATCACAAAGAGGGGCAGTAATTGTTAATCATCATTTGCAACACAAAAGGGAAGTGACTGATGGGGAAATGAATTAACTAAAAGCTAAATTCGGGTAATATCTTAGAAGAGGGATCTTATGTGATCCACTATAGTCTTAAACGTGATTGATAGAAAATGTTAAACATCTATAAGTTGCTAGGTCAACGGGAGAAAATAAAACTGCCTCCTTTTATCCTGTAGCTCTTATCTGTCCAAGCTATCTGCCGTTTTTTTTTTTTTTTTTTTTTCAGTGTGGAGGAAAGTGTGCTCAGTCACTAGGCAACCTGTGTACAGCTAGATGCCTCTGGTGATATTTAAAGGGAGATCTGGATTTTTTTTTTTTTTTTTTTTTTTTTTTTTGGTTTTTCGAGACAGGGTTTCTCTGTGTTGCTTTGCACCTTTCCTGGAACTCGCTTTGGAGACCAGGCTGGCCTTGAACTCACAGAGATCCACCTGGCTCTGCTGGGATTAAAGGCGTGTGCCACCGCCGCCCGGCCTGGATTTTTTTTTTTTAATGCATTCTTTTTACAAATGGGAAAACTCAGGAATTATTTTTTTGTTCAATAATAAAGGTTTTAGAATGTATCTGTTGCTGTGTGTGGTATCTACTACAATCTATATTTGAAAATTATACTGTTAGTGGCTGAGTAGTAATGAAAGTGGAAAGAAGTGCTAGCAAAGTATCTTCCTTGAAGCAGTAGTCTGCTAGTGTAATTACCAAAGATGCTGATATATTGATTTGGAGAAATATGAATTTCTGCATACATTTGAATGTGCATTTGAATATAATATTCCATTTTCTTTTTAGAGCATTCTATCTTCTACAGTACTTTCCCTTTTCTGATTTTAGTTGATCCTTCAGAAAAGGTTGACATTTACACTGGACTACACAGGCCAATGCCCAGCCTTCCTGGACTGCCTTTTCTTTGGGGTTTGACTTGCTGGGGCCTGAGTTTGTTGTTGTTTGATTGTGTATTCATTTGTTTCACAAGAGTGACTGCTAAATAATAATAAAAATAATTTTAAAAGAAAAGAAAAGAACTGGAACTAGAGGTAAGATTTGGGAAAGGAGGAAGTTAAGCTTAATTGGCACATCCACCAGGCCCTCTCAAATGGGTAGTCTGGACACTTAAATCTGTTCTTAGAGAGTACAGAGGAATCTCTGATAAGGTACTTTCCTCTGTCTGGGGATGGACCTTGCCAGATACTGCCAAAGACGATAATTACAGGGAGGCTTGAACTAGAGTTCTGGCTGTGCATAGCTGTCAGCGCACAAGATTATTTAAATATTCCTTAGCAGAGGGTAAATGGTGTCCAATAAATGATGGAAAAGCTACAATAGCACACAAGAAACTCATAGCAGGGAACGGCTGATGATTAAAAGCCAAATATCACCAACTCCTTGAGCCTCAACTTGACCTCTGGAAGGCCCTTGGCTTCTTCCAGGTATTAGCTTTGTCATAATCAGCTGAAATCCTACTTTGGATACTTTTTGCAGCTTGTAGCACTATCCCCTCAAGATAACATCACCAAGAGTTCAGAAATGTCCTATTGCTTTCAAAGAAACCACATCACTGGGAAGCTACTAGCCAGCCATATGCCTACAATTCAGAATGATGCATTTGAAAAGGTACATCAATACATCCAGGGATGTATTGTCACTGGAAAAGAAAACAAACTTTGGAACATGATCAACCATGTTCTGTAGCTTAAGTATGCATTATTTTAATTGTCAGTTATACCTTATTAAAGCTAGGGAAAAGAGAAAGAAAGTTCCAAGCAAGTTTCATCTCTGAATCAGTTTATCAATATGCCCAAATTCTGAGAGGAGCATTCAGTTCAGGCAAGACAAGTGCTATAGACAGAAGACAACAACTTGAACATACCACAGCACAGCCAGTGTGTAGTACCACAAGTTCCCGCTGAAAGTGGTCTTCATGCCCTGCTTTGTGCTTCATATTTTTATGGTTTCATTTTTTCCAATATATAAAATTATGCATGTATAATCAAACCTGAGTGCATCAATATATAGAAAATGTTCTTTCTTTGCAGATTTTTTTATGTGTTTTGTTAGTGTGTGGCAAGTAAACTTCTGAAAAAGTTCTGCGGAATCATCAAATGTTTTCAATAGTTATATTATTTTCACATCTTATGAATATAAAATTTGAGACAATATGCAGAAGCCTCCTTTCTGTGATTTTAGTTATATCCCCAAAGAAATATCATTATTCTTTCAATTTTACTCTTTAAAATATTATAGAAAAACAAAACATACAACCAAACCCAAATGCTATAATGCTAAGACTTGATTTAAAGTTTGAATTAGTTATTTAAGTTACCAAAATACCTATAAGCAGCTGATCCCTGAGACTGCATGACATATGCCCAACCCCTTCCCCTAATTTCTCTACTTAGAAAATTGCCATATGTTCACCTTTATTTTGTAGCTTGTCAATCATTTCAGTAAAAACCAAACACTAGGAAGAAATCAAAAATGGTTAAGTAAGAATCGAACAAATGTTTATGGAGAAACATGATATGGAACAAATTCTTTTGAGATAAGATGAATTGGAGAATCACTATTGAACAATATTCCCACTCTTCTAAAAAGTTGCAAATGTGAGGCCTTACCTTCTTTTAGGCAGGAATTGGGGCTTGGGAGGGAAGGCTGGAGGGGGCAGGAGGAGGGGCATCTATGATTGGTATGTAAAATAAATAAAATAATTTATTAATGAAAAAATTTGCAAATGTCCTTGAAGGACTGCATACTACCTGAAAAATTACCTTCTCCTTCCCATGTATAGTTTTCTTCCTTTGCTCTACTACAATTTATACATATTTATTTACATCAACAATATCCTAGGAATGTGTTAATTTCCTACAATTTAGATTTGAGTCTTAAAATCAATCTGGAGATGAGTTCTGGCATCATCATTTAACAAGCTAGACACATGTGGAAATGGTAGAGATGCATTTGAGGAGAAGTATGTACACAACATGCAAATGAGAGCGATCCAGGCAGAGCCTGACAGGGTTTCTAATTTAGTTTTGCAGAGAGCTAGACACTTGTCTCTCGTTTTCAATCACTCCTCTGTTTGTAGAACCCTTCGATGGGCTGTCATGATAGCAAAATTATAGGCAATTAAATTTGGAGGTCTAATCTTTCCTATGATTTCAGCTTCAGAAAAATAAAATGAGGGAGAGCTTAGATTCATCTTCACAAATGAAAGAGTATTGTTTCAAAGGATCAAAAGCTTTTTCTCTTCCAGAATCGAAGGACCCAACCTTTAGCATCAGTCATGAGAAGCAGATCTTTTCAACTTGGGCATCTGTGACAGAGAAAATGATTTAATCTATCTGCTATAGGCTTGCTCTAAGATATAAAGATAGAGATATTTGGCAGCAGCTACTAACCCACCTGCAGAGAAAACTTCTGTCTCATTTCATCTGTTGAATTGTTCCTAGCATCCAAGCTACTGTTTACTTGTTCACAATTAAAAATACCACCTTGCCTTCAGAAATCAGTCCAAGAAGACTGTCATGGAGTTTACAGGATGTGAATGTTAAGCTCTTCTCCCAGTTTAAATGCTATCTCACCGTGGATATATAATGTCCCTTAAATTGGTTAACTGGAGCAAAGTACAAAAATCTCATTAAGAAAAACTTGGCTATCTTCCTGCACCTGCCTCTGTAGTGGTAGTCTTAAGTGCTGTATCTATTTGCATTTCATTTTCTACCCATGTTTATGGAAGCCATCACTGTAGCATTGAGATGCACATCTCAATTTGTGTTTCCAGGGGCTTCTTCTGTCCTGAGGAATGTGGATCATAATACCTGCTTATGCTAAAGTTTGTTAGACAGAGCCTCCTTTATCCTTAGAATCAATTGTACCTCTTTAGAATGTATGGCTGCCAGTAATGCATTCTGGTTTCTATATCACAAAATAATGCAATCGAAATAACTGAAAGCAAAGCAGATTTTCAAACAGCACACATTTTAAAATCGAAACGGAGCGACGCTAGCAAAAAGCAGCAGCTACGGCAGTGTGGGATGAAGTGCTTTGAACTCACATAGTGCTGTGATTAAAAAGGAGTGGAAAATAGGTTTTTAAATACACAGGAATTTATTCAAAAAAGTTATTAAAGACACTATTAAGAAGATATTTTAGAAATCTCAAATCAAATATCCTGGCAGATAGGCAGACTAGAGTCATTAGTCACTGCATCAAATACGTTTTCTTGATTACATTAGCTGAAGTTGAATTTTTACAGGGACAAGTGTTTTTCTGACATTTACTTCTTTTTAGGATTCTCTGATAGAGAATATATTACTTTGAGTCCGGGGAGTAAAAAGCTCATTGTTTGCTTAGGAAACAGTAGTTCAGCTTCTGAGGCACTTGAATTGTGCAAATCTGATGGTTAACCACAGAGGTTGTCCTGGGAAAGGGATATCTTCATGATTTTATGTTCCAAGTTTGTCTAATATGGACAAAATATGGACTAAATGAAAAAATGCATTATTGGAGTGGTGACAAGAATAGATTAGATTATAGGTAGTCAATCAGCAATAATCCTGGATTTCAGTAGTCAAAATATATTCCTGTGCTTGTGATAGAGATGAGCTAATAAAATCATAGGAAATAAAATATAAATTAAAATAAATATAAGACTGACCATGTAAAGTACACAAAGTCATGGAGATTAACCAATACACTACTAAATGATGTATGTATAGATTGCTGAAGAAATCAAGAAGGAAAATTTAATATTCTAGAACTGAA
Organism: Peromyscus leucopus; assembly: GCF_004664715.2. Lineage (NCBI taxonomy): Eukaryota > Metazoa > Chordata > Mammalia > Rodentia > Cricetidae > Peromyscus > Peromyscus leucopus. Next base: position 49,111,463 of record NC_051073.1, read on the forward strand.
TGAAAATTAAGACACAATATATCAAAATTTATAGACACACTGAAGGAGACTTTTTTCCCTTAAAAATGGTATTTATTCATTTATGTTACACCAGGCTGAAATTTTCCCTTCCTCCTCTCCTCCCAAACCCTCCCCACAAGCTCCCCTCTGTCCCCACCCCCAATCCACTTCTCCTTGATTTCTGTTCAGGAAATGCCAGGCCTCCCGTGGATATCAACAAAACATGGCTTATCAAATGATAGTAAGACTAAGCACCTCCCCATGTATTAAGGCTGGACAAGGTGACCCAGTATGAGGAGTATTGTCCAAAAGCCAGCAAAAGAGTCAGAGACAGTCTCTGCTCCCATTGTTAGGAATCCCACAAGAGGAACAAGATACACAACTGTAACATATGCAGAGTGCCTAGGTCATGAAGGAGTCTAAGAAAGAAGTTCATAGTGCTGAGTGTTTCACCACAAATTTTGAGATATCTCTTTAGACCTTAACCCCAATTTTTTAATTGTATTATTTGGTATTTTGATATCTAGTTTCTTCAGTTCTTTACATATTTTGGATATTAGACCTCTATTGAATGTGGAACTGGTAAATATCTTTTCCCATTCTGCAGGATGTCCCTTTGATTGACTGTGTTCTTTGTTTTACAGAAGCTTTTCAGTTTCAAGTGGTCCCATTTATTAATTGTTAATCTTAGTGTCTGCTCTACTGGTGTTCTGTTCAGGAAGTTGTCTCCTGTGCCCATGTGTTCAAGGCTATTCTTCACTTTCTCTTCTATCATGTCCAGTATGTCTGTTTTTTGTTTTGTTTTGTTTTTGGTGATGTCTTTGACCCATTAGGACTTAAGTTTGGGGCAGGGTGATAAGTATGAATCTATAGGAATTCTTCTACATGCAGATATCCAGTTTGGCCAGCAGCATTTGTTGAAGATGCTTTCTTTTTCTTTTTTTTTCTTTTTCTAGTGTGTACTTCTGGCTTCTTTATAAATCAGGTGTTGATAATGTTTTGTACCTGGATCTTCAGTTCTATCCCATTGATGAATATGTTTGTTTTTGTGTCAATAGAATGAGGTTTTTATTACTATAGCTCTGCAGTGCAACTTGAAATCAGGGATGGTGGTACCTCCAGCAGTTAATTCTCAACAGAGGAATCTCAAACAGCTGAGAGCCACTTAAAGAAATATTCAACATACTTAGCCATCAGGGAAATACAAAGAAAAACTACTTTGAGATTCCATCTTATACCTGTCAGAATGGCTAAGATAAAAATCACAAGTGACAGCTCATGCTGGTAAGTGTGTGGAGCATGGCAAACACTCTTCCATTGCTGGTGGGAATGCAAACTTATACAGCCACTATGGAAATCAATATGGCAGTTCCTCAGAAAATTGAAACTCAATCTACCTCCAGACCCAGCTATTCCACTTTTGGGCATATACCCAAAGGAAGCTCCATCCTATCACAAGGAAACTTAATCATCTCTTTTCATAGCAGCTCTACTCATAATAACCAGAAACTAGAAACAGCCTAGATGTCCCTCAACTGAAGAATAGAGAAATAAAATGTGGTATGTTTACATAATGGAATATTATTCAGCTGTTAAAAACAATGGCATCATGAAATTTGCAGGCAAATGGATGGAACTAGAAAAAAAACATCCTGAGTGAGGTAACCCAGACCCACAAAAACAAATATGGTAGGTATTCACTTATAAGTAAATATTAGCTGTTAAGGACATGATAACCATGCTACAATCTGTAGACCCAGAGAGGTTAGGTAAAGAGGAGAGCTGTAGGAGGCGATGCATGAAGATCCCTGGGAAGGGTAAATAGAATAGATTTTGCTGGTGGACTGGTGCATGTGGGGGCTAGAGCAGGAGGAATCAGGTGGGTGTGGAGAGAAGGGCTGGAGGGAGAATCCTAACAGTACAAACAGATGTGTACCTGACTCTTTTGCCTGCTCTCTGGACACTTTCCCTCCTATTGGCCTGCCTTGTACATCCTCAACATGTGGGCTTTTGCCTTGTCTTATTGTATCTTGTTTTGTCTTGTCATGTTTTATCATTGTCTCTTGGAGTCCTCCTTTCTGAAGGGAAAAGGAGGAGAAGTGGATCTAAGGAAAGGTGAGGTGGCTGGGGCTGGGAGGATTGGAGGGAGGGGAAACTGTGCTCAGCATGTATTGTATGAGAGAAGAAACTATTTTCAATTAAAAATTTGAGATATCTCAAATAAATAAATTAATGGCATACTTGAAGTTATTAAATACCTTAAATAAATAAGTTGATGGCATACTGAAGGGTCTTGGAAATACAAGAAAATGCAAAATCATATACAAGCAGACAATAACCATCAACTCAGCCAGAAATGAATAAAATAGAAAACTAGCAAACAAATGATTCAATATAAGCAATCAGTGAAACAAAGATCAGGTTCTGGAACATATGAACAAAATTAGCAAATTGTTAACCAGAAGGAAAGAAAAAACCCAGATTAATAAAATTTGAGATCAAAAGACAGACATTCCAACAGACACTAATAAATTCAGAAAATCTTGAGAACATACCCTCAAAACTTATACTCCACTAAACTGGAAAAGTTAAGAGAAATGGTTGAATTTCTAGATGTACCTTCTATAGTAAAATTAAACCAAGATAAAATAAATAATTTAAATATATCCATAACCGACAATGAGATTGAAATGGTAATAAAATTAAAAACTCTCCCAAGTAAATGAATGCCAAAAATGAGATGGATTTACTCTAGAATTGTACTGTAACTTCAAAGAGGATATAATATCAATACTACTCAAATCATTTCACAAAATATATAAAGCTTTCAATTCTTTATATGGAGTCATTATGACCCTAGTATATAAAGAAGGTAGACATGATAAAAATGAAAATTAAGGTATGATCTTATAGATAAACATAGTTGAAAAATTATCAATAAAAGACTCCTAAGCTGAATTCAGAAGCAAATAAAAAAGATCATTAATCATGACCAAGTTTCCTTTATTCCAATTATGCAGGGATGGTTCAACATGTGTAGATCAATAAGGGTAATGAGTTTCATAAGTGAATTGCATAAATACAGAGACAAAAATCATAGAATTATTATCCATTGGATGGCCCCCCACTGTATACCTGGGCAGCAATCATTGAACTTTGTGAATTGTTAAGAGAAAAAGATGAAGAGGATGGAGATTAGATGGCTGAGTTTTGAGGAGATGTGGAGGAGGCAAATGGGGGTAGACATGGTCATACTTCATGTATATGTACAAAGTTCTCAGGAAGAAACAAAAATTATAAAATTAACCAAACCAAGAAAAGGGATACTCAGAAGGGTACTCCGGGATTGTTTTAGTAGTTTTAAAGACCAACAACAGAACAGGCAAGGTGTAAATGCCAGCTGCTGGAAGGAAGGACATAGGCAATAGGAAGTGAGGTGGTCATGTCTTTTAAACTAGAAACCAAGAAACTGGGTGTTTTCAGCAATGCAGGCCAGGAAATAGCTGCATGGCAGAAGTGGAGAGAGGCTCCAGAAAAAACACCAAGGAAGGCCAGAGTTTCACAGCAAATATCCTTAAGATTCTGGCCAGCATCCTAAAGGAGACAGAAAGAGGAAAAAGGATATCCCTTTGAATTCAAAGTGCTATAAGCTGCTGCACTGTGGTAGGGGCTTCTGGGAGAGATAAGTACATGATCTGATTAAGGAGGTAAGTATTCCTCCCATTATTCTAGCGTGTCTAAGGGGAATGGGCTTTCCTGAGACCACGTGATTGATGGTCTGAGCTGGATTACCTCTTAAGGCAGTAGTATGAAATGTTCTAATCTTTGGAGCAGATCAGAATGCCATGTTTGTTTCTAGGGCCAAAAGGAGAACACAGATTGCATCCTTTGATTAGGAAAAAACACATTTCCCTTAGCGGGTCTCAACCAAGCCCTGATATGTCCACATTTTCATGTTATTAGAAAACCTAAGAGGAAGCAGTCGTGAAATTTTCCTTTCTAATGTTACCAGGGAAACAGGGGGTAGGCTTCAAAGCAAAAGAAGGCTCCATCTTTAGGGGCCTCTAAGTGAGCCAACCACATAACAGTGCCCCCTGCAACAGTGAGGACCTTAATTAGAATGTAGAAAGGTCTACAGATCCATTCTTGCTGACATTCATGTCTTAGAAGGGGACCCAGATAGGTGGAGTTAGATTGTTATGGGATCATCTCAGTTCACATTGTCTGTAAACACGCAAAAATAAAATTAAAGCATCAGTTGATTGCACAAGGTTCAAATATTAAGAACACCATTACTCAGATTGTCACAGACAAAATTCATTTCCAACATGAAGAGCCAGATATCCAATTCTAAAGCTTCTCACTAAAGGGATAGGTGTCTGGATCAGAATTTTGATCATGTCTTTATATATAGTTTGCATGCAGAGGAGCTCACTTAGAGAAAGAGAGAGTATGAAACCAAACTAAAAGCTACTTCCTAAAACATATCTGGAATTTCTGGCCAATAGCCAGGACAGAAACAAGGGCATTGCTAGTTTCTGGACAAGGACAAGAATGAAGCTGCTACTTTTGAGGACCCTGCCCTGAAAGAGTCTGACAAGTCTCTGTCTCCTGTTTTCTCAACACTATGGCAGGAAGCTGAGAAAGCAAATCTATAAACTCAGCCCAAACTGTTGTTCAGTTCTAGAGAAGCTTTGATACACAGGGTACCCTACAGCCTTGATGAAGTGGGAGAGGCTTGGACCTAGCTCAGCTGAATGTACCAGGCTCTGTTGACTCCCCATGGGAAGCCTGACCTTGTCAGAGGAGGGAATGGGGAGTGGGTTGATGGGGGTGAAGACTGGGGGGAAGGAGGAGGGATGAGAGGGAGATCTTTGGTTGGTATGTAAAATGAATAAAAAATTTCTCAATAATAAATAAAGAACAGGGGACCCACTAACTATTGCTTTTACCATGACATAGGTAACAGGTATAGTCGGTGGGTAATAATGAAGTAATTATAAAATATACCAGAAAGCATGTAGCTGCTTCATGGATGCTGTTCCACTGGACACTTCCAGAGGTGTCAGACGGGTTGCCTTCTCATGCTTAGCATCCTTTACAGTCTAATGCCTAGCATTCGTTACTAGGAGGACTTCCTCCTGTGTGCCTGGCTCATGATCAACTGTTTAAAATTACTTAATAATATAGCAAAGGCTCCTTATCAACCTAACTCGTTTTTTGACTTTATAACATTCAAATTCAATAGGTACAACCTATTCTATAAAAGTTCTCAAGAAAATGATGACAAACTTCATAAAATAAGACTGTCTCTTCATACGAATGCCTCTTCCTTAGATTCAGTAGGTTCTTGGTTTTGTTCTCTCTCCATATGAACTATGTTCTTGGCTACCCAGTTTCCTAGAAAAGTCCCGCTATTCTTACCTAACTTTTCATTTTCAGATGTACTTTGATGTTAGTTTTGAAAGCTCACATTGACTGAAATCTAAACTTACCTCATGAAAGCCTTCCTCAGGGCTGTCTTTTCCTTTCATTTGGCAATTAGAAAGAATAATCCCTAGGGATTGTTTGGCTTACATACTTTTTATTGTGGCTGCATTTCCTGTGTACCCAATGAGTCAGATCTACCCCCATGTCCTGAGTCTTACTGGTAACTTCAATTCTAGCATCTGACCTATGAGTAAGTAGCTTCATCCCATGATGATTAGACACCCAAGAACCAAATCATCCCCAATCTTTTTATCTATTTTTCTTCTAACATGCACCCATGAGTCAGGACTAGTCTAGAAAATTCTGATTCTCACATTCTCAATTTATAGTGAACATTGTTTCTCTCCATTCATATAACATTTCTGACACTGTGCATTTATATGCACTAACTAACCTTCCAACAGCCTCTCGGGGTGTATTTGTAATGTTCTTGACCTAGAGTAAAGTTCAGATCCCACAAGATAAGAATCTAATTTAATGGGCCCATTCTTACTGCAGATGTCAAGCCTAGGACAAGGGCTACTATATAGTTCTCTTCAAGAGTTACTATGACTCTTCAAATGTTAACTCAAAAATAGATGAGGAAAGAGATTCATACTTTACAGTGGGTGGTTTGTAATTTGCAGAAATTTGTCAGCTAGTTCTTAAGCCTGTGAAGTCCAAGATCAAAGAATAGACAACCTGAAGCCTAGAGACCACTTTCCTGTTATCTCTGCACTTAACAGAAGGTAAAGGAGATCCCTTGACTCCTTCAAACCTCTTCTATAAAGACATTAACTATGTTTATGAGAGCACACCTTTCACAACCTGATCATTTCCTATGACCCCATCTCTTAGTACCATCAGATTGAGCATTAGGATTCACTATGTGGATAAGTAGAATATCAACATTCAAGCCAGGATAGATGCAAAAGAAGAAAGGAAATGAGAACTCTGGAAAAGAGAGACTATGTCAACCTGGTCAAAACAGGATTGAATCACAGTTGTCCACCATTAGCCTCAAATATATTTAGGTGTGTGGCCCCAGGTGAATTACATAATCTATGCATCTATGTATGCTTTCATTTCTTCATCTATTTAATTGACCAAATAAGCTCCTAATTTATTGCATTGATGTGAATAAGAAAAATTTCAAATAAAATCTGTTAAAAGCAACACCTGTCCTATAATGGAATGGACTTCTGCATTATTTTGGCTTTAATTTGCCCATATCCACCCATTCATCTCTAATATAAACTAAGTGATATAAGCTTTACTATTCACACTATATAGATGAAGAACTTAAGACCCAGAAATATAAAGCTACTGACTCAAATGTCTCACCATTTGTAGCTTTTACACTGAAGACTTAAATCTAGATTTTTTTTTCTTCATTTTGCATCTCCAGGGACAAACTATCTCCTATGTTTTCACTATATTTTACCTGTCTCTTCATTACCCATTTCCAACCATTACATCCAAAATTTTCCACTGATGATACTGTTGATTATTTAGACTCTGTTCTTTCTTGGATTTTAACTGTGAATCTTTCTGAGGAAGCTTAACGATTGTGACCTGTACTTAATTAAAAGTCATGAAAAGTTTAAGAGACAATCATTAGAGCCATGTCAGTGAGTACTGATTCAATCAGAACTTAGGACAGGTCTCTTCAGGGATTTTTCATTTAATTGCCTCTGATTATTTTGTAGTTGTCTCTAGACATGATGACTACTATTCTGGAAATTTCTATTTCCATAAAACAACAAGGTAAGTTATTTTATGCTTTGTGAATATTTTTGTTTTGATAGACTAAATTACTTTGTAACAGCTGTGGATTCATAGAAAACTGATCAAAAGGTGAAGTTAGGTTTCCAATATCTCCTATCATCAAATATACATTACTTCCACTGGTGCTACAGAATGGTGTGTTGAAATTAATGAACTACATAAATTTGCCATTTTTCTTCACAGTCCATTGTTGGCATTAGGGTTCTCTATTGATTATGCATATGCCCTGATTTGATCAATGTATACTGACATGGGGTCCCCATTGTAGTATCATACAGAATTAATACTGAAACACTAAAAAGGTGTGATGATATTCTTATTTGTTGTGGCTTGAATATGAAATGTTTCCTCATGCCTCATATGTTTTGAACACTTCAATCCTAGCTGGTAAAGTCATTTGAAAAGGTTGTGGAACCTTTAGGAGGCTGAGCTTTGCCAGAGGAGGTAGGTGACCGGAGATAGATTTTGATGTATTTTTTATAGCCAAATTCCACTTCCCATCAGATCCCCGTTTCTTATTTTGACAAGATGTGAGAAATCTTAGCCACACCCCCTGCCAAACTAGCACTACCTACCTTGATGATAACATCTCAAATTGAGACCCAAGACAAACTCATCCTCCAATAACTACTTACTTCAAGAACAAGAACAATTATTAATAAACTGTCCTTTCTTTCCCTTGTGATCCTTATTTATATTTAACCTACTTCAACTTTTGGATTCTTCACTGGGAAAAACAATTCTGTTTCTAGCCATAAGACAAACTTTAAGACAGTTACCTCAAAATCCGCACACTTTTTTTATTTGCTAAAGGCCAATTTTCTTGGCTTGTTCAGGACTGACACACTATCCTGGTATTACATGACCCTAATCAGCATACTTCAGAATTTTTCTTTGCTAGAGTTATGCATTCTTATATGCTAATAAATTGATAATCAATTATTAATTATACAAATGCTGTGATGAATAACTAGAAGATTTCACAGTTTCCAGATTGAGTACAGCTTCAGAATAAAAGCAAATTACGGGCCATGGAATAGGCATGATGATAGCCTAATAAAGATGCCTAGTATATCAAAATAGGCCCTATTTTATGAAGGGATGATTGCCAAGACAAGTATTTAAGATGAGATACTCTGGTTTCCTAATCAAAAGAAAACTGAGCACAGACCTGCACACAGGATTTTTCCCATGGTATGGAAAAAAATCAAGATGTTAAAAAAAGCTTACACAAAAGAATAATGGAATTGAGACACTATGCAAGACTGGGTAATGTGGCAAAATAAGAAGTGATTTCCCTATATAAACAACACGAGTATTGTGGGGGAAAAAGCAACAGGGTGGTCAAATAATGAGTTTTGGAAGAGAAACACTGTCTATTTTCCAAAGTTTTAGTACCAGGAAAAATAGTTCAATTTAATTTTGAAGAATCAAGTAAATCACCACTTATCTTTGAGCCTGCATTTAGCAACTCTGACATATATCTGGTAAGATTCAAATTTACCTACTCTTCATTAGCTTACATGAGGTGATGCTCATGTTCATCTGAGTTCGTCGGAAAATTCACTGCCTCCCAGAAAGAACTGTACTGTTGTAGATAATTGATTACTCACAGAAGACCAGTCTAAATGTATTCAGCTCAGTAGTCACTGCCCACTTCATCTGCTCCTACATCCCAGCCCCTCAGTTCCCAGTTCTTCATTCTAGTTATTGTCTTCATTCTGTTCCACTAATGAACCAAATCTTGCCCTTCATAGGAATTGCAATTGCTCTAAAATTCAAAATAAAATGTTCTTCTCTTGTCTTTTAGGTCATTGATTTATTCTCATGTTTCACATAGAAGCCTAATTTGATTTCTTTTATAAATAAGCACTCCCTGAGCTCATTCTCTATTGGATAATCTTTTTTTATAGTTATCTCTATTTGAAATTCTTCAGCTTGTTTTATTTTGTGCCCTCTCCTTACCATCAGTCACAGAGAAGAATCAGATGGAATGTAACTTCAACAAGAAGACTGCCCTTTTAAACATTCACTGAAAAGTATCTTTATCTAATGCACTAATAGGACATAGTTGGTGTGTGTGTGTGTGTGTGTGTGTGTGTGTGTGTGTGTGTGTGTGTGTGTGTGTAAAGGTGCATATGTGTCTATAGGTGTACATGTTATGTGGAGGTCAGAGATAAACCCTAAGTGTTATTCAGACATTATGATCTTATTTCAGGACAGAGTTTTTATTGTAATGGAGTCTGATTAGGCTGGGCTGGCCTGCCACAAAGCCACATGGATCCTCCTGCCTCTATTTCCTCAACACTGGAAGTACACACACCATATCTGCCTTTTATGTAGGTGCTGAGGATCAAACTCAGGTCTTCATGCCTGCATGGTAAGCATTTTACAGACTTAGCCAGTTCCACAGCCCAAACATAACCAATTAAAAAATTTGTGTGTGTGTGTGTGTGTGTGTGTGTGTGTGTGTGTGTGTGTGTTCATGCATGCAACATGTATGTGGAGGGCATAGAACAGTCTTTCATTCATATGGAGTCCAATAAGTAGGATATGCTGGCCAGCTAAGAAACCCCAATTATCTGTTTCTTACCACCTCCCTAGGCCTGGGTTTACAAGCACCACATTACCAATGCCAGCTTTTTATATGAGATCTATGGAATGAATTTACAGCATCATGTTTCCAAGACAAACACTTTATCATTTAAGCCATCAGCCTATTGCCCCAACGACTATGTCTTGAATGAATAAAAATGTTAAAATCTCTGAAGATCAAGCCAAGCTGTCTGTAAAGTTACATGTATTGAAGGAAGCAATTAGATATAATTTAGTGTATTGCCTGGAGACATCTCTCTTGAACCAGATAATTTTAAACTGATGAATATCCCACATGCTGGCTTCATGTAACATATGAAAGTTATTAAATAATAGCAAATTATGCTATCAAATAGTGTAAATAGATACATGCAATTTGATCCCAGAATATGAAAATCTCTCAAAATTTGAATAATGTTGGACTGGTTATATCAATGTCCATCAGAGCTATATGATTAAGAGAATCTATTATTTGTCAAATAAGAGACAATGGAATTATCAGATTTTACAAAAAAGATTTTAAAGGATTCCTTTGGCCTTGACTTTTCTATTTAGATCTTTATGAAATATAGATCAGACTGCCAATATTCACTATCAAATTAATGTATATTCTTACAATTTATGTGAATCTAAATAAAGCATTATTTATTTTTATTTCATACTTGTTTTTCAATAATCATAAAAAAATCAATATTCTAGATATGTTAGCTAGGCATCAATTTTGTTTTTAAACATTAGAAATGTCATATTTTATAAAATTAGTATCTATAAAATGATGCTAGATTCACACAAATATTCATGTTAGATATAACACTGAAATTCCAGTAAATTCATGATAATGTCTTCATGATAATTTAATGATGTGACTCTAATGAGACCGTTTCATAACACAGCTGACTTCTGTAAATGCTGCACAAATCTATATATGATGAGATTTGGTAATTCCTCAAAGTAGACCAACTTCTCAGTAGTCAGAAGATAAAATTTCACAGGAAAATAAATGGTCTGGGTGAGAACAGAGGATATGAGTCTGTCTTTCATATATCTGACTGCCATCATGGGTCCCTACTCCCCTCTCTCCTTCTCACACATAGTGTTCACTTATGTCTCAGCTCTGTATACAACTGTGTTTTTCTTCAGCTCTTCTTCTGGTCCATCCTGTGTATCCTGCAAAAATTAATGTCTTGCTTTAAAGATTTTGCTTTACACATGTGTTTTTGATATAGCATCCAAAAACTCTTCCAAGGTATTTAATTCACTAAAATATCACATTTCATTTCTTTATTTTAAACACACAAAATCCAGCTGGAATCTTACCTGTTTTCATTAGGAAGAACAGCAAGACTTTCTTCCATAAGGCTCTTAGTGATTCAGGCAAGAAAATGGAGACATACCTGTGGTAAGCTGACTGTCATGTTCTTGGCTGAATGCTGTTTTCCCTGACCTCAGTTCCGCTATTGTACACATAAGCCTGATACACCGTCCAAGCCAAGTCAGGAACTGAATAATTGTCTTGGTTCCCAAGGTGGAGTTCAAGCTTGATCTGCTCTCTGAATCCTGTATGTTTCCCACAGCTTGCTTTCCACCTTCCTGGGCCTCCCCTGTTATGGGGAATTTGAAAACAAACAGTACAAAAGCGAAAAATGATGTCTATCAACCTTCTTTAAGTGAGCTCTGTGAGGAGCTACCTGGTCATCTCATGGTGACCAGAACTAACTATGCTTTTCGTTAGTCTACTTCTCAAGCAATGGCTTTATATCTAGCAGAAATAAAGACATTTCTTTGTGCTAATTTTTTTTCAGTGTCTAATGCTTTTATTGTTTCACCAGATATGCCAGTTGCCAGGTCACATCTCTAAGAGGCTTAACTACAAGTCCTAAATATACAAAACTGAAGTTATACCAAAACCACATATTTTTCATGAGAAAAAAGATCAGAAAATGCCACATCGTTTTTAAACACAAACACATACACATATTTGGGGGTAGGGGCGGGTCCATGTGTGCCCCATGGTAAGCCATCAGTCTGGCTCTCTCCTGCACCCCAGGCTAAGCCTGTGACAGGACAGGCATACAAGCACATTCTAGAACCTTGTCTCCTGGGACTGGCTACTTACATTTACCCCCATACATTTAAAGCAGAATAACAACTTTTTCCAAAACAAAATCTTCTTTCAGAACTTTTTCTAAAGTATTTAACATACCATGACCCCATTTCTAGAAAAGACTAGACTTTCCAATTTTTTTCCCACCCAAACAGAAACACCACTCTCCACTCTGAGCAAAGGGGGTGAAATGGAGAAGCATCCCTGGGGTGTGGCAGGAATAGGAGACAGCTGCAGGGGAGACCTCGAGCAGACCTCTGCCGCTGCCCACAGGGCACCTGGGTACTAGCCAATCAGGGGCTGAGCACGAGAGGCCTGTGAAGCTGGTACAGGAAAGTGTTCTTCCCACACCTGCCTTCCCAGTCAGCCTGCTCCATGACCAGCTTTGGATCCACCTGGTTCCACTCATAGGGTTTTTCATGCCATTTCGGAATAATCTTCTCTCGAGGCTTCAACCAACAGAGCAAGGCTAGAAGTTTCTGATGTGCGTTCTCCTGTAACTGCGCAATTCTTTCAGGCCCAAGATACTTGGATCTATTTGGCCCATCACATACTAGCTTGTTGATAGCAGCCCTGAGAATATTAATCTCAACAATGTCCTCCACGTCGAAGCACATCAAAGGCCAGCTCAATGTCGTGCTCTGGCAGTATAGGGGCCTCCGTAGTTGAATTCCATCCCAAACCACAAAGGACGCCAGTATAGCATTTTCCATCACGGTCAACTCTTAACTCCATCACTGGTGCAAACAGCACGCTGAGGAGAGCTGGGAGGCCTGGGATGTAAGGCATCAGGGAGGTCTCTCTCAGGAGCATGGTAGACCCAGTCTCATGAACTGAGAATGACGCTGCAACCAGCATCCTCTGGTGCAGGTCGGCAGGGCTGTCACTGATGACGACAGAGTTGATGCTCTCTTTCTCAATCCACACACATCTGAATTTGGACATTCTGGTCAGACTATGGCACTTCAGTTCATAGGGGTTAAAAGGCCCATGGAGAAGAACCTTGCAGTTTGGAGCGCCCAGCTGATTGGAAGCAAAGCTCTTCAACAGAATCCGAATGAGATGCTTCTCGTCATCCTTCATAGGAGAGGACATAGAAGCATCCAGCATGGTTTCCACCGACTTAGCAAAGAAGCCGTTGAGGACTTCAGAGCTTTGCTGGCCAACTTCTCAGCTGATCTTGTTTTCTCAGACTGGAAGCCCCTGTTTCCTCATATCCGAATGGCTCTCAGCTGAACTGTGCTACTTAAAACCTAAAAGCTTAACCAGTCGAATGCTTAACTAGCCAAATGCTCCTAATTTTTTTTTTTAATATATCTTTTGGCACACTGATACTGTATTTCCTCTCCAAGAGGAAAATGTAGCTAATATTTCCTGTTATTTTGGGATAAACAAATCTTTTTGTTTAAACTTAACTAGTATTTTAAAAATGCTTTTTGATTTGAAAGCCTAGCATAATTGTATAATTATGTAGGAATTTTAATGTATATAATATGTAATTTAACAATATCTTTAAAATTATATATTATATTATATATATGATATGTTATATATAGACACACATATATGTATATATATGCATACACATACATTATATGTATGTATGTATGTATATATATATATATATATATATATATATATATATATATATAGAGAGAGAGAGAGAGAGAGAGAGAGAGAGAGAGTTTTCTGTGTACTCCTGGCTGTACTGGAACTTGCTCTGTAGACAAGGTTGACCCCAAACTCAGAAATCTGCCTGCCTCTGCTGGGATTAAAAGCCTGAGACACCACCACCTGGCTAAAAATAGATTTTTCATTGAAATAGAATTACATCATTTTCTCCCTCCTTTTCTTTCCTCAGACCCATCCCAGGCTCCCCTGGCTCTCAAGTTGATAGCCTTTTAAAAAAAATTTTTAGGGTCTAGAGAGATGGCTCAGTGGTTAACAGCACTGACTGGTCTTCCAGAGGTCTTGAGTTCAATTCCCAGCAACCATATGGTGGCTCACAACCATCCATGAGATCTGGTGCCTTCTTCTGGCCTGCACATACAGGCAGAACATTGTATACATAATGAATAAAATAAACATTAAAAATATTAAAAAACAAACAAACAAACATTCGGCCGGGCGTTGGTGGCACACGCCTTTAATCCCAGCACTTGGGAGGCAGAGCCAGGCGGATCTCTGTGAGTTCGAGGCCAGCCTGGGCTACCAAGTGAGCTCCAGGAAAGGTGCAAAGCTACACAGAGAAACCCTGTCTCGAAAAACAAAAAAAAAAAAAAATTTAGATACATACATATGTATGTGCACAAAAATATATCAATACAATAATCAATACAATATACCACTTCTTTGTTGTTTATGTGTATATGGTTTCAAGGCTCATCATTCTAAATTAGTTCAGTAATCACTCATTATTGGTTCAGCCAATAATGGGGCTCATCTATGGAAGAGACTAAGTTTCCTTCTCCAAGCAGTCATTAATTACTTGTAGTTCTTTGCTCAGGAGTAAGACCCCATGGAAAATTTCCCCTTCCACTTTAACATTGACAGTGATATTATCATTCATTTTTTCATAAATTATCATATATTTGTTCATGCAGCCTTTCTGAAAGAAACTCTTTTACAGCAGATTTCTTGATACTCTGGTTTTTACAGTCTTTCTGTCCCCTCTTTCATGATGTTTCTTGAGCCACAGATGTAGGAGCTGTGATGTAGATATATCCATTGTCTCTGGACTCCCTATAATCTATTAATCTCTGTACTGTGTCTAGATGTGGTTTTCTGTGATGGTCTTTATTGCTGTAAAGGTATAAAGAGAGAGCTCTTTGATGAGGAGAGGAAGCTACACTTACCTGTGGATGTGAGGATAGGATTTAGAATGTAGGAAGGACCTTGGCTGTAATAACAAAGTGGCAGTAAAACTAATCTGTGCTGTGTATAATTTTGCTAGTCAATATATTGTTTGGGGACCAGGAGTATCCAAGTTGGTTCTTAGGTTTACTAACCTCAACATAATGTTATATAACAACCAGGCTCTTATCTGCCAATGAGATTTCACTGTTTGGAAACTAAAGTTTTTCTTAGGGTGTAGGAATCATTTATGATCCCTCACATTGAGAAAAGAGATATTTCAATACATTATCTTTTTCTCCAATTTTTAAGCTTTAAAACAAATTCTGTTTATTTATCTATCTAATTGTGTGTGTGTGTGTGTTTACATCTGTGATACATTAGGTATACAAGTAGAAGCATGGGACAACATGCAGGATTCTTTCTACCACTTATCATGTGGAAAAGATCAAATTTAAATCAGTCAGGCAGGTTTGGTGTCAAGCTCCTTTACTGGTTGAACAATCCACTGGCCATTTTAGTATATCTTGATCTCATATCATGAATTTCTCTATTTCTTTGCTAGAGAAGCATGAAAAAATGATGCAAACTGGTATTTCTTCCTTTTATAGATATTTATATATTCCCTTATATAGGGAAGAGAATAAGCCACAATAGCACAATAGTTTAAAAAGGGAATAGGTTGAAGAAGAAACTCACCAAATAAGATTATTTCTGAGAAGTGACCTAGAAGACTGAGGCTGTATATTTTAGCAGACTAGATAGTGATTCATAGTTTGTTGTGGTTTTGTTGTATTGTTGTTGGTTTTTCTTTTTAAGCTAGTAGTGATCTATTTATCAATGAATGTGTTAGATTACAATACCCAAGCTTCTACTAATTGACAAAATGACTAATGACTAAAAGGGCAAAATGGTATCTGTTACCCAAATAGAATAATCTAGAAGTCATCATTTGAATTTTTACTAATTTATGAAGTACAGAGCATCAGTGGAGTTTAATAGTGGCCCACACTAAAATTTAGCTTGAACATTTAGCTCGTCATCTAACCCACAGATAAAGAAAAACATTACAATAGAATCGTTCTTTAAAATGACAACCAATGAAATCTATTCAAGTAAGGTTCTGTGATATGATTATATATATCTATATATGTATACATATACATATATCTGAATATACTATTTCTTTGTGTGTGTATATGTACTGTGTGTTCATGTGCTTCTGTAGTGTGTATGTGTGTACTATGTGTTCATGTGCTTCTGTGCACTGTGTGTGTGTGTATGCTGTGTGTTCATGTGCTTCTGCGCACTATGTGTGTTTCTGTAGTTTATGTTTGTGTATGTGTGCTTCTTTTTTTATTTAATTTTTTTTCATTTTACATATCAACCACAGTTCCCCCTCCCTTCCCTTCTCCCACTCCCCCCACCTTGCCCCTCTCCACCCCCATCCACTCCTCATAGGGGTAAGGTCTCCCTTGGGGAGTCAACAGAGGCTGGCATACCAAACTGGGGCAGAACCAAGCTCCTACCCCCTGCTTCAAGGCTGAATAAAGCATCCCACCTTAGGGAATAGGCACTAAAAAGCCAGTTCATATACCTGGGATAAGTCGTGATCCCACTGCTTGGGAATCCACAAACAGATTAAGCTGCACAACTGTCACCCACATTTGGAGGGCCTAGTTCAGTCCCATGCAGGCTCCCCAGCCATCAGTCCAGAGTCCATGAGTTCCTACTAGCTCAGTTCAGCTGGCTCTGTGGGTTTCCCCATCATGACCTTGACCCCTCCCCTTGCTTCTATAAGCCCTCCTCCCTCTCTCTCTTCAACTGAACTCTAGGAGCTCTGCCAAGTGCTTGACTGTGGGTCTCTGCATCTGTTTCCATCCTTCACTAGATGTAGAGTCTAGTAGATGACAATTCAGAAAATTAGGAACCAACCTACCTTAAGACCCAGCAATACTACTCTTGGGCATAGACACCCAAAAGATGCTCAACCATACCACAAGGACACTTTCTCAACTATGTTCATAGCACCTGGAAACAATCTAGATGCCTCTCAACTGAAGAATGGATAAAGAAAATGGGGTATCTACACACATGGGGTACTACTCAGCAGTAAAAAACAATCAACAAATTTGTAGGCAAATGGATGTAACTAGAAAAATATCCTGAGCGAGGTAACCTGTGGTGGTATTTTGTTCCCCAAAATATTGTGTACCCTAATAAACTTATCTGGGGACAGAGAACAGAATAGCCACTAGATACTTAGGATAGGTAGTGGTAGCACACGCCTTTAATCCTAGCATTCCAGAGGCAGAAATCCATCTGTTCAAGGATACAGCCAAGCATGGTAACTCATGTCTTTAATCTCAGAAAGTGAACCTTTAATCCCAGGGAGTGATGGTAGAAAGCAGAAAGGTATATAAGGCGTGAGGACCAGAAACTAGAAGCATTTGGCTGGTTAAGCATTTGGCTGGTTAAGCTTTTAGGTTTTGAGCAGCACAGTTCAGCTAAGAACCATTCGGATATGAGGACACAGAGTCTTCCAGTCTGAGGAAACAAGATCATCTGAGAAGTTGGCCAGATGAGGTTAGCTGTGGCTTGTTCTGTCTCTCTGATATCCAGCATTTTACCCCAATAACTGGCCCTGGGTTTGATTTTATTATTAAGACTCTTTAAGATTCCTGCTATAGTAACCCAGATCCAGAATGACAAGCACAGTATGTACTCACTTGTAAGTGGATATTAGGATGCAAAGAGGATAACCGGGTTGCACAAATCACAACCCCAAAGAAGCTAGGTAAAGAGGAGGACCCTAAAAGGGACATGCATGTATCACCCCAGGAAGGGAAAATGGTTAAGATCTCCTAGGTAAACTAGAGGTGGGGGAGATGTTGGGGGATGGGAACATGAGAGATCAAGATGGCCAAGTTGTGGGAAGGATGGAGAGGGAGAGCAATGAAAGAGATATCTTGACAGAGGGAACCATTGTGGGGTTAGGGAGAAACCTGGCACTAAGGAAATCCCCAGGAACCCACAAGGATGACTCCAGCTAAGACTCCTAGCAATGGTGGAGAGGGTGCCTGAACTTACCTTCCCCTGTAGTAAGATTGGTGAATATACTATTTCAAGTGAGTACAAAATGTATCTTTAAAAAATAACTTCTTTCTAAAATTGCTGAATTTTCTGGTAGGTATTCCCCAAGCCGAACAGTTTCCTTGAAGATGTACTACACATCTTAATTTCTTTTTCCAGTCTGAGTTGAACTGTGTAAATAATTTATGGCCACAAATGATAAAATGTACAGTTTCTACATATGACATTTGCTGGTGGCACTAAAATAAAATTTAGCAGAAGAGAGCAGGAATGGATGTCTTTAATAACATTTGACTAACCTCAAAATCAAAGGGAACACATTTTTAGACTAACTTTATTCTGTATTTTTGGAACATATTTAAGCATTTGATTGTATAACGGCATCTCTTGCTTGCTACATCTTTTCTACAGAGTAGAAATAACAGTTATAATGGGAACCCAGAGGCTATAAGAAACTCTGTCTGGTAGAGGTTGGCAGAGGTATGACTGGAGTTCATTACTGAGTGTGAGGTATCTCAGTCAACCTCTCATCACTCGACTTCCCGCCCCAGGACATGCTGTAAATGCTGTGAAACATCCTGTTTGGCTGCCCACTGAGTGCAGAACTGATAGGGTCACAAAGAAGTGTAAGAAAAGAAAGTGAGGAAAAGTTACCTTTGAAGGCAGAGTCTGTCTTCCTACCTGACACTCTATTTGGGGATCTCTCTAGAGAACATGATGACTATTTCTTAATGATTGGTATTTGAAAGATAAACTACCCCAGAGCCTTTACCCATGTGTGTTTGTCAGAAATGATCCAGAGGGAGAAGGGGGCTTCTGAAATGTAAACTATACAACACATACTTCTTAAGATAGTTATTACATGTTTGTGTGTTTGTGTTTAAGGAATGTCTCAAGTCAGCCACCAGGGAAGAGTTCAGAATATGAACTAATAGCCTTCTAAGGGTATTCGGTGCTGCTCATTATTTTCACCATTTCCTTCCCACAAGAAAAGTAAAACCAAAACATTCTGAATAAGGACTACCATCAGAACAAACATGTGCTTTCTGAGACCCCTGAAACAATAGATGAGCTGACAGTGTTCTCTCCAGAAATTCTCCCTCCTGGAATTTGAAAATATGCTAAGTGGATACTTTGGTCCTGTTTTTCTTTGTTCGCTTTTTTTTTTTTTTTTTTTTAAATAGTGAGCTACAAAAACCAAGCTTTCCACCAACCTAAACCATGTCGGACTGCTTCCTATTGTTTCCTTGTTGGAAGAGCAGGGCAGGCACACTGTTCCTATGTTCTCTCTCAGTGGTACCCTGTTTTCTTTGACCTGGAGACCTCCAGCGATAGATCTGTTAGAATGGCATTCTCTGGGTCATCAAGCATGGGTCTTCAAATTTGTTCAGATGTCAGATCTTTGTTGGTGTTTCTCTTGTTCTGTTTTGCTTTCCTCGCTACTGTGGAAGGAACCAGCTGGGCAATGTTGGCTTTATCCAAGTGTGTCATACTGACCATTGAAACACCAAGGTCTGTAAATGTTTATTTTTGAATTCCAGAAGATCTCATAGAATTTTTTCTGTATCTAGGGTACAGATTCGTCACATCTTCTTTTAGAATGTGCACATTGGAGTTTGTGTTATGAATACTATGAAACAAGATGTGGTCCCTTAGTATACAGATAGGATTTTCTTCTACTGATTAAGCATGTTCTAGGATTTCTCCTTTTCTTTTCTTTCTTTTCTTTTTTTTAAAATATGTGGTATAAGAGTGTGCAACAATGTCATAAAAATCCTGGCTACCCAAAATAAAGCTTTTCTGAAACAAGATCAGATGATATTTCCTTTAGGTGCTTGTTATGTCCCAGGAATATATTCAATGGGGAAATTTTTCCTTATTCTTATCTAAACTGTGAAGGGACTCAGTGAGAAGTTCAACAAAGCAGCTTAGAGGAAATGAATTTAAGTGAAGCTTTAACTTTACCATTGTCTTCTATACATATTTTTTTCAAGAGAAAATGTGTTCTTTTTGAGAAAATTATTAAGAGAAACTGGTGTTCCCCATGCTCTCAATATAATATCCTTTCTTCCATCTTGGAAATTTCCAAATAAAGGCAGAAAGAATAGAAATAGTGAACCAATTGATAGAAAACCCTGTCTCTCTAAAGAGAGGCTTACCTAAGATCTCGAAGATCCCTCATACAGAAGGGCATCTTGCTTTCTATGAAAGTAGGTGCTTGTACATCCTCTGCTGTATCCAGGAGGCAGAGGACTTTGTGAATGACTTTCATTGTGTTGTTGGTGAATAATACAACCTGTTCTGACTCTGCTCCTCTGTCGGAGTGGCAAGCATTTCAACACCATTCTGCAAATTACAGAAAATGAGCAAAAAGGAAAAACAGAGACACTGGGTGACACCATCAAAAATCCCTAGGCATTTCAAAATTTTACGTCTGCATGACAGACTGTGTATTTACCTAATTTCACACTTGGATAGTGAATCATTAAACCAGAATGAAAATGGACATTTTGCTTCTCGGGAGTCTCCCTCCCTTTTAAGATGGCCAATCAAAGAGCTGAGTTTTTCATCGCTTAAACAAAGAAAGAGTGTTTGGAAATCATTTTTTCTACATCTCATTTATCCATAGCATTCTAATTAGGCCGTATGAAGCATCAGGAATTTACATATGTACTGAGGAAAACTACTTCCCATTCACCGATTTGACCTTGCTTTGTTGCTTCTTGCTTCCAATTCCATTTTTATTTTCTTATAAAATAAAAAAAAAATCTTGTTACAAATCACTATATTTGAGTCTTTCAGAGTTATTATATATAGCTAAGGTAAACAATTTTTTTTGCCTTTGCAATGTTAGAACAAATATAATCCAGTATATTCTGACAGCATCCTCCTGTGAGTCCTTATTTTGTTTAGCCTTAGGAAAGACATCATTGAATATTATGATTATCATTTTTCACATTAATTAACTGTTCAAATAACTAAAAACATATTGTTATTTAAAATTTAGGTTTGGCAATACCTAATTATCCAAGCATTCAGATAAATTCTGAGATGCTCTAGGATTCTAGTACTAATTGTGAAATGAATTTATTCATTTAAGGTCTAAAAAACCAGCCATCTCAAAATCTTCTAAAAAAAAAAAAAACACAAAGCAACACAATGAATGAAAATCAAAATAATTTACTTGATAATCTAAAAGCATTAGGCAGCTCCTCCTAACACATGGGAGAGCAAAATTGAGGCAGTTGTAGGAAGTCAAGCTCAGTGGATTTCCTTGGTTGTTTCTCAAACTAAATGATTTTAGTGGCATTTTCAAGTCAGATTTTGTTTTGTTCTGTAGTGAAAACACTGTATATGATGGACCATGGAAGGCAAATGTGAACGAACAGAGCCATCATATAGATTAGATTCAAAATGAAGTCACAGGTTCCTGTGTCAAGTCTAGGAAGTTATAATTGAAGAAAAATACATCTAACATATAAATATGTACTCTCCTGGTCAAGCCATTCATACTCAGAACCAGAAACTCTAGGAAATCCTGGTATTGTAGAGACTTTTGAGGTAGATATCTTTAAATCTGTTCCCTTTTTTTTTTATTTCTTGAAAATGATTTTTTCTCACATAATATATACTGATTATGGTATGTATTATGTTAGTGATACTTCCCAGTGCAATTCCTATTTAAGTTCCTAAATTTTTCACTTCTAGAGTTCCCTCAGTTTGGCTCTTCTTTATTGATTCCATTTCCACTTTCAGGTCTTGAGCTTTTTATTCATTTCCTTTCGCTGTTCATTGTTTTCATAAATATTTTTAAGGGATTTCCTCTATCATATTCATAAAGGCTATTTTACAGTCCTCGACTACTTGTGCTCCAGCTAAGTTACAATTCTTAGGTCTCAATATGGTTGCAGAGCACTAACTGAGACATTTTTTTCCTGGCTGCTATTGTGTTTTTATGCTGGAGTCTAGGCATCTGGGTTTGGGATATTGGAATTCTAGGCGCTGATATCTAGTCTTGTCTTTGTTTGGTGGGTGTTTTGTTCCTTGCCTTCTGTTTGCCCACTCTGGTTCTTAGGAGGATGTGGCAACTATGTGTTGTCTGGTGGGGAATTCTTCTGGAATACTGTCAGGTGTGACTGCTGTGGGTTCTGGGTAAAATGTGTTTCTAGGTATTGAGAACTGATACTTAAGAATGTGGATAGGTATGGGAGGCAGAGGGTCCACAGAAATGAGGAAAGCAGGGTGATCTACTAGGACCTGTTTAGTCCCCTGGGGTTGGGGCAGAGTGAGGAAAGGCCACTGGTAGAATTGGGGATGAAACTTAAGAGATTGGATTTAGAGGAGAGAAAGGATACTGAAGATCTGAAAGCTGCCTGCATGCTTTGCTAATCTACTTGTTTCTCTGGTCATCTTGGCTGGTGGGGTTCCAGGAAATCCTTGCTGGAGAGAGGAGGTAGGATAAGATAACAGGGTGAGTGGCATGGGAAGGGAGTTTGGAGGAGCATATCTGTGTGATCCACTGGAGAGGGTGGCGGGGGGTTGGGGGGTGGTGTTGTGCTAGGGAGAAGACTGTAGCAGGTAATTTGTAAGTCATCTTGGCTGAGTTTTTTTCTTGCACACCTGTCAAAAGTCCCACCAGTGTGTAATTAATCTGAGTATCAATAATTTGTGTCTAGAGCAGTGATCTTACTTTCAGAAGACACTGAACAAATATTAGTTGAGTACATGAATGACTCTCAAATATGCATCTCTCCAATGAAACATGTCTCCTGAGCTTCAAAGCCATATGACTACTTACTACATATCCACAGAAGGTTTACAGATGCACCCTAAGTGGTACAGAATCTTCAGTTTTCTACACACTCCCAGTACCCCCCAGTTGCCTATTTGAAGAGGAAACTATTTTACCAATTTTCCAAGGGAAAATTGAGCGTTCACCTTTATCATTTCCTTTGGCAATCTACAACTACCACCAAACTTTCAATTGTTTCAAAGAAGTTTGGTAATTGTGTTTTACGTGCTGCTTCCAATGTTTCAAAACTTAGCAATGGAATGATAGAGACTCACAGAATTTGTGGGATCATGTGGTTATAGGGATCATGGGGCTCATGAGCCTTTGTGAGCTCCTGATGAAGTTACTGTGCACCCTAAAGTTACTGAAGTGAATAGTAGTGTAACTGCTGCTACATAGCCAGAGAACTCATCAGTCATGTGAACTCATGGCTCATCTATACCACATGCAAGTGGGATTGCTCGGTGATGTAGCTGCCTATAAGTTGTCCCTGGGTGTGTGTGGGGGGGGGTTCTAAGTGGTATAGCTGCTTCAAGCTACCCTGGCTTCTGTAAGTAACTGTAATAAACTCATTTGTTCAGCAACCTGGACTTAGAAGAATCATGGCTCTCGCCCTCTCTCTCTGGATTGACTGGGGATAGGCATTTCTTTAAGTCTTCCCCAGGAAAAGGCGTACAACAAGATTATGTCAGAAGCCTGTGGAGAGAAGGCTACCTACTATCTTGTAGTATATGCAAATTTAAAAATAGCATAAGGTAGTCAGGGTCCTAGCATTACCTTCATAAATACACCAAAATGGTCTAAATTCTTCCAATTATTCCCTACCTTCCAGTAGTACTATGGACTAGGGAATACATATTATATGGACCTTAGGAGACATTTCAGATCCAAACTACAGCAGACTTTTAGCATGGGGAAGGGTTATGATATCACTGAGGCAGAGATGTTTAGGCAAGGTTAGTGGAGAAGAAACAGACTAAGTTGATTCTCCAAGAAAATGTCAGAGTTAGTCAATCAGACAAGAAGAATAAAGGCCTATTCCACCAATATTGTAAATATATTAATACAATTACAAAATGTGTTGGGTGTCAGAGGACATTAGGAGAAGTTAAATAGAAGAACCAATAACAAGTGTTTCTTGTCTGATTTTAACTATCACATTTATAATAATTCTGCGAAGTAGATATTATTATTTTTAAAGAAAAAATAAAATAACAATGTGGATAACTTTCTAAAAGTCATGAGCCTTGTAAAGAAAGGAACTAAGATCCAAATTCTAAGGCTAGCTCAAGTTATGATAACTTCTGCAGTAGAACTGTCTTTTTAAAGACTTATATTGCCATTTTCACACACACACACACACACACACACACGTATTTTAAATTTGATTTTAAAATATGCAGTGTTTCAAATAGCATCTACTAATTATTCTTAAAACAGTGAATAAGCTAGATACAAAAAGATAAATATTTTGAAATATGATGTGATTTATACACAGGAGCTCAAACAGTTGAGCTTACTCAAGCAGAACAAGATGCTGGTTGCTAGGCAAGAGGAGTGGGGAGAGATGCTAGCTGAGGTATATAAATGTTCTAACATGAATGTGCTCTGGCAATCTAGTATGCGGATTGCTGACCATAATTAATGGTACCACACTGGTTACTTCAAATTCAATAAGAAAGAGTTCATGCCCTTAAAGTATACACATTCATGCATATGAGTGCACACTTACACAACACACACACACACAAAGTGTACCTATGTGTGGTCATGAATATGCTAATTCATTTGATTGTGGAAAACTACACAGTATTAGACAAATGATCAAATGATCACACATATCACATTTTTATCAATTATACACTTATATTTTTATACTTAATGAGCAAATAAAATTTAAAAATTGACTATTTTGAATAACTTCATGCAGTGATTCTCAGTGCATGTTTTCAGGACTTTCAATGCCTCTAGTGAAACTTTTATATATATGCTGCATGTTATTTACCAGAAAACATTTGTCATAGTACATAACATTCTTTATTTACTAATATGCTTCACACTAATGGTATCATACTGATAGTGAAACATCCGTAGCCTTTAATTTTTGTCTAGACATTTCATAAGTTTTGAGATGAAAAAATAAACAATATAGAAGAGTTTTATTAGATTTGTTATTGATGTTAGCCAGGGCTTCATGCACGCCAAGCTTGAAATCTACCACTATGCCTTTAAGCCATAACCAGCTTTGTTTTTGTTCAAAAATGCTTACTGAATATCACTATGTTAGCTCTGACACTAGGTGCTATGGTTCTAGTAATGAGCTAGGCTGAGCTCTGGCCTTCAGAGAGCTTTCAGTTCATTGGAAGAAAAGCGTAAATAGTGTCTGCACACAAGCAAGGAAGATGGTCATCTGGGAGTTGTGGAGGGGAAGGTAGCAAGGCTAGGGTGGAAATTTGATGAAGTATAACAATAGGTCCAGATAATACAACTGACTGGAAGAGCTTGCTCTCCAACTTGGCATTGCTTAAATTAGTCACGGTGCCTGCATGGCTCCATCCTTACCTAAGTTAATTAGTTGAGAGAGATTCCTGAGAAAAAAAAAACATGTGACTGAGAATTTTGCATTCTAATATGTAAATTTCATTGCTGCACATAAAAATGACATATGGTTAGCCAGGTGGTGGTGGCACATGCCTTTAATCCCAGCACTTGGGAAGCGGAGCCAGGTGGACCTCTGTGAGTTCAAGGCCAGCCTGGTCTACAGAGCGAGATCCAAGACAGGCACCAAAACTACACGGAGAAACCCTGTCTCGAAAAACCAAAAAAAAAAAAAGACATATGGTTAAGTTTTACTTCTAAGTTTTGTTGTTTTTCTCCTATGGTTTTATAAAACTTTTTAATGGAATTAATGTTAAAATTTTGGTAGTAAATGTCCAAGGCTTAGTATATGCATCTATGTGTATGATGAATTCATATTTATATGTAGCTGAAATAAAGCACTTATCAAACAAATAAAAAAATGAAGATTGCTCTGCTAGTCGAAGGATTGACTAGAGCATGTTTTCATCTTTTGCACAGAGAGTTTTGTCTTGTTCCAGGTTTGAGAGGGATGTGAAAAGCATTTTCATAGGTAATGCAGAAAGTGGGTTTAGGTGTTCCTTAGATGAAAAACCTGAGTCTCTTTTCTCTGAGTCACAATGTATAATTTCACGAAGGTCACTGCAACTCCCATGTACCTCCTGGAGGAAATTCTTGACATCAGCTCGAAGGTGCTCTTCTGAGAGACTCACTATAGAAACATCCATTTCCTTTCACTGTGTTTAATTCCCGACTCTGACATTGGCTAGTTAAGTGACCTTGGGCAAATTGCTTTCCCTCACAACACTTCTGATTCTCCCTAATTCTCCTTTTTTCATCACTCAAACAGGCCTTGCAATCTCATCTTTCACAGACAGCAATTCCAATAAATTAGATAAGAAATGAGTAATTCCAATATGGTACTTCTATTGTGCTTTCTTCCTATTTCTACTAACAGAATACATTTGTCCCCTGCTGTTTATGACTACTAAGCTAGTAAATGCCACATATAGACACACCTAGGGAAGGGCAAGATTAACCTTTTCATATCATTGTTTATTTAAAATGAAACATTATCATCCCATGTGCATACAGAAAGGGGGGAGGGTAATGCATTTCACCTGTTGCAAGGTTCATTCATTCACTCCTAATATCAAAGAGATGTCCGCAAGAGAAAAGCAAAGTCATTCTATTCAATTAAAATTTTATATGGCATGGAGCTTAGAGAAGATTCGTATCTTCTCTATTTTGGGGACAGTTCTGTTGAGGCGTGTTTGCAGGGCAAAGACTGATCTAATGGCAAAGGGGATGAGCTCAGCAAGGCCTCTTTGTTCATAATCTTAACCTCCAAACATAGTGTAGGAATTCTCTAAGATGAAGATCTACCGATTTACTTTCTTATATATTTATTGACTTATTTATTGGTTAATTTTATTTATTTATTTTCCCTGTCTCGGGGTGAAAGGTAGGAGGTCAGAGAGTAACATCCAAGTTTGTATATTTAGGGAATATGTTATAAGGCCTCCCACATCAATGCTTCAGGTTATACTCCAAAGTAATTAGGTCTCACTTGCATGTTTCAGCCTCTTTGAAGCTATCTTTGCCCTCTACCCTCTAGTTCTGCTCAATAAACCAGAGCACTCTTACAGGTAAACCAATACTTTCTGGGGCATTGTAAATAAGTGGTCAATTTTTGTGTTCAGAAGCAGTGTGTGAGCGGCTCTGATCATTTCCAATAGAGGGATCACATACCTGTCACGCTGGTACGAACACCAGGGGAGGCATTGTTTCCTGAGTCTTGGAATACTCAGCACCCTGGGGGCTAACTAAAGTGCTTGAGCCAGTGTGAGCTGGGGATAATTGAGGTTTGATGCCTGGTAGGTACCTGGATCCTTCACTTGTCAAATCATGTCAGTGAGAGTACACACGTGGAAAGGTATCGGGAAATATTGTTTCTAGTGCTGCTGCTGTGCTGCTCTGAATATATAATCTACTTCCCACTCAAGAGCATTGTAAGAATTAATGAGAACAAAATTCTTTTGTGGACTGGGTGAAACATCTTGAGCTTTGTCTGTGCCAGAGAAATGGGCTGACACTAAATAACCCAAAGGCCCTGCAAACAGAGCAACCTGGGTATTAACACATGTAAACAGAGTGCATCAATATTATGAGTGATTAAATTAACCGTCACCTGAATGTAACAAAAGCTAAACCAGGCAGAGCAGAAAATTGCACACAGCCTCTGAGCATGGGGCAGTGAAGGAAGATCACAGCACTTCAGTGTAAGCTAGGCAGAGGAGGAACTAAATTAAGACTGTTTGGTTCATAGGAGTTCTTGGCTCTCTTCCAGGAAAAGCTTCTCCTGCAATTAAACATCAAGAGGGCATTAGCATACCACCTTCACATTCAGTCCTGTGGTATTTAGTAATCTGTTTTGACGACTCATAGAAGATGAGGAAAAGCATCCTTACATATGAACAGTGGTCACACAACAAACAAACCCTGCTTTGTCTTTCCTTTTACACTGAAAATCTCCAGCACCTAGGTGTTCGGTACTGGGGAAAGGGGCGGGGCACAGATACAGCAATAGAGTGTTTCTGCTGGTGTCCCAAAAGCATTAACAAGGATTATTGTGGGAGTGTAGGATAATACCGCACATTGTTATACTGAGCATTCATTAGAAGAAAGAAAAGTGTGAGAATCAAATAGTGCACACTCTAATCTGGAGCACTCCTTCCTGTTCCTAGGGCTGTCCTAATAATCCCCCTTCAGGGGTGGGGGAAAATCATCTTTTTGTTTATTGTTATAATAATAAAGCACTCCTGAGTCACTGAAAGAATCCGATCTCACCCTGTGGTCTTTTGTGCTCTCTAGTCACTCTGTTGCTCCTACAGACTCCTGGGATTTTAACTTCCCTTGGCTTAAGCTTTCTCTTTCCCCTGTTTCAGCTGTTATGGAGGAGCCTAGTGAATGCTGGTTACTGTTACAGCTTCACTGAAAATAATTAGGAATAGCACTGTTCCAAAAGCAAAACAAGTGGCTGGCTTAACAACCACACTTTCCCAGCTTTCTGCCAGATGAAAGACATAAACACCCTGCTTAAAATGTGGCAAATCCTTTACTTCCTTTAGAAACAAGAACAACAATAAAACCACAGTGTTGTTGTTATTGTTGTTTCCAAGAAGATAGCTTTGGGGAAAGAAACGTGTATTGTGTATTGGGAGGCTACTTGCCATAGTCTGGCCATATGTGGGATTCAAGGACCAGCCTAAATTACATCTTCACTACAGATCTTTCTTTTGAGGCTTTGCAATGGCAGTTTGGTCAAGTGGACATCCTGTGTTCTCATGCTGATAAAAGGCAGAGGAGTTAAGAGTGTAACCACTTTTACAGAAACAGATGATAAAGTCTTATTCACCGTCTACGTCATAACAAAACCCGAGAATATCCTTCTTTCTAATCATTCAGACTTCCTGTGGTAGTCTGAACGAAAGTGGCCCCCATAGGCTCATAGGAAGTAGCACTATTAGGAGGTGTGGCCTTGTCAGAGGAAGTGTATTATTGGGGATGGGCTTTGAGGTTTCAGAAGTTCAAGCTTGGCCCAGTGTCACTCCCTCTTCCTGTTGCCTATGGATACAGATACAGAATTCTCAGCTACTGTACCATGTCTGCCTGCACACCACTGTGTACCTTTGCCATGATGTCAATTGTACCGGCCAGCAGGGTTTTCAATGGGGACCTAAAGGGAGGGCTGGCGAATGAGAGGGACAAGAGACACAAAGAATGAGAGCAAGACAGGACGTCTGATCAAGCTCCAAAATTTTATTTTTCTCTCAAGGCATATATAGGTAGGCAAAGGGGGTTGAGAGCAGGAAGGGACTTAATTATGGGCTTTTGGGCCAGCAGGGAATGTTGCTCTGGAGGTTATCTATCTACTCTTTTCTAATTTATAAATGGTCTAAATCTCTGAATGGTAAGCCAGACCCAGTTAAATATGTTCCATTATAAGTGTTGTTGTGGTCATGGTGTCTCATTACAGCCATAGAAACCTGACTAGGATAGTTCCCTAACTTCATTCTATGTCACCCTGACTATTTCTCCACCAAGATTTTGCTATTAAATTATCTGCAGTATGACAAATGCTATCTTCTCCCCCACCATTCAGTTTTCCATATTCTCCTTTCCTTCCCTTACACAGGTAGACTCTCTTTACCTCCATTTCAACACTTGTAGCAATGCCATTGTTATTTTTATGGTTTCCCTGTGGATTGTACGTTTCATGAGCATATGTGGTATGTTTCAGTTTTCTGATCCTGCCCATCGAACAGAAAACACAGTCCTTGATGTGCATTAAATACAATGAATGAGCATTACAGTATGACCCATGGTTTATACCTTCAGGTTTTCACAGTTTTCAGTATAAAGGCAGATAGATGGTTAGGCATCATTCCCATATCCCCTAAGCACCGTCCTTCATTTTGTAATTAAACAATAATATTTCCTGCTTACTTAGAACTGCAGGCTCATTTATATCTTGCTTGTTATTATCAATGATGTCCCAGTGCCCATGATGTATCAACTTTTCTGTAATGGATACTATTACTGTTAAAAATTTTATTTCACTCATTAG
Organism: Peromyscus leucopus; assembly: GCF_004664715.2. Classification (NCBI taxonomy): domain Eukaryota; kingdom Metazoa; phylum Chordata; class Mammalia; order Rodentia; family Cricetidae; genus Peromyscus; species Peromyscus leucopus. Next base: position 49,141,364 of record NC_051073.1, read on the forward strand.
TACACTGGGAACGCTGTCATGTTCTCTCCTTTCTCTTTGCTACAACAATTGTACATTTGTATTTTAGTGTGTTTTAGAATTTAAAAACATATTGTATATTATTGGTGTAGCCTGGAAAATTTTTCTGATCCATGAAGTTATTCAGGTGTCCAAGTTACTTCTCCTGGGCTTCTGTTGCCTTGGAGACATAGTCACAGCTGATTGCCACTAGAACTGACAGCCTATAGGAAACAGCAGGAAAGAAGGCAGGAAGTAGTACCTTTGTAAAAATCATTTAAAATTTATATCAGCATATAATGATTCTGTAAAATGATGTCGACAGGTGTGTTTATTATATCGTTCATATTCATTCACTCCCTATTATCCTTGCTGTCCCCTTTCTCATCCTAAATAGTTCCACCTACCTTCATGCTTTATGTATAAACATGTTTGATTCTGTAACTTGCCCATTGTGAGTGGTACCACACATGGAACTGCAGTTATCTCTGTTGTGTGTTGAATTATTTCAGGTGTATTATGAATAGTGGGCTCCATGGGTCATGTGGTACTTCTGTTGGCAGTGTTTTGACAATTGTCCATACTGATTTCCATAGAGGCTGGATTATTATACTCCCACCATGAAAGTATATGGTTCCCTATGCCCCACTTTTAACACCATTTTATTATATGATAGTTGTTTTGATTGAGGTGAGAATCTCAGTATAGCTTTGATTAAGCATGTCTGTGATGCTTAAAAATGTAGAAGCTTTTTTCATATATATATATTGGCCATTGTTAATTTTTTATTTGAGAAATATCTAACTTATTTACCTGTTTATAGAGTGGATTCAACAATTTTGATAGGAGCTATATAATATCCTTTTAACTCACAATCCAATGAGGAGACCAGAAGATACAAAGAAGGTGAGAAAATGGGTGACCAAGATGAGTGTACTTGTATCTAGCTAATAATGTCATTACAGAATAAGAGCTAGTTTTAGGTGACAGGTAACAATTTAATGCAATTTCTTAATTAGAAATTAAGTCTGAAAGCACATCATTTTGAGAGACAACTAGTTTTGAGGGAACTACTATTTTGTCATGTTCATGTGTAGAATTTCACGAGACAGATTGGGTTTCTGACAGATTTCTGAGTGAGTGCATGGCCTGTGGCAGGCGGCTAACCCTTATGCAATTACATTATCTAACTAAAAATGGTATAAATAATAGATCTACTTTTTAGACAGGATTTAAATTACTTAATTCAGATAATAATTGAAAAGGCAACTGGTACATTTTTAAGTATAATTCATATTCATCATATTTTTTTCTGTTTCTGTTTCTATAGATGATCCTACTTCTTTTTCTTCTTGTGATTATAAATATGAGTAAATATTTGCTGAAATGCATGCTTTGAATATCAAACAAGTATGGGAGTTCACATTTTTATGACCTATATTCAATTTACATAGAGCTCGACTTCCAACCTCACTTTCAAATTCCCAATTGTTATTTCCTAATTCTTTCAGTGTATCTCACTGTTGACACTTCCCATATCTAATTTATTGTAAGGTCTCTGGATTTGCTTCCAGGTAACTAAATTCATTAATACTGTTTGTGAACTCAGTCTGGAGTGGAATATCTCCACCAAATCACTTCCATGGGGCCCAGCGAATCTGCACAGGAGGAGGCAGAAAGAGTGCAAGAGCAGAAGGGATGAAGGACAAGGAAACAAGACCTTCTAAACACAACAGGGCTGACAACACGTGACAGCGGCAGCATGCACAGGGCCTGCACAAGTCTAAGTCAGTGGGAGTCCCAGCACTGAGGGGGACTGAACACAAGCCCCACACTCCTAACTCAGAAGCTATCTCCAATTGATGTTTGATTACAAAGGAAAAAAATAGTTTTCTGCAACAGAGTCTCACTAGATGTACGAACCACTCTTAAGACAAACCCCATGCCAGGGCAAAATGAACTCAATGGCACTTTTGAAGGTTCCTTGTCTTATTTATAATGCTCTGTCCATCTGTCTGTCCTTCCCTCTTTCCCTCCCTTCCTTCCTTCCTTTCTTTTTTTTTTGTTTCTTCCCAGGCCTTGTGTGTGTATACTTTGGTATCTAGTGGATCTTTTTTTTTTAAAAAAAATGGGATTTCTATATATGTTCAAATGTGTGTGTGTGTGTGTGTGTGTGTGTGTGTGTGTCTATGTGTATTTCTTATGATTTGTCTTTGACTCTTCTATTCTTGTTTGTTTATTTTGTCCTATTGCAGTTTGGTTTTTTGTTTTGTTTTGTTCTGTTTTGTTTTAGTTTTATCATGTTTTATTTTCTTATTTTTTAGATGCCTATTTGTATGCTAATGAGAGAGAAAAAGAAAATGGATGGATTAGGGTGGGTGGGTAGTCAGGGAGGATCTGGAAGGAACTGGAGGAAGGGACACCATAATTAGAATATAGTGTATGTAAAATCTATTTTCAATACAAACAAAGAAACAAAGACTGTATGTGGATTGATGTAGGTATAGATGTAGATAGAATGCAATCAAATGACATGTCCTCTAAAGAGAAATATACTTTGTGCATTGTCCCTAAACTGTGTTTTTCTCTTTTCAATGATCTTTTAAACTAATTTTCTGTATTTGTAGACTTGAGAAAACAGGTATCTTTAAAGTAGTAAATACTGAAGTTTGTTATATTCACAACTAGAGACATAATAACACAAATATTAATATAGGCTTAAATTGTTAATTCTAACAAAAGTTCTCACTAAACAATTAAGAATGCATACACATTGGATGGAATGAAACTTAGCCTCACTTTTATAAAAACAGTAAGGTGAAACAAACAATTCTGTGAGCCCACTGTGAGAATAAGGTTAATGAGATCATGCTTTAATTGACAGGTTGCCAGCTTCTGGTAGATCTCAAGAAAGAATATGATTTGCAATAAGGAATATGCATCAGGTCATTTTCTCTGATGGTGCCTGAGAAATATTTCTTCTTTTTTGGCTTTTTTAACTTCATATTCTGTTTTCTGGTCAGCAATAATTCAGAATTCAAGATGAACACCCATAATGAATTATAAGTACCTATATCAAATAAAATATTTGTATTGTACCATTGTGAGCCTAATTCTTCTTCTTTGCAATATTTTTTATGGTCCACTATAATTCTATTTAAGCATCTAGAACATTGAGAGGAATCTTTTACCTTAAAGTCAGCTAATACAAACTTAGTTTCATCTTCAATCTTAGTTTCTCCTTGCCCTGTAATATAATATCTTCACAGCTTTCAGAGCTTAGAACATAGACTTCTTTGAGGAACCATTATTCTACCAAATACAACAACCATAAAAACATATTAGAATATTGAACCTCTTTTAACAAGGTAAAAGTCAAGCAAATCAAATAATTAGTTTGGGGATCTGGACTTGACCTAATTCAGTATTCTTCTTTAGGGAATATTCATTTGTGACCTTCAAAAAATGGGTGTTTTAAAGTAGATAGTATTCAAATCAGATTATGGATGTAAATTAAAGGGCATTCAATTGGTGGCACATAATTCAATTGTTCTCCAATTCTCTTTAGTATTCTACTTATTCTTTTGAATTTTCAATCATTTTAATAACAAATAACATAAACTTTGGGATAGGGAATCTGTAAGGTTCAGTGCATTCAAATTTCAAACTAAAACTTTTTATGAAAAAAGTACAGGTAAATATTTGTCTGCAGATTTGGAAGTAATACATTGTCTTCTGTTACTGTGCTTATACAATATAGATTTTACAGATCATTACTACACTTATTACAATTGTCAAGGAGAGATTTTAAAAAATTTCTATAGTGTTACACCAGTGATCTTGGAAAATTTGGGTAGATATACTGTGTGAAACAATAATATATTCTTTTAAATTAATATGCAAATGTATATCTTCATTTTAATTCACATATCTCTTATACTTAAACAGATTCAAGAAAATCGAAATAACACCCTATATCCTATCTGACCACAACAGATTAAAACTGATTACCACCAACTACAGAAACAACAGAAAGCTTAAAAACTGAATGAAAAATGGGTCAAGACAGTAATTAAGAAAGAAATTAAAGACTTTTTGGAAGTGAATGAAAATGAACATATCCAAACTTATGGGACCAAGTGAAGGCGGTTCTAAGAGAAAAGTTCACAGCATCAAGTGCCTACATTAAAGAGAGAGACAGACACAGAGACACAGAGAGAGACCTTATACTAGTAACGTAAGAGGACACATGAAAGCTCTAGAACAAAAAGAAGAAAGTACACATACACAAAAACAAAAACAAAAATACAAAGAATCAACGAAATTAAGAACATAACAACAGACACTGAAGAAATCCAGAGGATCATAAGGACATACTTTCTTCCTGTTCTCTACCAAATTGAAATAATCTAAAAGAAATTTGTGATTTTCTCAATAGACACCACTTACCAAAGTTAAACCAAATCAGATAAGCAATTTAAACAGATCTATAGCCCTTAGTAAAATAGAAGTAGTATTTAAAAATTTACCAACTAAAAAAGGCCCAGGTCCTGGTAGTTTTCATATAGAATTCTACCAGAATTTCAAATAAGATTTAATGCCAATACTCCTCAAATATTTCCACAAAGAAGAAACAGAAAGAACATTGCCCAATTCATGTTAAAAGATCCTAGTTATCTGGCTATCCAAACCATATAGAGAATCAACAAACAAAAAATGAATTACAGACTAATTTCTGTTATGACCCTACAAGTCCTTTGTATATATATTAAGCCTTCCAGTTTAGTGTTTTTATGGCATTCCTGAGTGTGTGAGCAAGTAGGGGTCTGCTTCTATCTCTCTTTCTTGTATCTTTTTACATTATTTTGTTTATTTGTTTTGTCCAATCCAGTATGTTGGTTTTTGTTTTATCTTATTTTATTTTATTATTTATCCCTTAGAATTCCGTTTACTTTCTCATGAGATACAGAAAATGAGTGGATCTGGACTGGAGGGGAGGTGGGTAGTGTCTGGCAGAAGTGGAGGGAGGGGAAACCATAATCAGGATATACTATGTGAGGGGGAAAAGATATTTTCAATAAAGAAGACAAACTTAAAAAAGAATACAAAATGAAATTAGAAATTGTTTATGTTGTAGGTCAGAAAGCTTTAATAGACATTGAATAAATATTTGAAATATGTGTATTTAAAAGGAAAAAGTATTAGTCTATCATGTTTTGTGAATCTTCAACTTCTGCTTCTGTCAGTTTTTGCTTCATGCTTTGTAAAGTCTGGTACTGGGTGCATGTCATTCTATGTTCTGTGTCATCCTCGTTTTTTTGTGCTTTTGCTATCATAAAATGGATATTTTTTTCATGGTTCTATATACATTTTCTTTTTTTATTATTATTAACAGATTTTTCTATTCATTTTGCACATCAACCACAGATTCCCCTATCCTCCCTCCTCCCATGCCCAGGCTTCCCCCCCCCCAGCCCATCCCCCCATTCCCACTTACTCCAAGGCAAGATCTCCCATGGGGAGTCAGCAGAGACTGGTACATTCAGCTGAGGCAGTCCAAGCCCCTCCTCCCTGCACAAGACTATGCGAAGTGTCTCACTATAGGCACTTGGTTCCAAAAAGCCAGCTCATGCACTAGGGACAGGTCCCGGTCCCACTGCTTGGGGGCCGCCTAAACAGTTCAAGCTAAACAACTGTCTCGCATATTCAGAGGGCCTAGTCTAGTACCATGGGGGCTCCTTAACTTTTGGTCCACAGTTCATATGTTTCCACTAGTTTGGCTAGTAGTCTCTGTATTTTTTCCAATCATGGACTCGATATCTTGCTCATAGAATCCCTTCTCTCTCCTGCCGGTTGGACTCCTGGAGCTCTGCCTCAGACCCAGGCGTGGATCTCTGCATCTGCTTCCATCAGTCATTGGATAAGGGTTCTATCATGACAGTTAGGGTATTTGGCCATCCAATCACCAGAGTAGGTCATCTCCGGCACCCTCTCGACCGTTGCCAGTAGTTTATGATGGAGTCATCTTTGTGGATTCCTGGGGACCTCTCTAGCACTCTGCTTCTTCCTATTCCCATGGTGTCTTCATTCATCATGGTATCTCTTTCCTTGTTCTCCCACTCTGTTCCTGATCAGCTAGAACCTCCTGCTCCCCTAAGCTCTCTTTTCCCTGACCCTTGCTCTCCATTACCTCCCCTCACCCCCAGTTTGCTCATGTAGATCTCATCAAGTAAAATGGATATATTTCCAATGAGTCCTGTAGCTGCACAGGCAGCTTTGTCTGCTGCTTGAATGCTTTAACAGTTTTAAACTACTTACTGTTTGCACAGTCCTAAATCTTTTGTTTTTCTCTATTTAATCATTTAAACTTATATTGAAATGTTTATTCATTTTTACTTAAGTTCTTATATTTAAAATTCATATCTTATAAGCAGTGTATTATTAGATATTTCTTAAATTATTGATAAGTTTAGACTTCTATTTAACATTTCATTCATTCATTTTCTCTGTGGCTCATCTCTTTTTAAAAAATGTTTTTGATTTGAAACTCTTATTTTTGCCAGTTTTTCAATTAAACTGTTTTAGAGAGCTGGGGAGATGTCTCAGCTGTTAAGAACGCATGCTGCTCTAGAAGAGCAGTTCTCTAGGAGAGAACTCTAGTTTGCCTCTCAGAACCCAAGTGTCAGGTGACTCACAAATGCCTCTAACCTCTGTTCCAGGGTATCTGACACCTCTGGCCCACATGGGCATCTTCATTCACGTGTACGTTCCCACATACAGACATACCCACATACACATAATTGACAATAATTCTTAAAAATTAATTTGAGAAAGAATTAAACTTTCTCTATTTCTGCTATGTGACACTTCCTATAAGAAAGCCTTAGATATAATTTTACTCTTTTTAGTGACTATTCTAAAACAATATTGAGAATGAACTTTCAAGTTTATAAAATATATATTGTGTAATATAATAAATATGATGATCGTATCAAGTTTAATAAAAAATAAGATTTCCAGTCGAAAGTTCAGCTGTCAACTTTCCGTAACATTTTCCCTTTGCTGAAGAAAATCAAAGCTTTTTATCTCCAGTGGTTCTGTTAATAATCTTGTTGATCGCTGGTCATTTCCTACATTCTGTCGTTGCCTGAGTTACTTTCCAAACAGCAATTTTATATTGAGACTCTCTTTGCTTTTATTGCTTTAACAGGTACTCTTCATAGACAGTGAGACTTAATTCTAGTAAATTGTTCATAAGTTCTGGTGGCCTTTTGTAATATTAGTGGTCATTAGAATACTTTCACAAGTGAAAATATATAGAAAACTTGAAAGAAATGGTGGGGAACTTACTTAAAATACGACAATTTAAAAAGTTAACAAACTGCAAACTCTAACATTCAAAATACACTGTCCTTAAATACACAAATCAAAAACCAATGGTTTGATATAGCTGAAGGCCAGATTCTGTAAATATTCAATAAGTAAACTCAATGTGGTATTACAGATTGTGATTTCCATATGTGGGGAGTAGAGGCAGGAAGATCAGGGGTTCAGGTTCAGCCTTGGCTGTAGAGTTGATATCTCAAAACAACAACAACAAAACAAAATAAGGTGTAGAAAGACAGATATAAAACACATTTACTGAACTTAACAATACATAAAAAATAATGTGAAGACATAAAAAGAAACTTGGATCTTAAGGTAGATCAATATCATAAATGTATCAGTATTCCTATAAGTTGTAAATATAATAAACTATAAAATTACAGTATAAACACTAGTTAGTGCCTGTCTTTCATCACTTTAAAACTCAATTTGATTATGAGGTTTCTTTGGAGAAACAAACTAGAATACGTTTCCAGAGAAGGAATACTGAAGGATAGAAATAAGCAATCACATTGAGTTTTACATGAAAATAAATAGTCACTGGAGTGATTCAAATACATTGAAAAGTTCCCATAATTTAAGTGTTATGTTAGCCAATGGATAGATAAATAAGTCAAGCAGAAGAAGAGAAAACTAACAAACTTTAAGTATTTAATGTAGACTTTTGAATAGGATAAAGATAACATCTCAAATAAAACCAAGTGGACATTTTAGTAAGTGGTATTATTTGACCTGAAAATCTTGTGGAAAATGATGGAACTGACAGTCTATCCTAAATCACCTGTGTATTTGTGGAAGTGTGTGTGTGTGTGTGTGTGTGTGTGTGTGTGTGTGTGCACATCTGTGCCTCTGTGTATGGTGTGATCTGTGTGTGTGTGTGTGTGTGTGTGTGTGTGTGTGTGTGTGAGAGAGAGAGAGAGAGAGAGAGAGAGAGAGAGAGAGAGAGAGAGAGAGAGAGAGAGAGAGAGAGAGACTTTACTCTCAGTTTGCTTGTCATTTTATTGGTCAGCTTTCTCTGTAGGAACAGAACTGATAAAATGAGACTGAAGCTGAGAATCCTGTAACTGCTTAGTCCAGGAGGCTGAATAGCTCAGCAGTCCCAGTCTGATGCTGAAGACCTGGAACATTCCAGGGGAGCTACTGGTCCTCAGTCCACATTAGAGGGCTAAAAAAAAAATCTGGGTTTCAAGACCTGCTTTTGGAAAACCTGAATTTTAATATCAGTAAAGAATGGCTACGGTAGCAGCGGCGGTGGCAGCAGCAAGCGATCATCAGACAAGGTGAACCTGCCATCATGGAGACTAATCAAGCACTTCTCCTTTTCACACACTCTTTTATCTCCACCACTATCAGAATGAACTGCTCATCTTTAAGTTGGGTCTACTCACAGCAACTAAACTGATTACTACTATCCCACCCAGGTGTTCCACTGTCTTGTTTGTTAGTTGACTCTAGATGCAGTCAAGTTGCCAACCAAGATTAACTCCTCACAGTCATCCTGTGACAGACTCTACTAGATGTAATGTCATAGCCAGCGGTCTTTGGGATGATCAGACACTCTTCTGTGCACTCTCACTGTATCTGTCTTACTGGTGTTGAGCCCCATGCACTCGCTTATGGAAGGTCTCCTAGTTCTATCCATTAATCAGTTTTCAGGCTACTAGAATATGGATACAAAAATATTTCCAAGTTCCCATTTCTTAAAAAAAAAATATTCATGTTTACTGTAGCTAGAGGAGTTTCAAGACCTCTTTTAGCTTAAGTGTAACTTAATGAAAGTATACTTTTAATGACTATCAAGGGTAACACTCATATTCAAGTTCTAGTCTATAATTGATCATCAAAATAGTAAATATGTCTAAAGCAGTATATAAATGAGTCTAACAATTGTGAAAACAATAATGTGATTCCTAAAGGAATTAGAATAAAACTAATGTGCAATCCAATAACTTAACTTCTGAATATATATTCAAAGGAAAATAAAATCAGCTTGTCAAGGAGACATCTATATGATCTTGTTTATTGCAATATTTAAAACAGCCTATATATGGAACACTTTCTAAGTGTCCATCAGTGGTTAAGAGGATTGAAAACAACAGAGTTGAAAAGATTAAAAACACACAGGATTGAAAACAACAGAGTTGAAAAGATTAAAAACACATAGACTGAAAACACACAAGTTTGGTTACTATCACCCACATGTTAGCTCACAATCACCTGCAATTCCAGCTCCAAGTGAATCCAATGCCCTCTTCTGCCTCCTTGGGTACCAGGTATGAAATGGTATACACAAATAAAGACAGTCAAACAGCCATACACATGAAATAAAAATAATCTGTCAAAAAGCAAATAAATCAAACCCCTATCATCTAAATATATAATGGAATGTCATTTAGCTCTAAAAAGAGGATAGTTCTGTCATTTGCAATTATATGGTTGAATCTGGAGGACACTGTTGCTAAATGAAATGAAGAAAAACACAACTGTGGTAGTGCCTGGTGACACAAGCCTGTTTATTAATTCAGCTACTTAAGAGGCTGAGGCAGGAGATGACAAATTCAAACTTTCTTGGGATAGAGAACAATTGCAAGGCTAGGTTTAACAAATTAATGAGGCCTTGTCAAAATAAACATCAAGCTGAGTGTTGAGGATATAGCCCACTGGGACAGTATTTGTCTAGCTCATATTGAGGTCCTAGTCTCTATCTCTAGTAGTTAACAAGGGTTAAAAGGATGAGCAGAAATTTTGAAATTGTGAGATGTTGTCAAAGGCTCTAAACTTTCAGATAAAAAGAATAAACTTAAATGATATTGTATCTAGAGTTTTCCTGTCTTGCCCACAGTCAGGAAAAATCTTTGTCACCTGCCAGTCCTACAGCCGCTCAGACCCAACCAAGTAAACACAGAGACATATTGTTTACAAACTGTATGGCTGTGGCAGGCTTCTTGTTAACTGTTCTTCTATCTTAAATTAATCCATTTCCATAAATCTATACCTTGCCACATGGCTTGTGGCTTACTGGCATCTTTACATGCTGTTTGTCCTGGCGGTGGCTGGCAGTGTCTCCTTCTGCCTTCTGATTCTCTCTTTTCTCCTCTCTGTTAGTCCCACCTATACTTCCTGCCTAGCCACGGGCCAATCAGTGTTTTATTTATTGACTAATCAAAGCAACACATTTGCCATACAGAACATCCCACAGCATGATAAATTGTACAATGTGGGAAATATAGCTACTAATGTGACCTGGGAAAATGTGTAAAGAATGTGATAGACAAAAGGTGATGTTAGTGAGCAATTTTAAAGTAATGTACATATGTATGTATCTGTGTATGAGTTTCTCCATGTGAGTACAGTGTCCCTGGCAGCCAGAGGAGGGCACCATATACCCTAGAGACACAGGCAGTTGTGAGTCACCTGATATGGATACTGGAAACCTGACTTAGGTCTTCTGTAAGCTCTTAACCACTGACCCTTTTCTTCATCCTCCTGATTAAGTATTTAAAAAAAGAAAAACATTTTGTAAATGTGTGTGTGTGTGTGTGTGTGTGTGTGTGTGTGTGTGTGTGTGTGTGTTTAAAACAATCACTTCATAAAGATACCATGGACTGAAGATAAGAAAGGGGATTATGGGAAGGTTTGGAGGGAGGAAAGGAAGGGAGAAGTGGTGTAATTATATTATAATCTCAAAAAAAAAAAAGAAAAAAGAATACTTAAAATTTCAGACTTTCCATATGCTGTCCAATCATGGTTTCCTTTCCTGTTCACCTCTCACCGGGCTTAGAATCTGATGAAGCTCTTGGGCACACCCCTGTGGCTATGGGATGGGATCCAAAGTTTATGGACCAGTAATCTGATGCAGAATGATAGCTCCTGTGGAATGAACTAAATCTTCCTTTTACTCTGTTCAGCCTCTCACAGGGAACACCTGGTCATAGCTCTGGTCACTGCCTCTAGCCATCTTCTAAAATCACTTCCAGTAGGCAAGCTTCCCCCACTTCACCTAGCACCCAGCATCTTTCACCTTTCCTCATATTTGCTGACATGAACCGTGCCTCGTTTGCTTGCCTGAGTACTGCAATGTCTTCCTCGTGCTGCGTTTCCTAGCCTTCCTCTGTGCATTCAGTGAAGAATTCGCTTCAAGGCATTTTGGGAAATGGTAATTCATCTCTCCTATGATTGTACTTATGAAATAGAGTCCTGGATTTTAGCAAACAATGCCATAAAGTCCTAACTGGCAGAACTTGAGGAATTTTAGTGAAACGTCATGCCGACTCTTTTTTCTGATGTATTGAGGAAGTGACAGAAGTTGTATAAATATCAGACACAATCCTAAAATATTTGAAGTCCTGAGAAGACACTAAGGATTGGAAAGTTACAGTGACACTTCAATTCTAGAAGCACATCTTTAGATTTGTGGCTTGGAGCCAACAATTTCAGTGCAATTTCCTCCTCCATATCAATGAAACACTGCTCCAAGTACTACTGCCTTCAAAAGTTTGACATTACTAACAGATTCTGAAGGTCAAGTGACTAAATGTACCTGCTTTGTTTTAAAGAATATGGGAGAGACCCTTCCCAAAACAATTTACCTATTCTCTCATCTGTATCTGTGAGTAAATTTGTGGTTCTGTTTAATTTATAAAAAGTATTTATTAGGGGAAGTGATTTTTTTTAATGTTTATCAGCCTATGAGTCCAGACTCTGAATAAGTTTTGCTCTCCAAGAGTAAGAAGCAGAAAGAAATTAGAGAAGAGGATACTTTTAAAATAAGAGAAAATATTCTTCCTATTAACTTTGAAATAACCTTAGGTTAACTTAAAAAAAAAAAAAAAGGACTAGCAGTCAATCTCCATGTGAATTTTCAATACTTTTTCTTTTGATTCCCACAACTGTGCTAAAGAGGAAGCTGAAAGAAAAATATGCTTGATTAAAATATTGCCTATGGGAGGAGATTTTTATTTTTCTGACTTTTTAATTTCCGATGTTCAAAGATAATTATATTGTATAAGATTTATAGGATGTTCAAATCAAAACTGGAGTCTGACAAAAGTTACTTATGCTGTAGTGAAAGTCAGTGCATATTGAAACAAATGGGAACTTCACTCATGGGATACAGCATTTGAACACCCATCTGACCTAGAATGTCTACACACACAGTATTAAATTTATGTAAAAAGCTACAGAATATTGGACAAGCATACTTATATTGTTGTTGTAACAAGAAACAAGTTATGGGATGATTGCTCTGTTTTTGTCCTTGTAATTCAAGTGGATATATCCCATAATACTAGAGGAAATGTGACAGTAAGAGAATGGAGTGGCGGACTACTTTATATCTGCAGTCAGGAAACAGAGAAAGGTGTTGTAGTGACCACAGTAAGAAACCCAAGTGAACCATCTTCTCCTGCCTGCCCTCACCTCAAGGCCTTCCAGCAGCTGGCAACTTAGCGCTCAAAGACAAGAGCTTATGGGGGAGCATTTCACTCAAACCACAGAAAATGTGCAGGCATAATCATAAAATCCATATCTTAAAACAAGATGTTCCTTCAGTGACTCCAGAATATTTAGTAAAATAGAGACAGAGATTATAATTCAGCAATATAAAATCCTCAAATGTGTCCTGCTACAAATATTACTAAGAAAGTAGAAAAAATAAAGAAATCAAGGCCTAACCGAATGCCAACTACAAGGGTATCATTTTTACTGGCAAAAAGTAATTATCTTGCTGGAAGCTAGCCAGGACACAAAAAAGAGTGGACATCCCTATTCCATCTCAGAAGTCTGTGGGATTCTTAATGAACACAAATGGTCACAGCGTTGAGTGTTATATTCTATCCAGAGGAAAAAAAATACCAGTAATGCCTGGATGTTTCCTCCCTTCACCAATGTTATAGAGTACTGATTTAGAACCAAAGATTAAAAAGTCTATGAATGCCACAAGGATAGTTGTTGGGAAATATTCATTTAAGTTGTTTTATTTTTGTTTATGTTGCATGTGTTTAACTCTATGAAGCTGTGTTACTTTGCCTATCTAAAAATCTGATGGTCTAACAAAGAACTGAATGGCCAACAGCAAGACAGGAGAAAGGTTAGTTTGGGCTGGCAGGCAGAGAGAACATATAGAAGCAGAAATCTGGGAGGTAAGAAGTAGCCAGAGAAGGAGGGGAGGAGGACATCAGGGGCAAGCCACCCAGCTACACAGCAAGCCATGGAGTAAGGGTAAGATTTATAGAAGTAAGAGAATAGGAAAAGCCCAGAGGCAAAAGGTAGATGGGATAAGTTAAGGAAAGCTGGCAAGAAACAAGCCAAGCTAAGGCTGGCCATTTATAAGTAGTAATAAGCTTCCATGTGTGATTTGTTTGGGAGCTGAGTGGCGGGCCTCCCAAAAGAGCAAAAACAACCAACAACAGATAGTGCAGACCCCTGCAAAAAATCATTCAGCTCAATTAAATGATTAATATTTTAGAATAGGTACAGTGTTTGATAGAAATAAACTGTGAAATTGTTTTATAAGTTCTGACCAAGCATTTAGTATTTTAAGGATTAAGGAGAGATCATCTATAATGACTCAATACTATGTTTGCTACCACTTATATTGCTCTTGTGTCCTGTCCAACTCTAACTTCACTTCTATGTATTAGTCATGGCTTCCCTGAGTTGGGCTAATTTGCACACATGTATTTGATTTCTGGTAATAGTTACAAATCATAATTGAATAGAAATCCATGTCATGTAAATAATCCAGTCCAGCATCCCATTTGTTAGTCAAATATGGCAGCATGGCAGCCTTAAAATTTGCCAGGTGATATGTCACTCCTCAGGTTGAGTACTGAGCGTCATTCAGGAGACATCAGAGCTGCTGAACAGGAACCACATTCTGACTGTGTTCACCTAAGCCAGGAAGCATTCAGAAGAGCCCTGGAAAGCATTGGAAAGGCATGGGTCAGCTTTGAGTATTTTTATATGTGAATTTGTTGTGACAATTTTATACACAGTTATTGATTTAGTCTTCTCAGTAACAGGATGGACATTATCAGTATCATTTAAGAGATGGTAAAGTGAAGGGACTTGAGTAAGTAGGATTCCACACAACTAACACTCTTTTTTTACCACCTCAAGTTGTTTTTCAATTAGAAATGTAGAGATCAAATCCCAACATGGAGAGGGTAGGTGGGTACTAAGTCCCACCACTAGCCAAGGAGCTATTGGTAACTGATAGATATAGATATAGATATAGATATAGATATAGATATAGAGAGAGATACTCAGATACATAGATACATAGATGCATAGATAGATAGATAGAAAGAGAACTTTCTTTAAGAGGGTAGCCATTGGAAAATTGACCTGGCTCCAATGGAAAGGCCACAAATCCAAGAATATTTAGGCAGCACAAACATGATTATATATCAGTTTAAAAACCAAACCAAACCAAAGATTCTACAAAGTTTGATGGGTAGGGAAGAAGGGTGTGGAACTGTAAGGAGTATCCAGGGAAAGTAGATATATGATCAAAACACACTGTGTGAAATTTGATCAGCCCTGAAAACATATGTATACAGAAAACAATTAACAGACTAAGCAGGTTGTATTTATGTACTTAGGTGTGTGTTGGGGTGTGTGTGAGAGGATGTGTGATATTTTTTTTAAAGGCCACGAATTTTAATGGGAGTGGGGAAATGATATCTGGGCTGGTTTGGAAGGAGAAAAGAGAAAGTAGAAATGATAGTATAATTTCAAAAATAAATAAGTATTATAATTTAAAGTATATGAGATTCTCAAAAACTAATTTTTTAAAATGTAAAAAGACAGAGATATCAACTAAAGTAAAATAAACTTTGAGATAGAGGTTTATTCTTTTCAAATAAATTTTTAGAAGAGAAATATTGTCATATAAATATTCTAAAACACCACCTCATGATGTTGTAAAGTTGTAACAAGCAAATCTAGCACAAAATTATAAATTGAAGGCTTGCGACATGACTGCTCAGCAATTAAGAATGTGCACTATTCTTTTATTCACTGTTAAAAAGAAATTGGGACCAACCTAGTTGTCCATCATGAATGAATAATGGAATGAATGGATAATGAGAATTTAAGTGTGTGTGTGTGTGTGTGTGTGTGTGTGTGTGTGTGAAGTATACGTGTTTGTACACAGATGTATGTGAATACTACCCAGCTATAAAGAAAAATGAGATTAAAATTTTGTAAGAAATTGGATGGACTTCAAATGCGTAATATTAACTGATGTTACACAATCTTAGGAAGAAAAAACAATGTTTTTCTCTCTCATATGCTGAGTCTAGCCAATACTATTTGTATATATATAAACAAATGAATATGCGGGTGCAACATAATGTGAAGAAAACAAGCAAGACTGAATACAAAGGGATGAGGAAGGACTGAATGCAGGTAATGGACACAAGTTATGAACAAAGATATAAAGCTATTTCTTTTTCTAGTCTAATTCTGTCATGGGCCCTTTTAGTTTTGATGGTGGATAAGCAAATAAGAACATATTCAATACTGAAAGTTTCAAATTCAATGTGAAATCCCACAGCTTCCCTTTGATTGCCTATTCTAATGACATAGACATTCATTAAATTGTATATAGACTTGGGGCCTGGTTAATTTGGGTGTGTGATATGTTTAATTCATTTACTGTTTTTTTTTTTTACAAAAAAGTTCGTAAAACTAATTTTTAAAAAGGTTCACTGCTTTTTCAGAGGACTGGAATTTGGTTCCCAGCACTTACTTTGGGCAGCTCACAACTACCTTACCTCCTGTTCCAGAATATCTGATATTCTGGCTTTGTTGGCCAAACACACACGGGTAAATATACACGCAAATACACTCAGTAATAAAATAACATAAAGTACATCTTCAAGAAGGTGTAAGCATAGAGCATGTTGTATTATGCCAGTCATTTCTCTTTCCTCCTCGAGGTTTTCCTTCTCACTTCCAATGCCTCATGTTTTGAAGGGGCCAACTCATTCCAACTTAATTTCACATTATAATTTGCCAAAATTAGAATTCAGCAATTAATGGATAAACAAACCGTGATTTGTGTTTGCAGCAAAATGTTTCTGAGCCTTTCAACAGAAACCCATTTAATGTTATTAGATCACATGAGTAAGCCTTTAACACTTTTCAGTAAATGAAATAAGTGAGTTAGAGAAAAATAAGCATGGTGATTCAACTTCTACGTAGTGTTTTAAATAGGCAGATCCACAGACTACAGAACAAAGTTGTGGTTTCCAGGGCTGGAGAGAGGGATTATCAAGGAATTTTAATTGGTGGGCAGGTTAGATGGCTCGGTGCTAAAGGTACTGACTGCTAAGACTGACAGCTTGAGTTTGATACCTAGAAGCCACATGACGTAAGGAGAGAACCAAAACAAACTGTACTCCAACTTCTACATTAGGACCATAGTACATGACGTGCCCACCATAAAAACAAAAAAGTATAACGCACTAGTTAGTCCAAACATAGAACTCCAGAAATCAGCTGCATAGCGGTGAACCTCAGCCACCAATAATAATATAGATCTCTTTTCTTGTTTCCATCACAATATTTTTTTAAAGTAGAAAATGCTTTACTGTTTCATTATAATAGAAGTATCCATGACCGCTCATAATCCAATTATCAGCAGAATACATATTAACAATTGCAATTTTAATACTTTTAATAAATAGGCTATGTTGGGAAGTCTCATTTTATTCCTATTAGAATCCTTATTAAGTAACCCTTAAATACTTAAATGTCACAGAAAGTTTGCTAGGCATAACAGTCTTATTTCAATTAAAGTGATAGCTAGTATCCTACTTTTCAATAGCAGGATGGATATGTCTTTGAAAGTAGTTTCTGTCAGTAATCAAAAAGAAAGAAGGATAATTTTTACATACCAATAAGTAATTTAAACTGAAATGAGAGGAAGAAATAACCCAAGATATGCACAGGATGTTTTTTTCTCCTGAAAGACTGGACAAGAGGAAGATTAAAAAACTCCAGACAAGTATCACCTTCAAGGACTGTTTTCTGGGTGGGACAAGGGGATGATTTTACCCTCTGACTGGTTCAATGCAATTTTATGTCTTTTTCTTCCAGTGAAAGAACTATAGTATATACACTTAATTGTATTCAGGACAAAAATACATCTAGGCTATGAAAAGTATTGTGTAAATGATAACTCATAATTGGGTATGTTATTTAATAACAAGCATTAACTGGTGCCTAATGCTGATAGGGTGTTTTCTATACTCTCTTATTTAGGACAGAGAAAAACTGTATTATATACTTAGAACCAAATGGGTGTAATGGACAATGTCAACACTCACTGTCATTTCAAAAGGGGATTTGGCTATGTTACAGTTGCACAGAGAACTGTTATAAGGTGTCTTCTGGGAGTGCAGATTCTGAGCTAATGAAATATCATCTACTTCAAGATCAACAATGGTCATTAAAATGAATGTAACAAATGAAAGGGCACTGCAAACTGAATAGATAATGTGACTGAAAAATGCCCATTTCAAGTTCATAAAAATGCTTGACAAAGGATTCAGAGATATGGACTCTCTCATACTAGAGGAGATGTTAGCAGAGGTCAAGATCTGAATTGTGTGCTTCCAGGTCTGGGGCATTTCATCCAAGAATGAAATAAAAGACGATGTAATTCACAAAGTAGTAAGAGAACTTTATTTAAAGCAAAGCAATAGAAAGTATCAGAATACTTCGTGCTGCCAGTGTGTGAATGGGTGTGGGACCATCTGCTGGAGCTTCTTGGGGACCTCATTCCTGTAGAAAACTGACTTTCCCTTATGCAGCAACCATCAATCACCAATACATACTCAGCTAGGAGTAGGATTCAAGGTTTATAAACAGAGAACATGAAGTTGGAAGTAAAAAGTGGTGGGTAGCATAGGGGAAAATTGGAGGGGGAAGATAAGGAGTTGAATCAAAAACACATTGTGTGCATTTATGAAATTCTCAAACAACAAAAAGGAATTAAAAAAGAATACAAAATATCTTAACCACAGTCAGTTTGAATGTACTTAATTCTAGTTGACAGAATAATACATAGAAAAAAAATCTAGCAAAGAAGTTAACAATTCAAGGATTTTCATTTTACTGTATGTTTATAAGGAGAAACGTCAGTTCATTTGCTTTTTACAATATAATGAGTTCTTGAATTTTCTTCTCAAATAAATGTATTGATTTTACAGATTATGACAAATATTGGGACTTCTTTTATGGGAATAAATGTCATAGGATAAATGATCATACGAATAACACATAAATAAAATGCATGGATAAACATGATACTTACATTTGAACATTTAATGTTTAGGTGGCTGGAGAGATGACTATGTGGGTAACGAGCAATTTCTGCTCTTGCAGAGGACCATACCCATGACGCAACTCACAATTCTCTTTAACTCTAGTTCCTGGAGATTTGAATCCTCTTCTGAATTGCAAGTGCCCCAGGCACAAATAGTACATGTTCATAATTTGTGGGCCAAACACTTACACACATACAATAAAACATAAATTAAAAATATTTACATGCCATCAATACTCTGATTGATTTTCTGTATTGAACTGAATAGGATTTCTGGAGCTACATGGAAATGATGTCATTTGAGTGGATTAAACATATTATTTTTATCTCCTGGTGGACATAAGATTCGATGAATTTCCAGGGACAAATAGCCAAATGAATGGAAACACATGAACTATGAAACAAAGGCTGAGGGGCCCCCAACTGGCTCAGGCCCTCTGAATAGATCTATGAAGTATTCGAAGGCCACCTGGCCAAACATCCTAATTGTCATGCTAGAAACCCCATCCAATGACTGAGGTAACCGGATGCAGAGATCCAAGGTCAAGCCCCAGGTAGAGCTCCAGGAGTCCAATTGGTGAGAAAGAGGATGGTTTGTATGAGCGAGAATTTTTGAGTCCAAGGTTGGAAAAAGCACAGGGACAAATATACAAACGAAAGGAAACACATGAACTATGAACCATTAGCTGAGGAGCTTCCAACTGGATCAGGCTCTCCGGATAAATAAGACAGTTGATTAGCTTAATCTGCTTGGGAGGCATCCAGACAGTGGGACTGGGTCCTGTCCTCAGTGCGTGAACTGGCAGTTTGAAACCTGGGGCTTATTCAGGGTTGCTTGGCTCGGCCTGGGAGGAGGGGACTGGACCTGCCTGGACTGAATCTACCAAGTTGAATTCAATCCTCGGGGGAGTCTTTGCCCTGGAGGAGATGGGAATGGGGAGGTGGGCTGGGGGGAAGGCGGGGGTGGGGGTGGGGGGAGAACAAGGGAATTCGTGGCTGATATGTAAAATAAAATTTAATAAATAAATTTTTTAAAATGAAAAAAATAATTTTTAAGAAATTATAAGTGTATGCATTTAATTTCCATCTCATGATATTTCAGTGTTTATTTGTTTTGTAAAATAAGTACTTCAAAGGGAAAAATACAAAAGACAAGAACACATTGCAAAGGAATAGCAAGCCATAATTAGTGAAGATATTCAAGATTCTGATATTTGTTTGGGTTTTATTCTATGGTTTTCAAGAGAAGGAGTTTGGATATAGGAGTATAATTTGGGTAGCTGTGTATTTGACGCTACTGACTTGGATTATGCAACCCATCACTTGCCAGGCATGTCCCTTTTTACAAAGCATCTTATTTTATTTATTGTTAATCATATGCATCTCAATTATTCATGGGCATAAGATGATAAAATGGGGAATGCCCCTGAAAGTTTACATGGCCACATGATATGCATTTCTATGTGACTCTCAAACCAATCTAGAATAGATTGATCCGCTGTTTATCTTCCCCAGACTGCATTCCAGGATGTGTTTGAATAGAAACAGTACATTAACAAACTAAAGGGAAGAGAAAAAAAAAAAAATCAGCCATCTGAAATAACACAGAGGAACCCGGAAGTTCTTGTGGTAATTGCAATAAACTTCATATGTCAGACAATCCTATATGATCTCAGTACATGAAAAATCTGAAATACTCAAACTTACAGGAAGTAGAGAAGCTGTTTCCAAGAAAGGAAATAATCCAAGCCTATAGTTTTTCTCATACAAGAAAAATGTGCTATATAGACCTGTACAACCCAGTACCTAGAGTTAACTACACCAATGTGTACACCTAAATTTTGCTAAGAAAGTAAATTTTATGTTAAGTACTCATATCACACATACAAAATGCTGATAACAATATTAATAAAAACAATGACAGAAAACTTTGGGATGTGGTTAGTATGAACTTGTGGTCTGATGTTGGTTTTATAAATAGACATATCCACACTCATGGATTTAAAAATAGTGCAATTTACATGTTAAAGACACAGCTCAGTGGTACAGTGCTTAGCAAAACCCTGAGCTCAATTAAATTAAGTAATATTTAGTACTTAAATATTAATAATACTAATAAAGTAATTATTACTAAATAAAGTAATTATTAAATTACTTTAATAATTAAATAATAATAAAGTAAAATAAAAATATAAAAAATCAAAAATAAAGTAATTATTAAATGAAGTAATAGTTAAGAAGGAATATGATATAGTACTCATCAACTTTCAACCTGCATAGGATTCAACAGAATTACAGTCATATTTCAAGCAGGAATCCTAACAAATTTGGCAAAGTTAATATTAAATGCATATAATAACATAGAGAAATCAGAATTCCCAATTCAAATTTAAGAAAAATGATAAAAATGGTGGTCTTCATATACTCTAAAAGAAAAAATTAACATTGAAGCAACATTATTCAATACAGTCTGCTTGAACAGACCTACACAGAGCATAAGATGCTGAGTATGGCAAATGAATGTGAAAAGAAAGTGGGGTCATTACCTTATTCTATATCAAAATAATATGAAGTCGATTGCAGTACTAAATATTTAATCTGAAGATATAGTATTGTTTGGATTGACATGAAAAAATTTGAGGCCTTAGTACCAGTATTCTCAGCTAAAATAATCAAAAGATTTGTCACTAGATGAATGAAATTGGTTTATTATTTTTATTATTTAGTTTTTCATGTAAAAAAATAAGCTCAGGTTTTCCATAAAATGTCAGTAATACATGTTTCTTATATTCAGTTGTATTTTAAAATCTTACTATTGTGATTGACATATACGTATGAAGTCAGGCTTAATGGCACCTGCCTTTAATCCCACAACTGGGAGGAGGAGCAGAGGCAGGGACCTTTTTGTGAGTGAGTCCAACCTGATCTACACAGCAAGTTCCAGGCCATCATGGCTACATAGTGGGACCCTGTTGTGAAGGAAAAAAGAAATAAAGAAAATATGTCTTAATTTCTGTCCTGCTACAGAAGTATTACTATATTAAAGATTAGCAGTAAAATCATTCAGACATTTCAGTAGTTTCTCAATTACATATTGATTTCATTTTGACGTAAAATTTATAGCCAAGAGCCAATTCATAATAATGAGTTTTAAACTGCCAATTGCTATTGAATAAGTTCTGTAATGAACTTGCTATCAGTCAATTCATTTACAAGGTGACTTCAATATTACTCCCAGAAAAATTATGTAAGTTCCTTAATTTTATTATCCTTCCCCATCATATGCATTGTACAAATACAATATCTTTAAATGGAAATTAAACTACCATATTTCAAGCACCCACCACATCCCAGATTCTGTGGTGAATCATTATATGAATTCATGAATTTAGTCCCATTTTCGCTTCATAAAATAATAGCATGGGTATCATTTTCTTCAATTTATATAGAGAACATTTTATGTCATAAATAAAAATAATAAGAATATTTTAATTCCCAAGAAACTTAAATAAAGCATTGAGTGTATGTGGTGATATATTGTGTACCCCAATATATTGTGTACCCTAATAAATTTATCTAGGGATCAGAGGACAGAGCCAGCCACTGGATTAGATACAGAGGCCAGACAGTGGTGACACACACCTTTAATCCCAGCACTTGAGATCTCATTTCTTTACATGGGAAGCACACACACCTTTAATCCTAGGAAGTGACATGGCTGGGTGGGAAATAAGGAGCAGTTCAACTGAGACTCTCGGGGATGAGGTTCAGAGGCTTTCAGTCTGAGGATTTGTGGAAACAGGATGAGCTGTGGAGTTGGTGAGGTGAGGTTGCCTGTGGTTTGTTTTATCCCTCTGATCTTCCAGCTTTCAACCCAGTATCTGGCTCTGGGTTTTTCATTAATAAGACCATTTAGTAATTTGTATTACAAATGTATTTTTACAATGAACAAAAACAGTTATGGGGTGTATCATTTCTGTTCTTTGCATAGAACTTCTTAGGTTCAACTTTGGGGTATCATGTAATCTTTGTACTATCCCTCACATGAAAATGTGGAGATTTCACTTAAGAATGCAAGGGCAACTGGAACAAAAACTAGAGTGTGTGTAAACATTTATATGACTACAAGTGGATTTTAGTTCAATAAAATGTGACCCTTGAAACACTAGGTATTTCAAGCATGCACATAGAGCACAAGGAGGATATAGAGTCTCATGGCAGCACATAAGGAAAATAACTCAGCATTTCATCTCCTGCCACGAGAATACTTAAAAACATGTCTTTAAATTTTCAGAGACAATGCTATTCATTAATAAGTAAGTGTCACTTAATGACCATTTATCTAAAAATACAGATTCCTTTGGGGGAAAAACCCACTGTCTTGGGTCACCAAGCTGTTTAGATAGCACCAGTCGTCAGACTTTGAGCAATCTCTGTTCTAAACCACATTCATGGAGCCATCAGACTGCTTGCTGCTAATAACTTTTCTGCTCCCTCCTAGGAGTAGGGAGAGAGGACTAAGAAGGAGCCAGTGAAGATCATTATCAAGGTTTTGCTGTACTCAGTGGGGATTATGCACCACAAGTTGTGTGTATAACAATGAGGTTGTGTGAGCTAGATGATGAATTAAAAGTCTTATACAATGAAAACCAGTTTCACTTTTTAAAGAAAAAAAAACAAACTGATCATTTCATCAAACTTCCCAAAGAAGAAATATCTTTCTTCAGTATGTTCAGTCACACTTCAAGAATAGCTGACAAAATATCATAAATGGAGACTATGAATAAAAGTGAATGAATATTCACTTTCTTTTTATTCAACCAATAATTGAACATCTATGAGATAGAGATCATTTTATTTGGTGCAGAGCATACAAGTGTGAACATGAAGGTCAGACACTAAACAATTCCTAAGGGACTTAGAAATTTTCTTAATGTGTTACTAAGAAAAACGGTATAAAGTAAGTTTCTATAATCAAAAGACTGTTAAAAACTTTTAATCATCTAAATGACACTCCCCTCTCTCTCTGTATGAGTGTGTGGGTGTGTGTCTGTGTGAATGTGTATGTGTGTGTGTATTTGAGAGAGAGAGGGAGAGGGAGAGGGAGAGAGAGAGAGAGAGAGAGAGGGAGGGAGGGAGAGAGAACTGCTGTAGCATGAATCTTAAAAGGACTTATTAATTAAAACAAACCCAGAGCCAGGTATTGGGGTGAATGCTGGAAGATCAGAGAAGCAGAACAAGCCACAGCCACCTCACCTTGCCAGTTCCTCAGCTGATCCTGTTTTCTCAGACTGGAAGCCTCTCAGTCCTTATCCAGATGGATCTCAGCTTAACTGCTTTTCGAAATCCTAAAAGTTTAACCAGCCTTATCCAAGCTAGTTCCTGGTCCTCGTGCCTTATATATCTTTCTTTTTGCTCCCTGCCATCACTTCCTGGGATTAAAAGTTCACTTCCTGGGATTAAAGTTGTGAGTCACCATGTTTGGCTGTTTCCAGTGTGGCTTTAAACTCACAGAGATCCGGATGGATCTCTGCCTCCCAAGTGATAGGATTAAAGATGTGTGTGCCACCATTTTCTGGCCTCTATATCTAGTGACTGTTCTGTTCTCTGACCCCAGATAAGTTTATTAGGGTACACAATATTTTGGGGCACACAATATAACCACAAGCTGCTGTTAAAGAAAATATCATTAACCTTCTGGATCAATAATCTGTGACTAACCCATATGCATCTATGCATGTATGCACATCTGCATTTCAATGCTTCAGTCAGTAACAACCTTCTCTTACCATGCAGGGATATAGCATCTGTAACATCTGGCACATGAGAGGGAAATACAGAATAAAATCTAGGCTGTCTTTCCATTGTCATTCCTGGGATTTTCTTTCTGTGATATTCCTTGTGCTATTTACCTATGCATGATTGCTTATCTCTATTAGAATCCCCAACTTAATACCCTTCCCGAATATCCCATCTAGTCAGTGATCTTTCTAACATGAGATGTGATTATTAAAAATTACATATAGTAGCCGTGAGTAAGTGCTCATTGTCCTGCTTCTGGGATGAATCTTGAGTTTCTGCTGACATGCTAAACTCATCCCTAGGATGACCTGAAGTGGAGTTCTATGGTCAATCATCTTATAAGTTGACCATTCATTTTGAGATGGAGCCTTGCTCTGTAGCTCAGTTAGGCTTCATGCTCTTCTTACATGCTGTAATTACATGGATTTACCACATCACTATACATAGACATTTCAGCTCTGTTTCCAGCATCACAGTGTTGATAACAATTTGTGATATATTTTATATATTGAATATAATTATGGGTAATAACAAGTGTATATATATAATATATATATATATATACACATACACACACACACACATCTATATAAGATACTTGAAAATGCTAGCTGCTCTTCTAGAGGACTCAGATTTGAATCCCAGCTTCTGTATGGTAACTCACAATTGTCTTTAACTCCACTCTGAGGGAAACAGTGCCTACCTCTGGTCTATGCATGTGGCACACCAACATGCATGCAAGTAAAACACTCATGCAAAAAAAAAAAAAAAAAAAAAAAAACTTTGAAAATTACCCAAGACTTGAGAATTAGTGTTATACAAATGGAAAATTAATTAAAATATAACTGGAAAATTACAAGTAAAATTAAGAAAATAATAGGTCAGCTGTGGTAAAGGCACACATCTGTAACTCCAGCACTAAGGAGGCAAAGGCAGGTTGCTGAGGAGTTCAGGGTCAGCTTGGGCTGCATTGCAAGGTCCTATCAATAACAAAGCAATGTACTAGCAAATTTCTACTATTCCTAAAATGTAGCAATAAGAATAAATATCAACTCCTTGTGATTTGGGCACAGGGTATCTGCTTTCCTTAGCAAACAGAAAATCACTCCCAATGTTTTCCCCCTTGGATTTTCCATGCACTTACAATTTGAAATATTCCTTACATAGAATAAAATGTTCAAATACAAAACAAAAGCAGGTAAGAGAAGCAGGGTTTCTGTGGGGAATAACATATTTTGCTAGCGGTTTACTCTGTCTCTGTCTTCCAGGAGACCTCAGACTTTTCCCCAGGAGTGGAGGTTCTCCAGCTTTGAGCATCTGTTCATTTGCTGAGCATTGCACCTCTTGGCTTTATTATGAAGCATTTAGGGGCATCTAGCTGGCAATGGCCATGAGGCAAACACTAGCAGAATAGTTAGTGACCTCAGAGGAAATGCTCTTGTTAGCCTGAGGCAGCTGTGCACCATATCACACAGCCCACAACCTTCTAGAAAACACACATGTATATGATCGCTGAAGTGACAGATACAATTAATCTACCATGGCATATGTCTAGAGGAAAGATGCAAGAATGAGGACATGGGTCTTCCTGGTGATACTGGACTGGACTCCATAGCACAAAGAGAATTTACTACCCTCTAATTGACCACAATGTTTAAGGTGTTCCTATGGTGACAGAGATGACAGC
The DNA here is from genome assembly GCF_004664715.2 of Peromyscus leucopus. Lineage (NCBI taxonomy): Eukaryota > Metazoa > Chordata > Mammalia > Rodentia > Cricetidae > Peromyscus > Peromyscus leucopus. Next base: position 49,167,574 of record NC_051073.1, read on the forward strand.
TCCACTTCTTCCACTGCAGTTTTATAAATTTGTATGCTCTCTTTGAAAAGGTCAAACATCGTCATAACTGAACAGGCTCCAGATGGATGCATCTGGTTTAGACTTGTTTTCATACTGTTTTTTGTTTATAAATCATGATCTGAACCTTCAAGGAAACCTGTGTTGAGTTTAACTTCCCATGCAAAATGTGATTTGGCCATGAAGTTCCTTCATTTTGCCTATTATCTAACTAAGTCCACTGCCCTCCTGCTATTCCTACATTGTAGATCTTATAAAACCTAAACTCTTATCCCTAATAGATAGGTTGACAACTCTTAGGAATACCTGATATGTTTAGGGAAAAATCTGTCAGGTTACTAAAATTATTATTTGACAGACTTCAACCAGCATCCAACCTAGCTAAAGGACAGCACTGTGGAATGTGACAGTACTTTCTGCAATTGTAACATGAGCATTAAGTACTCCAAAGTGCTTAGCCGATGATTTGGCACAAAGGTGCAGGAATTGTTAACTACCAATGCTCTGTTTATTGAAGACATGACAGTTTGCATAGAGATTGAACATTCTAATAAGTATAAAGAGATATGAATTACATCACATATTATGTTCCTTAAGTATTGCAAAATCCCATTGAAGATTCAACAGGTGACACAAATATGAGATTAAATGTTCAATCAGTATTTTATAAAAATAAATACTATCAATTTATTTTGATAAAATGGTAAAAAGATGACTCCAGTGGAGGTAGAATGTAATCTAGATCCTAGAGGAAACAGTAGATATTTTATAGTTGAAAAGAATAAAATCTGGGTTTGACAGCAATATGCACTTTTTCTTTTCACTCTTTATATAAGTGATATCTATTTAATCCATAACTTGGTAGAAGAGTCTAGAATAGTACAGCAGGTCAATGACACATGCCATTAAGGGTTAATGTTCTCACCTTCCTGTAATCCATCATTCTCAGGTTGTTTGGAATAATGTCAAAGTGGAAAAATAATTACACCTTCTAAGAAAAATTCGGAGAATGATTTTATCTCTCTGGTTTTTACGTGTCAGAGGAAAGGATCTTTTTTATTTGAAGTTTAAAGGCTCCTCACTTGTCATTAGACAAAACACATCATGTGTAGGTCTCTAAGCAATCACTTGAGTCAGAGATTGGTGTTTTCACCAATTAAGACGATGGAGCATGGTTCTTCTCTTTGGCAAGATATCTATTTGTAAAACCTACAAGACACAAAAAAGGAGGAGAAGGTTGTGTATGGATCAAGGAGTTAGGGCACAAGTGGATATGAATATGATCAAAATTATATGAAATTCTCAAAGAATTAGTACAAATATATTTAAAAAGAAAAAAGCATAATAATGCATATGTATTATCAAAGTATTACAATGAATCCAGTTTGTATATTAACTAAATAGTTTAAATATATTAATAAAAACACTAGTATTGATAAAACAGAACCTATTATTCCTCTGTATTGATTTAGTACTGTATAGCATAACAGACCTTATCAGTTCATTTCATAGCAAGCATGGAATGCAAGATTTGAGTTTCACAGTGATGGAGAGAAGCAAAAAAAGAGTGGGAATTGCCAAGCTTTTTACAAGAAGGTAGAATTAGGATCTATAAAGGAGAAAGATTTAGGATTTCCCACAAAATGAGAAAGTTAGGATTTGCTGAGCAGTTTTTATTTCTGTAGTCTTTAAATCCTTCAGTGATCCATGCTTGTATGAGAAAAAAAAAGCTTATTGCTTCTAATTTTCATATTGGATGTACTTTTTCATGTGTTCTTGCACTTCATTTGTAAGATAATGGCTAGTTATTTGTGTCTGAACTGTCACCTTTGGACTAAAGAAAAAGTCCTGCTGATTTTTGGAATCTGCAGAATGAGGAGAACTGAACAGAGTGAGTGAGCATCATACATTCTTGCCCCAACATCTGGGGATAATTTGGGCAGTTTTGCTTCCAGCTGTTTCCTTTGACATATGTATGATTTATCATATTTTTGATTGTCACTAGAAAGTCAATGTTCACATGGCATAAAGCACACCCATATCCCATCTGAACTCTAGAATATAATGTTTTATTTAGCTGGGAGAAATGAGATCAGTAAATATATCAGGGGGCCATATAAAATATTTTTAAAGGGATTAAACAGAAATTAAATAAGGCCCTCAAAAATGAAGATATTTCCCCATTGCTTTGTAAAGATTTAAAGTTTGGATGCTTAACAGCTGATATCCACTTATAAGTAAGTATATATCCTATTTAGCTTTCTGGGTCTTAGTTGCCTTGCTCAGGATGATTATTTTTCTAGTTCCATCCATTTCCCTGCAAATTTCATGATTTTTCAAAAACCTTTAGTATTCTATGTAACCCTGGGGGTGGAGATGGGGAAAAGTGATATTTGAAGACCTAGAGCACTCTTCACTATCTAAGACCTCACATGCTCAGGAATAGAGGTAAGAACTGCTAACCTTATAGCCTGCAAATACTGAAAGCAATGCAACCCCAGTGTCCTACCAGTAGGTAATGAGTGGATGTGTGTGTGTGTGTGTGTGTGTGTGTGTGTGTGTGTGTGTCTGTCTGTCTGTGTCTGTGTGTCTGTGTATGTTGAATATTATGGGCTTAAGACTTGTTTTTACTTTTTTACTCCAATAAAGTATTTCAGAGTGAACAAAAGAAGAGGTTCTGACCTTTTAAGAAAAGTACTGATACTACATTTATGTATTCAGACAGAAGAAAGTCATGGGAAGGTTCTAATTATTGACATCTCTTTGGTCTGCTCACACTGTGAGACCTGTTCCTATGAATTCATCAACATATTGAAATCACCGATGTCTTCATAAAACATGTGATAATGTTTAATTTCAGAGTATAGTCCTGTCAGGTAAGTAGAACACCTCTTTTTGACTTTGAGCTACACTGGGATGATTTGACTTTTTTTTGTAACATTCTATCGAGTACATCCCACAACAGTACTTCACACTTATACAATATAAAGCTGTTGCTATGAACTTGGCCTAGATTCTAAGACATCATCCATGAATTCACAAGATGGATAGAATCAATTTTAAATCAGTGAGCTGAGTTGCAGGAATGTGAACTAAGTATAACCTGTCATTCTTCAAAGTTGACTCCAGAAAATGAAGTCCTTAAAAATGTGTTGTGATTGTAGTGGGTCGTCCAGTGAACAGGTAATCTACTGTGTATTAAATATGCTTTTTTAATACACTTGACAATAAGAAACAACTGATTGTCTTAGGAAAAAGAATAGCTATTACTAGAGACGTGAAACAGCCCTGAAACTCATTTTCCTCAGTTCTACACACATCACAAAAATAGGAATAATATATTAACATAAATAGATAGTCTATTTAGCAACTATTTTCTTGTTATCTCATTGAGTCTTAAGAAATTCTAGTGTGTTTAATACTATGAATACCTTATTTTACACATAGGGTCACGTTAATGATCAGACAATCAGTTTGTTAGTATTAGAGATAGAGTTTGAATTCAGATATATCTGATACCTGGACATCAATACTTAACCACACTAGCTAAAATGTCTAGACAAGTCATGGTTTCCAATTATTACTAATAATTGACATTTTATAGTGTTTTGGGTTTTTCTGCATGTGTTGCTTACACTTATTCACATATGCTTTCCAGAAGATGGCTTGTAAGGCTAATTGCTACAGTTATATGGTTAATGTTCATCCAATTGGATTTTTGGGTCTTCACAACTCTTTCTTCATAAGGAACATTGTATTTTTCTCTTTCATGGGTCTAACCTGTTCATATAGCAACCATAAATCTTAGAATATTATTAAGCATGTTGCTTTTCTTTTTTCTGATTGTAATATGCTATGCCTAATGTTGTATACACTCAATATTAGTAGAAAGCAAATATTAGTATAAGCCCAAGAATATTCCCTATAATCTTGTTTTAATTTGCTGAGACTACCATAACAAAGGACTACATACAGAATGGCTTAAGTAATAGAGTGGGAATTTTTCATGATGCTGGAGGAAGAAAGTTTAAGACAAAGATGTCAGCAAAATTCATAGCTCCTGTGATTCTTGTTCCAGTCTTGTACACAGTCATCTTCTCATTCTGTCCATTTGTCTTCACATTGTCTTGTTCTGTGCATTTATATGTCCAGATTTTCTGTCCTTATATTCATGCTGCTCAGAGCTTTGATCTAGAACCTACATTTCAACTTAGTCATATCTTGAAGACCTCATTTCCTTCCTATCAGTCACACTCTACAGGACTTAGATTAAAAAGTTTTATATATATATATATATATATATATATATATATATATAAAGTTATATATAATAAACAGTTATATATATAGTTATATAATATATATTTATATATTATAAAATATATATATTATATATTTATATATAATATATATATATAAGTTATATATATTAAACAGTTTTTATATATATTCATATATACATAAATATGAATATTGTGTCCCCCAATATATTGTGTATCCTAACAACCTTATCTGGGGTCAGGGAACAGAACAGCCACTAGATAGACATGGAAACCAGAAAATGGTGTCACACACACCTTTAATCCTATCACTTGGGAGGCAGAGATCCATCCAGATCTCTTGTGAGTTCAAGGCCACACTGGGAACAGCCAGGCTTGGTGACACACACCTTTAATCCCAGGAGGTAATGGTAGAAAGCAGAAAAGTATATAAGATGTGAGGACCAGAAACTAGAGGCTTTTAAGCTTCTAGGCTTTTAGCAGTAGTTCAGCTGAGATCCATTTGGATGAGGACTCAAAGGCTTCCAGTTTGAGGAAACAAGATCGACTGAGAGTCTTGTTCTGCATCTCTGATCTTTCAGAATTCACCCCAATACCTGGCTCCAGGTTTGTTTTTATTAATAAGACCTTTTAAAATTCATGCTAACACACACACACACACACACACACACACACACACACACACACACACATACGTATATATTTAAGGGAGATGCTATTCAGCATCTAACACTCAGAAAGACTCGCTATTTCCTGACATTCAGAAGGTAAAATAAAAAATAATGTGTACTTTACCCTTTCTAAAACCAAAATAAGTAGAAGAAAAATACTCAGTTTAAGTGGTTTAAAGATAATACCTATTTTTAGTTGTAATGCCAAGTTTTTTCGGGGCTAGGAAAATGTCACCAAAATACTTTGTGTCCAGTCCATTATCCAATTTTCATTAAATTAAAACACAAGCAAGTGGATTGTCAGTAACTATAGCTACTATTTTCTCTTGAAGTATTTTGTCTACAATTTCTTAAATATCTAAAGTATATAGTTATTATTTCCACTAATAAATTATTCATTTTAACCTATGTTCACAAACACTGAACAACTGTTTTCAGGACCCAAGGCAAATTACTAGGTCAGGCCCAAATGCTTTTACTTTATTTTTCCAAAGGCAACATCATTTGACAAGATGTACTCAGTAAAAACAGACAACACATTAAATGGCTCAAGCAACAGAATGAGATTTTTCTTATGGTCCTAGAGGGGAAAGTTTGAGATAGAGAAACAGTTCAAGGAATCTTTACAGACAGAAAAAAGACAAGAAAGATCTCGTTGAATAGATACTAAATATACAGTAAGCCTTACAATAGGATAGTGAAGAAATCTTCACTTCTATAATGCAAATTTGATAAAAATGGATTTATGTTTGTATTTTTTATTTGGCTTCTGTAATGTTTTCTTCATAAAATAAATAAAAACCAAACTAACAAACTAATTTTTAAAAACATCAAATTTAAACCTTTCCACCATAGCATTGGTCTTAAGAGTATGTTTTTCGTTCCCATCACTTTATCACATTTCCTTCATAATAAGAGTTTTAACTGCTGAACAGAGATCTACAAATTCTTCAAGTTCTAAATGGAACAGAAGGATGGAGATTTTACACTCCATAGCACATGGGTCTTGAGTAAGATGGAAAATTCCATGTGGCTACAGTTTAAAAGATACATATGCTATTTTTGCAGGTTTTAATTCCTCCATATTATTTAAAGTTTTCTTTACTAGCAAATATTTGGTATTGTAAAATGATTAATGCTTAATTTGTTTTTCTGTTGTTTGGTTTTTGTTTTATTTGTTTGTTTGTTTGTTCGTTTGCTTTTTCAAGACAGGGTTTCCCTGTATAGGCCTGGCTATCCTGGATCTCACTCTGTAGACTAAGCTGGCTTCTAACTCACAGAGATCCACCTGCCCCTGCCTCCAAAGTGCTGGGATGAAAGGTGTGCCTCACCTCTGCCCAGTCAATCTTGTGCCTTACTGGGAATCATCTCTGCAGCATGCTAAGTGTCCTACCACTGAAATCTGTCTCCTGCTATACTTCGTTCTTTGTTTTAACAGATAAATAACTTGATTGGAAATCTATTTCAACTGGTAGGCTGCCTCTTTCAAACTCACAAATTAAGGATTACAGGAAAGAGGGCAGCTATGGTTTTGTGGAAATATTACATAATCGAAAAGGTTTATGTCTTTACACAAGGGATTTGAGTTCTAAGTATTGTATCCTTTTGATGTACATTCAGATAGAAAGTCTTATCTACAAAGCCAAGAGAAACAAGTGTGTAGGCAGATAATATTGCAGCATTAGCTGTGGTGTCAGCAGTGCTATGGATGCAGATGAATCTACAAAGGGATTCTCTCCTCATATCTGCGTTCATGTTCCACAAGCAAGACAAACAGAGGTAATCGGCTAACCAGCCTGGAACATGCATGTATCTCTTATCACCTTCAGCTTGGTTATTGACATACTTAAAGAATAGAAAACTCTTCTTCTCAAACAGAACCAAAGTCAGTACACTTAATGAAGTGTTTTTGAAATGAAGCAGTTCTGTATTTTTATTGCATGTTCTTTAGATTTGATTTCAATTAAATTCTCCATTCTCGTTGTCTAGTTGGCAAGGAAATGATTCCCTGTGAACTCTAACTGACCTTTCTAGGATCCAATTTACAGTGAAAAGAAAATACACCAGATCTTCGGGAGGAATGAGAAGAATACATAAGATGTAGAAATTTAATTACTTAAAGAGAATTGGACTTCTGTCCTCCTAGTGCCAATAATCAGTGTTTTCTTAATAGGAAATCAGGATTGCTTTCACTCTCATTGGAGTTGCCTCCATCACTTGTAAAATCCTGGTATGCTGTTCTATTTTCTCCCACAGTATCAACTTCAAAGAAAGTTCTATAAAGAAGATATTGACAGACACAAAGTAATTTGGGAAGTTCACTATGATAAAAGTCTGAGACCAATTTTTAGGACACTACCTGACTCCTTGTCTTCAAAGAAAAATAAAGAAAACCTTGTTTCCTGTAGGAAAATGCTATATAATTTAATGGAATTACCTGATTTTTGTATTCATTTATTCTCTTTTAAATATTTTAAATATTAAAAATAAGGTATATATTTATAAGAAATCATGACATAATTGTAATGAAGAGATATTAAAGAAAGCAAGTAGCCATTTCATTCTTTTCTTCCTTCCTTTCATTATTTATTTGTTTGTTTGTTTTTTAACACAATGTTTCTATGTGTAGCCCTGGCTGTCCTAGAATTCGCTCTGTAGAGCAGCTGCCCTCAAATTCAGAGTTCTATCTGCCTCTGCCAGACACAGAATGAGAACAAGAATAAGAAAATAAGAATAAGAATAAGAAGGAAAGAAAAGATATATAGAAATAGGGAAAGGTAAAAACCCAGAGGCAAGATAGATGGGATAAGTTTAAGTTAAGCTAGCAAGAAGCAAGTCAAGGTAAGGCTGGGCACTTATAAGTAAAAATAAGCTTCTGTGTGATTTATTTGGGAATTGGGTGGTGGGCTCCTTAAAGAGAAAAGAGCTAAGAGTAAAAAAAAACAACAACCAACGAGAACTTCTTGCATCTTCATCTATACCTTGCTATGCCAGTGATTACCATGACCTATAGTGCAGTTGGGTAGGACTGTTAATTGTTTTCTTCCCAAGTTAATAGGGAAGGGAAAAATTTCACAGGGTCCTACCATTAGGCAAAGGATTCCAGGAAATTAATGACTGCTGGGAGAAAGGGAATTAGCCGATCCCTAGGTTGAGCCCTGTGTTGGTTTTTCCAATGCAGAATGATCATTCCCCCAAACCAGATATTATACAAACAATAAAAATGGCATCAGCAGGTTGCAATTGTATACTTCTGAATACGCATACATACATATGTGAATATAGCAATAATAATCAAAGAGAAAAAGGTTGACCACTTGAGAGTGGAGGGACGTGAGAGGGGTTGAATGAAAGGTAACCTAAAGGTAACACGGTCCCAACCCGTGTTCTGTTGACAGTAGCTTTTGCACTGGTAGTTTCTGTTTGCAGTGTGTATCACTCCCTTTCAGTGATCTCCAAGCAAACTGCTCCTGCTTCTTCATATTTCACCTACTCAATGAAACCTATTGAGAATTCCTTCCTAATTCTCCTTATCATGATGAATTTTCAACAGTACTTATATACCAATATATCATGTGTGCTACTCATTCTCCGTACGTTTTTTTTAGTATCTGTTTTTGTTTTTGTTTTAGTATCTTTTTTCCTTTGGTTATAATGCATGCTTCTTAATTAAAGAGACTCCCAGCTATTCTAATTGCCTAGAATAGTGTTTTACATTCATTGGGCATTTAATTAATGCCCACTACATTGATGGATAATCAATGTTCACATGTCTGTGAATATTACAATTCTGAGAATAGAATATAAACACTAAATACATACACACAAGTCTATGTAATTATTTCTTCAATGATACACCTTATTTTTGGGTGAACTGTATTTGAAAAAGTAAACTCAAGATGGGCTCATGTTAATGATCTATATAACTACTAAAAAAGTGAAGAGATTACAATAAGCTCTTGAGTTGCTATATCTGTCTAAGAAGAATTTTTCAGCTCTTCACTAGAAGGCTATTAAAATCAATAACCTACTCCTCTATATTATTTTCTCTAAAACTATACAGGGTGTATGATTTTACTTGAAAGCATTAATAACATGCTTAGAAAATTAAATGAATATATTTAGCATAACTGTCTTCAGTAGAGGAAAACTGTATTTTAAGCTTCCTGGTTCCAGACTCCACACTTTACTAAGTTTTATGCTGATGACCAAATTTCTCTTTGCTTGAAGCTAAAGTTATTGATCTATCATCTTCTAGCTCTACAGAGCTTGCTGGCTAGCTGTAAGAAAAAGACACTAAAAAAAGAAAATATTTCATTGAAAAAGAACCAACTTGTGCTCTGAAGATTATTATGGTGTCTTTTTATACCCACCTTATAAGTGGCCTTCCTAGGAAAGTTATTTCCATGAAATGAGCCAGTTAGTGATATAATTAGGCACAAAAGAATATGCGACCACAGGAAGAACTTTTCAGCTCACTAGAAAAGTTGTGTCAAGATTAAATCCCCAGGAATGCATTATTTGAAATCAAGACACACATCTCAAAGACAAAACATTTTCACTGGCTTAAGTATTGTGGAATATGCTGCAGACACTTGCATTTTACTTTGGCAAGCTTAGCCTTTTGGTCGTATCTTGGATGACAGCATGGCTGGCGCTTTGGTGGGCTTTCACTCAGTTTAGATTCAATGGCAATACTGGAATCATGAGTTATTCCATGCAAGGAAGTTTACTGTCAGGAAACTTCCAAGGGCTAAGTGCCCATCCCACAAAGAGTCCACAGAAGATCATAATGCAGACGCCTCCCACAGGTGCAAGACTTAGTAAGGAGGGTGGCCATAACACACATTTCATAGAAAACCTAGAAGTTGAGATGTCATGCACCCAGAACAGTATCGGATGTGCAATTGCTGAATAACTGGCCACACTTCATCCTGTACTATCCTCCATGGAGTTATATAAATGTGCCTTTTCAGAAAATGCTGAAGACTACAGCCCTCTCATCAACTAAAACTTGCTCTAGTACCATGGTTATTAAAAATGAGCAAGGTTCCAATACAGAGATTCCTGAGTTGTATTTGGAACTAAAATCCATCAGAATTATATTTTTGTTGTAAATAAAAACTTGCCTGGGTCAAGTAAAGTTTCCAGATCTCAGAAGACTCTACAACCAAGTTTCTGGACCTCAGAAGATTTGGTGACTTTATAACATCAGCTGTCAACAAAAATTATGGGTCAGATCATAAGGAGGACATTGCGGTTTTATTACAATTAAATTTATTAAGCACCAAAATGTCATAAATAAATATCCACACCAATTTTGTCTTTCCGCTTTTTGTAAGATTACAATAGTTAACTAAATTAAATAAAAATCAGATCATCCACAGCCTTTATTGAGCTGATAAAAATCCATCTGGACTTTGGACACAATAACAAAAGTTACACAGTAATACTAGAGCACATAGCTACCAGGTGATTAGTATCTTTCAATCCTTGTAAGATCAAATTGTTCAGTTCTTCAGAGTCTTACCATTTATTAAAGAATTTAAATATGCTTTATGATTGAGAATAATACAAATGATAGGAAAAAAATAATTCAAATAGGCATTTCTTACTTAATGGACAATGGTCCTGCTATGTTCAACTCTACCTCACATTTACCTAGGACACCAAACACAGAGATGAATATCATATGGTTTCTGCCTCCTAGGAGGTTAAGAAACATGCCAAGAAATAATTAAAATAGTGATTGGCATAAATGATTAATGGCATGTTTGCAGAAAGCATAGTTGTAAAGCAGCCATCTCTATGAGAGAAGAACAAACATCATACAGAAAAAAAAAATTAGATGATTCCATAGGATACTAAGAAGCTTTAGGACTAGAGGAAAGTGCATTCTGGGAAATTGGGCTAGCTTATAAAGTAACAGAGACAGGAAGCTGTGGGCTGTATGTACAAGCCATCAAGAATTTCTGTCTGTCTGGGATCTACTAGCTCAGTGTTCTTTCCATTCATATGTATAATTGCAAACCACTGGATTTTGACATAACTGAAATAGTTCTCTTCTAAATTCTTAGTTTTGAATTTTTTTTTAAACATTACTCCTTTAAATTCAGTTATGTTTCACTCAAATCTTAAAGATATCTCAGATCAAAAATACAGCATAGAGACTGGAATGTTCACTTAAAAATGGTGCACAATGTGGCAGGGCGGGCTCCATCATATCCCCCCAATTTTTCTTCTGTGGCTTGTTTTCCTTCCAGCCTCTCTCCTTCATATGCTTAGAGGATTAGATAATTTCAATATTTTCATTGCTATTGATATTGTTGCCTGTCTTCATTTCACATGTGTTGAATTCTACCTTGGAGATTTTCCATGTAATACTAAATAAATGAAAATATTTGTACACAATTGTATAGCATATTGTGGAATGAAAAACAGCTTTCTATGTGATTTTTCCCCCTTTTTTACTTATTGATCTTTTTATCTTCAGGTTAATCACTGGGCTTGAAACTCTATTTTTTAATAACTAAGATTTATGATTTTAATACTTATCAATTATGCTATTAACATATTTCACTGTGACTTTTCCCCACATGCATATTTCATATTTCATATACACCCGCCTTCTCTAATATATTCTCTTATTCTCCTTTCTCCATGCCCTGATTCATTTCCTCTTTCTGATCTAATACACCCTCTATCATATTAAGATTATCTTTTCTTGTTAGTTCTTGTTTTATTTTTAACCTAATTTCAACATAGGAATGAAGACATATGCAGCTTAATGTTGTGGCGTATGGGTTCTTTTGTTTGACACAATATTTTACTTCCATTGACATAACTTGTTCTTCTTTATGGTGAATAATGCTTCATTTTGTACATATACCTGATTTTCTTTATCCATTCTTCAATTTAAGGGATTCTAAGCTTATTCCACTGTTTCATTATTGTGTATAGGACTGCAATAAACACATATATGTTAATGTTATTTCTCCCCGGTATGTAATGATGTAATGGGCTATGTGCCTGGATCATCTGAACATGGATATATATATACACACACACACACACACACACACACACACACACACACACACACTTTTTAAGGAATCGTAGCGTTTTCTACCAACAATGTGTGCTCATTTCAATGCAGTTTCTTGGCAGCATTGTCCTTTTAAGTTTTTTTTTGTTTGTTTGGTGTTATAGTAAAAAGGTTTGAACATCATTTTATTTATTCATTGGCCATTCATATTTCGTCTTTTGAGAAGTGTCTTGTCAAATCATCTACCAATTTATTGATTGGCTTACCTTTCCTTTTATAAGATTTTTATTATTATTATTAACAATATTTTTATAGGAAGGAAGGGAGGGAGGGAACATTAAAAAAGGAGGAGAGAGAAAGGAAAAATAAGAAAGAACAGGGAAGCAAGGAGAGGAGAATAGGTTTATGGGAAGGGGTTTGTGTTCCACAAAGATAAGTTATAAGAAAAATGTGAAACATGAATACCAGAACAATAACCCATCAATGACAAGAATATGTTTGGTACCAATGTAATAAGAACTAAATAGAGTAGAAATTTATGCCCATGCACACATACCACTAGAGAATCACAGGAAATTAACACCAAGAATCAAGAAAAAAAAAAAGAAGACAATCTCAAGGACGTCAGAAGTTGCAATGACAGGGTGATAAATACTGTTAAATTGCTCCATGGTCAGAAGAGGAGAAGAGTAGCAGGTCAGAGATTTAAACTAAGGGAGATTTTACAAGAGCATATATGACTGAGATTTATAAAAAATAAATGGGAAAATCTAAAGAGTAGGTCAACACCATTAGGTATTGAGGGAATACTGCATGAAATTAAAATTATCATTAGTAATGTGACACCATTTGTGCATATTTTCAGACAGGACTTAAAGAAATTCGAAACACTTAAAATTGTGTGTGTGTGTGTGTGTGTGTGTGTGTGTGTGTGTGTGTTTGTGTGCCATATATGAGCATGTGTGTATGCATGTGTCTATGTGCCAATGTGTGTGCATGAAGGTACTACACATCAGGTTGGTGTCAGGTGACTTTCTCTATTACTCTCTGTTATCTTAGTTACTCTTCTATTGCTGTGACAAAATACCATGACTAGGGCAAGTTACAAAAGAAAACATTTAATTGGACTTAAGTTTTCTAAGGGTTAAGCCCACAATGGTGCAACAAAGACATGGCAGCAGAAATAGCTGAGATCTTAAATCTTGAACTGCAAGTAGGAGAGAGCGAGGAGGGAGAGAGAGAGAGAGAGAGAGAGAGAGAGAGAGAGAGAGAGAGAGAGAGAGAGAGAGAGAGAGAGAGAGAGAGAGAGAAGAGAGAACTGGTTATGAAATGAGTCTTTTGGAACCTGTAAACCAATTTCCGCTGTGACACCTCGCCCACCACCCAAGCCAAAACTCCTAACTTTTCCCAAACAGTTCCACAAATTAGGGACCAAGTATTCAAACATACGAAACCTATGGAACCATTGTCATTGAAATCACAACACCGTCTATTTTTTGAGACAAGGACTCTCACTGAATTAGGAGCTCACTGATTGGTTAGACTGGCCAGCCACAAGCCTACGTCTTGCTCCACCCCCACCCCACCCCCCAATCCTCCCAAAGCTGGGATTACAGATATGTGCCAGATATTTACATAGTTGCTGGGGATCTGAACTTGGGTCTTTACACTTGAGTAGCAAGCACCGTGAGAGTGCAGTAAGGGCCCATTAAGGGAGAATAGAAACTCTGGCCTGGGTGGAGACCTAATATCATTCCAGTTGGATTGGGTAAACAACCTAGCCAAGGGACCAGGCTAAAGGATAGATAAAATAGTCTTTTAATAAGGCAATACAGGTTTCTTTTTTCTCTCCTACAATTCCCACCACCCTTGGCATAATATTCTACAAGAGCTCTGGCTAAGAGCTCTGGTTCTGTAAGTCTTCCTGCTTTTTTGAATTACTCAGAAAAGTATAACTCTCCCTTGCCTTCTATGTCTACTCTGATCATGTGTTCTCCAATGCTTTGGGGTCTTGACTTTTTCCTGACATGAAGAAAATGGCCGCATTCCTGCCGTGTGACTGCCACCCATTAGGTGGCTGTTCTCTATACTGGCTTAAAACAAGTGGCATGGCTCCTTTTTTCTTCTGCACCCAAAACATATTTGTATAGAAATGAGAAAGTTAGGTGCAATAATAAAAATGTTAAAAGCTTTTTTTTAAATAAGAAAATCTAAAGAGTTTTAAATACAGACCTTCCCCAAAATACTACTGTATGCTGATTCTTGTCATCCCTAGCCTTCCAGTGAGAAAAAACAAACAGATGTGCAAGCACGTTGCTTCTGGTCAGTTGGTGGAAGGCAGCAAAGGTAGCTGGGAATTAGGACTCCATTTCCTCAGTGTCTCCTTCATACACTATAGAGATTCAGCTGCTCCTAGTTTGTAGTTTAAGTGGATTATTAAGCAATATGAACACCAGACCTCAAAATCATAAAGATGAAGAAAGAACATTTTCAAGTTTTTTTCAGGCTCCAAAATTAGTTGTCAGGTTCAACAAATAAAAATATAGAACCAATAGCTGAGGAGCCCCCAACTGGATCAGGCCCTCTGGATAAGTGAGACAGTTGATTAACTTGATCTGTTTGGGAGGCATCCAGTCAGTCGGTCCTGGACCTGTTCTTAGTGAATGAGCTGGCTGTTTGGAACCTGGGGCCTATGCAGGGACACTTTGCTCAGCCTGGGAGGAGGGGACTGGACCTGCCTGGACTGAATCTACCAGGTTAAGCTGAATCCCCAGGGGAGTCCTTGCCCTGGAGGAAATGGGAATGGGGGTGGGCTGGGGGGAGGAGGGGGGAGGAGGGAGGACAGGGGAATCCGTGTCTGATATGTAAAATTAAATCAAATTATGAAATAAAAAAAATAGATACTCAGTCCAATCTATTTTACTAACATGGCGGATATATATATATATATATATAATATATATATATATATATATATCCACAAATGATTATATTAAATATTTTATTTATATGAAGTAATTGACTGCTTCATAGTTTATCTGTCAAATCATATTCAGTACAAAAAACTGTGATATTCATTGTATTGAGTTAGGTTAAAAATAAAATGTAAAAATAGTGACTTCAGTTAAAAATAAAATAGTAAAATTAAAGCAACATATTAGCATATATTCAACTTATATTACTATTTCCTCAAAGCATTAGATACTAGCTCTGTGTCCTATTTACTATTTTCATTACATCACTATATAATAGTTTCAGATTTTTCTCTGAATTGTTATGTATGTGCACAAAACAGAACTAATACAGAGATATTCAGGTCATCCTGTATATTGCATTGCAAGTTATTCTGGGGATTCTCTCACAAGTTATTCACTCTGAAAACAAGAGTAATAATAGATGTTTATGGATACTGGTGTTTGTCAGCTCCTACTAAATACAATTTAATCTATGCTGAATTCCCAGCTCCTTCTTAACATGCTGCACAAAAGAAGACATCATCCTGTCTACCAGGCTCTATAGTAACAAGAGACCACTATGCCTCAGGACCATAAAGTGACTAGCTCTACATGCAATTAAGAAACTGGAGTTCAAACTGACTTCTGAAAATGTGAGAATATTTTATTTGCTCATAACTCAAAATTTGAATTTAGATCTGCTCTAGCTAGCTATTTTATCATGATTTACCTGGAGAATTTGGATCTTGATACACTTGAAGTGCTGAGTCATTCCTGAAATACCACAGCATCTGCTGTATCAGTACAAACCCAGTCTTCATTCTGTACTTTCTCCTGAACTTACTGTAGAATGATGTGCAAATCCTGCAGCCTATACATGCACAGAAGCTCTTAGGTGCTGGAGCACAAACCATGGTAGCTGCATGTCCAGTTCTGACTGGGTCAAGGAATTCTTGTGCAGTGAAAGCAAGTTACTAAGTTTAAATAGCATTCAGCAGTGTTACATATACAGGAAGCACTTAAATGTTCATTGTTTTAACTCTTCAGCCAAAACATTCTTACCAATAATATTGTATAGAGACAAAGGCAAATAATTAGCCTAGTGTCTCAGAGCAACATAAAACAATTCTATATTTCCTCCTGTCAATGGAATCATGAGGGAATTTGAGAAATGATTTTTAAATAGCGATTTATTTAGTAATTTAGTAATAGCGATTTAGTAATACAATTATATACACTCATCATTATAACGTTATATCATTGGAAGATGTCTCAGACAGTCCAAGAAAATAAGCAGTCTCACAGAGAATTGGGTATGGGTACTAACCTTAAATTCTCTCACTTGTTGCTTACATTTCTGACCAGTCTCCTATGATGTAATCATTCTGTAGTATATCAAGAGAGGAGGCAGGGGGATGATTTTTTGCAATGGGATCACACCAATAAAAAGAAAGCAAAAGATTCAAGAGGTGAAGCACTTTCTTCAAGTTCATCCAAAACGTTGATGACTAGTGAGCATCACCAAGATGTGTTCTCTCTCCCTGTGATCTCTACCACTAAGAATTCATACATTTATACGAACATCTCTGGTTGAAGACAGGACAGACCTAGCAACTGCTTCTAACAAATAAAATAATGGAAGACCCAATGCTAGATTTATTTATTTTTTTATTCACTGACGGAAAACAGTTACCAAGTTCTGGTAAACCAAATGAAGAAGCTCAGTTGGTAAAGAGACAAAACATCTTGCCAACAATCATGCTAGTGATTTTGGAAACTGACCATTCTACCACAGTCAAATTTTCATGTGAGTGGCACAGTAAATAATAGCTGAATGATACCCTCATGAGAGTCTCTGGAGTCAGAAACATCCAGATAAACTCTTCTAGATTCTTCACCATTAGAAACTTCATGAGATAATAATTTTTGTTGTTTTAAGCTATTGATATTTGGGTAAAATTATTATGTGACAGAGCTATGAGGAAAGAATAACAATTTTTCTAATTAAATCACAGTTTCTCAAAGTAAAGTGTGCCTTCTTTTGCTTTCACAACACATGAACAATAGCTTAAAATGCACTTAGGATCAATGCGCAGTGTATTATGAATGGGGAAAATAGTGTGTTGTGTTTTTCCTCTGTCTGTTAGTCTTCATCAAAACTTTTGCAAGTTGAAGCTACTAAGTGAATTGGACCCACTGATGAGCTACAAAACTGAGAGTGCTGGCTGCAGGACTCAGATAACACCCAAGCCGGGGCACAGTGAGCATCTCTGGTAAGCACTCAGGCTTTACCTAAAGGGCGACGGTCGAAAGAGAGTGGGAGATCCTAGCTGGATCAAGAAAAGAGAGGGAGAACAACGAATAGGAGACCATGGTAAATGAAGACCACATGAGAAGGTGAGAAGGGGAGGAAGCAGAGAGCTAGGGAGGCCCACGGAGATCCACAAAGATATCCCCGCAAAAGACTGCTGGCAATGGACGAGAGTCGGCAGGAACTGACCTACTCTGGTGATGGGATGGCCAGACACCCTGATAGTTGTGCCATAAACCCCATCCAAGGACTGAGGAACCTGGATGCAGACATCCACGGCTGGGCCCCTGGTAGAGCACTGGGAGTCTAATTAGTGAGAAAGAAGAGGGTTTATATGAGCGAGAATTGTTGAAGCCAAGGTTGGATAAAGCACAGGGACAAATAATCAAATGAATGGAAGCACAGGATCTATGAACCAAAGGCTGAGGGGCCCCCAACTGGATCAGGCCCCCTGAGTGGGTGAGACAGTCATTTGGCTTGATCTGTTTGGGAGGCAGCTGTGTGCATTGGTGCCGGGTCTTGGGCTCGTTGCATGAGTTGGCTGTTTGAATCCTGGGACTTATGCAGGGACGCTTGGCTCGGTCTGGGAGGGGGGACTGGACCTGCCTGGACTGAGTCTACCAGGTCGATCCCGGTCCTCAGGGGAGACCTTGATCTGGAGGAGGTGGGAATGGGGGATGGGCTGGGGGGAGGGGCAGGGGGGTGAGACGGGGAGAACAGGGGAATCTGTGGCTATTATGTTGAACTGAATGGTGTTGTAAAATAAAAAAATAAAATAAAATAAAAAAAAGAAGGCCTACCTCAAATCTGCCTCTTCGCTTTGGGGCACATA
The DNA here is from genome assembly GCF_004664715.2 of Peromyscus leucopus. Classification (NCBI taxonomy): domain Eukaryota; kingdom Metazoa; phylum Chordata; class Mammalia; order Rodentia; family Cricetidae; genus Peromyscus; species Peromyscus leucopus. The sequence goes on from NC_051073.1 coordinate 49,185,685, forward strand.
AACTTCTCTTACCAATTTTGCAGGTGATGGCAATTCCTAAAAATACATTGTTCAAAGGTGGATTCAATTAGAAATATTATGACAATGAAACTCAGGGTGGAGTACTTAAAATAGATCCTTCTTTTTCAGATAAAATATTTACATAGCAATCTTTGCAAACAGATTGGTACTTTAATCCTGACATTTCACTGTGAGGAAGCAAACTAAATTGTCCTCTGGGATCATTAAAAATATGCCAGCAAGTGAAAAGTGATCAAGATGAATCTTTGCTGAGACCAAGTGGCATGTAATCATAGGTAATCAGGGAGAGAGAACCTTCCACATTTCGTTTCCATGAATGAGGATGGGAAGATTTTGGACTATATACAGGGCTGGTTCTCTAACTAGAGAAAAGATGCTGGTTGCAAATGCATTTGGGAAGAGATTGAGATCACATCTGGGGGAGCTTCCTAGAAGGGGAAGGGTCTGAGTTATAGAGTTAGGTGCGATCTGATGCCATGGTTGTCAGGGAAAGGGGCTACCTCTGATTACAATGTGGGATTTTATTCAAATTGTCTCCTAGGCATCTTTAGTTTGGATTCTTTCTTGGATCCAGGCAACACAGAGAAGACCTACAGAGAGCATGAAGTATTTGTATCCAAAAACCTGACATTGGGTGCACTGCCCTGGGATACACACAGCGCAGCAGAGGAGGAGGAAGGAAGGAGCTGGGTTTCCTCTCAAAAATTAACCTTTAAGCTGTGAGACTTCCTGCTTCACAAGCCTTAGCCCACTTTCCATGTATAATTTTGCTAAAATTTAGGCATCACAGCTCACTTTCAGGTGCTTCTTCTGATTTATGTTTTGGATCAGTGGTTCATTTGTTTTCACAGCTACAGAACAAAAGATGTTATTGAGATTTGGAATGCCATGGAATTAATCCCTATAGTTCTATCAGTACACAACTATGGGACCCCTCCTGGCCAGTGCTTTAAGTTCTCCATGGAAACTGTACCTTCCCCACATCTCCCCTCTGACTCACAATCATTGTCATCTGAACACAGCACAGTAGTGCTAATAATTTTAAGTATGTCAAACCTGCCAGGAGAGGCTATTTTTCCTTTGCCATCTCTGGTTCTTATATTTGGGATTGTTTTCCTTTTTAAAATGTAGCAGTTAGTAAACCAGAATGGGCCTCAGTGTGTATTTAAAGCTTAAAATATTCTTCATGCATAGAAAGAAAACCTTGCTTTCTTGGCGACACCTGTGTGTATAAAACTAGGGAACAAAATACAGTTAAGTTTTCTTATTTAGATCTCATTCTTTAGCATTATAAGTCTGTTTTTTTTTAAAGGAGAGCCTATCTAGCTTTTCATCCCAATAGAGCTGTATAAAAGGTATGCCCTCTTTAGTTATTTGCCTTGCTTCATGGGCTCTTTTGAAAGGAACTCATTCTAATCTCCTAACACTAAGGTAACTGCATAATATTACTGTGGATGAAAATCTGGCCAATTACACATTTTTATAGGCTTACTATTAAGTTTCAAGTAATTGTTCAATACTTGCATAACATGAGCTATTAACATAGCTTATCATGTAGCATGCCGGTATTGAATTTCAATCGAAAGGGTTATTTAATAATGGCATTGAAATAAAAAATGAATTCTCCATACCCTGAGCAATATCACTGCTTTTACATGCTCTGCAGTCTGTAATAGGCTATTAGATAAAAGATAGTAATGGATTCTGGAGAAGCAAGCCCATTGATGATGAATAAAGGGCATGATTTTATTCTTACTTCAGAAAGAATGATGTCTGTATCTTCCTTAAAAGAATTATAGTCATTACGAGCTTCCAGACTTGCATTCCTTTGGGCTTTGAATATAGCTTACTTCTATGCAATGTCTTTGGGAGATCTAGAAATATTTTATGATATATAGAGAAAGATGTTTAGGAATGGAGATGCAAATGTTAAAAATACCAAGATTTGAAAGATAAAATTATTAACATTTTACTTATATAATGAAGAGTATGAAGAACTAAAATATTTCCTTAAAAACATAAAATGTAAGGTATAGAATTTTGAGTATTTTAATAATAAAACATTCAGAATACAAGTATTCAAAATTGCTAACCTTATATATGTACATTTTCTCAATACCAAATTATTACTAGACTAAATTGTGTATAAACCTTGATGAATTTTTGTTATATTTCAGTGTTAACAAATAAGTACCTTAAAAATCATTCTTAACTCTCTGATGTGTGTATGATCAGTCTGGCTCTGAACAGCAGGCAGAGAGAACCCATACCAAGCAGATTCCATTCCCATGTCTCCTTCACTCTGCGGTTATCCTTTATAACAGGGAATTTGAAAAAGATCCTTAGCTTATGTTTAAAAATCACAGCATAATTTCAAGTTACCATAGTGATAGTTTAAGTGACTTTTAAGGATTTTACTGTGGCAAGAATCTCCTGTTTATAGTGATCATTTAAAATTCCTATCTGACTGAGAAAGAAATCATTAACCACATTAGAAAATTTTATCAATTTTAAATATTGAGCAAAATTTAAAAAATGAGGAAACTTTCTATGCCCTTTGTAGACTCAGAAACGATTTTGAGTGTGATGCTGTGCTTTTTCAAAAAGGATTTGACTCTGAAATATTGAATTTTACTCCAGCTTTGCTGTGTCTTTCAGTAGATGATAGATTAGGCCAAACTGCCTTTGACAATTTGGAACAGATCAAGTACATTGGCAGTTAACATTTGAACTAGATGCAAAGAAACTTCAGGGGCCATTTCTCTGTTTCTTTGGAGTGATTGCATGACCCCCTCTGGGAACTCAAATCTGTAGCCACTAATATGGGTTGTATAAAAAGGCATAATATCTACAAACCAGCCAAATACTTTCCCCTACCCTCTTCAAATTATTTCTAGAATATCCATGGCATCCTATACAGTACAAATCTAATATGTGCAAACAGTTGCTAGACTTTTATACTTTAGTGAATAATGACAAGAAAAAGTCTTCATATGTTCAATGAAGATACCATTGAAGAGTATTTTCAGTCTATGATTGGTTGATTAAATCTAGAGGTAGATAGCCAACAGATAAAAGGATAGTTATGTATGATAAGTAAAGTAGAATTTTGTCAGTGTCCTGTTTTTGTTTTCTGTTTGTTTCATTTTGTTTTCCTACTTGATACAAGCTAGAGTAATCTGAGAAGAAATGATAATTAAGAGTATGCTTCTATAAGATTCACCTGTAAGTGTTCATTGCCATGAGTCATTGGTCTGGCCCGAGGCCTCTGGTTTCTGCTACACAGCTGATAATGGGCTCTCACCGGAACTCCCAATGACTTGTAGCAATGAGCACTTGCAAGTAAAGATGAACAGATTAAAGGGTAAACTGTCTCAATGGGAGTTATGACAACTTCTATAACAAGATTCTTCTTGTTTTGTTTATTTTAAATTGGTTTGTTTGGGACAAGGGAGGTTGTAAGGGCAGAGGGTGGGTGGGAGGGGGCAGAGATAAGTGGGATCAAAATGCATGATATGAAATCCACAAAGAATCAATAAGAGTTAAAAAAAAAGATTCACTTGTAGGCAAGCCTATGGGGCATTTTCCTAATTAATGATTGATGTGGGAGAGCCCAGCCCACTGTGGATGGATGGTACAATCCCTGGGCAGATGGTCCTGGAGTCTATAAGGTAGCAGTAGAAGCAAGTCAGTAAGCAACACTTCTTTATGGCCTCAACTTCAGTTCCTGCCTTTAGGTTCCTACCTTGGGCTTCCGACCTATTTTCCCTACAGTTGTACACAGACTACAGCTGTTGACTGAAATAATTTCTTTCCTCCTCCCACCAAGCTGAAGGTCATGATGTTCTAATACAGCAATAGAAATCCTAAGAGAGTGATGTATCTGAAGATAGAGCACTTGGGCCATCAGAGCACTATTGTCAACTCATTTGAGAACAAACTTCATTAAAAAACAAAGAATGCCTTATCACAGCAGCTGTTTCAAAAACAAGAAACTTCTCCTTTATTAAAGCATCATGCAGACTACAAAATAAGAAATCAATTGACCAAAAGGAGAGGATCTGTCTGAATTTTAAAAGCAAAATGAGCACAGGATCATGGCTTCCTCATCTATCACAGTGAAAGCATCGTTTTACTAAACTGGTAGTTCAGGCAGAGCCTGGTTGCAGGGAGACTTTGGAAATTCAGTCAGCCTCATTAACAGCAATACCCACAAAACATCTGTCATGTGTTAGAGAGTTTCTGAATTAGTTTAGACAGCTTATGTGTAAACACCATATTCAGTTGGGAAGTATTACACATATCATGGATGCAAGAATACAGCCCAAGTATTTTTCAAAAAAAAGATGTTAATGAAGATCTATCTGTCCTTCTGTGATTTAAAGTCTGCAACTTGAACATCTTTAAGAGCCTAAAATACAGTTTTTTGTTATGAGGCACTTTATATGAATGAAAGATAAAGAAATGTTTTCTCCTGTAGTCAGAAGGTTTCTCTGATCCTGCCTGGCCCTGTGGTTGAAATATCCAGCTACATTCTCCTCCCTTTTCTTAGTTTGAACCTATGTAGAATATATTAGTGTCATAGCCAGCAAACTATTTAAGAAAATGATTATATCAATGAAATAGGAGGGCACAATGAAATATTACATATATTATATATATATATACATATAATCACTCATTATGTGATATTTCATATATTCATAATAGAAAACCATACTAACATTATTAAAATTGTAGCCATTTTTCCAGTTTTTGAATCTCACACATAAGCAGTTCTCTCATTCTGTTGATAAAAGGAATGTTTAGCATAGACTTAATCTTTCATGGTGACCCCAGCACCTGTATCAACTTAGGGCACAACATGGAAGAAAGCAATTTGCTTTCCCCATTTTAATTTCTTGATTTGTAAAATCAAGCTTCATAGGATACTTGATCTAAATTATGTTTAGATTCACAACTTTTTGTTTGATGAATGGAAGGGCAAGTATGTATTATACCTATTACCCAAAACTATATAGCTTTTGAAAGGGTTGTATTTGTTAGACAAAGAAAATTGCTTAGCTTGGGATTAGGGTTTTTTTTTTAACCTTTTTTTATTTAAGATTTTTTCATTTTACATATAAACCACAGGTCCCCCTCCCTCCCCTTCTCCTGCTCCCCCAAACTCTCCTTCCCACACCCCCATCTACTCCTCATGGAGTTAAGGCCCCCCTTGGGTGTTTTATTTCTCCTCGACCACTTGTGAAGACACCAGAGGAAGAAGAAGGAAGATTGTACTGGCTTTGCCTGTCATCATGGCTGCCTACCACTGACCCCGCCTGCCAGATGTGAGTGGGTGACCTGACATTCTAAGGAAGAAGGAGGCTGCCCATGGTATTCTCTTGAAACCTTGGGAGACTATCAGAGGACAGGACACTTAGCTTTTCCTTTTATGATAGGGAGAGCTCCTCGCCCAGCAAGCAGCTCCCAACAATGATCCTCAAACACATAAACACATCCTTGACCTTTTTTTTTCCTTTTATTGAAAATGGATTTTTTTTATACAATATGTTCTGATTACAGTTACTCCTCTCAGTTCCCCCTCACTTCCCTTCCCATCTGGACCAATCTCCTTTCTCTCTCTCATTAGAAAACAAACGGGCATGTAAGAGATAATAAAATATTGGGTAAAACAAAAGCAAACACATCTGAAGAGGACAAAGCAGATAAGCAGAAGGAAAGGAGCCAAAGAAAAGGCCCAAGAAATAGATCAAGATACAGAGATCCACTCATTCAGTTACTCAGTAATGTTATTAAAACACAAAACCAGAAGTCACAATATCTATGTGAAGGAACTGTAGGATAAAAAAAGGAAGAAAAAAATAAAATTAACAAGTAAAAATTAAATATCTTTAATCCCAGAACCTGGGAAGCAGAGGCAGGCAGATATCTGAGTTCCAGGCCAGCCTGGTCTACAGAGCTCATTCCAGGACATCCAGAGCTACACAGAGAAACCCTGTCTCCAAAAACTAAAAAAAAGTTTTTAAAATCCCTGACAAGGTATTAAGAAACCAGGAATGTTCAAAGATGCCACTGAATTCATTGTCTGTTGGCCATCTGTTGCTGGGCATGCAGCCTCTATTTAAGAGTAGTTTGTTTCCCCAGTGAGATACCTTGGAGAAAACTAAATTTATTTGCAAGTGGTTATCAATTGGAGATAGCTTCTGGAATGGAGCATGTGTTTATTTATCCTTTCAGCTTTAGGACCCCCTCTAGTGCACACCTAAATAGGCCATGTGCATGCTACCCAATCTCTATGGGTTCATATGTGCATTGGTTGTGCTGAGTTTAGAAGGCCTTATATCCTTGGTATCCTCCATCCTCTCTGGCCCTTACATTCTTTCCACCTCTTCTTCCACAGTGATAGACCCATACTTATCATCCTGCACAACACTCAGCTCCAAGTGGATCAAAGATAAAACCAGATGTACTGAGCCTGATAGAAGAGAAAGTGAGAAATAGCTTTGAACTCATTAGTACAGGAAAAGATTTTCTAAATAGAGCACCATTAGCATAGGCACAAAGTTCAACAATTAATACATGAGACCTCATGACACTGAAAAGCTTCTTCATGGCAAAGCACACTGTCTGTTGAACAAAGCACAGGCTACGGAATGGAAAAATATTTTCCCAACTACATATCCAATAGAATTTAGCATTATAGATGGATGAGAGGGAACTGGGATGGGAGAATCAACCACTGAGAGGGAGCAAAGAGAGGAACAATGGAAAGAATATGGGAGAGACAGCTAAATTTAAGGGCCACTTGATTGGTAGTATGGAAACCTAACACAGAAGAAGCTTCATAAAATATATACATATATGAAGGAGATCTAAATGAAATTGCCAAATAATAAGGGAGACTGAATCCCAACAGACCATCACTTGCCACCAAATTAAGTTTTTAGTATCAAGAATGGGTTATATCCAATCCAATTGTTGGCCAAAAGGGTCCCTTGAGAATCCTCAAACAACCGAGGCTGTTGCCAAGGCTATAAGTTGCTCTCCACAAACTGATGGTAAGGTTCTATTGCTAAAGACAACACCTATACAAGTCACTGAACATGGAGAATTTGAGCTGTTACCCACCTAGAGTCTTCACTCCTATAGGCTAGTGTTCTTAGTACTGGGAAGAACTCTGCATGCTACCAAGAGAAATGTAAACACTAACCCAACTACAGACCCTTCAATCTACAATGTTGTCCTGTCTGCAAGATATGCTAGTGCAGTGGTGGAACAGTGTGGTGATATTGTGTTCCCCCAAATATTGTGCACCCTAATAAACTTATCTGGGGTCAGAGAACAGAACAGCCACTAGACATAAAGGCCAGAAAATAGTGGCACACATACCTTTAATCCTAGCATTCTGGAGGCAGAGATCCATCTGGATCTCTGTGAGTTCAAAGCCACACTGGAAACAGCCAGACATGGTGACACAAGCCTTTAATCCCTGGAAGTGATGTTGGGAAGCAGAAAGGTATATAAGGCAAGAAAACCGGGAACTAGAGCCTGGTTAAGCTTTTAGGCTTTTGAGCAGCAGTTCAGCTGGGATCCATTCGGATGAAGACACAGAGGCTTCCAGTCTGAGGAAACAGGATCAGCTGAAGAATTGGCGAGGTGAGGTTAGTTGTAGCAGTTCTGTCTCTCTGATCTTCCAGCATTTACCTCAATGCCTGGCACTGGGTTTGTTTTTATTAGTAAGATCTTTTAAAATTCTTGCTACAGAACAGAGCATATGGGAGTAAATAACCAGTATCTTTTGACTTACGGCCCATTGCAAGAGATGGAACCTATACCCAACACTGTTTGGGGTGACCAAGAACCCAAGACTAGATAGCCCAGGGTCATAGAGGAAAAGTAAATACTACTGTTCTACTAAAGGAATGTAGTAATAAAATGACTCCTAATGGTATTCTGCTATATTCATTGATAAGTTACTTGCTTGACTGTCATTAGAGAAGCTTCCTCCTGCAATGGATGGGAACAAATACAGAGACCCACAACCAGACAATATTAGGGTAAAAAAAGACTTTCGAATGCTTAGCCCTAAATGGGATGTCTCCATCAAATCCCTCTCCTCAGGTTTTACATCCTTGACTTTTCAAAAAATACCTTAGTGTTGGGAATATGACTGGGACAAAGAACAGTAATCACTCTTTTTCATTTCACACTATGAACACTGCTTTTTAGTCACATGAATTCCAGCCTCTATTTAACATCTCGTTTACTTATTTGAGTAAAAGCATGGCATTTCCTCAGAAGTTCTAGCAGAATTTGTATGTAAGGGAACAAGAAGAGGATATTTGTCTATCCTGGTTGATGATATAGAAAATGAAACAATGACTACGTGGGATTAACCTTTCAATGCAATGGTTCTCAACCTGTAGTTCCAGACCCCTTTGAGGGTCAAACTACCCTTTCACAGGGGTTACGCTACCTAAGATCATCTGAAAACACAGATATTTATATTACAATTCATTACAATAATAAAATCCAAGTTATTAAGTATCAATGAAAATATATAAATGGTTGGGGTCATTATAACATAAGGAATTATATTAAAGTGTCACAATATTAGGAATGTTGAGAACCACTATTTTAAAGTGAATAAAGAATAACATTGAAAAATTGCCACCTTTCCCAGAGAACCACAGGTGCTGTAGGAACAGTCTTCATTGGACAAACTCTTGGCCGACTAATGAATAGAATTCATGCTGGAGTGAATTTATACAGGAGACCTCCAGAGAACTGGTTCCTTGAACTGCTATTATGAGTAGCTGTGCTTGCCTCAAATGGCTTCTGAGTTTTATGGCTTACCCAAATCCTCTTCAGGAAGTATCATCTGAAGACCTTCAGCAACTACTTCTTTGTGACTATTATTTATGTTAGATTCTTAATAATCTATAGTTATACATGCCTGAATAAAATCTTTTAAAATTACCAGGATCAGAACAAAGAATGCCTGCTACCTTTTCTCTTGGACACAATATTTCCATTACATGTGGAGTGAAAAGTTTTACAGAATCCTTTCTTATAGTTTTTGAAGTAAAGCAACTTAAAATGCATTATACAAGGATAATCCCATTCCATCTTTAGTTTAATCTATCTGTAAAACAAAAGACCATACCAAATAAAATAACTCAGCTTAAGTAGCAATAAGATAAGGATAATATATATGCACACTCCAACAAGGGTCTCATGGTACCAGATAACTTTTTGCTGCTGTTCTTTAGTTGTGTGTGTGTGTGTGTGTGTGTGTGTGTGTGTGTGTGTGTGTGTGTGTGGGTTCTTGGGATTGAATCTAGCACCTCACATGGGTGAAGCACTTGCTCTACCACTTAGTTTAACACATACTCAACTTTAACCACCTTTCCTAGATCTAGATATTCCACTTCATGCTGCTAGGGAGTATATGAAACAGCATAACTCATTATTTTTAGGCGGCTCCATGAACAGAACAATTGCTGTAGAAGTAGGGTGCAGGAGTTCAGGTGCTAAGGACCATGTAAAACCTGGATGTGGAGGACCTATGGAGAAGTACAAGTGCAGACAAGAGAATCCTTGGAAGCTCACAGTGTGCAAACAAAGTGGAAATTGAGAACCAACACAGATGTTTTTTGAGCACCCCGACACTGCAGAATGTGCATGACTATATTCTCACACACAGTCACACACAGAACATGCATACAACAACACATATACCCCCCACACAAACAATCCGTGTACACAGATATTCACCATGCAAACAAAGTTCCTCTAAAAGAGTCTCATGACAGTGCTCCTGGAGAGTTTTGATTTTAAGAACAAGTGGACAAGATTGGGTGTGATAGCACGTGCTCCCTGTACTCAGAAGGTTGAGGCAGGATTATGAGCTGAAAACTATCCCAAGCAATATAGCAAGATGCTGCCTCAAATGAATAAATAAATAACCTCCAAAAAAGTAGTGTAAGGGGAAAAATCAGGAATCAGGTTAGTCATTTCTGTTTCTTCAATGCAGATCATTCTTGGAAGAGCAACAAGTTCTCTTAACCACTGAGCCACCTCTCCAGCCCTTCAGATCATTCTTTAGGGAACATGGTTTCCTTATTTTGCCCATTGTTTCATCATTTTAATTTAGATGGTTTCTGGCTATTTCAATACGTTGTGTTCAGAACATGCCTTTGGATATTTCCCTCACAATCTGCTTCTCTAGCAATTCTAATTTGCTGTTTATCATTCCAACTTTTACTATAGGCGACTAGAAATCTTCCTCTGAGCTCTCTCACTCACATCTGCACAACTGATCCAAGTACTGCCATTTCTATCTACAAAACGTCAGTGAGCTCCACTTACTTCCCTCTCAATGGTGACCACCTCAGTGGTGAGCTAGGGTCCTCTTCGCCGGAGGTGCTCAAAGAACCTTCAAACTGTCACCTGACAGTGTTGTCCTCTAAGTCATTTACACTCAAAAGACAGTCAGCTCATCTGGGAGTCCTTTCATAACGTCAACACAGCACTTATTTCTTTGTGTTTAGCATGCTATGAAAACTTTTTGTAAATGTAAAATTTAAAAGGGACTCATAACAGCTCTGAAGGCACTAGTGTGCAAAGGCTTTTCCAATCTCATCCAATGTTCCCACCACCAGCTCTCACAGGACCCAACATAATCTATGTTGTGGTCCTCACCTGTTGCATAGAGAAGTTTCCTTGATGAAGGGTGAAGATTACACTTATCTGGGAATAAAAGGACATATGTTTATAGATTTTCCAGTAGCCATGCTTTCACTAGCACCATGCATCATTTAGGTTTCCATACCAGATATGGTATCCACTCTGGTTGAGTGGGTTTTAAGTCCAGTTAGAGAGCCAATTGTTATTATAAAGATATGTGTGCCACTACTTCGATCATAGGGTTATCATGCTGTGGTAGTCATTGAGGTGGCTTGTAAGCATCAGAGCTGTGGGATGGGGCCTGTTGATTGCCTCTTCCCTTTAGAAGTTTGCATGGTGCCCTCTAGTATCATAAAGTATAGTCTCAAGGGAGGGGACATTCAATTCAGTTCTAGCTCAGAGTCCTTTGGGTCCTATTTTGAAAGGAATTACTTTGACCTCTAGAAAATAACCAAGGAGAACGATAATAGACTGTATGTTTTGGCAGTCTCTTATATTGCCCTTTCCTAAAACTCAAAAGAGGAATTCTCATATTTGGTATTTTTTTAAATTTTATTTTATAATTTAATTTAATTTTACATATCAGCCACGGATTCCCTTGTTCTCTCCCTGCCCCCCACCTTCCCCCCAGCCCACCCCCCATTCCCATCTCCTCCATGGCAAAGACTCCCCTGATGATTGAGTTCAACTTGGTAGATTCAGTCCAGGCAGGTCCAGTCCCCTCCTCCCAGGCTGAGCCAAGTGTCCCTGTATAAGCCCCAGGTTCCAAACAGCCAGCATATGCACTGAGGACAGGTCCCAGTCCCACTGCCTGGATGCCTCCCAAACAGATCAAGCTAATCAACTATCTCACTTATCCAGAGGGCCTGATCCAGTTGGGGGCTCCTCAGGCAATGGTTTATAGTTCATGTGTTTCCATTCTTTTGGCTATTTGTCCCTGTGCTTTTTTTTACATGGACAACCCAGATGTGAGTAGGGGTAATGAAGGGCAAGGGTCAAGGGAAAGAGAGCTTGACGAGTGGGAGATCCCAGCTGGATCAAGAACAGAGGGGGAAAAGAAGGAATAAGAGACCATGGTAAATGGAGACCACATGAGAATAGGAAGAAGCAGGGTGCTAGAGAGGTCCCCAGAAATCCACAAGGATACCTTCACAATAGACTACTGGCAATGGGTAAGAGAAAGCCTGAACTGACCTACTCTGGTGATAGGATGGCCAAACACCCTAAATGTTGTGCTAGAAACCTCATCCAATGACTGAGGGAACCAGATGAAGAGATCCAGTGCCAGGCCCCAGGTGGAGCTCCAGGAGTCCAATTGGCGAGAAAGAGGGGGGTTTGCATATCTGGTATTTTAAAAGAAAGTTTCAGGCTATTGAAATAGCTTGGTAGGCAAGGTACTTGCCACCAAGCCTAAGGATTTGATCCCTGAGATATTCATGGTAGTAGAGAAATGACTCTTATGGGTTGTCTTCTGACCTACACATCCATGCCATGGCTTGCACTTCACATACACACACACACACACACACACACACACACACACGTACATAAATGCAATTTTAAAAATAAAAATAAGTCATTTAAAGATAAAAGGTTGTCATTGAAATTTTCAATTTATAAGTAAATTTTAATAATTTGAAAACCTAGAGTATCTTATTTAGGAAACATGTCAAATGGAAAGTAGCAAAAGGTTTTTTGTATCTTTTCTTCAAAGCATTTTATAATAGAACTCATACAATCAGGGATATATTTTGAGCCTGGTTATATATGGTGTGAGGTCAGAATTGATGCCAAATATTGCTTCAAGTTATGCTATTTTTTTTCCTGGACAATAGTTAAATTTCTTCATTTTTTTGTTACCTGACATAAAAATCCCTCCATTTATGTGTTTGTTTTTCAACCATTTATTAATTCCCTCTAACTGCATTTGCCAATTCTGTGTAGTGTAATTTTCAACTGGAAGAAAAAAGAATGCTGGCAGATACAATTCTAACAAAGTGACCAAATGCAACACTGCAGCTAGGTCAGCCAGTGTCTGAGAGGTTGAATTTGATCCTTGGGATGTCCATGGTAGTAGAGAACTTACTCCTGATAGGTTCAAATAAGAAGAACAAGATATCACTTATTGTCAAAAGTTCAGAAATTGAATACAATCATTAATAAGTGGACATTCTATAAGAAAATTAACTTGAAATCCTTAAAAATATTAGGGGGTGGAGATCTGTTGACATTTGGATAATTGAAAGCTCAGAAAACTGAATGAAACCTGTGAATCTTGTTGGATCATGCTGTGCAACATCAACCACTGAAGTTGGAGAATGACATGGTGGCTTTTATCTTGAACTGTGAGGAGTTCTAATGATTTGAAGGAGACTTACAAAGGCCTATAAAGATAGATAAAGCTATTGCCAGATGCCATAAGTTATTAAAGAAAATCCTACTACCAGGGGTTTGAATTATTGGTCAAATAATCACCTGAGGTCCCTAAAGTAATACAGGTAATTGCTACTTTTAGAGGTTGCCCAGCAGAACCAAATGGTAAACCTATTAATGAATACACTCCTCATCTCAGTTGTAAGACACAGAGAAATCATGCTGGAACTGGGCTGTAAACTTCTTCCCTGTTAGCTCTTACAATGTCAGAAGTGCTGTACAGGCTATTGTGTGAATTTACTCAACTCTGAATGCTGTATGCAATTATACCAACAAGCCAGGAAAGATCAACTCACTGATAAGATTGTGGCAAGAGTGTTATTGGGGTTACCAAATACTTTCTGTTTCCTGGATTTGATGCCTCCACCACAGAAAGGAGTTCATGTATGGTACTATAAACTTGATTAAATGCCCATCATTGGGAAGGTATAGCCAAGAAACTATTTTGCTAAATGGTCAAACTGCCTTCTAAATAACAATATATAAGCCCATAAATTATTTTTGACATAAATTTACTATAGACAGCTAACAGTGCCTAGATGAGAGGCTTAAAAGCTCATTCCTCAAGGAATTATAGGTACTTAAAGATTCTGGAGGAGGGGTTCCTGAGGCCTTACCTTTCACCTCAAGGCTTTATGGACTGCTAATAGTCAGTAAGGAAGATTTTCTCTTTTTTTTTCTTTCAGTGGTGCAGCCATCTATAAATCGCTGGTATCTTTCTAAATAACGTTTCACCTATGCTCCTGAAAACAATCCTAATTGAACTCATTATCCCATCAAGTTACATTTGAGTTGAATCACTCCCTTAGGATTTATCATTAGTGTCTTGTCTAGTGAATAGACATTCATTTGTTTCCCTGTGAAAAGTTCAGATCACACTTGCTTCCTGAATGTGAGACATGACAAAACCAAAGATGAGTTTAGGAGAAGCACTTACATTGGCTCGGCTGTGGATAATGACACAGGCCACTGAAGATAAGCTATCTGAGGCTGGTGTCCATGAGGGCAATTCTAATGTGACTGTCTTCCCTATGCACCATGGACTAGCATGGCTTTTTGCCACAGTAGCAGTTGAATAGCCTTAGCTGTGGGTGAAAAGACATGCAAATAAATGTTTTCCATCTGAAGATGCAGTATCCATGGGGAGAAATCATATTAGCTGCCATCTTCTATGTAGAGGAGGGTGCTTTTTTGGATGAATCTATTCCCTCTAGTGAGAATGGGTACAAGTCGTAAATGGAGAAAATAAAACATCTTCAATAAATGGTGCTGCTCACACTAGATAGCTACATGTAAAAAAAAATGAAACTCAATCCTTATCTCTCATTCTGTATTAAAAAAAATCAACTTCAAATGGATTAAATACCTTAACATAAAACCCAATTCTCTGGCTCTGATAGAGGAGAAACTAAGGAATACACTTGAACTCATTAATACAGGATTTTCTGAAAGGGTCTGATAGGACATGTGTTAGTATTAGCAATTAATAAATAGGACCTCATGAAATTAAAATATTTCTGTACAGTAAAGGACAACATTACTCAAGTGAAGAGAAAGACTATATAAATGAGAAAAAATATCCATCAGCTATCCAATAAGGATTCAGGGTTAATAGCTAGAATAAGAACACAAATAAATAAACATCAAGATTTCTTCACCAAAAATTAGGTGACTATAAGAGTGTAGGTTTATATGTAGGTTCTAATTATATTCCAATGATCAATAAGTCCTATAGCTGAGGAGTTATTGGTAATTCTTAGTTGCTGGGAGAGAGTCAAATTTCTCAAAGAATATATCTACCACAGAGGATGGCCACACATCAAGAAGATTTGAGCAAAGTGACCTTGAATGGGAAAAAAAGTGAAAATTGACAGAAGACACAAAGTTGGATTGGAGGGAAAGGGGTGCATTTAGGAACAGTTAGATGAGAGAGAGTAAATATGACTGAAACATGTACAACATTCTCAAAAAATTATTAACATATGCTCTCTTTGAATCTGGCTTATAAGGCTGTAGGGATGTATGTGTGCATGGGATTAGTTTGAATACTATAGAGCAAAGAACACAAATAATTGAAGCTCTTCCCTCCTTAAGAAAAGGTTGCAGCATAACCTGAAGCAACATGAAAGAAAGCATTCCATGATGGACTGGCTTGTAAAAACCATTAGAATCACTGGGTTATGATGTTAGGAATGGGATGACAATACAGGATGAATAGACAGACACTGCTGAGGAAATTGGGCGTGATAGAGTTGGTGTTTATGTCCAGTCACAGAAAACAAGCTGATTCAGAACAAATCTTGAAACTGGTTTGGATTTGTAATGACATTGCTTGAGCCCTGTGTTGAGACATAGTATTTCCTGAGTAGGATAAGCTTTGGCAGATGTGAATGATTTAGTCTTGCATATAAATGGCATTTGCAAAGGGTCAAAATAATCAAGAGGCTATGAGAAAAAGATAAAGCAGATAAAAGGGCCTGACTGAGTCACTTAAAAGCAAATGTAGACAAGATTTGTGTAGAGTCAGAGTTCCTAAGGAAAATAAATTGGCAGAGTCAAATTTAATGCTATGAGCCTCTGGAAGGTTGTAAACCTGAGCAATAGATTAATGAAGTTATAAATGACAGAGTTGTAGAGGAGAAATTTTGTCTAGGAGTGGACAGTTACACATCACATTGTACTCCTATCCAGAGTAATGTGTATACATTTCTCTTCTGAAAGAAAGTAAACTGGAAGTGAATTATTAATCCGGCCATCTAATAATCTATGTAGCAGTGTGTGAGCAATGGCAGCAGCAAGCCAGGACTCCCCACCATAGAGATTGTTAGACATGGTGGCCCTGTGGCAGCATCCAGTTGCTTGCAGGCTTGTGACAAGGCAGTGTATCATGGTGCATAAGGTTCCTTAAATTTTTTCAACTAGAATGGCCAGGAAACAGAGAAAGGAAGGTATCAGAATCCCAGTTCAAGGGCTCAGCCCCAGCGACATTAGTCCTCCAATCAGGGCCTACTTCCTGAAGGTATCACCAGCTGGGGAACCAACTTTCAACATATAAAGTTTTCAAGGACATTTAAGATCTAAAACATAATGGAGCTGAATTATATGCCTTCCCCAACCATGCACTGAAATCTCAAAAACAAAATCAGAGACTGAGACAATTTTTGGAGGTGAGGTTTGAACAGAGGAAGTTAATTTTGTGATCAATAAGGTGATCTTTGATCTACACCACTGTTGTCCTTTGTGGGAGCCTACAGTGACTCCAGCTTCTGGCTTGATTCCATTTGACTCAGAGTCAGAGAGTTCAAGCTTGTCTTTGCTCCTTAAGGCTGGATAACAGGATGTGTGGCCAAAGGTGTGACTACTAGAAGTTTTGCTCTTCCAGGTCACATAACAGAATGTTTGGTCAAAGGCATGGTTACTAGATGCTTTGAGAGTTAAGGAGATGTTTATGCTTGTTTGTTTCTTGAACCATGGTGTCCTAGGGGTGGGGGGTCTTTTGGCTCCCCTTGCTTTGGGTATAAAAAGACTGTGAGAAATAAACTTGGGCTGCTGTGGTATTGACTCAGAGCCCCCCTGAACCTATCCTATGTCTCTGTCTTTTCTTTATGTCTATCTGTTTGTTCTCAGTCCTCACTAACCTGTTTAAGAACGTTTGACAGGTTGGAGGGGACCTGACAGTCCTTCTAAGAGAAGACATTCATGCAAAGGAGAAGGGGGTGTGATAAGTCACAGGAGAAAACAGACATCTATAAACCAAGGCAAGAGACTCAGAATACATCCATTTCTCTAAGGCTTGGGGAAGAACAACCAAGCACCATACAGACAAGATTCTTCCCTTCTGTGGTATTTTGTTATAGATGTTCTTATAATCTAACACTAGATGACAGGGTGCATGACATGGAACCACATGGTCAAAATCTTAGCAAGTGTCTAGTACAAAATATACTCATTAAGCGGTATTTGCCATTACTGTTATTAAAACATAGAAGTTTTTATGATTAGACATAGTTTTTCCCAAATAGTAATTTTACAATAAAATATAATTTCCTATTAATATTTAAAACAAGTCAAAGACTGTGACCTGAAAAAATTCTCTTAAAATAATAATTACATGTTAAAAGTGACCTGAGAGATAACTACTCTATTTATTTATTTTTTGTTTAACAAAGAATGTAGACTACATAATTGTATCTACATTAAAGCACTTTAGAGGCAAACTGGTTTTCAAAGAGATGTCTAGATATTTGTTTCAGAATTGTTTTAAAACACTACTTTATAGCTATGTTTGGTTTATGTCACAAAGCTGACATTTTCCCAAATGGGTGCTTTAATTATTTTCTTCAAAATAAATTAACATTTCCCTATGTTTACATCTTAGCTGTTTCAGACACCTGTAATTTTATAGGAAATATCTCTCTTTTCCTTAGTAAGACCACACCCAAGAGATAACTTTATGTTCCAGCAAGGATTCAGGTTCCTTTCAACCCAACACACTTATATTCACTGCTTTTTAACTTGCTGCTTCTCATTTTAAAAGCTTGTTCTAACCAGGTAGCTAGAGTGTAGTGGCACTGAACTAAAGGTCCACAGGCACAAGAAAGCTCTGAGAAAGCCCGTTGCCATGGAGTTAGGGTGGGAATGATGAACTAACTTAGTTGACAGGCATCTGAGGTCAATAAACCACCGAATCTAGATTAGAAAGCCAAACCAAGAGATAAAATGAGCAAATGGTATGGAAGGTGAATAAAATGAAAACAAATCACAAAATGTCCCTGAAAAAGCATAAGGAAATAAAAACTCAGTACATCATAGGAATAGGATGTGCAGAGGAAGTATTTAGTACATAGAAACATTTCTGTGTACTTCTAAGTCTGTGTGGGCACTCAAGAACTTGGGTAGAAAGAACCATACAGTGGGGTTGAAGGATCATGCTTCACAGGATGAGTAGGGGAAATTGGTAAAGTTAATTATTCATCTCTTTGATTATTTCATTACCATTTTAGCCACGCACAGCATCTGAGTATTGACATGACAGTCCAGGAAATGCAAACAGAAAAACCGAAATATACTAAAATGGTAACTCTTTCAAATTTCTGGTGTATTCTGGTACTCCTTTATCTGCCTGCCTCCTTTACTGAGGTTGGGAAAGTGCTAACCTTTATCTGCACTGTGAAGTCCACGCCCATACCAAAACCCAATCCTAACCATAGGGGAAATCAAAGACCTTGACAGTCACTCAATATTTTCAATCATATTTGTTGATTTGACTCATACCCCTGATTACTGGGCATCTGCCTTAATTCTACTGGTTAACTCAATCTCATAACCATCTGTTCCATTTAGCCTGTGTTTTGTCCTTACTAGTCCAGTCAAATATTTTGATTTCTTGTATAAATAGTTCCCCCATTTTAGAAACCTATTGTATCATTTCTGGTCCTCAAAGAAGATCTACACCTAAAAAACAAGATATATGGATAACCTCTGGCTTCTCCTGATGCTTAAAGAATCCTAGAATTCTAAGCCATGGCTCTGTGGCCTACCAGAGGCTCCTTTTGCTTCAAGTGGTGCTTGCTTTTAGAACAAAGACCTGCACCTTTTGGCCAGATCCCCAAACTGAAGCAAACCATTTCTCTCCACACCTCTCTCTGTATTAGCGTAGAAGACACTGTCTGAGCTGTGGCCTTAACAGCAACTCCTGATTTATGATACTAACCAATATCTGTTTCCTCCATGCTCTTGGTCAGGGTATGCTATAGTGAACTGAACTGTGTGATATGAAACTGCCTGCTACTCCTAAAAGGTTATAAATAGATAGACTCTTCCTTTTTCTTGAGAATTTGGTTCAGAGAGACTCCTGGGGATGGGGGACTTGATGGGAGAGGCATTCTGAAGCTGCTTTCTGAAAAGGCATCTGTGCCTCCATCCCCATATACGCACACTGGTAATGAAGCTTCTTTCTAGTCTTTAAAAAGAAGCTCCTTCTTCCCTTTAAGGCCTCATCATGTTTAGATTCTCCATATAGGTCATTGTTTCTGTGTAATGTTTTCGCTGCCATCTCGAGACCCACTCGTGTTCTTGAGGCGCTATTATTTTAATAAACTACAAACCTAAGGGGAATTATGAGTCAGGTGCCAGTTTCCTTTCTGGACTAGCTGATGTTGTCAGTCTCTTACTCCATTCCTCTGACACTGGGAGGTGGGAAGAGTTCCCTCATCCCTTATGTTGTGCTTCTTATACTAGGAATTGTCTTCGTAAAATTGCTTCCCATCATCGTTGCTCAGGTCTCTGTCCCAGTGAGGAAATCTCACTTGGTGCTACGCTCTGTATTCCAGCATGTTCTCTGTCCTTAACTGAGTGGTGTTTTACATGCCTCAACTTTTAAATCAATGATGTCCTCAGCTGCCAGAGAGCCTTGAATTTGGAGAGAGTGTAAGTGATACTGACACTCTATGCATAGAAAGTTGCCCTTCTTGATACTTCCTGATGACTACACCCTATATCTAGAAGTTATTATGTGGTGTCCATTTGCAGGAAGGAATCATTCTCTGTAGCCACTTGCCTTGATTACTGGACATAGAGAAGGCCATAGAGAGAAATGTGTCCAATTCAAATTGGTTTCAAACAAAAATGAACAAATAAATAGAAGACTGACTCCTTCCCATTTCTTAAACCTATATTGTGATGGTAGAGAACAATCTGTCTGTAGTTGTCACTCCTGTCCCAAGTTTTTCAAGAGCAACCATTATCTGAAATGTTCCCAAATTCTATGCCAAAGGGAAAGAGAAAATACTCTCAGGCTTCACATAGCCATTACTTATTTAGTCAGTAAGCAGTATACGTATTTCTGTCTGAAATTTACCAGAATTAGTGACTGACCTCACCCAGGCTCAAATCAGACTCCTAAGTACAAATGACCAGATGCTGCTGACAAACATATTGCTAGTATTTTTTTTTTTCAGTGATCTCATTGACTATGAGCGCCAAAACCTGCCTGTCCCAAAGTCAAAGAGAATGGGGGAAAGACACAAAGGGAAAGAAAATAAACACTGGTATTCAGAAAATGAATTCTAACAGAGACTTGCTGAGGTGGTGGCAGAGAAAGAATCAAAGGCAGAACCAAGAATCACCTTTACAGAGAAATGATTCCAACAATGAGCCATAGTCACTAGTACTGACAAGTCTAGTCCTCTAGTGCAACCTACCCCCTGATGTTAAGTGTATCACTTGTAGTTATTAACTAGTTTCTAATAGCTAGAGTTCACATGGAGATTCTCCCACTAAGAGGAGCTAAATTATATCCTTTGCCCTCAGATCATAAAACATATTAACAGGTTCTGTCTAGAAAAGGAAAATGTTGATGTCACAACTTTACAAGTCAATATTGGTTTAGAGATGGGTAGGGGACAAGCTTTCCTTTCACACCACAGGCTGAGGAACACTGCATGTGAAGGGACTTTGTCATTGAGTTTGTCACAGGGTTGAGCGTTTGGACTGAACTCCTCGTTCCTCTCGGTGTTAATGGATCACTGATTTCCAAGTCCCTTCAGGGTGACCTGGCAGGGAAGCTTTCTGAGGCCACAAGTTGCACTGCCTGCCTATTGTTGAGGTGAGTTACCAAATATCTGGGAGTCTGTGTTTGAACATCCTCATCAAATTCCAGTGGGTGACTATTTAACTTCTGAATGGAACATTGTTCAATAACTGGATGAACTTCATAAGCCTCAACTGAAGTCACTTTCATTTTTTGTTTAGACAAAGTTGCAAAACAGTTTATTATGGGCACTGTTCAGATTTGAGAATAAGTTCAAAATGGGTAAGCACAATCTAGTTATGTTTGGTCTTTAACTGTATAGAGATAACAATGGTAGTTAATGGTTTTCCTGAGAGACTTCATTCATAGATTCAAATTTATAGTCATTCATACTTCTCAGCTCCAAGAATTGTTTAAACCAGTATTTCTCAGCCTGAGAGTCATGACCCCTTTGGGAGTCCCATATCAGATATCCTGCATATCGGATATTTACATTCGATTCATGAAAGTAGTAAAACTAAAGGTACAAAGTAGCAACAAAATAATTTTATATTAGGAGGAAACTACGAAACAAGGAACTGTATTAAAGGATTGCAGCATTAGGGAGGTTGAGAATAATTCGTCAATCAGTTTAACACATTATGTTTCAAAAAAGTTAAAATAAATGATGAAGGACAAGGTACTCATAGAAAATAATGTAAAAGCATATTCAAATTTATGTTTGAAATAAAATAAAGTGCAGGGTAGAGCAATGAGTTTACCATCCCACTGAATAACACAAAGGATGGATGAAAATACTTATTTCTCCTTCCTAGATATTTAGAAAAATTTGGAAAAAATATAAAATATACTACCTGCATTTATTTGTGTATATTGGGGTGACAATAGTGTTGGGTGATACAAGCAGGAAGACTGGAGACAAGAATTAAAAGATGAAATGATTTTTGTAATAAAGGTACATGTATGTGCTTTTGATTTATACAGTTCTTACCTATTCTGAACAATTTTAAGAACAAGTATAATAGCCAAGTGAATTAATCCTTAATTAAAACTGAATTACATTGAAGGCTAAGCAATAAAGTTGATGCAAGGGATGTGAAGTATCATCCCCAGAAAAGCATTTATCTAAGATCCCAATGAAGTTTGTGTTTCCTTTGGTGATTTCTGGAGATTAGTCAGAAGAGTTGATTGGTTAATGCGCATCAAACTTGGCATTTCAGTTCTTTGAAGAGTGATTCTGAGGACATTCCAGGAATCAGAACCCCACTGATTAGAGCTTTAAAATTTCTTGATAATTTGATCACTTCACCAAGTTAGAGCATCAGAAAAAAGCCAGTATATGAAGTATAAAAAGCAGGGTAATATTGGTGCAAGTCCTTGAGAAAAGTTATTGGTTTAACTGAGCTATAGTTTATGTGAGTGTATCCAGCTTTATAAATTGTCTCTGTGGGGAACTCTTCACTTAATACAAGGTTTAAAAGGCAAGTAAGAATGATAAACATCCCACAGCCCTGAACCTCTAACCTGTTTCTCAATTTTTGTTCTCCTCACCTAAAAAGTGTCTCAGACCAAGCCTGTCTTTAGCACAGTTGTGCCACCTTTGTTGTTTAAACAATGTGTCACTGGAAAACCCCATCTCTTTTTTTTTTTAGCCATCTATACTTGTCCTTCAAAATTTACACACAATTTTCTTTATTTTCCTTATTTTCTCTTTTCAGTCCTGAGAAGCGGTATTTTCTGAAGGCTATTACTATGATCATGAGGAATCCAGAAAGCAATTTTTCATATGTCATTTGTCTACCAATATTCTCTGGAACCACAAGAGGGTCAGAGAGGCAAATACTTGCTTTTTTTCAGAAGACTGTCATTATCTATGTGGATAACTGACCTTCAAATCTGTGAAGCTCTTCAGTACCTATCTCTTAACATAGGATCCAGCATATAATTTGTGTTCTCTGGTTGCAATAAAAAAAAAACCACCATCAGTTTCTATATAAAAATTCCACGAAACTGAACATTTTCTAAGGATGTTCCATCAAAACTGAATTTGAGATAGACTTTTCTGGTAAGTCAGTAATAGCTACTGGAAGTCTCCACCACACAAACAAGAAATTACGAGTATAGGTGCTTTCACTTAAAAATTTAGTGTTTGGCCAAACATTTCTTTGTGTACTTGTGTTATCCCTAAATGCCTCTATGTGTGATACATAACTATCAACTCATTTATTAATACTACTCCCAACAAAATTACAATATATCAAGATGAATACTTCTCATTCTTTCTCATAGAAACTCTGGTTCTACAGGTGTATAATTGATGATAAACTATGAGAAGGAAGCCAGCATAAAATGATCATTGATTACCCCAAAATTGTATGGGTTTCCAGAGAAAGATTTAGTCATTTATTATAATATCAAGGGACTCTCTTTTAGCATAATTCACTTCCTTTTTATCACTTCCATTTTAGTTTTCAAAAATGTATTTGTATGTGTGTGTGTGCCTTTGAATATGCCATGGTGTTTGTGTGAAAGGCAGAGGACAACTTAGTGAAGCCATTTCTCTCCTTCTACCATATGAGTCCTGACATTTGAACCCAGGTCTTCAGACTTGGCATCAAGTGTCTTTTACCCACTAAATCATTTTGTTTTCTTGTGGCCCTTACTCCTTGCTTTAAAAATGGAAATAAGTCAGTAGAATAAGGAAACTAGAGAATGTGGCTAAGGCCTTAACTAAACACTTTTACTTCATTGATTTTCTAAAAACAAACTATTGTAGCCTAGACTTCTGATATTCTTATGAGTAATTCAATGTAATTTATTACTTAGAAATCTTCAATAAAGCAGCATATTGTCATACATCGTACACCATCCTATGGTAAGAATCCCAGTGACTATGGAGTTTCGTCCATACATCAAAAAACTCCATTTTTATTAAGATCAAATCCTCTTCTGTGATATATTAACTGCACATCTAATGATTCTGTTGAATTTATTACATGTAAACAATGTCAATCACTCAAGCAGCAGTGCCCTATAAAATAAAAGGTGATTTTTCTTTCTTTTTTGCCTCATGTCTTCCCTTTGCTTTTCAGTTTTTGAGGGCAGATGTCACTATGTACCTCAGACTGGCCTCAAACTTGCAATCTTTTTGTCTCAGCTTCAAGAGTGCTAGGGTATAAGGCTGTGCCATGATGCCCAGCAAAATGCACCTATTCACTTCAGTAATTATTTGTTAACAGTTTCACAGAGTGCAATTCAAATCATTAGTGTGTAGTGTATTTTAGAAAATATCTGGCCCAGATACCTCACTGCTGGATGAGGGATCTTGAGGAAGTTGAGCTCATTTATACGTAAATGGTCCTATGGTAGAAGTTAGAGTACAAAACAGCTTCCTCAACTCTGCTAGTTCTACAAATGCCGACACAAATTTAACCATTTAAAGAAGAAAATACATGAATGAGCTCATTATTCTCATTTGTTTTCTTCTATTATTTTTTTAGTTAGGATTCAAGGGCAGGCAAACTTAGTAACTTTTTTGATTTTATAATTTCAGTTTTTAGTGTGTTTGATATTATTGTTTCAAAGATTTTTAAGGTAAGTTTATATTTAAATGTGTTATCAAAATATGAATAAAATATACAATATTTTATTGTATTGTAGTATCTAAAGGAAAGGCTAGTATCTAAAAACAGTAGTACTGATGAAATCGTCCTCAGAATTGATTGACAAATAATGTGTATCTTTTTAGCTTTTTTGCTATTGTAGTCTAATTTTCTATATACAAAAAGGTTTATCTTAGAATAACTTTTAGCATATATTCCTGAGATATTCAATCAAAATTGAATATTAGAGATTCTTGTAGCACCAGTGAATCAATCAAGAAAGTTACTTATGGTTAGGGACAAGAAGAATTTCATTGAAATTATTTTTCTATTGTACTTATAAACAGTTATCAGTGCTACAAATTTTTAACCTTCAGTAATCTGAACATTTTATAGCAGTCACTGTATAAAAAGAAAATCATTCTCCTTTTGTTTCTATTAAGTGTCCTCAGATCACTGGTGTCAAAGGTCCTAGAATATTCATGTCCTCAAGAATGTCAAAGCCCAATGCTGGACATCATGTAGAAGAGGTGGGGAGCTATTTTTATATTTCATTTATGCATGTGTTTTTGGTGGCAAATAAACCATGGAGCATGTGTGGAGACCAGAGGATGCCTTGAAGAAGTCAGTTTCCTCCCTCCATCTCATGGGTCCCAAGGACTGAAGTCAGATTGTTAGGAATTGTGTCAAGGACCTTCACCTGCTGAGCCATCTCAATGGCCCTGAGGCAGTTATTATTAAGGTGTGAGTGTGTGTGTGTGTGTGTGTGTGTGTGTGTGTGTGTGTGTGTGTCTTTAAGATGCACACAGGCACCTTCAAATAAAGTAGTTATGTGGAGAAGTTGCACAAAAAGTAGATTCTATTATGGCTTAGCTAAATGGAGATTGATCTTTGAAAGAAAAGATAACCCTAAAGTCAGTCTGAACTTGAACAAATAGTCAACTGTTCCCAAACAAAATACAAAATACCTAACAGAATTAGTAGATGAAGGTTTTCTAGAAGCTAGTATATATATACACACATTAATAGTTTTTATTATCTACCCAAAGACATAGGAAGTAAGATCATCTGCTGTGAAGAGGAATCCAGTGATGCAACAGTAGGGGAAGAATGTTTGATACAGTTAAGTCTGAAAAGCCATGGAAATCACTCTCAGTAGAATATGCTGGGAAACTTCAGTGTAGAAAAAATTAATCAAAAATCCATTTTTGATTACAGAGAAAAAAATGAAATGAAAGTGAGTCTAAATTTCATTGGCTGCCAAACTGTAAAAGGCCCTCTTAAGAAAAGTTAGGGCAGTGAAGCACTGGGCCATCTGTCACTTTATTGGAAGTATCATTGTTCATCATTACTGATGAGAATATTTTAAGGTTAAACGTTCCTTTTTTTGAGACTAAGGAGACTTAATGGTAGACAGTAAAAGTATTTGATTCAAGGCTGTGTTGTTTGTTAACTGGAAGATTCCAGCTTCAGCTCCAGGGACCTTAATGCTGATATCAGTGTTGTAATCCCTGCCACACCCTTGGTTGGCATTCAGAGGTGTGAAATGATTATACAGAGATCTATATGTTGACATGTTTGAAATGTTGACAGCCAAAGATTGATAGGAAGAGAAAACTTTATGAGTCAGAGAAACTCAGCTCTGGATACTATTTCTGACTCTTGCTAGCAAGTTACCCAACAAATTAATTACTTAATAACATCTTGGTATCTTCATATATTGATTAAATCCTAGTTATTAACACTTACCTCCCATTTTCTGTGGAAACTGTGAATGATCACCTGTCAACCCAATAAGGGAATTAAGCCAAACATTGGAGCTGGAAAATGAGTATGTTTCAAAGCTTGAATAGAGCAGGATTGGTTTTGTCTGGTGAGTGTTTAGAAATCTAACAACTAGAAATTTACCCTCCTGTCTTTGTTTTGTTGTTGTTGTTGTTGTTATTTTGTTTTGTTTTCAAAACAGGGTTTCTCTATATAACAGCTGCGGTTGTCTTAGCACTCACTCTGTAGAACAGGCTGGCTTCGAACTCTGCCTTCTGAGTGCTAGGATTAAAGGGATGGGCAAACAACACCTAGCCTCCTTCTGTCTTTCTTAAACTTTTATTTGATGCTAAAATATTTCTGTATTTTTAGTTTTGATATAAAATTTTAATTTTAAAATATGACTTAACAATTCAGGATTTAACTGTGTTTGTTCTGTTATCTTCTAATAAAAGAATCTTTGAAAGCAGATAAAGGTTATTATAACCATAAAACTGCTGTCTTAAAACTGTTTCTTCAATATCTATAGTGTAAGGAAAATTTGATATTCTTAATAGAGATACATAATTTATAAGTATAACCTGATATAATAGATAATGACGTGGACGTTTGCTATAACAGAATCAACAAGCTAGATTTTTTTGTTCTTTTAATATACTTTTTTGTTTTATTCCTTCTATTTTTGTTTCATGAAGCAGAAATAGTTTTATATAAAATCCAAGACAAAAATTTCAGGCTATTTCCAATATCTGAAAAGTCCAAGCAATTTGAGTGTCTTGCTGCTTTCTTTTGTTACATTATAATACTTTCATAATTAAATAACTCACACCTAAAAGAATTTCTGCAATCTTATTTCAAAAAATCAATTTTCAAATTAAAAAGTTCTGTTTAGGTCACAGTAAGATTGAAGAATTTATCAAATTATTTTCAGAAGGTTAAACACATTACAATATTCTTTAAATGGAATGAATTTTTTTCCTAGATGAAGAACTTTTCTAATATAATCATATTTGACTTGCATTGGATTCTGCCAATGGAAATTGACACACTCTAACTCTTGTGTATTTACTTTGGTGCATGCGTGTGTGTGTGTGTGTGTGTGTGTGTGTGTGTGTGTGTGTGTGTGTATGTGTGTGTGTGTGTCTATGCATATATGTGATATGTGTGTATGTGTGTATATGAAATATATGTCTCCAAGAACTATTTCTATTATCTAACCCTGCCTGTGAAGAAGTTAAAGTAGTGTCATGACAACTTCAGAACCTGTTAGTAGTATTTGTACAGTTGTTAAGTGGTTGCTCAAGGAAACGAACACCTGTGCTATTATCTAAAAGGTCAGATGGGACAAAAGTGGGATGTGTCAAGGCATATGATGTTACAGTTGCTCACAAAGAAATGCCAAGTCCAGAATTTTCACAATAAGACTCATTCTGGACCACTCACATCTCTTTGGTTGACATGCTCAACATGGACAGGATTTTCTTTTCAAAGCATTGTCAGTGTTACTGAAAACATTTAAAAGAAACAAAATGGGCATAGTTGAAGTTAAGAACAAGAACACAGTCCTTCCCTACAATCATGGAAGAGAGCTATTATGAAAGCAGGTGTTCAGTGGCCTGGGTTTGCTAAATTTAGCCTTACCTGTGACTCACTGTTGAGAAAGGTTGACCTATCCAATTTTAAAAATAATACATTTAGAATAAGCTGGCCTATAGTGAAGTTGACCTATTAGCAACCATTAATGACATAATTTTAAAGTATGCTTTTCTACTGCCTTGTCCAGTTGTTAAAGGAAACAGGAAGTGCTGTGTATTTACATAGACCTTGCCTCCTTTGTTCATTGCCTCATTATGTTTCTAAGCCTCCTCTGCTGGGAACATGTCTGTGTATTTCTGGCTGTTTGGAAGATAGTAGGTTTGTTATTTTGACCATCGACTTGCTTTCTTCTGAGATTTTCAGTGTGTATATACATATATATTTCTTAATATAGCCTGTTAAGTCTGTGTAACATAACATTACTTGTATTTATTCTTTCTTGTATTTTATTCTTTCAGGGCTGACCATTCATCACTAGAAAACCAATTGGTGTGCTCTTCCTTAGGGAGGACTACCTCACCTGCTCCCAGCTTTTCTTGGTTGCCTGTGGTTCTTTGTGTAGAGTTGAGGCCTCCTGAGCTTTTCCCTGCACACTTTGGCATGTCCATTGGTGTGATCCTTGCTCATCTCTAAACAGCAATTTCTACCTAAAGACCTATTCAGTCTGGAGTTTGAGGAATAGAGCAGGGCATGTATAAGATAGATTTTTAAATTGTGTAGTCAGAAGGTAAAAATGTGATAAAGAATGATGATCAAAAGACCTCAAAATGAAACCTTAAATTACCTCTGTGAGACAAATCTGGAATATTCTGAGCATTAAAATAATGAATGTCTTAGAGAATAACATAATACATAATGGAAAGGTATAACCACATCCTTATATATTAAAGAAAACTAAGAAATGGCAAAGAGTCATTCACTTCAGAGTAGACTATAAGGGCAGAAAGATACACTTAGGACATTTCATCTGCACTCATTATCATCAGAGTAATAAGTAATGGCAAGGAAAACAATACACTAATGGTTCATTTATCATCTCGTAAAATTCTCATAAGTTATGAAAAATTTAAAATATAAAATAGTATTAGAGCATGCTAACCTATCATATTATCCATTTGATAAGCTGATATTTTTGACTAACAAAGAGACAAATTAAAATTACCATCTGAGCAGATGCTCCTACAAATATGAGACCATTTCTATGGTGATCACATTCAAACAGCACACCTTGAATGGGACCTTGTGAGACAAATTCAAACTGAGCAACATCTTACCCAATGTTTAGTCTCTCATCATCAAAACCATTAAGGCAGGTAGTGACTGAGGGGTTATCCTCAGTTGAAAAAAGCTCAAATAGTAACAGCTAAATAAAAAATGTGGATCAGAATGAGACCTTTTTACTTCATTAATTGTTTAGTTCTTAAAAATCTTATGAATTCTGTAGAGGCAGTAGCAGCTTACCTGTGTTAATCTCCTGATTTTATGTGTGCTTGTAGTTTCTGAGAAGGTTTGCATTGCTAAGTAATATATACTAAGGAGTTTAGGGTAATTGGGCTGAATGTTAGCTGTATATTCTAAAATGGTTCAATATTAAAAAAATATGTACTATGTTTGAAACATTTTTAGTTAATTTTTTTAAATAAAGAAAACAGAACAAGGCTTTTTTTCCTTTTTCTTTTTCTCTTCCTTCCTGTTCCTACTGTTGAGCCAGAGGCAGGTAACTCTCTGTTGACTTACAAAAACACTCTTCTCAAGAGTTGCTCCTTCACAGAGAAAGAAGAGTGTTTCAGTGTCCTGAAGGAGAACAGAGACATCAAAGGTACAGAGTCACTGACTCTCATTGGTCTGTAGACTTCCAATGACCCAATCATAGCATTCAACCACACAGCTGCCTTTTACGATATTCTCTCCTGCTTCTGGGTAACTAAACATATTAATATTGATTGGAGATTATAGTTACAAAATAATAGGTACAATTTTATGTTACTCCCTCAGTGAGCCAAGGGCTCTATGTGCCTCTATCACTCAATGGCTATAAATCTCTATTCCATAGTAACTGCATTTCCCATGAAAGTTCATAAAACCAACTTAATAGTGCTTATTTGAATGAACTTAGTTACATTCACTCGTGCATGTTTTGTCATAATAAACCTAAAAGTACACTTATATGATCAATATGGATGTTTCTTTTGACAATAAATGTCCTTTCCATGATAAAATAGTCTTAGTTTTGAAGGGGCTGGAATGTGACTCCATCTTGCACACAGAGTAACTCTACTAAAGAAAAATGACCCAAGCCTGAGTCCAGGAAGTCCCCAAGTCAAGTTTAGCCAATCATCTAAACAATTTCAAACCTGGCTTTATACGGCTAGGGAGACCTAAAGTTACAGGATACAGCTGTTACTAACGATACGTGACTAAAAAGTCTGCAATGGGTGCAACTGTTACTAGCTCCATCCAGTCAATATGCACCCCATGTAACAGCTCCTTCACTGAATAATTATAACAAAGATTAGCTCACCACGCTTAAAATTCCCCAAGTTCCCGTGAACGGGGCCTTTGCCCAGCGTGTCATTGCCATTTTGTGTGGATGATCGACCCCTGCATGCTGGCTGTTTCTGCAGAATAAATGCTCTTTCTCTTTGCATAGTATTTGAGTCTGGAGTCTTTCTTCAACAATTCTCAGACCCTTACAGTTTTATTGTTCTATACATGAAAAATATAGAAAATTATAATATGAAGATCACCCCCTAATCCCATTTCTCTGCTCCTTTAAATACCACCATTAACTTAAAATATTTTCTTCTTTGTGGGCAGATTATACCTAATTGAATCAATATGTATACATAATCTATTATTTGTTGAATTTTAAGTGTAATTTCATATTGTAATTGTTTACTACCCCACAGCTCATTATAATAGTATTTATGATTTTCACAAGTGTACACTTAAATACTGTATGCACATTGGATACAGTAACAATGTCTATTTGTTAATCTATCCATTCCACTTGCAGCACAAGAGCCTCTAACATTGTAGAATCAAATCTTTATAAAATGTGTGATCAGAACTTACCTAGAGCACAGCCTTGATAAAACATTAGATAGTAATGAACTCTTTACTCTCAATTTTTTGTAGAGTCTTAAACAGACCAAGCTTGTAACTATAACCTCCTAACTTTTTCCTGTACATTTGGTTTGAAATGTCCCCCTTTCACTTAACATTAGCAGTTACATATTTCCCAGATGTCAAAGTGTGATTATCAAGATGTGCTCTGAAACATCCTATCTTCCTGAAATGTAGTTAACTCAACTTCTGAAATTTACTGAGGCCATGCACAATTTAGAATACAATCACACAGGAAATTTAAATCTCTCCCTTAACTCAGCAGTTAATATTGACACCCATTAGAATAACACAACAGGTTAATAACAGTATAAAAGAAATATAATTCTACTGGTTTCTCATTCAGATTTCTCAGTATTTGAAATTAGTGATAGAAAACAAAATACTTCATAAGCCTAATTTTTGCACAAGACATTAAAAATGTAACAAACAAAATATACTAGATTTTGTTGTGATTAAGTATATAAGTATTAATTAGGCATTTCATATCCTGCAGATTATAATTGCTATAACTTTGAAAAATTCATGATGGTGTGGATGTCTGAGACACATCAAGAAAAAATTTAAAGCTAAGTTCATAAAGAAGTTTTCCAATTGAAACAATTGTGAATCCTTTCCTTGTCACTGACAATCCCAGATAACCTAGACCTTAAGGAAGCCTTCTGTTTCTTTAGATATTGTCTATTAGTTCTGAGACCATTGAACATTTTTTAGGCAAGGGCCTCTTACTCTACTTTGATGGAGCAACTGTCCTGACAGGCATGCTAATAATAAGGGGTAATAAACACTAATAATAACCCAAATAATAAGGGAGACATTACAAAGAAAGTATGGATGGATGTCAAGAAAAATAATACACATAGTCTCAAAATTATTGTTTTTTTTCCCCAAAACAACAGTTACCTTTAACATTTTAACAGGTTATAACAAATCTATGCATTGCTTTGTTATCTGACAATTATGTTTTGATTTAGGCCCATTTGCTGCTAAAAATCCTTTTAAAAGCAAAAATATCAACTAGCATTTATTGGTTTCCAATGAAAATATTGTATGTACACATTTATTTTTAATCATTCTGAAAAGGACATTAAGATTTTTTTTAAATTTAAGCAAAGGGTAATTTTACACTTCAGAAATAATACTAAACAAGGGAGAAAGAGGGAGGAGAGAGAGAAAGGGAGAGAGAGAGAGAGAGAGAGAGAGAGAGAGAGAGAGAGAGAGAGAGAGAGAGAGAGAGAGAGAGAGAGAGAATAGTTTAGTTCTTTGGAAGAAAAATTGGAATTATTAATTGTTTTTGTTTCCATTCTCTTCCAGTTCAAGTCCACTCCACCCAGAGATAGTGTTGTCTGCAGATAATGAAACAAGACCTTGGTAGACAACTCAAGATACTGTAGGATCTTAAGGATTTTTGATTCACTAATAAAGTTTCTTTCTTATATGTATGCTTTATATTTTCTTTTTTCCCTTTTTATTGAAAAGAGATTCTTTGCTCGCATAATATACCATGATTATAATTTACCCTCTCTCTACCCCTCCAAGTTCCTTCCTACCTCCTTGCCCATCAGAATCCACTCCTTTTCTGCCTCTCATTAGAAAAGAACATGCTTCTAAGAGATGATAATAAACTATAACAAAATAAAATATGAAAAGATAAAACAAAAGCTATCATATAGAAGTTGGACAAGACAAACCAATAGAAGAAAAAGAGTCTAAGAGAAAGCACAAGAATCAGAGACCCACTCATTCACATACTCAGGAATTCAAAAAAAAAAAAAAACTTTAAATGGAAGCCATAATATAAACACAGAGGACCGAATATAGACCCGTGCAGGTCCTGTGCATCCTGTTTCAGTCTTTACAAGTTCATATGTGCTTTATCATGGTGAACTAGGAAAAAAAACATTCTGGTCTTTTCCATATAATATTGCATGTTATATAGAAATAAAGAAAAATGATATAAAGTAACTATATAAAAGTACAGTAGAAAAAAATAAAATAGGATCATATAGCAAAAAAGTCATCTTTTACATTGAAAGTTCATCTGTCTCAGTGACATGAGAGCTGAGACTGCAAATGAGAGAATCTTCATGGGAATATGAAGTGTTCTTGCAGAGAGTTAATGCAGAGGATCAGAGGAAAACCCTGGGATTCCATCAGGCAGAACACAAAGTTTTGGAATATTTGTTTAAAATCACTGTCTACTGGATGTGAACACAAACAGATGCACGTTGTTTAGTAGAGTTGAAACAAAATGGAGTTCTAGTCTAAACCTCAATGGTCAGTGACTTAACAGGAGCAGCCAAATCCCCCCCTCTATCTCTATCTATCTCTATCTCTATCTCTATCTCTATCTCTATCTCTATCTCTATCTCTATCTCTATCTCTATCTCTATCTCTATCTCTATCTCTATCTCTATCTCTCTGCGGCATGTATGTGTGTGTGTGTGTGTGTGTGTGTGTGTGTGTGTGTACCTAAATATAAAATTGTTATTTTGAAGAGAAAAAAAAAAAAAAACACTAGATCAAATTACTGGTTTTAAACTAGAAAACTGTTAGGATAGTTAAACGATAAAGATCAGATATAGTTTTGTAAAATGGCTTAAATATAGTAATCATGAAGATAAAATAAAATCAAGCATATAAATTGCTTAGATTATGCCTCACAAAAAAATTCCATAGATGCTGTTGTTCTTAATGTTATTAAAATCCTGCTTTTTATTTAAGAAAAAAGTAATGGAGCCGGGCAGTGTTGGCACACGCCTTTAATCCCAGCACTCAGGAGGCAGAGCTAGGTGGATCTCTGTGAGTTCGAGGCCAGCCTGGACTACCAAGTGAGTTCCAGGAAAGGCACAAAGCTACACAGAAAAACCCTGTCTCAAAAAAAAAAAAAAAAAAAAAAAAAAAAAAAAAGAAAGAAAGAAAGAAAGAAAGAAAGAAAAAGTAATGGAAAAATAAATAAAAATAGTAAGCAAAGAAAATATAAACATGTTCAATTTATATTTGTTAGCACTGAGAAATCACTTATGTTAAATATATTTTACAGCAAGGCATTCAACTAGATAAATTCTATGATATATATGCATCCATGAATCTATTACCATAAACAATCAAGGCAGTAAACATATCTCTCACCACTGAAAACTGCTTTTTTGAAAATCATCCCTCTTGTTTCTCAATATCTGCTCCACCAAGGACAATAAACTATTGATTCAATTTGGTTTGCATTTACTAGTATGTTATGTAATTGGAATAATTAAAATTTTGCAGGATGACTTCTTTAACTTAGTATAATTCAGATCTTAGTTTTTCACAATGGGTGCATCCAAGTGTTTGGCTTTAATCACTGAGTAGTACCTCCTACTCTTTCCATTCACCTGATTCTAACACTGGGATTGTTTGCATCATTCGGCTATTATGTTATAAAATTTATTTTTAACACTGTGTGCATGAAAGTTTATGGATGAATGCTTTGTGTCTCTTTCATCAATGCTTAGGAGTGGGAGAATTGAGTCCTACAGTGGGTGTATGATTGGCTTATCAAGAAACTAAAAGATCATCTTTTAAAGTTTGTATCATTTTGCATTATCAGTTTGTGAGAGTGCCATTGACCTACAAGCTCACCAATGCTTTTTAAATTCAAATAACCTATTAATAACAAGTATAAAATGATTTTCACTTGTAACTTTAATTTTTGATTTTTATAGTACTGAGAGTTCTTTACCCAGTATAGATACAAAGCACTTAGCATAGGCGATCTACAAGTATTTTTTCACCTGTTGTAGTTTCTATTCTCTCTTTCCAGGGAATCCATTGATGTTTTGTAGTTTTAGGATGTCTTCACATGATTTTGAGTCAGGAAATGCAAATTGGCTGCCGTCATTCTTTTCCAGAAGCTGCCTCTCTCAGTGCTCCAGCCCTGTTGCCAAAATTACCTCCAATGAACTATGGAGGGTCTGAGATTTTGCCCAATTTACAAACTAAAATGTTTGCCCAAATGTTTTCATGGATTCTATTTGAAAACATAAGACTCGTGAGTCAGAGATAAAGAATAATTTATCACTCCCAGAAATAGCATTAGCCAGTGCATCAACTTTAATGTGTTTGTTCCAAAGTCCTCATTTCCATGAAGAGAATTGAAGAAGCCTGAATTTGGCAAAACCAAGTATTTTTCTATTGTTTTTAACCATTATGCTCTTTTCTTTACAAGGAGGCTGCAGTGAGCACTATAAAACCATTAAAAAAAAATGGCCCAAATAATGGTCACTTAATTCCTTCTTTATAATAGGGAAGGGATCCAAGAGTCTTTGAGATACTTCCCACTAGTGAATAATTCGTTCCAGTTGTTTACATCAGTGGGTTATAGAGATTTGATGTTAATGATGTCTTCTGGTCATTCTTTTCACCTCTCAGCGTTTGGTTGTTGATGAGCCTTTTACCCACTGAAGGAATATAATTGCTTTTGAATTTTTTTGTGAATGTTTTACTTTATTACATTGTCTATCTATTGTTAGAGGTAAGGTCTCACCGAAATAGCTCAGATTGGTCTCATACTCAGTATGTAGATCAGATTGTCTTAGACATCATTCTTATCCTGTCTTGGCTTCATCAGTACTGAAGAGGGTACACCACCAAGTCCAAATTTTAGTCGAATTTGGAAAAATATCTTACTTTTAATTATTCAACTCTCTTCGCTGCATGTTTTCCTTTATTTTTTCTCATTTGGAAGATCTAGTTTCATATATTTGGCTACTTCAAAAATTTTTAAGCTGACTTCAAAAATTTTTAAGTGGTGTGTGGTTATAAATGACCTTTTATTTTGTATTTTAAAGTTAGTCTTTAATTGATTCATAGAAACATAAAAACTGTATGTATCAAAGCTTTGACATGATGTTTGATAAATCTACATACTGAATACTGCCCAAATCAGGTTAACCCCATTTATCTCCTGGAACACTGATTTTTGTTGTTGTCATTGTTATTCAAGGTTTCAGCATACTTTCTTGAAACTTTCTAAGATGTACTGTATATGTAATGTATGTGTATAGTCGCTGTTTATGTTCACCCTGATCTTCAATCACATCACTATTTGTTCTATTTAAATATCTTGGTATTCATTGATCAGACTTTCCATTCCTTCCTGTGCCCTGTTGACCTTGTCTTCTCTTATTCATCTCCTACCTCTCAACTTCCATGAGATGAACTTTTCTAATTCTACAGGTGAATGACATCTCATTGCTGTTTTGAGTATTTTTAAGGTTTTTTTTTTTAAGTTTCATTTTTTTAAATTAATGTGTACTTGGATATGTACTGTGTATGCTGGGGATGGGGTACCCACAGAGGCCAGAAAATGAAAACTGGAGTTACAGATAGTTGTGATAGGAACAATATGGATTTTGGGAACTGCACTCAAAATACTGTGGAGGAGCAAAATACTGTTGAACTCCTTCTAGATCTTTAAAAAAAAAGTATTTTTGATTAATTTTAAATGGCTTTTATTACCAATATTTTAAAATTCTTTCACCATCAATTCCTTTTTTCTTTATTTTATATCTTCTTTAATATTATATTCATTGTTAATAATCAATAATATACTCCTAGGCTCTCCGAAGTTCGTGGAAGAGGAGACAAGAAGAATATAAGACCTAGTAGATAGGGAAGAGAGCTGTGAAATACTGATTTCTGGGAAGGATCTTGCAGCTGTGCCCAATAAACTCATAATAGTTGAGCTTAATTGCACAAGATTTTCACAAGACCAAGTCATTCAAAATTCAAACAGAAAAGGAAGAGGATCCCCCAAGACTTCATGTCTACTAAAGGAACTATTGGTAGTTGATAAATAACGAGAGAGACACAGTCTCTCTGCTTTGAGGACATAGCCATTGGTAGGTTGTCTATGACCCAGAGAATAACCACATACCCATGTGCACCTTGGCAGCACTAATTGACTCTTAGTGTTATTAATAACAATAAAAAAGAGGTGATATAATTAGGAGTGAGATAATGGGGGAGGTACTAAAGGGAGTTGGAGAGATGAAATGGTGGATGGATATGGTCAATAGGCATTATATAAAAATATAAAACTTTTAAAGAATAAAAATACTATTTCAAATGTGTTTTCTTCTTAAGATAAAGAAAATTT
Source organism: Peromyscus leucopus (assembly GCF_004664715.2). Classification (NCBI taxonomy): domain Eukaryota; kingdom Metazoa; phylum Chordata; class Mammalia; order Rodentia; family Cricetidae; genus Peromyscus; species Peromyscus leucopus. The sequence goes on from NC_051073.1 coordinate 49,222,589, forward strand.
CACACCCATAAGCTCCTTCAAATGTTTCTATGTCTTCCCATCCCTGTCTGGAGTTCTCAGCTTTACTTCTGCTTTCCTGAGCATGTGGTGCACAGCTTTGGTAATATTGCAAGGTTTTCTGTGCAAGTTCTAACATTTACACCAGTTCAGTTTGGTTTTCATTTTTCTTTTTTTATTTATTATTTTCTCATACATTGCATCCTGAATGGTTTCTGTTCCCTCCACTGCTCCCAGTGCCCTCTCTCACCTCCCCTGTCCCCCATATCCACTGCTCCTCAGTTTCTCTTCAGAAAAAGAACAAACTTCCCAAGGATATCAACCAAACATGGCATAACAAGATGTAATAAGACTAGGCACAAACCTTTAGATCAAGACTGGAAAAGGTGTAGCATGAATCTTAAAGGTTCTTACTAATAAAATCAAACCTGAGCCAGGTATTGGGGTGAACACTGGAAGATCAGAGAGACAGAACAAGCCACAGCTATCTCACCTTGCCAATTCCTCAGCTGGTCCTGTTTCCTCAGGTTGGAAGCCTCTGAGTCCTCATCCAGAATGAATCCCAGCTGAACTGTGCTGCTCCAAAGCTTGAAAGCTTAACCAGCCGAATGCTTAACCAGCCACATGCTTCTAGTTTCTGGTCCTCACGCCTTATATATCTTTCTGTTTCCTACCACCACTTTCTGGGATTAAAGGCTAGCTTTCTGGGATTAAAGGCATGTGTCACCATGTTTGGCTGTTTCCAGTGTGGCCTTGAATTCACAGAGATCCAGAGGGATTTCTATCTCTGGAATGCTAGGATTAAAGGTGTGAGTGCCACCATTTTCTAGCCTTTGTATCTAGTGGCTGTCTATTCTCTGACCCCAGATAAATTTATTAGGGTACACAATGTTTTGTTACCCTAATAATAAATTTATTAGGGTACACAATCCAGTAGAACAAAAGTGTTCCCAAGAGTAGGCCAAAGAGTCAGAGATACTGTTCATTCCCACTGGAACCCCACAAAAATCCCAAGCTAAATAACTATAGCATATATGCAGAAGACCTGGAACAGACCCATACAGGTTTTTCATTTTTCATTTATTTATTATTCTGCATATTTGATTGGAAAGTAAATATTGTTAGATTTTCATTGGATGTTGAGTGATTTTGTATTCCTATACACCTTGTACATTTCTTATAATTCATAGCCAGTCATGTTGAATTTGTTTAGTTCTCTCAGATTTGTTTTTAAATTTTTCTGTCCATGCTAAGACAAGATCCTCTTCCTGACTGAATCATGGATATTTCACTCCAGCTTTGTGGAATATGCTTTATTCAAATTCACTCTCTCTTATAATCATTGTGTGCATGGGAGTGTTTGTGTTTGTGTGTGTGTGTGTGTGTGTGTGTGTGTGTGTGTGGTATTTGTACATGTGTTCATATGTGCACATGTTAATGTGTGCTTGTGCATACATGTGTGCAAGCCAAAAGTTGTCATCGGGTATCTTTCTGAACCATCTCTAGTTTTTTTTCTTTCTTTTTTTTTTCTTTTCTTTTTTTTTATAGCAAACAAGGTCTCTCACTTTACCTGGAATCACTAATTTCAATAGCATATCTTTCCCACAAGCTCCAGGGACCCTTTTGTCTTTACCTCCCCCAAACTGGGATTATAGAAGCATGCTTGTTTATACTGGTTTTATCCTGGCATATGAATCCTTATTCATATCTTCACATTCACACAGCTAACAATTTACTGAGACATCTCTCTAACTCCCTCATTTAAATTTTTTTTTTACCTTTTACTTATTTGCACTCAACCATCTTCAAATGAATATTGTAAACAGACTTTTGTATAGATTGAGAGTTCCCTCTGTGCAGTGCTCTCTTTTCTGCTACTGAGCTTGAGAATCCCAACAGCTTTCTTTTTTCCAGACTTCCAACTTAATTGCCTCCACTGAGAAAGACACTTCAATTTTGCCAAGATTCTTCTGTTCCTTGCCATGCTCTGCAAACTCCTCCTGAGAGTTTTATCTATGAAAACTATGGGGTTTATCTCATTTGCTTCCCAGCTCTCAGAGACCACTGTCCTTTCTCATTCAAAGTCCAATATTTTTATGTTTAGTTTTCTGTGTATTATATTTATTTTCAAGTTATTCTCAGTAGTTGGTCAAATCTTTCCATTGTCAATCTGTGTGGGCCATGAGTGTTCAATACTTATTCTTTTTATTTACTTTATCTCATTTATGTAAATGTGTATATACACAAGTATCATACATAGGTGCCTACAGGGGTCAGATAGAGGTCATTGGATCCCCTGAAGATGAAATCTCAGGTGTTTGTGACCTGCCTTTTATGGGTATTAGAATCCAAACTCTGGTCTTCTGATAGAGTAGTAAACACTCTTAATTACCAAGCCATCTATCTCTCCTATAAAATAAGTACTCATTCTTAATATGGAAATAATACTTCTCTATACACTAACTTATATTTGGATTCTATTAGTATTTAATCACAGTTTCTTCTGTCCAGGAACTAAATCTTTCTAAACCTCCTTTGCTTTAACTAGATAAATTCTAGGAAAATATATAAAAGGTCAGAACCCTGATACCTTAGGAAAACAAGAGATGATTGAGAGCATCTATCCATTTCCTCTGCTTGGAAGAAGGAGTAAGAAAAGCCAAGTGGGCTGGCCATTAGCCATCTTATTTGTGTTAGTCTGAGAGCACAGTCCAGGGTATTAAATCTTCAACTATAATCAGCTTAGAAAGTATGACCGAAAATGATGATTGGAGCTTGCAAGATCTGCTGATTAGCATTTCTGTGTAGCCAGGACCAGACAACCTCCTGGTTGAAAAAAGAAAAAAAAAAAAAAAAAGAAAAAGAAAAAGAAAAAGAAAAAAAGTATGACCTGAGGGCTTGATTATTTATATTCAGTGTGAAGGCACATTTCCAGGCACTGATTTCTCTCATGATTTAAATCTACCATTTGCTCAAATATTTGAGAATTCAATGTGCTGATCAACATTTGTTTGGGAGTCACACACACACACATACAGCAATAAAAGCACTAGTAATAAGACAAAATTTGGATTTTATTTCCTGCCAGTAAGTGCTATTGCTCCAAAGGCTTAATTCTGGTGTGTGAAACTCTATGTCATCCAAAACCAAAAGTCAATTGAGAAAGAGAGACTTTAAATGATTACAGGGGAACTCCAAAAATACAGCCATATGCTTAAAACATAAATTTCAACCTCAGTCATATTCAAATGCACAGTTCATGTCTCAATGAAATAGTACAGAAGAATATGAGCTGTCACTTATGTATTGTAAATAAGGGAGCGTTAAATAACAATAGAAATAAACTAGTAGCTTCACCAATGTGCCCCATTCAGCAATGTTTCATCTCAGGACTTACCCCTCTCAGAGCTGCCTTTCTCTTTATTTCCTAGCATCTGCCGGTAAGATAGCCTTCATAAATAATTTTAGTCCCATGGTTCATAAGCTTAAATTACTCTCTTATCTATATTCTACTCTAACAATTAACTTTATAAACTTTAGCTGGCATTAAAGTGTACTGGCTTTTCACACCCTATACAATCAGTCAGTCATTAGTAGATCACAACCTCAAAAAAAAAATCACACTCAGGTGTTTGGGCCCTGAAGACTCATGTTGAGATACTGGAGAATAATTAGGGGAAGAAAATAAGAGTTGGCAACCCCAAGAGATAGTTTGTAAATCATTAGATGGGCCTTTTGTTTTGTACATAATATAAAGCAAGTGGTAGGGTGTGAGTACATGGTTAGTCTGCAAGATGCTATGTGGCATACTTTTAAAACCTTTGGGCTTCAAAAGGATGTCATTTGTGCAAACAAAAGCTAGGAGGCAGAAGTTTATTCTGCCTCTTTTAAAGCAATAAACATTTGATATTTGTAACATGATCCTTAAAATTAACCTTATAAGTCAGGAGCTTAAAAACTATGAAATTTCTACTCTACTTAAAAAAATTATTAGCTAGTAAAATCAATCATTTAAATTTACTGAAATTTGAGTCTGGGTCATTATGTTTTGGATTCCTCTCCTGTGACAGTTAACATTTATATCTTGAGAAATTAACTTTTAAATTATGTCAAGTTTGTACATAAACCTCATTTTCAAATTGCCATTCCATTTACCCCTCAGATACTTGCTAACCTTTTTCATTTTAGTTTATTAAGTTTTCCATTCTGTTTATACATATCCCTGTCCTCAAATTAAGAGAATTACTTATTATTGTTTTGATTTTCTCGAAGATAAAAACAAAAATAAAAATAATGGAAAAATTCAAATTGATTTTGAACCAGAAAGTTGTCTTATATTTTTCTTTTGCATTTGTATGTTTGTGTTTGTATGTATGAGTGTAGGCATATGCATGCAAGCTTGCAAGTGTGAAGGTCACAGGACAACTCAGATCTCTGCCTTTGCCTTCTGTGTTCTTTGAGACAAACTATCTTATTATTTGCCTTTCTGTATGGTAGAATAGTTGGCTCTTAAAATTTGAGGAGGGAGGGAATTCTTCTATTGCTCCTTCTTTCTTGAAATTAATGCACTGGAACCACAGACATACACTACTATACCCAGCTTCAAGTCGGATCTTATGATTGATCTCTAGTCCACCTGTTTTCACAGCAAACTCATCCATCATGAGTCCACTCATCCATCTCTTCATATTTTTCATATTTTAATATTTACAGTAACATAGCAATTTATGATCAGGTAATAAAAAGACAATCAGATTTGAAATTTGTTAGTGCTGTCTATCTGGTGGTCACTCCTATACTTTGAGAGTATGCTTCCATGCCATTGAACTCTTTCTTTCTACCTAATGTTCATACACTATCAGACACTGGCAGTATTCATTTGTACATGTTTTATTTTTTCTAGTCTTGTTATTGCACTCCTTAGCTTTTTCCATATTTTCATTTTCTTCCACAGAAGACCCAACATGCTGTTAGTCTTCATGTGTGGCATTTAAACATTGTTGCCAACCTGGTGGTTGAGAAGGAAAATACAGGAAATGCCTGAGAAGGTAAGAGTAGTCTTGTGGATTATGGATTAGGAAAATGTCTCCAGGAAATAGAATGTTCCTTAACTTAAAAAAAAATGCTGTTTGTTTATTCTTTTGGCTCTTTGGCTTGTTGGCTCTTTTAGGGGCCTACAACCCAGCTCCCAAATAAACCACATAGAGTCTTATTCTTTCTTATGGATCCCTAGCCTTAGCTTGACTTATTACTAGCCAGCTTTTCTTAACTTAAATCATCCCATCTACCTTTTGCCTCTGGGCTTTTACCTTTCTCTATTTCTGTATATCTTTTCTTTCCTTCTTATTCCATGTCTGGCTGTGTGGCTGGTTCCTTCTTTTCTTGCTCCTTGAAATTTCTAGATTTCTCCTTCTATACACTCTCTCTGCCTGCCAGCCCTACCTATCTTTCTCCTGACCAGCCATTGGTTGTTCAGCTCATTATTAGACCAATCAGGTGTTTTAGACAGGCAAAGTAACACAGCTTCACAGAGTTAAACAATTGCAACATAAACGAATGCAACACATCTTTGCATCATTAAACAAATAGAATAAACAAATATAACACAACTTAAAATAATATTCTACAACAAAAAGAATGCCTTCCCTTGGCTAAATCAGTAAAACCAATATCTCAAGCGCATAAATAACTTATTTCCACATCAGATACTCTATAGTTTATAGAGATGAATTATAAAATATGAAATCATAAGTAGCTATCAAATGCTGAGCTGAAGTTATATTCTGCCAAACATTGCACTATGTGAGGCCTTCCAGATAAGGTAAGATAGCAGAAGAAATCTGGTAGGGCATTATCATCACAATCCAGGGAGGTAAAACTGGTGGAACTAAGAAGTGCTTATTAGACTTTGGATATAACTTGAAGACATGGCAGCCACAATAACTGGTGGAATGAGAAGGGTAAAGGTAACCAAGATGACTTCAGTATCTTTAGCTTGATCAAAACAATAAAAGGAGATTTATCATATCTCAAATCTCAAAATTGCAAAGATTCATAAGGATTGGAGCTAGGTTAGTTTTGGAAATGTTAAAATTGAAACTCATATTTTTGGCCAAAGGAGCCCCAACAGGAATCAACAAAACAAAACAACAACAACAAAAAAACCAAGCTGTTGCCAAGACTATAGGCTGCTCTCCACAAACTGACAGCAAGGCCCTAATGTTGAAGAACACCTACACAACTCATTGAATGTGGAGGTGTCAAGCTGGTGCCAAATAGAGCCTTTACCCCTGTGTTCCAGCATCTTTGGTTCAGGAAGGCACTCTTCATGGTACCAAAAGATAAACATAAACAGCAAGCCAGACATGAAACCTTTATTTACAATGATGTGCTACCTGCAAGATATGTGAGGGCAATGGTGGCACAGCGCTTGTGGGAGCAACCAACCAAAAATGGATTTGACTCAAGACCCACTCCATGAGATGAAACCCATACCTGACACTGCTTGTGTGACCATGCAGAGACTAGATAGCCCAGGGACCTATGGTAAAAACAAATGTTTCTGGTCTAAAAGTAGAAGAAAAAACATAGGGATAAAATGACTCCTAATGATACTATGCTATAGTCATAGATCATAGCCTTGTTCAGCCATCATCAGTGATGCTTCCTCCTTCAGCAAATGGGAACAAATACAGAGACCTACATCTAGACATTATGAATGAGAGACCTTGGAAAACCTAACCATAAATTGGATGTTTCTATCAATCCCCCCCCCCACCTCAGAGCCAATGGAACTCCAAGAAAGGGGAGGCAGTAAGAGTGTAAGAGCCAGAGAGGATAGAGAACACAGAGAAAACAAGGTCTTCTAAATCAACATAAGAAAAGCTCATATGAACTCACAAAGACTGAAGAAGTATGCACAGGGCTTTCATGTGTCTGAACCAGGTGCTCTGCATTTATATTATGGCTTCTGTCTTCGTGTTCTTATAGAAGTCCTGAGTTGGTGAATGAGAGGGTCTCTGATTCTTGTACCTTCTCTTGGGCTCTTTTTCTTGTGTTTTTTTGTTTTGTTTGTTTGTTTGTTTTTGTCTTGTGCAACTTGATATGGTAGTTTTGGTTTTATCCTATTGTGTTTTACTTTGAAAAAAAAAACAATACAATGAAAAAAATTGAAACTCATATCAGACATCCAAGAAGAGGTATCACAACAGGCAGTTGACACACAAGGCTACTAGCATCTAGGAGATCTGACCAAGCTGCAAAACTAAAAGTTGGGCATTTAAGTCCATGGTTCTGTGTGAGATTGTTAATGAGGGGTGTATAGAGAATCAAAAGTTCAATGACTCGGTGCTACAGTACTTTCACACTTAGGGAAGGAGGATATGAGGAAGAGGCAGAAGCAAAGTCAAGGTAACATAGGCAGAGATGGGAGGTGGGTACCTTATCCTGCAACAAGGAAAATAGAGTTATAAGGAGAGAGTGATGAATTGTTTCGCACACAACTGCTAAAGAAGGTGACCCACAAGTTGTACCTTCACAGCTCTTGTACATTGACATTCTCCTCATTCCATTCTTCCTCATTTGAAGGCATTTTCTTCCTGTCTTAAACCTCAACAGCTGTCATCATAGTGCTTCTAATACCACAGTGTATCTTGCTACCTCCTGTCCTCTGAAGTACAAAAGACACCATATAGTTTCTCAACACGAACACAACTCCTACCATTATTTAGAGTCTGACCTTCTATATTCTCCAAAGACTGTGCAGTTCTCTTTAGACATTACCTCACTAATCATAAGAAATAAGTACAAAGACATTAAAATTTATTTAGAAGCACTTGTGAAGAATTAATTGTCTAAAATAGGTCATGTAGAACATTTGCAATAAGTAAAATAAAGTTGTCTGTAGGTAGGTATTATATTTTTTCATAACTTCTTTTGCATAAATATTCATGGATACCTCACAGACTGGATCACTGAAACACCAGTGCAGAAGTCTCCATAAGAAAAACACCCAAATGTTGTGTCTTATTTAAGAATGTGATCATCACCATAATTATCCATGAGACCCTAAATCCATGGTATTATTGTGATACCAAATTATCATAGTTGCCTTATAAATCATTTATAGAGTTATCTGTTTATAAAATAGGAGCTCTCACCTCAGGAGAGTCAAAGAATTTATGCACCCAGTGTCTCACAGACAAAATGATAACATGAAATATGTGAGTATAAAACCTAACAGAGGTGCTGACACTTCAAATGTGTTTGTAAAGTACTCTGGCCAAGAATGTGTGATGGAATTCAAAGATAATTTTGGATAACAGGATGAAGAAAACAGAAGTATACAAAAAGGGAGATCAAGCTAGGCTTGGTGGCACACACCTTTAATGACACCACTGGGATGACAGAGGCAGGCGGGTCTCTCCGTGTTTGAGGAGCCAGTTACAATATAGCTGGAGCTGTCACGCAGAAAAGCCTGTCTAGAAAAACACAAACAACGACAACAAAAAGGGTCAAATTAAAAGTCTGTCCTTAGGAAAGAACTAACAAAATTAATGAGTATATGAAAAAAAAAGATTAAATCAAAATAACAAAGACACTCAGATAAAAATATTAATATTTATTTCTACCAGTACTATCCACATATCTACTTAAGAATTTAAAAGTAAAACTGACTCAGGTTAAGAAAAGAAAATCACAAAGCAGTCCTTTTAAAAACAACTGTGAAAATCTGACAACATCAAAAGCAATCTACACGATAAAGAATATATGCCATTTCTTCAGGCAATCATGAACCAGAGAAGGATTTTGAGTGAAGAAGAGACTTAATCACATGTGATTTTACTGGGATGAATATATCTTTGGTATATGGCATATACTGCAACACAAGGATGCATACTGCAAAACTGTTTATGATGCTCTTCCAAGGTGGATGTGTAACCAAAATGTGGCTTCCCACAGCACATTTGTTTAAACTGAACTATAGTAATGCTGTAGGTTTAACTGTTGACTTAACTTAAAATTGTTCCTTCATGCCATAGAGAGCTATAAAGAATCATTAAGAAGTGGAGTTCCCTAAATTAGATGGATTCATTAGGTGTCATTAAACAACATGCATTCTGCTTTATATATAACTACTAGGTAAATACAGTTTGGTTCACATGTACAGAATAAATGTTAAGTTTTTCATCACTGATTTTAATAATGTAGCTGCAAGGAAATATGCATAAAGATGTAGTAATTTATTTACATGTGAAAATAAATGTAAGATGTGGAAAAGTTAGTGAAATGGATAATTCTAGTAAAGTGAAACTTAAAAGGTAAAAGTCTCACATAAATAAAACTGTAGAATTTTATACCAAAAGTAACATTTAATAAATTGAAACAATTTTTGATAGAAATTTTCTTTTAAAATGAAACATTTGTATTGGGAATAGCCAAATGTAAGAGTTTTACAATTGGGAAGGTTTTTAATTTCTTTTTCTAAAATTATACTGTTTAAAATGTAAATTTAGGATTGGAATAATGGATCAGTACATAAAATGTCTGCTACACAAGAATTAGGACCGAATTTGTATGTTGGGCACCCATGTAAAAGCCAGGTGTAGTTTCACAGATCTCTAAATCCAGTGCTTTGGGAAGATAACAAGGGATCAATGGCCTGCAAGTCTAGGCAGTTCATGAGCTCAGGGTTCAGTGAGAGACCCTTTCTCAAAACATAATATAGAGAGGAATTCTGGAAGATACTGAACTTCAACCTCTGGATTTATTTAGAAACTGAGTCTTTGCAGATGTTGCATCCCTATTCCAACATGACTGGTGTCCTTATTAGTAAAAAACAAAAAGAAAAATCACAGAGATGGGCAGAGCAAAAGACTCCCATGTAATTCCAAAGATAGTGACAAGGATGATGCATCCATACATCAAACAAAGCCATGCAACACAAACAACATCAGAAATTTCAAAGGAAGAAAATAAAAGTTCTCCCTATACCTCCCTAAAGGAACTATAGGCATACAGACATCTGATTTCAGATTTAAGTCCTCCAAAAATATGAGAGACTAAATTCATTGTCTTCAGCCACACATGTTAAGGGAATTTGCTTTGACATCCCTAGGAAGCTAAAAAGATGAGTACCTTATCCAGATTTCAAATGACACTTTTCATAAAACATGTAAATCCCACTGAGAACCTCTCTGTTTTCTGAATTTCCTCATCTGTGAAGCAGGAAGACTGTTAAGTCCCTGTCATTGTGTTGTAAGGATTGAATGACAGTTCCTAAGTGTAGAAGCTTGCACCTATACCTGAAACAAATACAGGGTTTCATCAGAACTCATTATTTTATTATATTTGATAATCCTTGCAAAATGCACATCCTCGTGCTGAAATGGCAAGCATTACAGATTATTTGCTATTCTCATTAAATAGTAAAAATATGAAAAACACAAGTTGCCTCAAACATAACAAGACTTCAATAAATTTGTTTTATCATTTGTTAGTCTTGAAAGTAATTAATGTATTCCTTGTTATTTATTTAATACTAAATGACTTGTTTTAAATAGTAATTAATGCCTTGATGAACTCTGAAGTTTGAATGGGTTTTGTGTGTTTGTGACTGAAGTTTGGAAAAGATAAAAAAATGTAACAAGTTTATTTATTCTTAACAGAGGCAGAGATTACAATATTGTAACCAAAACCTAAGAACACATTCATCTAAAAATAAAATTTACAAGTATGCTGAATATTATAAATTATGCTACACTGACAAGGGGAGCAAATAAATGTGATCACAGTTACCATCAGGCCTATGGTTTATCAAAGAGAACAAGATTCAAGTTTGTTAAAAAAAAAAAATGAGGCATGTCTTGCAGAGGAAGAATTCATGAAAACCTATCAGGACATCTAACTTCAAACAAGCAACAGACAAGAGAAGAGATATACTATTTGAAAAGACAGAAATTAAGAATATATTAAATAGATAAATTTCCTATTTTAAATACTGGAATTATAGAAAGATTGTTTTATTTTTAGAAAATAAACACTGAACTATTCATGAGAGAAAGGATTATACTGTACCTGAAATCAAATCTCATCTAGATCAGTAAAGTATTATATAATACACACACACACACACACACACACACACACACACACACATATGTAAGTATTACATATTTACTCAAAAAAGATGAGTGCCTTATCTGGGCATAATATGTGTATATGGATTTATAGACATATATATATATATCGTTACCAAAGTTGGGCAAAATACTAACAGTGTAAAGCATCTTTGTAAGAAAATATAAGGATTATATAAACTAGTTTTGTAACTTTTTTATTCATTCTAAAATCATATCAAGGTAAAAATTTGGCAACAAATGATATGTCAAAAAATAACACACAGAATTTAATATGTAGAGATGTTCTGATTAGTCACTTAGAATATGAAGTTATTTTAATTAATAGCTTAAAGCCTGATTGGGAGAGAATCTACCCTTTTTCAAAAACAAGTGAATAACAGCTTCAGAGGCACTCACTTGTGGATAATTGTGCTCACACATAATTAGCTGGGAATGAGAATTTCTGCATGTTGTGTTTGTTCAAAACAATAGGCGTTTACGAATGAAGTGATAGTTTTACAAAATTGTTTCTGAGTCTTATTTCCCCCATAAACAATCATGTGGTTTCTTACCTCTCACAGCTGTGTGGAAAAACAAACACAGGAACACATGTAAACGTTACCACATTAGTCTGAGAAGCAACACTGAAAACATTCATTTCAGCACATTTTGTATCTATAAAAGGATTACCGGATAGATTGTTTTGAGAATCTGCTTACCTGTCGGAAGGAGAAATTCTTTGGTCACTTTTAGATATATACTGTGGGGGCCAAGATGCTACTTTTTTCCTTTAATGATTTTTTTTCAAAGGAGCTTTTCTTTGTGTGTTGTAGTAGGTTTCAAATTGGAAGGCTGCCAAATTGATTCTAATTTAGGTCTTGATATTACAAATGAATCTTTTTGAAAGTGTTATAAATCATCCTATGCAAATACCAATGCAACCAAAAGCCAGAACATAACAATTGCAGCTCAACTTTAGATAAACTCACTAAATTTTCCTTTTAATATCTGATTCAATTTCTATCCATCTACAGAATATATTCTTGATCAATAATACGCATACAGCCATTTATTTAGTGGCATTCTTTGAGCAATAACCCTGTGTTTTATAAACCTCATTCACATAAAGACCTATCATAATCTAGAGAATATGCATCATAATTATGCTACGAGGAAGTGGACTACTCCATACTGTAACATATTTAATTGATAATGACAATATTCAGCATGCCAAGATCATTTTCCTCAGTAGCAGTATGATACCTCTTCCAAGTGGGAGGCATAAAAGGACTCAAGGCAAGCTTATCAGAAGGGAACTCATGATTGGTCATGTAAGCCTAGCTGAGTGCACATGGCTTACAGGAGATCCTTACAACTGCCAATTTCTGTACCAGTATAATTTCTAACTGCATTGTAAATACTCATGCTTACACCCACAGTCAAGTATAATCTATCTCTTCATCAAAGAAGCTTCTTTTTGCAACAGAAGGTCACATCTGGACAACATATAGGGAACAACTGACCATGGGATGTGCAGCCCAAATTGACCCAATAAGGTTCAGGAATACTGGGGAAGAGGCTGCAAGCAAGAAAGATTGCTAGAGCCAGAGGATCAAAAAAGACTGTCATGGCATTGTGCTTACCGGCTATGATGGGGAAGCTACATTCACAATATGGTAGCAATATGACTGCCTAAACAAGATCTGAAGCATTCAAACACCAGTTACCATGTCAATGTGGACAGGGAAAAATCACTCACAGGCCCATCTCTAGATGAAGAGTTACAAACATTTATCAGCTGCTGAGAGATGGAGAATTAGTGTTCCCCAGGAAGAGCCCCCTGACTGGCTATTCATTACCAGGTAGTCAGCCTTGAAATCATGTACATAAAAGAAACACTAGATGTGTGTATTACATATATAAACTATATATACATATATAGTACATATATATGTATATGTAACAATAAAATGCAATTAAAGAAAAAGAAGATATAAATTTGTGAGACAGCAGAGTGGAGCATGGGAGGCATTGGAGGGAGGAGAGAGAGGAGGTATGATGGAATGATATCTTAATTAAATTAAAATATTAAGAAATAATTTAAAAAACCAACAAAAAGTGAAAATAGCTATATATTAGTTTTAACATTTATCTGCACTTATTTATTTATGAGTATTTCAGTGCCCCCAAATTTAGCAACTTGAAACAACAGTCACTTAGTTGCTCAGGACACTAGGGTCTGGCAGCATGGGTGTGCAAAGTGAGTGAGGCTCAGCTCTGCTCCTTACAGCATCAACTATACTCAGTCACATTGGGATGGGTCAGGCATTGTGTTGCTTGTGGATGGTGTAACTTACATAACTGGCCTCAAGTGTTGCCTGCAGCCAGGGGATGTCAGCTCCATCTATATTATATTTCCAGCAGGCTCTCTTAGGATGCCTTTATACAATATTTGATTTCTTAGAAGACAAGGGCAGAAATTAAGCATGCTCATGAGTCTTGCTTGGGCTTGAAAGGCATATCATGTCACTCTTCCATGTTAGTCAAAACAAATGTTTTCACAGGAGAGAATCAAAACCACAGTGAATATGCATATAATAACAGTAAGAAGACATCTATCTTAGTATGTGATCTATCACTCCATTACAAGAAGGACAGATTTTCTTTTTTTGTTGAGAAATGATTCTAAGTAGAAAATTTGTTTGTGTATATGTGAAATATTCAAATATTAAGTACTTTCTTATCTTTCTGTTCCACATTGTTATTGATCTTAACATAATGATCTTCAATGACAAAATAGGTCACTAGTTTTGTGTATCCTTTGCTTAAAGCATGGTGATCCTGTTCTGCTCCAGGTAATTCAATATTCTTTCTGCAAGAAGTAAATGGTCTTATATATGGATCTGTATAACCTGTCTGGTTTTTACATCAACTATAAAAATCTTAGTATTAAACCTTTCTATGGCTAAATTTAACAATTTGTGACACCATACAATCAACTGATCCCCAGAATTATCTCATTTTGCATTGTCAATAGATTTACTTTCCCTAAATATCTTAACTGTGGTATAATAATAATGATGGGCATAATGTAAAATCAGTTATATTTAAAACCTTGTAGGCATGTTGAACTCAGAATTCAGGCTTCCTTGAGAACAGTAGAGGTACATATCAACTTCCGGTACATGGTCTGTTCACTTCATTCCTTCATGAATTGACTCAATATTATGTGTGAGATATGAATATGGAACCACTGAAATAACATGCATCCAAGGGTACTTCATTTTAAATCTCAAAAGTTTGTCAGGCAAAGACTTCATGACTGATCTGTTAGCAGAGACATTTGGGGACTAATATAAAGAAGAAGGAAACTTCTTCAGCCTCAGGCATAGAGGCAATTTTCTTCAAGTCTTCATTTTTGAGGTGGATGTCTGTGACTATTGTGTCACTTAAAACCACAAGTATAAAAGAATTCTTGCTACTAAGAAAACAAAACAAAAAATCTTTCAGATATAGTTCTTTACTTTCTCTACTCATTTCAACACGGCTTGAACTTTCACAACTATATAGTATTGCCCACTGAGTAGCTGTACTGTTAAAAACACTAGTTGGATTGATTCAGTACTTACTGCTGTCAAGATTTCATTTCAACCTTATATGACCATCTGATATTGGCAGTCCTGTCACAAGGGCTGTGTCCCTCCTATCTTTACATTCTTTCTGTCTTCTCGGTAGAGTCGGTTCCCCATAAAGGACACTAGTCCTAGGATGGGTATAAAGAGGGAGAAATGGGCATCAGCCTGCTTTGAAGAACAGTAGCTACACACACCATGTGGCATGTATACCATTTGTCAGTATCATTCACTATTTCCAAGTAGATTGAAAATATAATCCCTACCTGGGTAGTAGCCAATACTATGATAAAGAAGCAAGAAAGCCATAACCAAAATAAACACATCAGAGTAGATTTTGTGGGACATTAACCCTCTCAATCTCATTATTCAAATTACACTGTGAGCACATGAATAGTAATTTCTATAGGACACATTTGCCATTGAACACCAAAAGTCCACCAAACACAATAATTGTATAGATAGAAACACCTTGAGAAAATTATTGTGGATATGCACTAATATTTTGCTATAATTATGATTGCTACAGTATTATTATGAGAAAATGAAAATCCTACTGTCTACAAACAAACAATGAGTTTGAAATTATAGGACATTGAATAGTTGGTAAAGCAATATTGAAATGTATGTTTCACCCTGCTACAGCTAAGGTACATGGCCTAGCTTGCCCCCAAAAAAACTAATCTTTTGTGCCAGATTTCAGAGGCCTGATGTTATGGATGTGCATCCTGCCAAAATTCTTTAAGAAGAAGAAACAAAATTAACTTTAAAGACTTGTGTGCATTGGAGATGTGTGCATATGAGTACATTTCCCAAGCAATCCATAAGAGAACATAAGATCCATTGTGACTTACAGGAAGTTGTGAGCGACTCACTGTGGGTGCTGGAGATCAAACCTGGGTGCTCTGTAAGAGCAGCAAGTGCTCTTAACCAACAAGCCTTTTCTCCAGTCCACCTAAAATTTACTTTAAAAATCCATTCTTCTTGCAGCAAATTATAAGACCTTCTGAAGATAATTTGTGGTGAACACAATCCTAGTGCCCCATCATGATCACGCTTTACAACACAACTGTTCGTCTTGGTTATGCTTAAAATTCAGTACAGCATTAACAACTGAGGTATCAACCTGACATTCCTCTCAATCTTTCTGAGCTGGCCTGTGCTAGTCAAAGGCGTTGCTTTGGAAACTACAATGTCCTTAGACTAAATGGGTATCAGAATGTGATCCATCACCTGGGAACACTAGAAATCTGCTAAAAAGATTTAGGATTATTCACTTGTTTTTGGTTTTTTTGTTGGTTGTTTTGTTTTCTTTTTTGAAGTATCTTATTTTTCTTATCATGCCCTCCTATTATTGACTACAAGTTTTGAAAAAGACAACAAAGCATTAGTATATGTACATATTATATTTATTAAATTAATATATGATGTATTATTAATAAATATATATAGGCAAAAATCTTACCAGAAATGGCATCCATTAATACACTCCTTTTATACAAAACAGTGTGTACTGAAATGAAACATTTTCAGATCAGTTAGGATCAATCACTATTATATTTTCTGTTTCACTTTTTATTTTTGTGGTTGAAAGTAACTCTTACTTCCACACTATTTTGTTGGTCTAAATCTTTGACCTGAATACTCAGAGTCTGCATAAACTTTTCCAGAAAGTTACTTTGACACCAGTGATATTTTCTATGAATATATGTCCTTGAAATAAAAAGACATTTCATTATCAAAACACCTAGTAAATGTTTTTATTTCAGATAGTATACTGTATGATCATTTTAATAGATGAAGAAAAGGCATTTAACAACAGTGCCAATTATTTTCTTTAAAAATACACAGAAGATAATGATAGCATACTGGATAAATCAGTAGTATTGAACAATGATATGGATGTCATTAATGTCACTGAAGTGTACATTTAAAGCTCAAATTATTGAAATAAAAGGACATTTTTAAATGTGGGAAGATACAGATATGTCATATGCATATATTTTATATATTCACCTTTTTGAATAAGGAAAGAAACTCACATATTGATGCATGCATGTGAGTCCATTTTATTGGCCTGCTTTCTGTTCTCTATAGGATACCAAGAACTTTGCATGATTCTGTTTACATTTACAAAAGTCCCAAGAGCTCAGAATTAGCAGTTTTGTTTTATAAATGAGGAGATTAAAGGTCAGACACTTGAAATTGTTCACTTAATTTTTCACAGCTGCTGGGCTCAATCCTGGTTCATCAAACTCTGAAACTGGTGATAACAGGGCTTTTGAACTTGTCTATCTTACATATGTTCATTACATTGCACTGGCCTAAGTACAAAAGGAAAGGTTTTTAGAATCAAAATAAACCATCATCCTTCTCCAAGTATACGCCTACATTCACTTCCTGGCATCTCAAAACATTGACAGAGTCAGTAAAAATAGGTCTTTGTAGTATCAATAAGAATTTGGAAGGATTATCCTGGATTATCCAATGGTCTGGAATTCCAATGACAAATATCCTTATGAAAAATACACAGAGTGATATG
This sequence comes from Peromyscus leucopus, assembly GCF_004664715.2. Lineage (NCBI taxonomy): Eukaryota > Metazoa > Chordata > Mammalia > Rodentia > Cricetidae > Peromyscus > Peromyscus leucopus. The sequence continues at coordinate 49,239,880 of NC_051073.1, forward strand.
ACAGAAAGGAGGAACAGGGACCAGGAGAGGATGGGTTGAAGTATTGACTCGATAGATCAAGGACTGTCAAGCCAGCAGGACCTGGGAAAATCAAGGAACAGCATCTCCCCATGGAGTCCTTGGAGGACGTGTGCAGCAAGACTGAGAAAATTGTTTCTGTCACTTTAAGAGAAAAAGAAAAAACAGGAGCCATCAAGAATGATAAATAAATAAAAATGAAAAGTTATAGACACGATCATTAGCTAAAATTAAAGACAGGAATATATAACTTCTCAATTTGGGCACTGGAAGCCCTCATCAATCTATGGGCACCCTCACTCTCACCACAAATTCAGGAAAGAAAAACTCAAACTGTCCTCATTTGGAATCTACGAGGAAGAAATGTCACAAAAACACAATCAATCATTTTTTTTTCTAGCACGTTAGGAATCTATGCAGACAGTTAATAAATGTGTCTGCTGCACTAGAATACATATGAAGCTTAAAATTCAAGATAGCTGTCTTGCTATTCCTCTTTGCTCTATTTTCCATCTTTCCTTTGTGTAGGTTTCACAACTGGTTCACTTGACTCTTCACTCTGATTTCTGATTCACCTGACTGGAGAAATATCAGAGTTCTATCTAGAGGTGATTTATTGTAAAGAATGTTGGGGTTGACACTATTCTGCTAAATTACTGAATTTGTTAGACATATTAGGAACTGATGGTTTAATTTACTACATTATATCAGTAAATATAGATACATTAAATCAACACCTTGCCATCCTGAAGGTAATTTATCTTTAAAATATGATATGTTTTGACTTTAGATATTAAATATGTATATATATATTCATTTCTATTAACTTACAGCAAAGTATGTATCTCCAGCATCAAGGATCAAGTAATCCCTAGAGATGGGAGGTTGAGGTCATTTATTTCAGTATGCCAAAAGTGTGCTTATTTATCTGTCTAAATACAGTCACATTACCCTGGATTGGGGGATTCCTCATTTCTGTGGCTTGCTCTGTGCTTTGGACAATTCATTCCATGTGTGAAACTCATTCCATAGTTTTTTCCTCCAATATTATCGGACTAGATTGGTCAATCTCCCAAGTAATTTTCATTTCTGAAATCCTTAGGTATAAGAATGCAAAGAGATTTCTACTAGTCACTAATTTTGACAAATTATGATGCCAAATGTCTTACTTGCATACCCTGTGTCTCTGACAAAGAAATTACTATCCTCATTTTATAGACAAGGGAGCAATTATTTAGTATGATTAAATAACTGATCAAGCAAACAGCTATGAAACTGGGAAGTCAAGATTGGAACTGTCATCATTTGAGTCTAAACTTGTAAGCTTAAACTCTTTGCTATTTTATAAACAATCTGCCTTAGTGTTTCTGATTTAGCAAACACTAAACTCCGGTCATTCACTTGTTGTCCTCTGGTCTATGCTATTCAGTGAAAAGATGATCACCACAATAGTACTCCAGTAATCTGTAGCTGTCATCAAACCTGCCATTGATCGCAGATCCTGCCATTGAAGCCTATTTCCTTCCATTTCTCAGTGAAAATGCCTTTGTGATACATGTGCTTCACCTGAGATAATATTCAGTGTGTTGACTTATAGTGCTTGGTTTTGCTTTTCTGTATCTCCCATGGCTATACATTACATAAAAAGGCTTTATAATTGTTTTATTTCTTTCATTTATATTATTCAGAGTAATTTATTCTATGTACATGATGCTCAATAAATGTTTACCAAATAAAAGAATAATCAAAAGGTAGGTGTAAATATCATTTTATATTGTACACATAATCAGTAGACTTGCACAGAAGCATACTTCATAGCAATATTTAAATGATTCTTTTTCCAATCGTTTTCAATGAATCTTGTCTTACTAATAAGTGTTTAGTCAATATTTAAAAGCATAAAATCCACCCTGATGTCTAAGCTTCTATCTTGGCATAATTAGAGCAGCCAAGATTATCTTGACTGATCATGCCAGCAAGACTTCCTGCAAGACCTCAGGAAGATACCCATGTGGCCTTTTCTAGTTATTTGTTCTGCATGTTACACTTGTACTTTCCCAAAAGTTAAAGTCAGTGGCTTCACACATTCAGAAATAGCCCTTTCAGGCAGTTTACTCTAATCATGTAATAAGTATTCAGTGTGTTTTTGTTGATTGACTCTAAATTGGAGTCAACTCATTTCAAATTATCTCTCTGCCTGGGGAGCTGCATCTCAGATTCAAAGCTATACGTTCTCCAGTGTGCCTGTTTAATCACAGCATTGCCAGTGATTCCTATTATCTAATTAAATACACTTGAGCAAAAACAAATGCACCTTTTGTTTAGGAAGGCTAAGCATGCTGCTTGCTGGGACACAGGAAGTAAAGCCTCTAGTGGTGTTGCTTGTTTTACTTGGAAGCTTATGATAACCAATGAAAATGACCCAACAAAGAGCAAGTCATCATTTTCACAGTCATCCCATTCCTTCCTGGAGACTGAAATCTACGGTTTTGCTAGACACCTGAATTTTCTATATGAAATGTTTCTCATTAGCAGAGATAAATACATACAGGGGAGGCTAGAAATGGCTACATGCTCAGAGACCTAAGAGGCACATGAAGAGTTGTGGTAATTTTAATGCCTCCGCTTGGGGAGGCCCTCACCAGAAATATCCCAACTTGCTCTAGCACCTCTCTATATGTTTCATAAACTTCTCTAATCCAGCTGTTAAACAGGCCATGGTAGGTGATTAAGACTCTGAAACCATTAGCACCATAAATGAGAGAAACTGAATTATTAGAAAGGACCACAGTGAACTCACTGTCTCCAACACCTTTTCCTTTTCAAGTAGGCCACACTTTCCCCTCCAACACTGATTGAGCTGTAGGACTGCTATTGTCTCTATTAGCAATCTTTATTGTAACTAGTCTTGACTCATGCATGGCTGACAACTGAGTGGCTAATAGACTCTCAAGACAAAATAGGTAACATTGATTTTTGACTTCTCCTGTGCTGGACCCCATTCAAAGAAATTATCATTTATGAAGCAACTCTAATCATTATTACAGACAAGGATGGATAAGCATAACTCTAAGAATTCTTTAACAGCCATGGACCAGGTAAAATTATCTTAATGTCTACTGAGGATATTAAATGTTGGAAAATGGACCAGTTATCTCTGGTTAGAGAAATCATGAACAGAACTCACATATTTATTTTCTTGATTCATGTCTTAGTTTAGAGCAAGATCATTGTCACTAGCACCTAGGCTGGCATGTGTCACAGATTATTATTCAGTGAGTGTTTGCAAGTAAGAACTCAGTACAGAAAGGGAGGTTCATAGAGACACACTTAAACCAAGTGGAAATTCTATGTACACAACAAACCACAATTAAAATGTTTCCTTGGCATTCAAATGTTAAGGACACGAGGACTCACATCTACTGTCTGCTTCCTTGTTTAGATTTAGTCTGAGGCAGGAATTACATACAGTGAATATTAAATAAAAACTCTCAGATTCTTTGTGTGTGTGTGTGTTTTTTTCAGAAAGAAACTGAGAAAGAGGTGAAAAGACAAAATGTTTCTATACAAGTTTTCCTGAGGGCTTATACAAAGGTCACATTCACTCGGAAATAGTACAAGCAACCAGAGACAATAGCTCATGTTGCCATTAGGAAAACCCATATAAGAAAAATACATTTAGCAACAAAGAGTCTTGCCCAAGGCTGTCTTTTGAACATCTAGTGATGGATGTTGGAATACAATTAGACTAGTAGAGTATACCATGCTTTGGAGTATTAGAAAGAAAGACAAGGGCTGCATGTGACTCTTAGTCACACAGTAGACTCAGATTTTTCACTCAGAGCATATTTTATTAGTTTGTCAACTCATTAGGGAGTTCACAACATTTCCACTAAATGACATTTTTTCACTGAGTCGCCAAATGCTTTTTTAAAAGGCATTCAGGGGTTCCATTAGGATCCTAATTTCACAAGTTAGCTCAGCTGCTAAGAATGCCAAATATATGATCACTTCAGCTTTCTAAGTCTGGGTGCTCTGAAACTTGAACTAAACCAAGTAGGGACAAAACCAGACTTGTGCCCCGCCCCACCCCCCCAAAAAAAACATTGTTGACACATCAGGAGCAGCATCATGGTTTTGGTGTAAATTCCCACAGTGCTTCTTGCTAATGCATTTCCCATGCTATTACATCAATCCAACTCTATCTGTACAAAGAAAAGCCATGTCAGTCAACAAAGCGTGATATTAGAGTTTTCTGGACCACCTAAACCAAGAGCAGCATGTACTGCAGCTGGGATTTGAGGCTTCATTTCCACTTGCCAAGGAAGAATGCCCTCAGCCAGTGTTGATAACCCTTCTTCCAGAAGGATCCCTCATCTTTTGTGTTTCTGAATCTATATTCACCCTGTCCTGGTCTTGTCTCCAGCTGTGATTCAGGCCCCAGTAACTAGGCTTAAAGTGGATAGATTTCTCTAATGAGATATTAAAGTCCCTTATTAAAAATTGTGAATTTTAGTGATCACATCCTAAACTGAAAATTCCAGCCTCACCAGTAGAGATAGTGAATCATTTGCCTGTCTCTCAACCATAATTTAAAAGCCCCAAAGCAATTCTATCCAAAGAATCAGATCCCAGAAGATCCTTTATAGTCTATTATCTATAATATGTAAATAAAGGAGATATCATATATCTATAATATATGACATATACTATATGTAATGTGTAATATAAAGGAGAAAATGTGTATATTTTTAGACTAAACAAGAGTTGAAATGTAAAGAAAAACATCTTTTAAATATTATAAGGTAATTTTAAATGTTCGTCTTCTCAGAAGATAATTCCAAAAGTCATATAATCATTTGCTTTTGACAGGCCAGAGAAGAAAAAGACATGGTATGCGAAGCGGTGAATGATTTAGTAAGAAGACAACAGAATAAGTTTTAAATATTCTTGGAAAACCACATACATAAGGACTGCATCTACACCACTCACATCCCTTCTCCTTTCTCCGTCTCCTCCCATGCCTCCTTTCCAGAAATAAAATTTGGCTTTTGCGTATGCTGTATATAATGCACATACAAACATATTCCTAACAAAATAAGAAATATTCGCAACTATTATAGTCTTCATTTATACAGCTAATCATGTGATCATAGCCTACGTTTAATAACTTCCACTACCATTCTATATTTTTTGTCCCCAACAACCACATTCACTGGTTGTGTTTCCTTGCCTGTCAAGGTGACTTTGCTCCTTGAGTATTTGAACCATTCAGCAGTCAGGTCTGAATTTATGTGTTGGGTTTCCCATTAACTTTAATCATAAAATATGTCATCTCCCATTGGCTAGGCCTGCACTTCCCACTGTCACTGTGGTGTAGCTGCCCTCTTTGGTAATTAAGACCAATCACAGGAACAAGCAAAGTGACTCCATTCCCTGTCCACTGATATGAAACCATAGTGAGTTCAGGGGCAGAGCTGACTTTTTTTTTTTAATATAGGGTTCAGTAGAGTCATTGCACAGTTCCCTGGGGAAAAAATTTTGAACTTTTAAGACTCCCAGACCATTAGGACATAAGCATATTTGGGGGGATAGAACACAGTAATTGCTATTAGATAAGTAATGTTAATAGTGAATAGCCCTGTTTCTATTTGATCTCTGTTAATCACGGTGAATTGCTATCACAAGGTGTCTGGCAATATCAGACATCTTCTTTAAGACAAAATACATTTTAGTTCACAGTTTCAGGGGTTAACTTGTTGTCAACTGGATCCACTGTTATGAGTTCCTGGTGAGGTAGACCATCATTGTGATAGGAACATGTGGCCATGGCTGAGGAAGTGATTTACTTCATGACAGCTGGGAAATAAAGAGTTCAAATGGTGATAGGCCTGCAATATACCTGCAGCTAGCCCAGATAAGCCCTATTGCCTACATTCTACCAACATCTCAATAATACCATCAAATTGTGAGTCCAGCAAGGAGTTTATCCATTGGTTAGGTTGAAGCTGTCATAATCTACTCATTTCTCAATAAGTGGATCTATCAGATCTAAGGACACATATGTTCCTTCACACACAAATCCAAACAATAAAATCATCCCTTAATCTATTCATTTTAATCTTAGCTATTAAAAAAAACATTCAATATAAACCCTGATTTAAAGAACACACAGCCTCCAGAACATAGTCCCAGCAGTTAACGATATTGTCACATACTCTCACTAAGACTATGTCCCCAGAGCTACTAACTCATTTGATCCATTAAGCATCTCTAGAATGATAGGGAACATGGTAAGGTCAAAGACTTCTATGATTACACTGCCAAGGGGCAAAGCCCAGTATCTTCCTCACCACAATCCATCTTAATTTTTGAGACAGGGTGTCTTACCTTTGCTTCTTGTTGTGATAAAATATTCTGACAAAAGCAATCTAGGGATAAAGAGTTAATTTTAGGTCAAAATTCCTAGTTACAATGATTCCATCATAATGGTGGAGTCCCAGTTGGGTTACAGATATGAACTGTTATACCTGACTGTTTACATAGATGCCGGTGATTTGAACTCAGATTGTCATGCACACTGAGCAAATATTTTGACTGAGCCATCTCCCAGTACTTTTACAAGTCATAGATTCTGGGAGTCAAACTCAGGTAGTTAAGCTTGGTAAAGAAACACCTTTATCCACAGAGCCATCTAAACAGTCCTCACTTTTTCTTAACAAAGTAAAATAAACAAAAATCTGTAAGGACAGGGGCTCCAACAATTGAAAATTTTCTACAAGCAAACAAGTAATCATTTTTCAGTGAAAATCTAGTTAATGAGTAACAATTGCATAAAAATTCAGTATGGCACTCAATCAACAAAAATAAACACAAAGAATATAATCAAATATTTTATTTGTATTCTTTGAATCCATACTCTCTTTATTAAATGTTCAAATCAGCATGAATTTGATGAGTGACTATGCACAATCAAGATACTTAAACTTATCTTGAAACAAAGCTGGCAGAATAAAAGACATTTTCTGGAGAATGCAGTATCTGTTAGAAATTAAGCAATATTAACTATTGTTTTTACTAATGATAAGAATTTCTAGAATTTATTCTATTTCTGGCACTGTGCTAAGTATCTTGCATTAAGATCATCTTAATCCATGCCTAAAACAACATTAAGTGCTGTGTTTTATCATTCAAATTTATTATTTGAAACTTATGAAGTTTCAAAAGTTCAAGGATCAGGGCCAAGGTCAGAAAACTGAAAAAGGGCAGAAAGAGTTTTCTGAATTTTAAGGCTGAGTTTATCCTTCCAGTAAACAAACATATTACAATAGTATTCATTTAATGAGAGCATGCATTTAAACTATATCTTGCTAGGTTAAAATTTTAAAATACCATGACATTCCTTAGAGAAATAGATGTCCATCTAAGTAGCATGTATAATTATTTGGATAAAGAGATATGCTTTTAAGTAATTTATAACTTTAAAACTGTAATGTTTTTTCTCAAACAAGTTGAATTCCATCTAGGTTATTATATGACCTGCATTATCTGGCCTGGCATCATAAGCTTGTGACATGTGTAGTTTCATAGGACCCAGAACTAAAATGGTTTCAAATTCATAGTTAGTACTCAATTATTTTGTCTTAAAATTGTTAATACTATTTGAACAAGGACCCTACATTTTCCTACTTGTTGTGGACCATAAATTATGCACCTATTACTTCTTGTCAATACCTGAAATTATCTTATTATAAACACCCTCACGCTTGCTTATGCTTTGCTTTCACTTTTAGAATGTTATCTCTGAAGAAATTTTGTCTACATGGTATACCAAAGTAGACAGTAGACACAGTAATCATGAGTTTTTAACTTTTATCATTTATTCATGTGTGAATAAAGTCATGTCTTTGAAAGTGTGCAATTCAGTCCAAAGAATCAATAAACATCTAAAGTTTTATGATAGTTAAGAGTAGTACCAAGGAGACATAAATATTTTCTCCAAGCTTGTCCTTTCATTTTCAAATTTATGAAAGTAAATGTCACAGGGTGTCTTGAGAGAATGATGCTAAATTTTTTGCATTTAATATTAGTATCTGAATTATAATTTCTTGTTGACCAATTCCCATCTGGAATTTCATGAGCAAGTGGCTGCCATTCTGTTGACCTTTTCTCATTCTTTAGACCCACCTTGTTACTTCAATGTCTACTTTTACAAAGGACACAAATTAGGAAGGAGAAAGAAAAGCTAAGAACTTGAGCAATAGGAAATAAATCATACATGCTCTCAACATAAAGGGTAAGTTCTGGCAGTGACGTCTTATCTTTTTCATTACTCTGTGTTTGGAGCCTGTGAACTGCTTTGCTCAAATTATTTATAAGTTAAAAATTATTTATAAATAAGTGACTAAGCATAATGATAACCTCAGTGTTTTAGTTATTACTTTATCTTTTTGTGCTTTATTACTGACTATCCTATCTCCTGTTAAGCCCCATACTTCCAATTCAGCTGAACTTCTTGGAATCATCATTGTATATTCTGATTGGCATTTTATTAATATCATCTATTATTGAGGCCATGCAATACTTGTCTTTTTTTGTCTGCTTTATTTAATTTAACATAAAAAAAAACCCTGGAGTTCCACCCATTTTGCTGAAAATAGTAACATTACTTTATGATTTAATAATCTTGCATTCATAAACCAAAGATTTTATTGATCAACATCTAGTTGATTCCATATATTTCTGTGTGTGTAAATATTTTCTTGAAATTCTGACATAATTTTCTATGGCTATAAGCCAGAAACAAAGTTGCTGATGGCATCATAATTTCAATTCTTTTCTATTGATGAACCTCCATATTGCTGATAAGACTCCAATAACCAGAGCAATCTGGAACAACAACAATAACAAAAAGGAATAAAGCTAGAGGCATCACAAATCTGAGCCAAAACTAATTTTTAAAAAGGTACAGTAAAACAATGTGGCATAAAGGCTGGCACACAGACCAATGGAATAGAGTGCTCAGAATCAACCCCACATTTACATACAAGTGATTCACAACTAAGACAATGCAGACACACACCAGAGAAAGGAGATCCCAATCACCATTTTTTGCTGGGAAAACTATACCCATGTGCAGACTGAATAACCCTAGGATCCTGTTTTCATTGTTATTTAAAATATTTTTCTCTACCTTTGGTCTCTCCTTACAATCCTCATGCTATGTATGAATGCACTTTTGGCAACAACCATAGGGTTTCTGAAGCTTCTGTTGATTTCTCATTTCCCTTTTTAAAATTTTTTTAATTCTTTCATTTCTTAAGTTGGATAATGTTCTGTCTTCAAATTCAGTGATTTTTCTGCCTACTGGAGTATAGCTGAAGTTATCCTGTTCCTGTCCAGCTCCCGCGGCTCTCAGACCCAAGCAAACACACAGAGAATTATATTCTTTACAAACTGTATGGCCTAATGGCCCAGGCTTCTTGCTATCTGTTCTTATATCTTAAATTAACCCATTTCTATTAATCTATGAGTTGCCACGTGGGTTGTGGCTTACTGGTATCTTAACATGTTGCTTCTCATCACGGTGGCTGGCAGTGTCTCTCTGCCTGAGCCTTCCACTCCCCAGACTTTGTCCTGCCTGTACTTCCTACCTGGCTATTGGCCAATCAGTGTTTTATTTATCAATCAATCATTCACAGCACTGGAGTCTACTACTAAACCACTGTCAAGAATTCTTCATTTCATCAACCCCAGGGCTTCTTTTGTATTTTTTCCCTAAGGTTTGCATATTCTATCCAAACTATATTTGATGAGATATTATTCTTATACTTTCACTTGGTCCTCTAAACATGGATTCTTTTGTTTTCTGGGCCAGATTTAAAGTCTTTGGAAAATATCAGGTTATGAACTGTATCTGTTTGACCTTGTCTAAGAAAATAATAAAGTGGGGGAAAATCTCTATTACTGTGAAAGGAAGAGCTATAGAAGTGAATAACTGAATTGAGATCTCAAACGCTTTCTGCAGAGAAGTAGTCATCTGCACAGAACTGGTGCCTGGTACACTAGACTGCTCACAGTAGTAGCTGCTAAGGAGTAATGGCTCCCTGAGCCCAGGTGCTGTAAGAACGGAGAGTTAGAAACTAAATCTGGCTTGGCCATCGATACATACTCATGGACCACAGACAGAGAGACAGAAGCAGCAGTGCTGGCTGTGGAAACTGCAGCCCAAGTGCATCAAGGGAGCGAAGATTGAGTCTAAGATGATCCAAGAGAGATTAGCCTGAGAAGGAATCACACACCATTGACTCAAAAAGTAGGCAAGCTCTGTATGTTCCCCCTTCCAAAGATGGAGAAGAGAGAAAAGTGGGGGATTGTTTAATTATATTATAATTTTGAAAAATTAAACAAATATTATTTTTAAAAGTATGCAAAGCATGATTCAGACATGATGAGAGCGGTTTTTCTCTGACAAGAACGGTGGGACATCACACACACACACACACACACACACACACACACACACACACACACGGACCTGAAGTCTGAAGAGACCTCACAGTGACAAAGATCAGAATAAGCATGAGTAGTTCCCTTATACTCATTCAGAACCTTGGGTGCAGAAAGCCTCGTGGGGAACGTATGTTCCCCAGCATGCCAGAGACAACACTGTAATGGTCAGGCAGGAATTTTCAGATAAGGAAATTCCTGAAGAAAGTGGAGAACAATGTGGAACTCATCGTCATCAATTTAATGTGTTTGAATTCAGATCAGTAGCGCTTCCCATCTGCAGTCCCCTACGTAGGATGGGGTGAGGAGGAAGGGAGATAGAGAGACCACACACATCCCAACTAGAAAGATAATAAAGATCTTTTATATTTTATTTTTAATTTTAGATTTTATTACCATTTTTTCATCTTTTTGTTAGATGTATATATTTTTGACTATTTTGTGTCAGCTTGTACCACTTCCTGGGGGTCATTTTAGGACTTCCTTTAGTTGTTCCAATTCTGTATTATTTCCCTATAACTTCTCATAACTCCAATACATAATCCTTTCCCTCTTGTTCACTCTTTATTTTCTTTCTCTTTCCCCCATTCCTTACCCTCTTTCCTACTTAAGTATTAACACTCTTCATTCTATCACACTACTAATTACATTTTTTTTTTTTTTAGAATCAGCTCCTTAGTGCTGATGTCTCAGAACCTCCTGAGGGACACAGGTGAAGTATATATGGCTTTTCTGCTGAAGAACCAAGAAGGGGCTCATGTCAAATCATCACACCTGTTGTCAAAGTTGGCTTTCCTTTTTTTTTTTTTGTTTTTTGTTTTTTGTTTTTGTTTTTCGAGACAGGGTTTCTCTGTGTAGCTTTGCGCCTTTCTGAGCTCACTTGGTAGCCAGGCTGGCTCGAACTCACAGAGATCCGCCTGGCTCTGCCTCCCGAGTGCTAGGATTAAAGGCGTGCGCCACCAACGCCCGGCATGGCTTTCCTCTTAAATAGTCCTGGAGACATCAATCCAGCTGAAGACAGCTCATCATAAAAACGTGTGTAAAATAAAACAAGAAAACACAAATAACAGGAAGAAAGAAAGAACACAAGCAGAGTGACACCCCATCCTCAATAGATGCACAAAACAAAAAGCATATGAGAAAATAAGTCATTATGACACCTTCAGGAACATACAGTTCCTTAACACCAAAAGCCAAAGACAATGAGAAATACTAAATGACAGAAAAGTTTTCAGAGCCCCACTCTTAAAAAGATCAATGATCAAATCAATAAAAACAAACAGGTAAATAAGGAAGCTAATTCAGGACCTAAATGGGATTTTTTTTTTTTTTCAAAAGGAAACTAAGCCTAAAAAGGAACCAAACAAAATGCTGGAAACTATTCAATCAATCATAAAATCACATTGGGAGCATAAGGATGTTTCACAAGTGGATGACAAGTTTGAAGCCATATTATATTGAAAAAAAAAAATGAGCACAACCAAAATTTGTAATTACTTTGAAGTGCAAAAACACTATCTTTGCAACATGCCTGTGGGACACAATTACTTTCAGATGCTGTTTCTGTCTGCACAAGGCCTGCAAAAGACTGAGCCAATCAACATCGCCTTATGGATGAAGGAAGGGCTCTTAAAGCCTCACTCTTTTCTGAAGAGCTATAGACAGTTACTACAAGAGGAGGGGTGATGTTGCAGCCATTTCTCTTTTCAAGAGAATACCCCCCCATCCTTGCCACTGCAACCCTAAATACATGCAATGCGTCACAGGGAGAGAAGACACAGAAGTAGGAGTGGAACTTGGAGAAAGGTGAGAGGAATTGGGCTAACAAAGATAATGGAGGAACTTTGATCAAGATGATGATGATGATGATGATGATGTGTATGTGTGTGTGTGTGTGTGTGTGTGTGTGTGTGTGTGTGTGTGTCTGTGACAGAGTAAATAATTTGAAAAATAGACAAGGCCTAAGATGACTTAAGGTAAAAGAAGATTTGAATAATAGGAATCATAGATAAATTATTTAGTGGGAAAAACAAAGTCCCTGGTTCGTGTCATGGCTCAGCAGGTAAAGGTATTTGCTTGCAAAAGTCTCGGGAAATGAGTTGGCTCCTCAGAATCCATGTAAAGGTTAAGGGAGATAACTAAATACATGAAGTTATCCTCTAACCTCCAAAGATATGTGTGGCACATGAGCTGTGTGTGTGTGTGTGTGTGTGTGTGTGTGTGTGTGTGTGTGTGTACGTACTTGAGCATGCATACACACAGAGTAATATTAAAACATTCAGTTATCTTATTTTTTGATTATCAATGAAATTACAGCAGAAAAATTCAAACCTAGAGAACAAAGTGGACATCTAAATGCAGGAGAAAATTAGAGCTCCAAACAGATATGACTGAAGAGGAACTTCTCTATGTCATAGTCAAGATGTCAAATGTATGAAGTAAAGAAACAATATTCAAAACTGTAAGGGAAAACTGCCAAATCAGAAAGCCAAACATATCAGAAAAACATCTGTAAGAACAGGAAGAAGGTTTTAAGTGGCAGTTGACATAGACTACCAAGGACTGTGTCCTCGAATACTTGGGGTAAAATAAATCAATCTGCTCAAACTGGTCTACATTCTCTCCTTGTGTTGCTTGTTTTTTTTATTATTATTATTTTTGTTGTTGTTTTTCAGTTTCAGTCACAGTCAGAATGGTCAATCAGGGGAAATCTCAGTTTTCATGGCTTTTATCACAGCTCATTGACCAAGCTAGATGATTTGACCAGCATAATTTGTAATTTAGCTCTATCTGTGGAGGGATTTTGAGTAACAAGATGCCAGATGTTACTGACTTACCTGAGTGGGTTGAAGCAAATGTATCTCTTTATTTAGGCCCCTTAGGGTATTACAGAATACTAAAAATATATTGTTTTAGATATTGGGCACATCTATTGAAAAAAATCCAGAAATAAGAGTCATTTTCATGTCTAGGTCTGTGTAATTTATATTAGATTTAGCAACCTTCATGTTATTAGAAACAACTGGTACTAGTCTGAAGTTAACACTTCAATACATTATCTCATTTAACACTTAAACAAATCAAAAAATAGCATTAGCTAATGTATTTAAACATCTGACCACTTTGGAAAGTTTTGGATGTCATTTTTTTTCCACCTCTGGGAAAACAAAGACCTGGAATTTGAATGTCCATCACTGTCCAAAGCCGAAGCCCAACTGTATGGCCTGCTGACACCCTAGAAAACACAATTTGATTCTTTTCTAGTGTTTCTCTGGAGTGACCGTTCTGTAGAGACAATATTAAAATGCAGATTTCTTGCTATAATATAATGATTCCTTGAAAGGAAACAAACAGAAATGATAGTTGTCAATATATTTATGCTAAAAATAAATGCAATATAAGTAATATTTCCTTATCCTTGCCATGATAAAAGAAAACTTTGAGTCTTGTGCATGGGAAAATGCTAACAAAACATTCTCTGGTTAGAAGGCTCGATTTTCATGGATACAAAGTAAATATTGAAGCTCACACTGCTATTTAACATAGCAAACTAATGTTGATAGACATCTACTGAATTTCATAGATTTCATTATTGAGAGCTGTAGTCTCAAATATCTAGTTTTCTTGGTGACAGCCTTTCCACAGGAAAACAGATCAGAAAATAGTAAGGAGCATACACCCTTTATTATTTTTTCTTTTATTGAAAATAGTTTTATTTTTCATAGTTTCCCCTCCCTCTACTTCTTCCAGTTCCTCCTGTCCTCCCACCCCCCTCCGCATCCAGGTCCACTCCCATTCTGTCTCTCATTAGAAAATAGTCTGATAAAAACTGAGCAGCCAGAGGCAGACATGCACACGCCTACCCAGAGTGGTTTGCTCTGGCCAAGTAGGAAGACGCCAAGGACTGTAAGATCTGGCACCATAGTGGTGAGCAATGGGAAGAGTATGAGAGGGAGAGAGGGTCAGAGGGAGATTCACATACTTTGGAAAGAAGTGGATCTGAAGAGGCGAAGGCTGTGAGGAACAGGCTGATGTAGGAATCCTGCTTGCCACCCAGGACATGGTGTCCTCCAGTCCTGGGCTGACACCTAGGTCCAGGTCTGGGTCCATGGCTCTGCTACAGCCATGGTCTGTGTGGCTGTCCATGGCCACTGTTCCCACCAAGGGATGTGAGGATGTCTGGGATCATGGCCACCACATGTGGCTGCATGGATGTCAGAGGGCCATGCCACCGCAGGGACCATCCTAATCTGGATGGCCTGGGATGCCACCGAGGGCCATGGTGCTGTATAAGCTTGAGCTGCAAGCTGCAGGGCCCAAGTCTGGGTCCATGATTCTACTTTAGCCAGGGTCTGTGTTGGTGTCCATGGTGCCTATTATCATTCAGGGTCATGTGGATGCCCAGGGACTGGGCCTGTTGTGGCCCAAGGGTCACAGTAACACTGGAGTCATACAGATCAAGATAGACTGCTGCCACTCAGGGCTATGTTGGCATCCAGGCCAAGGCTGCTTCTGAGAAGCATGGCTGGGTCTATGGTCTTACAGCAGCCAGGGTCTGTGTTGATGTCAATGGCTTCTGTTACTACTGAGGGCTGTGCAGATTCCCAGGGTATGGACTGACACCCAAGGCCATGTTGGTGCCCAAGGGTCACACTGCCACCAGGGCCATACAGATGGGGGTGGACTGAGCTGCCACCCAAGGACCATAGAGAAGTCTGGGCCCAAGCTGTGGCTAGGGACCATTGTGGCTCTGCGGCAGGCAGGCAGCCAGTGTTTGTGTTGAGGTCCCTGGCTCCTGTTGCCATCAGAGGGCTAGGACTGCCCAGGGACTAATCAGCTACATGAGGCCAGGTTGGAGTGCTCTGGGACCACACTGTTTCTGGGCCCATCCGGATTTGAGAGACCTGCACTGCCATGCAGGGCCATAATGATGTCCAGGACTAAGTTGCTGCTGCTGAACACGAGGTCCTGTAGCAGCTGATGTCTGTGTGGGTGTTCATTGTCTGTGTTACCACAGGGGTCCATGTAAACCATGTGTTGAACCATGTGCTGAAGTACAGGGCCCAGCTCAACTGACCCCATCGCTCACTGGCTTGGGGTGACTTGTCCTCCCTTCCCCCAAACACACCCAGGAGAACTGACCCTGAACCTCCCTGGCCCTGGGATAAAGGACACTGATGACCTCGGCACCCGAAAGCTGGCCTTGTCCCTAATGGAAGAGCTGGCCTCCCACATTTGGGAGGGCTAGCCCTACCCCTCAGCGAGTGCCTGGGAGAACTGGCTCCGCCCCTTACCTTGGAGGGGTGGTCCCAGTGGAGTGATCATCTCAGCTGCCATCAGGGCACACATCCATCTAGCTTGGAGTTGGAACACCCCAACAACTAACCCGTCTATGACGTGCTTCAGTGTGTGAAGAGACTGATCCTGCAGAACCATAGCAGCAGGATTTCCATGGCTCAGGGCATCAGCGTGATAACAGAGAGGAATGTTGGAGGAGGTCCAAGATTGATGGTGTACCAAAGTCAAAGGCCTTGAACCTGACCAGCAACTCATTACACAATGAGCATTTGCAAGTAAAGCTATTTGGACGAAAGGGTTTACTTCATGATACACAGCAGCTACCACAAAGATAAGTGAAAAGGTGATGGAGAGGAAGGATGGAGGAGCAAAGTGTTTTTTTACTCTTTAAAAAGTTTTTATTGTTTACTTTTATTCTTTTATAGCTTTCCTTTGGTAGGCAACAGAGGGAGGAGAGGATACAGAGAAACTGGGAGATGAGTGGAACTGGTGTGTATGACATGAAATTCCCAAAGAATAAGTAAAAATAAAATAATTAAAAACAAATTTCTAAGGGATAATAATAATAAACAAAGAATTGGTATATTATATATATATTGGTTAAATATATCGATATATCAGAACTTTCGTTCATCATGAATAATCTAAACGTCATTTTAATACCTGCTGGTAACATTTAACATTTCACATATTCGGTGTAACTAATTTGTTTACTTATGAATTGTTAGTCTTTTAGATAACTAATATTTTATTCTCTTATGAACACTATTTCAGTGAATGTAACTAAGAGCATCCACAATTTAATGAGTGTGCTGAAGCAGATGTGCTACTCGAAATTTCCTCCCCAGGAAGTTGGGGCTTACAGATAAATAGGTGATGGATGGCTCAGTTCAAAAGTGTGCACTGCTGTTCCAGGGGACACACGTTTGACTGCCAACCTCCGTTAAGCAGCTCACAACCACCGGTACCATGGGCTCTAGAGTGTCTGATGTCCTCTCTTGGCCTCCACAGGCACTGTACTCATGTGAACATTACCCCACAAGTACACATGCAACTTCTTTAAAAAATAAAATAAAAAGCTTCTATGTTTGTAATTCCTTACTAGTGTTACATAAAGTTTTCTTTGCCTCCTCCCCTTTTGTGTCTCTGTATCTGTCTATCTGTCTGTCTGCCTGTCTCTCTCTCTCCCTCACTCTCTCTCTGACTGTGTGTGTGTGTGTGTGTGTGTGTGTGTGTGTGTGTGTGTGTGTGTGTGTAGTGGTGGTGGTTTGAAATGGTCCCCAAAGGGAATGGCACTATTAGGAAGTGTGGTTTTGTGGAAGTAAGTGTGGCCTTGTTGGAGAAATTGTGTTACTATGGGGGCAGGCTTTGTGGTCTCTTCTTCTCAAGCTTCACTCAGTGTGAGTCAGTCGACTTCTTGTTGCCTCTTAGTCAAGATGTAGGACTCTCAATTCCAGTACCACATCTGCCTGCATGCTGTCATGCTCCCCTTTCTGATGATAATGGACTGAACCTCTGAAACTGTAAGCGAGCAACCTCAATTAAATGTTATTATTTATAAGAGTTGCCGTGGTCATGGTGTGTCTTCACAGCAATAAAAAACCCTAACTAAAACTGTGTGTGTGTGTGTGTGTGTGTGTGTGTGTGTGTGTGTGTTTATCAATAATAACTGGGGAAGACACAAATAATTTGATGGGAAGAAAAGGGGAAAGACATGGGGAGGGTGTTAGAAGGAAGAATGTGAGAAAATAAAAATAAAAGTACATAAATTTAATAAGAGTAACATGTTGACTATAAAATAAAACACTTTAAAAATTTATAATACAAAAATTTTACCATCAGTGTTACCAGTTATATGAGTCTTCCAATTAAATTCTTCACGAATTATACCTTGCTGTGTTCATTTGTTGTTAGCAAGGTTAAATACTCTCTTGAATATACTATGTAATATATATCACATAATTAACAGTTTCTGTATGTGAACTTAGACCGCCTGGGTTTAAATCCAGACTCCAAAACTACTAACTCTATTATCTGGAAAGCTGCTTAACCTCCCTGGGGACACATCTACCCCTCTCTAAGTAAGTGTGAGGTTAACAATGAAACTTATTTGTTGTCATATTTACTCAGCTAGCTCATTAGTTTACCTAGAGGATGAATGAGTTAGCACAACAAAGTGCCTAGAACATACCTAACAATTATAAACACACAATGAGCCGTTGCTTGTCCCTAGTGTTTCTTCTTGTGCATAATACATCTTCCAACTATGTGGTCCTTTTCTTCTGTTTTTGCTCATATTGATCAGTAAAAATGCTTTATCATTCATATTCACTACTTGTAATATATCTTGAAAATGTTTTCCTCAAGTTTGTTGTCTAGCTTCTTTCTACTGCTGTTTGTGGCAACGTTTTTCTGTCAGACTTTTTTTTTTTTTATGCTGACTGATTTATCAAATACCCAATTTTAAATGATACAACTTGATGAGTTGGGAGATAAGTACACACTGTACACTACTATTTTGTATCTTTGATAAACAGTCAGTATAAGATCTATCCTCTTGTCAAATTAAGTATGCATTATTAGCTGTAGTTATTATCATTCTTTATAGGATATCTGGAATTTGTTAATTATTGACAGTAAAAACACCATGCTCTTTAACTAATGTATCATCCCTACAATGTTGTCATCCCCCCCCTTGAATACCAAAATTTCATTCTCCATTTATAGACATTTGACCATTTTAGATTAATAAGTGGGTAGTGTCACAAAGAACTGACCATCCTGTATATGGGCATTTTAAACTTAGCATAGTGTCCTCCAGGGCCATCTATGAGGTCACAATGGCAGAGGTTTATTTTTGTAAAAGATAAAATAATAACACCCCATGTTCATGCAAGCCTCATATTTTCAGTCTAATCATCTGTTGGTGGACATACGGATTGTTTCCATGCCTTAACTATTGAGAATAGTGCTGCAAAGAGAGCAGCCATAGCCCTTTGCAACCTTGATTTCAAATTATTCTGAGTATGTATGTTGAAGTAGTATTGTTATGTCATGTTTATTTCTATGTTTTGTTTTTTTGTGGAATCTCATTTCTATTTTGCAGGTACTTTACAAATTTATAAGCCAAACAACAGTATAAAAGGGCATATTTTTTAATTAAAATTCTTTTTTCATAAAATAGATTTTAATTATTTTCCCTCCCTGAACTCCTTCCAGATCCTCCCTACCTCCCTATCCACCCAACTTTCTTTATGCTCTCTCCCTCCCTCTCTCTGTCTCTCTCTCTGTGTGTCTTTCTGTCTATTTCTTTCTCTAACAAAGAAAAACAAAAATCAAAATATCACCATAAAAGTGAATATCAAAACAAACAAGGAAAATACCAAGAAGATAAAGCAAAACAAAACAAAAACAAAAACTCCACACAAACCCCACTGAGGTCAATTTTTGTCTTGGAAAATTGCTTTTGAACAGGGCCTACCCTGGATGTAGTTGATACACACAAGCTTCTCTTTTGTATATCTTCACCAGCGTTTACTCTCATTTGGTTTTTGATAATAGCATTCTAACATTAACATGATGATACCTCATTGTGGGTTTATTTGCATATCTATGATAATTGATGATATTGAAAATCCATTAACCCTTTGTGTGTCTTCTGTGGATAAATGTATTTTAAGTCCATGATTTGCCCATTGAGTGATTTGTTTTATCTGCTATTGAGTTACTAGAGTCCCTTACATATTTTAATATTAATCCTCTATTGAGCAAATAATTTCAAATATCAGTCTTTTCATTCAGTGACTTCTTTTGGTGTGATACAACTGTTCGGTTTTATGTTGTCATAAATCTATCTCGGTGTTGTTTGCCTTTGACATCAATATCTGTCAGGACTTTTACCATCTAAGTCTCGGGTTTAAGTCTTTATTTTATTTTGGGTTAATATTTGTATATAATGTAAGATAAGGTTCTAATTTCATTTTTGCATGTGGATAGACAATCTTACCACCAAGCTATATCACCAGCCTCCAATCTGTATAATTTTGGGAACCAGTGGACTGAACACATAAGTTTGTTTCTGAACATTTGATAAAGATATTTTTTTATTGGCTTCCATTCATCTTTAAGCATTATATAAATTCCTATGTAATTTCTGTGGTCGCAAGTCACTGAAATATTTGAAAATGCTTACAGGTAGATTTTTTAAAAATAACTTTTAAGCTTTACTATAAACAAACTTACAAATAAATAAAAACATTTCACAATTAAATTGACCAGACATAAAGTCTATAAAAATGAGTGGACTCCTATACAGTTAGAATACACATTCAGAATGGAAGCTGTGGAAGGGAAGTTGCCTGCAGGTAGATTTGAACTGTGTGTACCTGCATTAAAACTTCTCTATTTACATTTAGTCTAACAGTTAAACAAGCCCACTGAGGAAGCAAACCTTATCCTTCATGTTGAAATCTTTAAATCATAACACAGTGTGTTTGGAAGTCAAGATAGGGCTTCAGATGAGTGACACAGTAAAACATTTATTTGAGAAACATCTATTTCATAACCAAACTTTAAGAAATATATTTGTTACCCAGTCATATCCTCAATTGAGAGAATTCATTATGTTATATGCAGAAACATTGGAATGTTAATGGAAGTACTTTTCAAGAGAAGTCAAAATATATATTTATGGTAGCACTGAAATTATTTCTCAGAAATCATCATTTTAAATATACGACATATAAATACATTCATATAAACTTGCATGTGTTTTATTGGCAAGACTTTCATTTATCTGTATTGCTCAAAAGTGACAGTGTTTGGGAAATAAAACTAACTGATAATATCAAAGAAATTCCAATGAAATACTTGCATTTCTCTCTCAAAACCTTTTACAGTTTAGATGAATAGTCTCTAATATCTTTTTGCTTCAAAATATAAATGATTAATCTGTACTTGCTAATGTTTTTACTGCAAAATATGAAACATTTCTTAACATTACTCTTTTTATATACCCATCATTTATTCTTACAAGTAGAGATATTATAAAAATGTATGCACATTCATATAAGTGTTCACATAGGCATATGTATGTGTGTAATCAAATAAGTAATATATAATATTAAAATATTATAATATATATATATATATATATGGAATCAAATATCGACACAATTAAAGGAAAATGACAACAGACCAGGAAGCGTGGTGGTATTGTGTCCCCCAATATATTGTGCACTCTAATAAACTTATCTGAGATCAGAAAACAGAACAGCCACTAGATAGACATAGAGGCCAGAAAATGGTGGCACACACCTTTAATCCTATCACTTGGGAGGCAGAGATCCATCCATATCTCTGTGAGTTCAAGGCCACAATGAAAAAGAGCCAGGCATGGCGGCACACACCTTTAAACCCAAGACTTGATATCTCATGTCTTACTTTGGAAAGACACATTCCTTTAATCCTATGAAGTGATGGCAGGAAGCAGAAAAATATATAAGGCACGAGGACTAGAAACTAGAGGCTTTTAAGCTTTTAGGCTTTTAGCAGCAGTTCAGCTGAGATCCATTTGGATGAGGACTCAGAGGCTTCCAGTTTGAGGAAACAGGATCAGCTGAGAAGTTGACGAGGTGAGGTTAGCTATGGCTTCTTCTGCTTCTCTGATCGTTAAGAATTCATCCCAGTACCTGGCTCCTGAGTTTTTTATTAATAAGACCTTTAAGATTTGTGTTACAAGGAAGTCTTTCCTCTGGTATTAATACAGTCTATCTATGGAGCTTCAGGAAAGTACCCTAAATCATTCTTTATTTTACCTGTTAAAAACTGAGTTTGGGCCCCCTTTCTTCTCTATTTCCTTTTAATTCTCTTCTGCCTAAGCCATGTAGCATCATTAATTTGTGATTGTAACCAAGAAATGAGAATGAATCTACCTTTCATTTGCTTGTTTTCTATTTTTTTCTTGAATATCCTAATTATTCTGATTTTAGCAACACATATATTTCTTTTGTTATAGGCTATTTCACAGCCATCAAGTAAACAAGTAGTATGTAAATAAACTATAGTACAATCTCTCTAGACTTTCCTCATGCTGCTGAATTTTTTTCACCAGCAACAGTGCCTTGCCTCAAATACTTACGTTTATTCAACCCAGTTTCTATATGGCACTGTATCTTAGTTAGGGTTTCCATTGCTGTGAAGAGACACTATGACCACAGCAACTCTTATAAAAAAATTTAATTGGGGTGGCTCACATACAGTTCAGAGTTTCAATCCTTTATCATCGTGACAGGGAGCAGGGTGGCCTGCAGGCAGATGTGGTGCTGGAGCTGAGAGTGCTACATCTTGCAGGCGATAGGAAGTCAACCACAGTCACACTGAGGGAAGCTTGAGGAAAACAGACCTCAAAGCCCACTCCCACAGTAACACACTTCCTCCAACAAGGCCACAACTTCTAATAGTGACACTTCTTTTGGGGGCCATTTTCTCTCAAACCACCACACACTGTATATTCTGTTTTCTTAGCCATCATGATCTAAAGTCCTCCTTTCGTATTGCACCATGTCTCATCCCTACTCACAGAACATGAGGCTCTCTCATCACTTACTTCATACTTACAGTGAATTCTTTATTTTTATTCATTTGACTCACATCAAAACAGTACTAGAGTATCTCATGTGTCCTGCTCCTTATCATTTTGTTCCGTCTCTCAATTCTGCATTATATTGTCTTAAAGAACTGGATTGATAAATTTTGGAGTCAGTATTGTCTATTCAACTTGTTTTATATCAGATAACTTCTTTAGTATCAGGAACATATCTGAGACAACATGTTTATTCAGTTACTATCTGTAAAACATGAGGAACTCAGGTTTATATAGTCTTCTTTAAACTATCTTTAAAATATATAGTTTCTATTTTAGTTCTTTGAAAACATCATACAATATGTCTTGATCATATTCCCCTTGAACTCTTCCAATTATTGCAATCTCTTTCTTACCCATTAAACTCTGCATCATTATAAAAACAAAAACAAAAACAAACAACAAAAGCCATCAAGGCCAATTTGTGCAGCCCAAATATTTCTGGATACGTGGCCTTCCATGGAAGAATGGTTAACTTACCAAGGCTACACTTTTAAAGAAATTAGACTCTCAGTCTTCTAGCCACTATCAGCTGCCAGTAGCTTCTTTGCAAGATGTGGAACTTCATGTCTACCTCCCTTCTCTGTACTGGGGTTTTGTCTGTCTTGGGCTTGTCCAGTTTTAGGCCTGCTGTACCAGTTGTTGTAAGCTCATATGTGCAGCTGTCATGCTGTGATAAGATGATAATAACTTCTTTGTAGTCATCTCTTGTCTCTGGCTCTTTCTGCCTTCTCTTCTCCAATAATCTCTAGGCCTTTAGAGAAAGGGATGTAGTATATATGTTCCATTTAGGGCTGAGAGTTCCACAGTTTCTTTCTCTCTGAACCTTGGCAAGCTGTGGTTCTCTGTATTAATCAACAGCTACTTCAAATAGAAGCCCAGTGCCAAGAACAGGTTAGTTATTTTGGAATTATTAGCCAGTGAGTTCCCATAGAACCCCAAATATTACAGGTTGTTGATGTGCTCTTGGTTACCCTAAAGAACATGATGGTAAGACCCTATTTGAAAAAGACACCACATATTTGAGTCACAGACTATAAAAAATCAAGCTGGTTATGACATGGAAACTTCATCTGTAATGAACAGCTTTCATAATGTGAGATGGTGCTGTGCATGCTACCAGAAGAGAAAAAGAATGATCAGTCTTGTACAATTGTGAACTCTTTCAGCTAAATTAATGCCTGGCCTACTAAGACCTGTCAACTGGTGTAATAGTGGCATGAACAGTATGGGAATAAGCAACCATTTCCTGACTAGATTTAAATCCCTCTCCACAAGATGAAACCATTACCTGACTTCATTATAAGTCCAAGAACCTATGGTCAGAAAGATCACAGGCCCTAGGTGAGAACCTGCTACTATTAATCTGGTAAGTGCGTATAGCATGACAGTAATTCTTAATGTTTTATTACTATATCCATAGACTAATTCATCTCTCAACCCTCATAGATGCTTCTATTTGCAGCAGATGGTGATTCAGCCCATAAATTCTTTAAAGCAACTAAAAAATATTAAAATAACAATATGAAGGCATGCATTGTATTAGTTATTTTACTCATTGAAATGTTAAAAACCCGACCAAAGCAATTTAAAGAGGAAAGGAAGGAAGAAATAAAGAAAGAAAGAAAGGAAGGAAGGGAGGGAGGGAGGGAGGAAGGAAGGAAGGAAGGAAGGAAGGAAGGAAGGAAGGAAGGAAGGAAGGAAGGAAGGAAGGAAGGATTTGGACCCATGCTGTATCCCATGATGAAGGAGAAGACATGGCAGCTGCAGCTTGGGGCAACTGGTTGCATTGTCTCCACAGTCAGGAAGCAGAGAGAGATAAATTATTGTACTCAGTTTGCATCTCCCTTTCATGTAATCAATAGAATGGTGTCTCACACTTCAGGCTGGTCATCCTTTCTCAGTTGAACACATCTATAATATCTGTGTATATTCTATATAAATAAAACACTGATGGCAGTGACAGGCGGAAGGTGGCAGGCAGGAGTAGGGGGGGAGAGGAGAATCTGGGAAGCGAAAGGCTGAGGAGAGACACTGCAGCCAGACAACAGCATGTGAAGACGCGTAAGCACCAGCACTGCATATAATTTATTTAATTTAAGATAAAAGAACAGTTACAAGCCTCCACGCCATACAGTAAAGTGATATAACGTTGAGTGATTATTTTATAAGTGATTGTACTCTTAACTGAAAATCCAGCAACAAATATCCATAACAGATGTTTCATAAGATTCAAATCAAATTAACAATGAAGATTAACCATCTTACTTTTAGTTTTCAGCAATGAAGGAACATAAAGAAAGTTGTATTGAGGATAGTCTTATTTTGCATTGATTTTTCTCAATAAATTTAAGAAAACAGAATATGCCATATCCTCCATTTGACTACTTATTGCATTCCACAGAATAAGGTGAATAAGTTTTACCCTCATGGGACTTATAGTCTATTATGAGAGGCCATACATTTATATTACATCACAACACACACACACACACACACACACACACACACACACATATATATATATATATATATATATATATATGTATATTGATATGTGTTTGAAAAGTGTTAGCCTTTAATCCAAGCAAGGGTGAGGCAGAGGTGACCAGATCTCTCAGTTTTCTCTGAATTCAAGGCCAGCCTGGTCTACATAGTGGATTCAGGACAGCCAGAAATACACAGAAAGTACCTGTCTCCAAAAAAAACTAAAAAAAAAATAAGATTATAAATGAGATATAAGATTCAGAATTAGAGACAATGCATAATATAAAAAACATGATGTGGTGTGGAGAAGATGTTCTTGATGCAATGACATTGAAGCTGAGAAATGAAGGACAAATAGGTAGTAAAGAAAGGTGCCCCCCCCAACTGAAAGACCTCATTAAGTATTCTGATACAGAAAAAAATCATAAAAGGTCTGTGGTCTACATAAAATCCAAGGTAAACAGAATATAGAAAATGGGTGTTGAAGCATAAAATGAGCAGAGCTTAGTTAAAGGCTACAGGATGCTACAAGGCTGCATAAAAGGTGTTAGTTTAATGGCAAGACAATGAGGAGCTAATGAAAGACTTTATGAGGCTATGCAGTGACATTTTTAAAAAAATCATGGAATGTGGTAATAAATAAGGAAGGAGTGATGAAATAGATACCAGTGCAAAGGCAGTTGCAGTCTCAAGATACTGTGGTGACTGAACTACAGAGAATGTGGAAAGCAGGACAGAATGGGAATTATTTATGAAACAAACAAAAACCATAAAGAAGGAAAGAGGTAGATAAGAACAAGTGGGAGAAGCATGATTTTAACTTAAACAGTTAGACGATAACAATATTGTTTTAAGAAACTGGGAGGATATCAAAGTTAGGGCTGGGGGATAGTTCTGATGAAATCATACTAGTCTAAATCTATATTCCAATTAAATACAATGTTAGAAAGCCACTATATGCTCATTGTGTGGTTAAGAGGAAAGAAGTATAAAACTAAACAAGAAAGTTAATGTGGCTCTCCAAATTCTTGCTCAAGGTCCAGGGCAGTCTTGAAGAATACATCATACAAAGAGATGGATAGGCCAGCCAAAGAAGCAAGTAAGCAATAAATGGCATTACTGATGAAAAACTAGAGGCTTACCAAATCTGAGAAAGTGGGGCCATTCTCACTGAGGGAGGAACTAATAGTATAAAGTTCCTGATTCAGGTAACAACACATTAGATCTGAAGGCAAGAGGGAAACTCACTGCAATTGAAGAGACGAGCTAATAAGCCACATCAGCCTTGTACATGAGGTGATAATGCCTTCAATTTATCTAAAGATAAATCAATCAGTGGAAACTACAATGTGGTCAGAACAAGACAGAAGTTGAAAATTTGGTAGATATGCCAAGAAAAGATGAAAAAAGTGACCAAGTCTTCAAATCTGGCTTCTGAGAAAAGGTAAAGAATTAAAGAAAACAATGAGAGTGTTTGTAAAAGGAACTCAGTTGAGAAAATACAATGACTTTCAATCTATTGTCAACACCTATGTCACTCTCTGAATTCACAGAAATTTCCTTTTTTCCTTTTAGTATTAATATCTTTAGAAAACCAATGCTTTAAAAATTGAAACATTCACAAACACAATATGAGTGAAACAAGGATTTAGGACAAAATCTTGATCTCAAATTTGGCATCATCATTTGGGTGACTCATCCAATGCACAAATAATGAAGGGGTAGAAGTTAAAAATGATAGGTCCACATATGTTTGCAGTTAAAATTGTAGGCTCTTTGCTAATGTGAATTATCCAGAGAGCCATAACTGAGTCTTATTTCACACGTGCCCTTACCATGCAAAATGAGTCTATATATAAAAGAATTGGCGATTGAGTGTAGATGACTTGTGATGTGTTTGCAAAATATTTCCTGGAAACTATGTTTTAGCTGAATTCATTTCATCCTTTTCATATTTTCTAATAAGACATCTCTTTGGCTGGGAATCCTTTCTGGCTCATCCAAGCACAGATCACCTGCTGGGCGGCTGTGGACCCTAAGTGAGCTTGTCATTCTGTTCTCCTCAGCGGAATATGACATGCAAGACATGAACTCAGCATGCTGAGTGGCGAAGCCAACAGAAGGAGTGTTAAAGAGTTTATAGCTATGAAAGCATCGGGAGCTTTACCTCCCGAGGAGCTGTGTGACATGCCAAAGTAAATATTCTCATTCCCTTGGTTAATAACATTTTAGTGATTCTTCATACCACAAGAACTATGTTATGACATGGGAGATGTCAAAAGAACTATTTTTTAAAATATTGGTTATATTTTGAAAATACAGTACATGTACCACAGTTTATTGGGTCTAAAATATGTTATTCATCAATGAGACAGATTAAGAGATCATAGAAACAGACAGATATCAATGTTTGTTAATAGCAGGCATCAAAATGATACCTCTAGCACCCATTCTATCTCATATAGGGTACTCCTTCACATAAATAAATCACTGATCTCAGAGCTATGTGA
This sequence comes from Peromyscus leucopus, assembly GCF_004664715.2. NCBI lineage: Eukaryota > Metazoa > Chordata > Mammalia > Rodentia > Cricetidae > Peromyscus > Peromyscus leucopus. Next base: position 49,267,345 of record NC_051073.1, read on the forward strand.
CAAAGCCTGTGAGATTCCATTCTGGAAAATGTCTCAGTTGAAATGAGTCACTTTGGAAACACAAAAAATTCCTTGAATCCAATACAAAAACAAAGCTTGGATACATTGGAAAAGGGTTAAAAGGAAAAGATATCCATCTTTTATAAAGTTCATAAAGCCATATTCTATTAAGTTTTCTATTATTTTTAATATAAAATCTTTTCCTTTTGTACTCTAACAGATCAGTAGAATGAATTTGAAACTAGTATAATGCACTTTTCATGAAAATATTACTTTAATCACAGTCTCAGTTTCTATTGCCCAACTGAGATATCACTTAAATAAGCTGGTCATAATCTTAGTAGCCACGGACAAAATATGAAGGGTTTTCTTCATGTTTATAGCCAGTGTTGGAAGAATCATAGAGATTCATAGAGATTCAGTCCATTTTCCTATTCATGCTAAATATTGATCTGTAAGTAAACAATATGAAAAAACCAAAAGCAATGGCAAATTGAAGTTAAGAATCAGTTAAAAGGAAGAAAGTTCATCAATTAAAAATTTAATGCTTGAAATTTGGACTCAGAATATAACAAGCCAATCAGGAAACACTCAGCAGAAAAAGCTAATATTTCCCTTTAGGCATCTAATATATTCAAAATCCTTACTAAACACCATGGCCCATCACTGTTTCCATCACTAAGGATATTTTGTTCAAAACAGAAGATGAGAAGCTCTGGGTTGTCAGAATCTGACTTTTCTAGAATAGTGAGTAGAACCTAAGCTCCATATACATAGCAATTAAATAAATTGTATTATGGGGAAGTGATAGGTACTTTGGAAAGATTCAAATTAGAAAAGCGGCATGAGTCAGACATGAAGAAGGTGGCATTTGGAGCATTTAACTTCGTCAGAGAAAAGTTCATGAAGAATACAGCATTTAAATAAACATATAAAGGAAGGTCTAAGTTGTAACTATCAGAACATTTTGTCCTAGGCATAAGAAGCCACCTGCATATACCCTGGAGTCAAGGCATATCTTAGGCAAAGAGTCTCAATATGTATTTGTGTTGAGTTTGTTTAAAAGCAAAAGAACACATGGGCATTATCACCATTTATGAACTCTTCTAGTTTCTAAGGAGCTATGTTAGAATAGCTCCTTAATTTTAGATATGTATGTTATTACATACTTAGTATTCAGTTTTAGATATGTATGTTAAATCTATAAACACCAAGAGACTTTCTAATCTTTGTCACTTTCAAAAGCTCTTATGCTATTGTTCCTAGAATCCAATAGTGAATCTACCATCTTCTCAATAAAAATCTACAGACAATTCACCAAGCACTGTTTTCAAGAACAGAGTAGATATGGATTGATGATTCATTTAGTTCTATGTGACATCCAAAAGAAAGGTCCTCAAAGATATCTACTCACACAGAACCTATGTTTGTATTGCCTTCCATGGCCAAAGGGACACTGTGATGTGACTCAGTGGAAGCTCTTGAGATGACAATTATGTTGGATTATTCGTTTGGAACAAACATAATTGTCTTAGGATTTCTATTGTTGTGAAGAGACGCCATGACCACCACAATTTATAAAGGAAAACATTTAATTGAGGTGGAATCTTAGTTTCAGAGGTTTAATCCATTATTGTCATAGTGGGGAGCATGGTGATGTACAGGCAGATATGCTTCTGACTACATCTTGGAAAGACATGGACTGTCTTACTGGGTATAGCTTGAGCAAGGGAGACCTCAAAGCCCACCCCCACAGTGACACACTTTGTCCCACAAAGCCATACTTACCCTCACAAAGTCACACCTCCTAATAGTGCCACTCCCTTTGAGGGCCATTTTCTTTCAAACCACCACAATAACTATTAGGGTCTTTATGAGAGACATCAGGAGAATCAGTCTTTACAAAAAGGTGACAGGAAGGTCACTAAGACACAAAGATATTTAAATACACATTTTTTGCCTTTAAATCTAGGGGAAGGAGTGAAGAGCTAAGAGATACTAACAGCATTACTCACAAGAGGCTTAGCAGTAGATATCCAGGTAGACTTTAGGACTTCTGACCTTCACACATATATCTGACCTTCATTCATATATCCAGGTAGACTTTAGGACTTCTGATCTTCATACATACACTAATAAAATGTTGTGTTGTGTTAATCCACTGCGTTTGTAGGTCATTTATTATAATAGAAGTTGAGACCCCAGTATTTTCAATTCTTTCCAGACTTCCTTCATGAGAGCAAGCTTAATGTTTACTTAAATTCTTCTCAGATTAAACCAAACACCACAGTACCTTATACCAAGTACTATAGGGAAGTGGGGAAGCCCCAGCCCAGCCCATATCCTCATTGAAACTCACAAGTTTGGTTATATATTAAAAGGCCTTGGCTTATAGGAAGCCAAAGAGTTATTCATTTTTTCCTCTTTTATTACTATATATATATATTATATTGTTCTCCTTTTACCTTGACAAAGGTGATCTTTTTATTCTGCACTAACAGATTTAAAAAAAAAAAACTTTCCTAATGCTTCTTCTTTTTTTAATCCTAATACACATACTTCTGGAATGTAGATGATGTTTTTTAAGAATCTCTGTGTTCTAATTTGTACATTCAATGTGGGCTACATCATTGTCTTTTATAATAAAAACAGTGAAAGCAACAGACAGAACCATTTTATACAGTTTGAACACTGTGTGTCCTTGAACAAGTCCCTTCGCCTCACTGTACAACTCTCAAGGTTCAAGAGTGTAATAACCCTTAGAATTATTAAAGTGACACATGTTCTCAGTTGTCTTGAAGGCAGTCTCATAGTTAAATTATTGTACATGTTTAAAATCTGTATTAATTTGGGTTCTCTAGATGAACAGAACTTCTAAAATCATATCACAGACACACACACACACACACACACACACACACACACACACACACACACACACACACATGGGATTTATTAGAATGTCTTACAGACTGTAGTTCAACTAGTCCACCAATGGCTGTCTACCAAAGGAAAGTCCAAGAATCCATTAGTTGTTCAGTCCATGAGGCTGGATGTCTCAGCTGGTCTTCAGTATATACCAGAATCCTGAAGAAGTAGGCTCTAATGCCAGTGAAGGAATGGACTTGCTAGGGAGGAGGAGAACAAGGAGGCAAAGAGAGAGCACACTCTCTTCTTCCATATCCATTATATAGGTGGCAACAGTTAGTATGTCCCAGACTAAAGATGTATCTTCCCACCCCAAAGATCTAGAACAGAAGTCGTTTTTCCACTTCAAATGCTTTAATTAAGAAAAAAATATCCCTTATAGATGTGCCCAGATATTTGAGTTTTAGTTCATTCCAGATGCAGTCAGGTTGACAACCAAGACTAACCATCACAAAATATAAAACGTTTTAGATCGCTGAAAAATATTTTGTTTTTACAGTTTCTATATGCCTTTTATTTTTGATAGTTTAATAAAATTACATCATTTCCCCTCCTCGTTCCTCTCTTTAAGACTTCTCATATCCCTTTCCACGATCTCTTTCAAATTTATGGCCATCTTTCATTAATTGTTGTTATATGCACATATATAGGTATATATATGGATATAGATATATAATATATATATCATATAAGAATGTATATTTTTTTCTTAAATATAACCTACTCAACCCGTATCATGTTACTTGTATGTATGATGATCATTTGGTACTAGACAACCAATTGGTTTGCTAACTTTAGAAATGAGAGATGAAAGGGTATAAGACATGTGAGTGAGTAAACTTACATAGATAAATATAAATGATCATTCAATGACACATAGCTAGTGAGGGACAGGCATAGTACCCCACAGCTAGTAAAGCTCAGCTTTTTTGGTGCTACCTCAGACAATATTCTCTTTAGCATCTCTTTTTTTGTTTGCTTTAAACAATCCCAAGTACTGAAGACTATGCAGGCTATTGTATGCTTCTTTTCCAATATCCAATACCAATTTCCAGTCACCAAATGACTGACATTTCACGAAGCCTTAAAGTGGAGATGCTACACACAGTGTAGGCAGCCCAGTTCCCATGGAAAGGTAAGCCTAGTGAATAAAGAAATACTCACAGAACTATTGTCAATATGTACTTTTTCCTATCTGTGAAAATGTGGTCTTTCTCCAACTTTGGTTCCTTAGATGAAATACTTTAAAACATCTACAGCATATAAATGTGAGACTATATCTCTCACTGTATACAAATATGGTGCCATGAAAAAAATATTTTCTTTTCTAATTTTTAAAAATGTATTCATTTAGTGTGCATGTGTGTAAGCATATATGAGAGCTTGTATGAGTACAAGCATGCATGTGCTATTTTTTCCTGTTTGCTTTTTTAAAATTAAATTTTTTAAATTTATTTTACATACCATACCAACCACAGTTTCCCCTTCCACCTGACCTCCTGTTCCCTCCCCCCAATCTCCTTTCTACCCACCCCTATCTACTCCTCAGAAAGGGTAAGGACTGCCATGGGAGTCAACAAAGTATGGCATATCAAGTTGAGGCAGGAACAAGCTCCTTCCCCCTGAATCAAGACTGAGTGATGTATCCCAACATAGAAAATAGGTTCCAAAAACTAGCTTATGGGCCAGGGACTAATCCAGGTTCGACTGCTAGGGGCACCCACAAATAAACCAAACTACACAACTGTCACCCACATGCAGAGGGCCTAAGTTGGTCCCAACATGTCCTATTGTACATATGTTGTCAGAGGATAAATTTTGGGGTTGTTTCTTACCTCCACTTTGGTTTTTTGTTTCGTTTTATGAGAAAGAGTTTCTCTGTGTAGTCCAGGCTGTCCTGTAACTCACTCTGTCACCCAGGCTGGCCTCAAACTCAGAATCTGTCTACCTTTTCCTCCTAAATGCTGGAATTAAAGGTGTGAGCCGCATCACTGCCTAACTAAGTGAAGGGAAGAATATCTCTCTCTCTCTCTCTCTCTCTCTCTCTCTCTCTCTCTCTCTCTCTCTCTCTCTCTCTCTCACACACACACACACACACACACACACACACACACACACACACACTCCACTTCCATGACAAAATCTATGAAGATGTTCTGAAAACACAACCTTGCACAAAGACTACCACAAGCTTGTAAAGTAAGACCAATTCGAGGAAATTTGCTAAGCAAATGCTTCTTTAATCCTGCTATTGATCTTTGAAGCCAGGAATAAGTATTTCAGAACAACTTATACATCTTTCCTCCTTTCTAAAGACACTTTGCCTTCCTAAATACGTGTATGATCTGGCATAAGACACATGCTCCAGACTGCAATCTTATGTTTATATTTGAGTGATCTAATTATCTCTTTATAGTGCTTTTTTTCTTGATAGAGAAAAATCAAAGATTACCAGGTAGGTACAATCTTCACAGTGAAGTGTTATAACTACTGTACCAGACATAGATAAATTCTCGTGTGTTCTCTGTATAGCAACATTGCATTGTATCTGTTGCTGTTCTTTGAAAATATGGATTGACTTACCAACTTAGTTTTGCATATCTGACACAGCAGGAACAAGTCATGTGCTATTTAAGACTGCTAGTTACACTTACAACATCTTCTACCATCCTTGGATACAGAGAATAAACTCTTCGGTGTTGGGAAATATAAGAAAGCACCCTGCACTTTGAGAAATTCACGATCAGTAACTCAGTGAATTTGTGTTTTATTGCTTTCCTTTTGAGAAAAGCATTCCTTAGTCTACAAGTCCTTGACAGTTCTGAGATAAGCAAATCTTACTTTCATAAATGTTTTGAAATGTCATTGCTATTATGCTTTTATGAATGGATCCCTGGTGGTTATCTATGATCACTATTGACAACAACTCCACACTGTGCCACTAATGCTTGCTCTCAAACTAATGATGGGAGTGTAAGAAATCCTGATAACTACAATAAAATGTGAGGCTTTTTAAAACTTGGTGTTTAGAAACAAGGCAAAATGCACCTTGGAAAAAAGTGTACAGGGCTAGAAAAATGTTAGTCGATGAGGCACGATGGCTACATCCCAGGTATGATAAAGACTGTCAGTAAAACTTACAGAGCAGAGTATTAGAAATCATATTCTAATCCAATTTTTCAAGGTTCACTCACCTGCAGCAATTCCCACGTGCTGTGAATGTCAAAATACCCTTGTGTCTCTGTGTCTTGGGTGGGCCAACTCTTCACTTCTGAGTTATGAGACTCTGACTGAGGCATCATTTTGCTGTTCTTTGGAAAAGAGTGAGGTAGAAAGGCAGGAAGGGGAGAGGTGGGCAAGGAGGGTGCAAAGAATGGAGAAAGGGAAGACAGAAGGATGGAAATGGTAAAACTCAGAATTCTTCCCATAATCAAAACATTTATCTCTGAATGAGAAAAGCTAACAGAGTTATAGCTTCCCCACAATTGCAAATTCTTTTCATTAAAGAAAATTTGTCTATATTCACACAGAATTTCTTTCTGATACAAATACTCCTAGCACCAGAAATACACTAGTCAGGGTTCTCCAGGGAAAAAAAGGGGGAAATAGAGAGGAGGTTGTTGGTATGATTTAAGGAACTGGGTTATGCAATTGGAATCCTGACAAATTCACACATTCATGAGACAGGCCAGCAAGAAGTTTGAGCCCCAAGTGGTACTTTGGCTGAATTCTTTCTATTTTGGAAAAAAATTAAGTATCTTTCAAGAAACTCCATTTCCTCATGCTCTGAGGAGTCAAGACTATGTTCTCCTAAGACAATTGGAAGAGGTCTGGTAATGCTAGACATGGCAGTCTGTTTCACTCATGTCCAACTGGAGAAATATTTTCTGTGTCTTTTTTTCCGTGTGTGTGTGTGTGTGTGTGTGTGTGTGTGTGTGTGTGTGTGTGTTCCTTCCATAGAACGAGTTATATTATCACATAATATGTTAGAATTAAACACCTTTATTCTCTAAGCTCATACTTCTTAAATGCTTATTTCCATTTTAGACTCTTAAAAATTCACTGGAAGTCCATTTCAATCATATTTACTTTAGGGACAACCATTTTGAAGGACATACAGGTTAGGAAAACAGTTTCTTTCTACATTCCACATTCAGCTTTCCTGAAATGGTGCAACACCAGGATGTTAGTCAGGAGGAGGAGGTAACAATAGAGTGAAGAAGGAGAAGGTGCTAAGTGACAGCAAGATGAAGAGGGAGTGAGGAGCTCATTCGCAGGAGTCACACTCAAGCTAAAACACTGCACACAAAACATCATGAGCTACTCTCACCCTGACCACTGAAGACGATGTTACTATTTCAGTTTGTGAAGCATTGTGTATTTTGGAATTTTGGACTTTGGAAATAACATACACCTGCTTTTTATAAATCAGAGCCTCTGATGTGGAACACAGTTCTCTACCAATTGCTAAGTTATCTTGGCAGAGAAGAAATAGAAAACACAGAGCATAGAAATGAAATTTGTGTTCAGGAGGCCATAGGACTTCTCTTTTGCTGTTTTTGTGCATGCTATATTTGTTCTGGCCCATGATCTCTTAGAAAGATAAGTGGAAGATGATAGATAAAACCTATTGATTTGAATGAGTTTGACTGTTGACCTCAACCAAAGGAACCAGTGCCACACATGAATATCTGTGTGCATAATCTAAATGTGGTTCACCATAAAAAAATAACTGAAAGCCACCATTGCAGGAAGAAAACCAGTAGTAGTTTTATTAATACATAAATGAACAGAGAAGTTGAGAAGGCCATTGTTTTCTTTTCATAATTCTCAACCTAAAATGGAAAGCACAGCTCACTAATCATAAAATGGTTAAGTTATGGACAGAGGCTGTGTGAACAATGGGAAAATCACAAAATAGAAAAGGCTTTACATTATTTCCATGTAAAAGTGATGAGAACAAAGAAAGAATGTGTTCATACAAAGAGGTACTTACATAATTGTCAGTCTCTCTTTACAAAATACACATGTACTCAAGTACATTACCACATGTAGATTAACCACATGTAGATTGGAAATCACATGACTTGCTAATTCAGCAAGACACTTGTTTCTGGAGAGGTTAGATAATTTGTAAATTCATGCCCACAAACTGTTGGCAGGACATATTGCTACTTAAGATCACATAGAAAGGGACATGAACACAGAGATAGGTGTCCAACCATGAGCATGAGTAAATGAACCATATCTACCATCACATTCATTGAGCACAAGTAGAAACCTTCCTTAAAACAGACAGATATCTACCAAGTTACTTATACAATTAAATTCCAAAAAAGTTGTAAACCTTGGTATTAAATCAGCCACTTTGTAAATTTGAAAGTTGAAAAGTTTTATGAGCTAAATTGTTCTCATCTTCCATATGTTGACATCATCCCAACACCACAAATGTTGGAATACATCCATATTGTACACAAGAACTTTAAAGAAGTATTGAAGTCTAAATGGAGTCAAATAGGTGGGTGTCATTTGGTTTGCTCCTTTGGGTACCCACCACCCAGCTCCCAAATAAATCACACATGAGACTTATTATTTCTTATGAAGGCCTGGCCTTAGCTTGGTTTGTTTCCTGCTAACTTTTCTTTACTTAAATTATCCCATCTACCTTTTGCTTCTGGACTTTTCCCATTCTCTTATTTCTGTAAATCTTACTCTTACACCATGGCTTGCTGTGTAGCTGGATGGCTGGCCCCTGATGTCCTCCTCCTTCTCATGCTACTTCTTTCCTCTCCTCCCAGATTTCACCTTCTATATATTCTCTATGCCTGCCAACCCCACCTACCCTTTCTCCTGCCAGGCTGTTCAGTACTTTATTAGACCATTAGGTGTTTTAGACAGGCACAGTAACACAGCTTCACAGAGTTAAACAAATATAACATAAACATAAATAATACACCTTAAAATAATATTCTACAACAGGTTGGTCTTAACCCATATGATGATATTTGTCAATAGCATCTTCAAATAATTAATTAAGTTAAAATGAAGCCAATAGGATTGGACCATAATCCAGTATGTCTGTTACCTGTAAAAGAAGCAAAAGAGAGAGCAGGATTGGACCAGCAATGAGAAGAAATAATCCCCGAGGACAGATCAATTCAGTGGTCATTTGAAAAAAAAATAAAAGAGACCTGAGAAGACAAGAAACATCTAAAGACATTGATCCTGGACCTCTGATCTCCAGAATTGTGAGAAAATAAATTTCTGCTGTTGAGGCCCTCCTGTTGGTGGAAATTTGTTATGAAACCATAGAAAACTAATGTAATAAAAAGAGAACATGAAAAATTAACTCCCTAATATTAAGAGCAGGGAAAATTGTTGTATAATGATATTAAAAGATTATATTTCACATTTTTGACAGAAAAAAAATTTGCTCCTGATAGTTTGGCATTCTTTGGAGAAAGCATACCTCATTTTAATTTCTTGTTCTTTACAAATTTTGTGGGTTTTTTTTTTTTTTAGGTAGAAAGTTTACACCTTAAACCATAAAATATTTAAATGCACATATGTATATTGTTTAAAGTACAATTACATTGAATACTAAGTAATGTAGAGTTTAGGCAGAATATTTAAAAATCACATGACTTGCTTTATTGCAATATCTGCTTCGTTGCTATCATCTAGAACACAAGATGGACTATCTATGAAGTAAGCATGTATTGAAATAATAAGAGTTAGTTTTCTAATCCTTAATATAACTCACTCCTATGACTACTGTTATTGAATTGAATGTAAACTACTCCTCGGAGTAACCATTATGAGGTAGATTGGCATTTACCTTTCAAGTGAAGAAACTAGAGTTTAACAGATTTATGACACTTGAACATTTTTCCATTCGGCTCTCAAATTTATGTTATTTATTAAAATAAGTGATAATTCAATATCTACTCCATGCAACATTTTTTACCATATAATATTGTGATAGTCACATGACACTGATAAATTTTTCACCTTTCAAATTCTTGGATAAAATGTATTGATATGCATCTTTGTTAGTGTTCTATTGCTGTGAAGAGACACCATAACCACAGAGACTCATAAAATAAAGCAGTTCATTGTGGCTTGCTTACAGTTTCAGAAGTATAATTCTATTATCGTCGTGGTGAAAAGCATAGTAGTACCCATGCACACATGGTATGGAGAAGGAGTCAAAAATCCAACATCTGGATAAGCAGGCAACAGGAAGAGGGAAGGGCACTAGGCCTGGCTTGGACTTTGGAAACATCAAATTCCACCCCCAGTGACACACTTCTTCCAACAGGGCCACAACAACTCCAGCAAGGCCATATCTCTGATAGTGCCACACCCTGGTGACCACACATTCAAATATATGAAAGAATGGGGACAACTCTTATTCAAACCACTACAGTATTCAAAGTTTATTCTCCAGAATTCCCTATTTGTGTGAGGTCAAATCAAGGCAAAGAGAGGACTACTATGACAGTTCACTGTCTAATCAGAATACTTCTCTCTGATTTGTTTCTTTGTGGACTTCCTGGTGAAAATGCGTTTCAGAAATTCTAAGAAAAATGGGTCTGACACCGTCTACCAGATGATTTTTAAGATGTCTTCTGCTTGTTACAATAGGAATAAATTTAACATGCATTCTATTGGTGGTAATAATCAAATAGCTGTGCCTTCAGGAGCCTTGCAGGTAAGGTACCAGAATCGAACACGCACAGATGATGACTTCAGTGTGTGCTTAAAGATTACACTTGACCATGCTTCAAATGAATGGTGGTTGTAGCTAAAAAAGCAGCTTCTCCACTCAGCCCAGGTCCTCTTGGGTACAAGTATATGACTCCATACTTGCTGAGAAAGGAGTAGCTACTTTCCACATCTTCTATAAGGGCAGATCACAGGCTTCTTTCCTGTGAAGGGATTGTTGGAGCTCAGTGTTCTGGGAATTGAAACTTAATAAATGTAGACGTGGAGTGCGATTTTTGAATAATTTAAATCTCTACCTTATTAAAAATAGAATTTTAAATACAATAGGGAAAGGAAAGATACACCCAACTACCTACAAAATAACAATGAAAGAAAAAAAAGTTAACTATCTGTTACTTTTCCTCATAAATCACTTTTCTATATAAAACCACCTTTATGAAAAATATATAGAGGACTTTACTTTCAATTTTGTGAGATTTTGTATTTCTGAGGCTAATGAAGTCATCCACATTATATCTCATAAGCAAAAGGGCACAGAGTAAAGCAAACAGAGGTAGAGTTGGAGTGTAGGATTGACCAGCATGGAAGTATGATTTGAAGGCTCATTGCCAAATGTGTCTGCCAATTGTTTATTCTGCCATTGTCACTGACAGCCTAGAACATTCCCTGGCCTCATGCCACCTCACTGGGCAAAATGAGTTAATTCTAAATCTAAATGCCTGGTCTTAAGATGAAGACCTACATATGTTAAAGAATAACGATCTTTCATGAAAGTCACTCACTAGAAATTGCTACTCCTCCTTGGAAAGTGAGAGAAATAAAAAGGTCATTGACAAAGACTGACTAATGTAGCCATGTGCATTTGGTAGATGTAACAACTCAGTGCTTCTTCACTATGACAGTATTTTTTCTGGTGTTACAAGTGGTACAAGTCTTTACTTCAGGTTAGCGACTTACACAGGTTCAACCACATTCCTCTACTCCATCTTTCCTTGTCTTCCAATCATTTTTCTTCCAGGTTACTGAACAATTAACTAGGTCATTGGCATTTTCATTTCAAATGAAAAAGTATAAAGCCATGCACAGCCTTACTGACTAAGAAAATGCACTTATTTCAAAATCATTCCCAAATGTTATCATCACATACCTAACATACATTTATAGCTTGTGCCTAAATAACAACTTCATCCTTGAACCAAAAAGGGAGTTCTTCCTTCTTCAGCTGGTTGCTAATGACCATCTCCATATATTGCTATGGGAACTTATGGGGTTACTACAGTGGAAAGTGTTTGGGGCTCTGTGGTACATAGTGGGTGGTTTAATTGAAGACAAATACATCATATCATTGCCATCCTTTAATGTTCTTGTGTATTTTAATGGCTCAGACTCATCTCAAAACAGGCTTCCTGGTGAGCATTCTAGACATACAAATATTTAGTAACTGCTACATGTTCATTGTGGCCTCTTACAATTTTATGATGGAGACCTGGGTCCCACTGTGATGGTAATGGGTAATTTAGAAGGCAATTAGTTGCAAGGATAGAGCTTTCTTGATAGGGTTAGTTCTCTAGTCAGAGGCATGAGACTTGTTTCCAGTGCTAGATATTGGCTCAGAACCTGGAAGTGAGCAAAGGCTCAGCTTCCTGCCTTTATCAATGTTCCATGCTCTGATTGCAAATGTTAAAAGCACTCTCAGTTACACACAACGTCACACACTTGAGAATCCTATATTTTATTACCTGTAAGACAATTTGCCAAATGGTCTTATTAATAATAATAATAAAAAAAAAAAAACCCGGAGCCAGATATTTGGGTGAAAACTGAGAGATCAGAGGAATAGGACAAAGCCACAGCCAACCTCACCTCATCAATTCCTCAGCTTCCAAAGAGACCTACTTCCTGTCTACCCATGCCTATATGTCTTTTTGTCCCTGCCATCTCACTTCCTCTCTCTGCCCAGCTACATCATTTCCTCTTGCTACCTAACTCTATCACTTTCTGTCTGTCTGTACAGATATCCAGACCTTTATAGTTAACTAGTGTTGGGATTTAAGGCATGTGCCACCATGCTTGGCTCTGTTCCCAGTGTAGCCTTGAATTCACAGAGATCCGGATGGATCTCTGCCTCCTGAATGCTAGGATTGAAGGCGTGTGCTACCATTGTCTGACTTGCACAGTATATTGGGGGACACAATATATCATCACAATTACCCATATCCACGACTCCTGGCAGATCAACTTCCACTGGTGTTTGTCTGAGTTTTCTATTTCCTGTAGCCATGTGGTTTCTAGATTCTGTCAATTAAGCTAAGTCCCTAGATTCTGTTGTGATGTGACTAAATCCACATGCTAACAAACAAATTCTGTTGCCTTCTGTTCTACTCATGCCTGATCAGAACTGAACAGCAAGAACAGACTATATTGGCCAGGTGGTGGTGGTGGCACATGTCTATAATCCCAGCACTCAGGAGACAGAGCCAGGCAGATCTCTGTGAGGCCAATCTGATCTACAGAGCAGGATCCAGGACAGGCACCAAAACTATATAGAGAAACCCTGTCTCAGAAAGCAAAGAAACAAACAAGCAAGAACAGACTATCTTAGAGATACTGGCATTCCTATCTGCACCTGCCGCATGGCTCAGGTAAATAGCACCTCTATCACACATTCCTCTGAAACACACTTCTCTGAGGGTGAGTAGTCCACCCTCAGTCCACCCTCAGTATAGTCAACAGAGTATGAGTTTTTTCCTCAATCCTGCTATTTCTTCCCCTTCAGTTCATCACAGAAACGAAGCTCACTCCACTTCTTCATTGTGAATCACACTTCCTACATGTTTATAGTAGGCAAACTAATGATATATCATCTAATCCTCCAGTATTCCTATCAAGATATTAAGCTCTATCTCCTCAAAGCACTATCATCCATATAACCCTTACTTGTCTCGTATTATGACCCAGGTACCTGATCAATATCATACCCCAGGCCTGTCGCTATGTAACAACATGTCACCTCTTCAGCATGTCTTCCTTGTGCTAAACTGTTGAGATTTCTGACAGTTTTTCTATTACAACCGCTAGTGTTAATTATTTTGACTAATAAACAGGCAGTCTGTTCCTACAGAGAAGAGTAAATGAGCATGAAAAAGACCTTTCTGTATACTTCAGGGAGAAACACATGGTACATTTCACTCCTCTTTGCTAATATATAACTCTCTGTGTTGGATATACGAATCCCTTGTATTTACTTATAATTTAGAAACCATAACAAACATCTCTGCATACCATGTCACCCTCTGTGATCTTTGTTAGAGAGTCAATGTGAGAATCATAGTCCCTTTTAACCAGTAAATAAACTGATGGGTACAAATTTGCTACTCAATGTAGCTAAATATTAAAGAAATGAATTCAGGCTTTAGAGTTCCATATTCTACTATAACCAGATAAAATATGCATGTGTGTATGTGTGTATGTTTATATATTTGTATATGTATATATACATATACATGTGTGTGCATATGTGTATGTATATAAATGTCTGTACAACTTGGCAGTCTCTTCCCCAAATCCATAATTTTTAGCAACTTTATTCCTAGAAGGAGTTTTAAGTAAGCAAAATTTTTGTTCTTCTTTCTCAAATTTCTGCCTTGAGCCTCAGCTCTTCTGGCATCTGCTGTTAACGTTCCACCAGCCTGTTCCCTCTTCATTGCCTCCAATAACAGGTAACGGGCTCTTGGCAGCACACTGCTTTCCTCAATGTTTCCTTCTGTCTTTAAAGTTCTTTGGAAGGTAAATGACCTCATGAACACATTTCTCCAAACATACAAATAATTGGTTTTGATTAATAATTTATTAAGGAAACATAGCATATCCAACTAGAAATTAAATATTCTTAAGTTGGTAAATGTTTAGGTTTTTAACAACCCAGTTGGGAGGATATAGATTAATTTCTAAACAGTCTTATTAAATAAAAACACAGAGCTAAATACAGGGGTAATAACCAAAGAGATCAGAAAAACAGTGAATAGCCACTACTAACCTTAGCTTACCACCACACTGTAGCTTCCCCAGAGAGAGAGCTTCTTCCTGTCTAGCCTGTACTTTTATTGCCTTCCTGTTCTGCCTTCTCATTAGCTCTAAGCCTAGCCACATCACTTCCTCATCACTGTCTGTCTGTACAGACCTTCAGGTCTCTATGTTTGGTACTGGGATTAAAAGTGTGTGCACCATGCTTGGCTGTGTCCTTGAATACACAGAGACTCTGCCTGCCACATGATCGGATTAAGGGTGTGGGCTACCACTGCCTGACTTCTGTTTATGGCTTTGCTATGACCTCTGATCTCCAGACAAACTTTATTGACATACAAATAAAATATCACATTTCAGCACAAATAAAATATCACCACAGGAGGATTCAACCTTACCACTGAATGAACAGTTGGCATCCAACATCAGGATTGAAGCTGTTATGAGTACTCTCTTATCTGTTCCAAAGCCTGATGAGTATTGTGCTTTTTTTTTTTTTTAACAGAGAGATATTGAATTGTATTTGACAGAGTAAGCAATTTACTAAAGCTACAAATTCAGTAAGTAACAGAACTTGGATTAATATTTAGTTCTGTCCAGCAGTAAAACTCAAATTGTGGTGTTTTTTTTTTTTTCTCTCAGTACCATAACATATTAAGGTTCTGAAAAGCTGTTTTGGAAAGAGCTATAAAGCCCTGAGGCTGGTCACAGGTAAAACATCACAGAAGCATGCTTTTAAGTTTTACTATTTGCCATGTAACACTATTTAAATTTTAAAACATCTCACAATTTGAACTATATTTCCCAATCTGTCTGAGTCTTATATAAATAAAAATGTTCTTTAAAAAAAAAGGAAAAAAGGAAGGAAGGAAGGAAGGAAGGAAGGAAGGAAGGAAGGAAGGAAGGAAGATGAAAGAAGGGACAAAAACAAGGCAGTGTTTACAATTGCAAGAGTGACTACAATAAATGCCACTTAGCCTCCAGAGCATTCTTTTTGGCTCGTTTCATATAATGTCTAGAAAGATACAAGCCTGAATAAAAATAATAAAAATTTATTACCTTGTCAAAAGTTTCTTTGTAAAATGAAGAAACAAAAGCTGAATATTTTTATTTTAGTTAAAGAACAATCTGGGATATTTAATTTTTAGTAATACCCAGGAAACTATACTAGATGAGCTTGTAACTGGATAAGTGCATCAATTTGACACCCTGAATTGTTAATACCTACTGTGTTAGCATGCTTCAGAGTTGAGCATGAAATTATAGGAATTCTGAAGGAAATTCAGAAAATATAGCAGGGAGTTTGACAGTACAGAGAGTAACCATTTTTATTATTTGACAATTTCATGCATGTGTAAAATGTGTTTTAATCGAATCCATCCATTTTCTGTCTGCCAATTCCTTCACTGTCCCCCAACCACATTTCCCTAACTAATTAATATGTTCCTTTTTTTTTTTTTCAAACCGACTGAGTGCCCTCAATTGCATTTATGACATGGGTGTAGGACTACCCACTGGAGCATAGGTAGTCTATCAGGGGCTGAATCCTTGAACAAAACTGATTGTCCCTCTTGTAGCTCTCCAGACAGAGATGGAAATTCATGAACTCCTACCCCACCCATGTTGAGATTTTTACTGACATGATCTTATTCAAATCTTGTACCTGCAATCATAGCTTCTGTGAGTTCATGTCAACAACAGTCTTTTAATGTCCATAAGTGCTGCAGACATCTACTACTTTGGGTCTTACGATCTCTCTGTCCCCTCTCATGATAATCCCTGAGCCTTGCACAGAGTGGGTGTATATAGATATACCATTTAGAATTGAGAACTCCATAGTCTTTCTTATTCTGCATGTCAATCGTGAGTCTTTGTTAATCACTATCTACTGAAAAACAAAACAAGATTCCTGAGATGTTCTTGAGAGATGCACTAATCTATGGGTATAAATATAAAAAGTTAAGGTATAGTTTAATATTATATCCATTTAACAGACTTTGAGTATTATTTTTGCCCCTAGGACCTATGAACTAGCAAGTCACAGGTCCTAAATCCTGTTAATTTCTATAGAATGGACTATTTTCTTACTAACCTGTAAAAACTAATGAGGTACTAGTGTAGCCTGCACTGTGAAAGATTCTTAGTAACATTGAAGTAAGTGGAGGAAACCAGACACAAAAGACCACATGTGATTATTTTACATTGAATGCCCATGATGGGCAACCAAGTAGAGAAAGAAAGTACATTGACAGATGCTGAGGGCTAGGGTACATAAGAGGATTAAGCAGTAATATATAAATGTCTCTTGGAAGTATTTCTTTTTAAAATGACAATAGTATTTTAAGATGAACAATTGTGATTTGTGGGAACATTCTAAAACTCATTGAATGATATATGCTCAATGGGTAAATCTGGGGTTTGAAACCATTTGGAAAAACTAAATTAACACCATGATGGAGCTAGAAAAATGCTCAGCAGTTAAGAACGCTTGATCATACAGAGGACCCAGGTTCAGGTCTCAGCACCTTCATGGTGTCTCACAACCATCCTTAACTTCAACTACAAGGAATCTGATCCTCTCTTTTGACCTCCACAGGCATCGATATATGTGTATAGTGCACATACATACATGCAGATAAAATGCTCATGCACAGAACATAAATGAATCTTAAAAAGAAATAAAAAGATTTCAATGTTAGTAGCAAGATTAGATTCAACTTCAATAGGATTGAATGGTTGCGCTTGTTCTATTTCAATAACATAGCTGGCTTTGACTTAGCAACTGAAAAGTAATGTCTTGGGGTTAGATCCAGAAATAATCAATATCTGCATTGTGACTTTAATAATATTAATGTAAAAAATAACCATTCATAAATGAGTCCTTCATAACATATAATGTTACAAAAATGACCTCAACCAGGACACAACTGCAATAGACATTGTTTTCAGTACACAGCAGGATACCAATTTAAATGTTGCATCAGTTGATAAATCTTAGTTAAATTGTCCACATGAAGGTAAAGCTACACTGCTGTATTATTGAACTGTGCATTAAAAATAAGTTAGTTTCATTCACTGATATAACTTTGAATAGAAAGTGTTTTGTCATGTATTACTAATTATATTAAGTACAAAAATAAGAGCTATTTCAATTTACTTTTTCCTCTAGTGCAGATTTAACTTTCCAGTATCCTTTATTTTATTAGCACATCTATATCTTACTTCTGATTTCTATTGCTGTGGTAAAATGCCATTATCAAAAGCAACTGGAAAGGAAAGGGCATATTTTACTTCACGCATCATATTACAGTCCATCACTGCAAGAACTCAAGGCAGGAACCTAGAAGAAGGTGCTGAATCAGGGGCTAGGGGGGAATGCTGCTTATGGCTTGTTATCAATAGCTTCTTCAGCTTACTTATAGCATTATAGCATCCAGGATCACCAGACTGGAAATGTCACAGCCCACAGAAAGCTGGGCTCTCCTGCATCAATTACTTATCAAGAAAAATTAACTACAGGCCTGTCCACAGGTCATTCTAGCAGAAGCATTTCTCAGTTAAGGTTCCCTCTTCCAAAATGACTTCAGCTTGTGTCAAGTTGGCCTTAAAGTAGCCAACCTACTCCCTGTATTGCGTAACAACACAATCCTCCCATTCCATTTCTTTTCTCAGCTGCTTGCTCATGCACCTTTAATGCTGATGCATCCTTTAAAATTATGCCAACAGGATAATTATTTTTAATGGAAGCCTGAATATGTGGACAGATGCTGTAGTGCAGATTTTGACTGTGCTTCATAAATATATGTTGTTGTTTGTAGTTTAGATGAGCTATCAAAACTCAAATATAAAACCTAACACAGATAACTCCAAAATCTGTATGAATGTCAAATGAGAAAGCATTTGCTACCATTTGGGAGTAGGAATTAAAAATCTAAAGGAATAGTTTACTAACAGTTTTAAGACTTGGAAATGGTATTGAATAGACTTCTAATATGAAGAGAGTCCCAAATGTAAACAGATGTTAATTGTACATGTATTAAGTTGTATACAAACTTTGCTTGGAGAAAAAAATATAAGGATATGAGACATACAAAATAGTTTTGGACCAGCAACTTTATTCTTCATAATGAATTATTTTCAGATACCAAACATACTCCAAATAAATACATAAAGATCTGACATCTTCACATTTACAGGACACTATACAGGAAGGTGTTATTCATTCTGAAAGAACCAGGAGTTAAGAGTTAGATCTAGAATTGACAGCAGTAGTTCTTGCTAACTTTTTTGGCTAATCACCTAGGCTTTAGGAGCAGCAAAAGCCTTCTCAAAGTGCTGATTAATTAAGAAAAGGTTGACAATCAAGTAGTTGGCAGAATTATTGGCATTAGCAGTTTAGACTGCTATGACATGACTGACAAGGGTGTCTTATCTAGGTGAACACAATAACAGAGCAAGGCCTGAAGGGAACTATTACTGAAGGGCTATGCTACATCACCATAGCATATATGAACAGCCTAAAATACGAGAAGTTAATTCTCAGGACTAACTGTTCACACGGATTCTTTGCTGTGGGTCTAGAATTTTTTAAAATTTAGTGAGATTTTCCCCTTGAGATAAATAAAGGCTATTTTTACCACAACTTTTCTCTTCAAATATACTCTGGTTTATTGAAACACTGAATTTATAATAAAAGATTAGAATATTCCGGTTGAAAAGGTAATAATGAAGATGTATGTAACTACTGCATGACTTATATAGGCAGACTTTGATTTCCTCTTTTGTCTAATAATTTACTATGACTAGACAGGGACCTATATTTTTTTTCTTTTTAGAGTCTTTGAGATGGGCTCTGTCTACATAGCCTGGCTGTCCTGGAACTCACTATGTTGAACAGGTTGAACACTAATAACATTTTTTTAGAATGTTTGTCAGGAAAAAATTTTGTCCTACAGATAATTCTAAAGGTGTTGTAGTCCAAACACTTGCAAATTTGTTCCTATGTGCTCTGGTATACTTTCTAAAATAAGTATTTTTGTGAAAGGATATATTGTAGGGGTCCACAAGGTTTTCTAGTGAGATCTGAGTTTGCTTTACCCAGCAGAGCTGCATTAGAGGATTGCTTGACCATGTGCATGTTTTCTAGGTGATTGGAAGAGTCTGCACTTGGATGAGCTAGGGGGAGGTCTTTTGCTCCATGCCTTGGCATTCCTATAAATAGCCCTTTACAAGAGTCAGAAGGGGCCAGTGGCTAAGGACCCAGGCCCTCCCAAGGCTATTCTGTGTTTCTTTTTCTCTCCCCTCTATCCTTCTATCTAAATTTCTTATCCCTCCCTCCTCAAGAGTACCTTGGGATAAAATGTGGGAGCTGATCTCCCAGGTGGTCTCCCACATATATTTAGAGTTTGACATATCAGGTTATATTTATATACCTTTGGAAGCTATTATAAAATGCTTTGTAAAATAGAGAATTATTTCCTGAAACAAAAGGGAAGTAGCAATAGGTTTAAATCCACATTATAAACCTTCCTCAGCATATGCACCCCTCTTCATATCAAAGGGAGGGCTTATTTTTCTTATCACTCACATAAATCCTTTATGATTTTATTACATGCATTCCTCTATAAGAGTTTACCAGTAAAAATTTTAAAAAGAGGATACATACATATGTTTATATAACTCTATGATGATTCCCTTGTTCAATACCTCACATATAAGGAAACGAAGAGGGGGAAGAGAGGAAGAGGAGGAAGAAGAGGAGAGAGACAGAGATAGAAAGAGAAAGAGAGAGACACATAGAGAACTGATATTTAAAGGAATTATGTTACACAATTGTGGGAGTGACAAAGTCAAAATCGATAGGCCAGTTGGATCGTCTGGACATTCAGATAAGAGTTGACATTGCAATCATACTTCTGAAGGTTGGGAATTCAAGCAGAATGTCTGTGTGGCAGTCTGGAGGCTGAATTCTTTTGGCAACTTCATCCCTTGCTTTGAAGGACTGGAATTGATCAGATGAAATTCACTACACTGGGAGATCAGTCTGCTTCATTTAAAGCAATGGTACATAAATATTAATCATCTCTCAAAAATGCCTTTGCAGGATTTCCAGGGTAAGATGGCAGATCAGAAACTGTCTGCCTGTGACTCCATGCAGGAGAAGAGTGATAACAACAAGTTTATTCTGAGAAGAGAGGAAAGAGCATCAGGAGTCAAGAAAGCTGGTAGAGCATATGAAGAGCAGCACACAGGGACAGAGAAGAGCGTATAGAATAATTATGGAAAGGTCTGGATCTTTAGGGAAGTGGGAACAGGGCTCCACTTCCATGATAAGCCAGGTGTCAGTCCATAGTCCTTACAATCTTAAAGAGCAGCAGGGGGCATTAGTGAGGCATTGACTTCCTGACCAGCACTGGAAAATTTTGTCATTCCACAAAGCTCAAGGATCTACATCCAATACCCAAAGATTCTGCTGTTTGAGAGTCAGTTGCTCGGGGGCCCTGAAAGTAAGTAATAGTCACAAGTCAGCGAACATGGGGACAGAATGCCACAATATCTTTATGGAGTAACACATTGGGACCAAGCACCAGGCAAGGCCTGGATGTAAAGTGGCCCAGTGTCTGCAATGAGGAACAAAGAGCTTTGGCCTAGGATAACTCCAGAGGCTAGACCTCCCAGCCCGCAGAACTGCCTTTCTTCCATGTGAAGTTTTTTTTTGTGTGGGAAGTGAAAACTCTGAGAAAAGCTCCAGTCAACCACACATTTCCACATTCTTCTTTCCATTACATGGTGGCTTAATGCTGAACACATTCACAAGCATGATACTTTCAGACAAAGTGTTCTGTTCTCTCTGTTTCCTTATTCTGAAGCAGATCTTGATGCTCTGTTCCCTCCACTCTCAATGTAATTGGAGGACTGTCCCTTCACTTGTGAGAACATTAGTCATTTCAGAATACCCAAGCTGGGTTGGGAATATCTGGAGCAAAGAAGAATCTCCCTGGCCCAAAGACCATCGGTGGCTAAGTGTGGCCCACAATGGCTGGAGGAGTGCATCTAAAGTGAATGGAGAACCAATAGGCAATGGGATATTTATTGATTGGCTCAGGCTTGCTGTCAACCTGAGTGGTAGGAGATACAGATTATCCGTCATCAATCCATCACTCTTACTACCTGGTAGTTTGGAGTTTAATAGAACCAACAAAAAACCCTGTCTGACACTTTGCTTCTTGTTACTTGTTTATTTTTTTCCCATTCCTCTTTTTTGTTGTCTGAACAAAAATACACCTCACTTGAAAAGGCATATGCAATTTGAAAGTGGAAGGATAGAGGAAGCAAATAGCGCAGAGTGAGGTTGGATATGAGCAAAGTACATAACATGCATGAATGAAAATATTATAAATAAATATCATTGTGTCCAATGTATAGATGCTAATAATGTTTAATTTCCCTTGAAGCACCATCTATGTGAGTGCCTGAGAAATTAACTGATCACTGTGGCTTATTTCATTTGACAAATAAAATTAACTATTGTAATTTCTAACTTTTCACATTTTAAATTGTATGTAAATAATAGAAAGCATTAGTACTTGATTAACACTTTATTTTCCTGTCACATTTATTTTCAGACTCTATCCACTTCGTGGTTTATGTTTTACATTTGATTATTTTTAATCCAATATAGAATAGATTCTTGGTGCCAGATTTGGTGATACAGGTCTGTAATCCCAAATTCTTAGAAGCTAGTAAACCAATGACTTTTTGGATCTGTGGACAGTTCAAGAATAGCCTGGAAACTTATACCCATTCTCAAAATAATTATTAAAAAACAGATGAGTGGATTCCTGTGTTTAATATCAATGACAAAAAGAGAAATAAATGTACTTTTTGTTATGGACAATGCTTTTGTCAATTGTTCACAAAAATACTTCCTTAAGTGTCTTTGCTCATCTATCCCAGTGTATATGTCCTTGAGTCCCTTTCTAGGAATGAAATCACTTCTCCTAGATGTACACTTTTTACGGATCTTTATGAGTTCTGCCTAAATTACGTTGAAATATAAAACAAGTCTCAAATTTCTCACACTGCACCCTTAGAGGAGCTATTGTTTGGAATTTATGATAGTTAGATTTTAGGAAAGCAGTATGGTGATCACTCTCATATCTTCTAATAACCCAGCAGGTGCTATAGCAGCAGTCTATAAATGACATATTGGTAGTATGCAATAAAAGGTACATTAATCACAACAAACAGGATTAAGACTCTCGATTCTCGACTTCTGCTAAGATCAAGTTTTGCTCCCATATAAAATAAAATCATGTTCATTTTGGATACAAAATCAAAAAGTTCACAGTTTTAATATGTTTTGACTTCAGAATTATGAAGGTTCAATTGTTACCACATCATTGCCTACACTCAACGTTATCATAACATTTTTTGTTCCAGTCCAGTGTGGATGAAATGTTTGAAAATGTGGCTGATAGTGGCCTGTCACTAAGGAAACTGACATCCATCCTGGCATTTGGGTTGGGCTTCATACTGTGTGAACTGCTTGCTCATAGTGTGCTATAATTGTTCTTATTTTGTCTTTAAATTTAGACTAGTAAGAATTATAGACATTAATCATGTTTTATGAGCGACATACACAATACTAACATCATTCAGTCTGTGGTTTATCTTTGTCCTATATTGGTGTGTGTGTGGTGGGGGTGTGTGTGTATATCATAGAATTTCCTTACTGTGGTAAAAATTACCATCTTCCTGTTTGAAGCAGATGGTATGAGATTTAATGCATGTATTTAAATGTATTTAAATAATTCTTTCCTCTTATAATATAACTAAGGCATGTCCTTAATTTTCTTTTAAAGATTATATTAAAGTTTTATATTAAACTCCTTGGATACAGTTTTTTGTCTATTTAGTCATTTGATTGGTCACTTTTTTGTTTTGTTTTGTTTTGTTTGTCTGAGCCAGGGTTTCACTATGTACCTCAGGCTGGACTTATACAAATAATCCTCCTGCCTTGGCTTCTGAATGCTGGAATTAAAGGTATAAGACACCACATATAACAGATAGTTAGAGGTTTTTAATTCCTAGGGACTTGATATTTAAATAAGTTGTAAAGAAGTGTTCCAGTTTCATTGCATGCATGTACACAGTTTTCCATGCACCCTACACCAGATGAACTTTATTTCACCCTGATATCTTCTGTCTTAGGTAGGGTTTCTATTGCTGTGAAGACCACAGCAACTTTTATAAAGAAAAACATTTAATTGGGGCTGGCTTACAATTCAGAGGTTTAGTCCATTGTCATCATGGTGGGAAGCATGGCAGCATGCAAGCAGACATGGAGCTAGAGGTAGCTGAGAGTTCTACATTCACATTTGAGGGCAGCAGGAAGAGATTGTGAACCACTGACTTGGCTTGAGCATATGAAACCTCAAAGCCCACCCCAGTGATACATTTCCTCCAACAAGACCACTCCTACTCCAATGAGGCTCCATCTCCTAATAGTGCCACTCCCAAGGACATATGGGGGCCATTTTTATTCAAACCACCCTCCGTCATTCTTATTTTATCTATGGCTAAGTGGTTTTCATTTCTACATTTTCTATATGTGTTCCATTATCTGACTGTTTTTTTCTTTTGAGCCAGTCTTAGATGGTCTTGCTATACTTGTAGCATAAGTCCAACCATCAAACATTATATTTCTACATAATATTTGTAGTTAGTTGGTTTCCTCTACACGTGAACATAAACTTTGGAATCAGATTCCTAAATTTCAGTTAAAAAAAAAAAGAACAAAAACTCTATTGAGATTTTAAAGGGTAACATGAATTAATTTTGAATTTCGATGGTTTTTAACTACATCATTTTGTTTTCATAATCATTTACTAATTTGGAGCACATTATTTAGGCCTCTTCCTTTTTCTTGGGTATTCTACAATGTCTTTTGATACAACTTGATAATTAATACCAAAACAAGCTTTTAAAACTTGAGTCAAATTTTGTGTGTTAGAGCTTTATTGGTATTGACAATTTCCTCTTTTATAATTAACATATTTCAAATAGGGTACCTTTCCAAAGTAAAAATTTAAAGAAAATTTACATACATTCTTTAGTCTGGTAAGGAATACTTTATTGGTTGGTCAAGTTTAATTTTACTTGTCAATTTGACAGAGCTGAAGTGCACACATATTTTGACAGACTCTGATAGTGAATATTTCTGTGAGGGTGCATTTTGTATGAAACTAACGTTTATATTGGTGGATTTTGAGTAAAATTAGCTTATTCTCAATAATGTGAATGAGTCTTATCTAATCTGTGGGTGACCTTACCTGAAAACAATACTGGCCTCTTCCGAGACAAACCATCTCAGATCCATTTGCATCGTTGATCCTTTTCGTGCCTGATGGCATGAAGACTTGAGATGATGCATCAGTTCCTGTCTGAGTCTTCAGCCTGCAGTAGACACTGCAGATTTGGGCCTTGAATTAATCACACTAGACAGTTTCATGAGACAAACTCTATCCCTTCTCCAAATCTTCATCCCATCACTTTCTTCCTCTCTACCTTTTCTATAAATACATATATAGATATACTACTATTTCTTGTTTATGTTACTTCTTTCAATATACTACTATTTCTTATTTATGTTTCTACTTTCAACCCCAATAAAATGTGGTACCCAAAACAACCCATAAGACAAGAGGTTAAATTCAACTGTATATGGGAAAATTAGAGATGTTTGCTTGTCAAAGTTACTACCAATGAGAAGACAAACTGTAAATGGGGAGAATATATTTGTCTATTAGAGGTCTGACATGGTGGTTAATCATGAATATGTAAGTAGTTACCAAAACAACAACTGGGCAAGAGACATGGCTTAGCCAGCTATTAAGAGCAAGTACTTGCAAAGGACCTGAGATCAGTTCCCAGAACTCATGTCAGATAACTCACAATCATTAATAGCATCAGCTTCAAGGAGATTCAACCTCTGGTCTCCAAGGCCATATGCATTCATGTGCACAAGAGCTACACACCACACACACACACACACACACACACACACACACACACACAATTTAAAGAAATAAATGAAATCTTTTCAAAACACAGCAATCAAAAATAAGCACAAATTTTAAAATGAACAATATATTTTAATAAACACAAATATTTGATAATTAGATAATTAAATATATGATAATACACACTAAAAGGTTATTTAATGGGGAAATTCCAATTGGTGGTATGAAATGCAAGCTGGCAATTCTAAATATTTGCTGATAAAACAAAATGAATCATGGCAGAGTGCTCCAGGTTTCCCAGCTGCCACAAACTGTCACCTATGCTAGGGTGGCACTTAGTAATATAGCTATTTTTGTAATTTTTGTTCCTGTAAATCATTCTGATAAAACCCATTGTTTGGACTTTGGTAGTATCTGTGCTTTGATCTACCATTGATTCTCTATAGGGAGTAAGTAGATGTCTATTTACTTCTGCCCAGAAAAGTCCATCACACACAATAGTGCAAAATAAACTTTTGCAAGAGGAGGGGCAACTCAGTACTCCAATGATGTTAAAGGAAGTTACTCTTTGCTCAAATCTGCAGCAGGTCTACTATATACCAATTAAAAACATTGCTGCATAAAAATGTCCTGAAATGTTGTCATTTAGCCTCCCTGTCCCAGTTTCTCTTGGTATAGGTTTTCTGAAATGAAGAGTCTTATGATCATTGATGCACTGTAAATATATCTTCAAGGAAGAAAAACAAAAATGAACACAGTATGGGTTCCAGTTGCTGCTGTTTTATATTCACCACCTGATTTGTTAGTGATACTTGCTATATGAGGTAAAGTATCACCACAGAGACACTTATACAGAAGCTAGGGTCACAGGACTTGAGGAGCTAGCCAGGAAATGCCTGACAGCATTTGCCCAATTTCTAGGGCCCAGTGACAGTGAAGTTTTTGTATTAATTTGTGTATACACAACACAGAAGCAAATGAAGCACTCTGTTGATTTTTTGCTGTGGTTCCCTCCATCTCAAATGAGGGACTGTGCCATCCCCTGAATGAGACAGTAAGCCAGGTGACTTTAAAGAAACATCAGAAAAAGAAAACATTCTAAGTAAGTCTCTATGAGAGTGTTACTTATTATGAATCTCTTCCTTCAGGCAATACCATGTTTTCCCATGAGCTTTCTGAGGAGGTGCCAGAGAATATCCACTGCTACTAAAGTGGCATATTGTTAACAAAAATGATAGATTCCTCCTCTCCTGTATTCCTTACAATGTCCTTTAGCCATCAAATTTTTAATCATCAAGATGCTCATCAATTATTTTTCTGCGAAGAACACATCTGACCTTAATGGCAGTTTTTGAGCATGTGTTGACAGGTGCACAGTCAAACAAACATTTCTTACAGAAAATGTGACTCATTAAATTGTCTAAGACTTCTTACATTTCAGCTAGGTTTCCTGGGTTATTATTTGATATTATTAATGTTTAGCATGAGCTGAATGACTCGCATTAAAACAGTTCTTGGAAACTGCAAGAACATAAAGTTTCAGTCTAAAGATGGCATTGTGACTTCAGCACAGTGCTGAAGTCCATCTCGTAGCAGGTGTATAGATGGGTTAAACAATGAGAGATGATAACATAGCATCACAGCTTTGGGTAGGGATCAAAAACACATATTAGTAAAAGAAAGTGTTTTAAAACCCAGAACAGGTATTCAACTGCAATGCTATATAGGGAGTCTAGGAAGGGAAACAGCTGCTTGGAGGGCTATGGAAGGTAAAAGAAAGGCAAGAGTCACTGTTAGGGGTTGCTGCCAAAGAAACAGTAGTTGTCACAGTAATGATTTTGATGCATTTGTAGCAAAGATGGGGTACTATTCTGACTGAGTGAGAGGATCCAAACCTTCAGCACTAAATAAAGTGGGACAGTACCCGACTTCAGAAAGAGATGTTCTTACATGGGAAAGAGACAAAGCATACCACCTTTCTACAAGTGTCCATGCTTGTGGCTTTGAGTTAAGAACTTGGTACAGTTATTTTCAGTGAGAACGGGAAGCCCGTATTTGGTTTTGTTTTCTTTTTCTGGCAAAACGAACTAGAAGGAATTATCTACCTGATTTAGAGCTAATTTAGAAACTAAGGAGATAGCTCACATTAACATTGTTTGATTTACTCAAAACAGGTGCTAAATTTTATCCTCATTTTAGACTTGTTAAAGCACTTACCTTTACTCTTAAGCTAGTGGTGTAAACAGGATTATCTACTGGGACAATAATTTGTGTATGCACTTTTCTTAATTTCCTTTCTCTCCTTTAAGCAGGTAGCCAAGATTACTTGCTCACTGACTCAAATATTTTTACTTAAGAAATGGTTCTTGTGTTCAGTAAATGGTACTCCGTGATGAAGAAATTAAGAATGAAAAGAAAGAGATCTCCTGAAAATCAGGGAGAAATAAAGATCAGCAGATGATTTGTGGTTCCTTGTGACCCACTTCTAGTAATATCCCGGGATGAACACACATTGGAGAATGTGGAAATGTGATGCACATGGCCAGGCTGTCATTGGCTGAGAGGTCCAGCTTTTAAAGAACTGCCCAGCACCACCTGCCTTCCTGCATTGTGCTCATAGCAAACCCATATATATTTGGCTGTACTTCTAAAGTGCCCAGTTGGGAGGAAGTAATTGTTGCCATCATCTAGAGTGATTCTGTCTGGTTGTTATGGCTACATATAGAGTACAACTCTCTTTTTTACCCTTCTAGCTTTCTTTTATTGAAAATAATTTTTAATAAAATAAGTTCTGATTATGTTTTCCTCTTCTTCAACTCCTTCTAAATCATCCATACTTCCCTTCCTACACAAATCCACACCCTTTCTGTTTCTCATTAGAAAACAAACAGGCATCTGGATAATAATAGTAAGTTAAGATAAAACAAAATCAAACAAACTGAAATAGAGCAATACCCTTCAAGTACATTGTCTACAGAATAGCACTGATCTTTACAGTGAGCCTGTCCAGGTTAGAGTCCTGCTTTGATATGTCATCTAGCTCCATTTTCATTAGTCTGTGTGTGGAAAAACCAGAGCTGAGAAATCCTCCTAAAACAAGAGCAAATAGTTTCATTAAAATCTGTGTAAGACCAACATTGGGGCACCCTTGCCTTATTTCTATCCCCGTCCTGTGGAGTGAGCAATGATAGGTTGTATTCAAGGGATTCTGTTTAGCAGTAACTGTGCAGTGGGCTATGGATAAGATATGCACTTTGCACTCAACCATTCAGCATCTGTGCATAGGGTTGCAAGTGAGACACAGGAACCTGAGATGGAGCTTTTGCTAAGGACCCCATCCTTCTGGTGGAAGACAGAGAAACTGAGAGTACTATCCTTGAAAGCAACAGCCTGACAGGGAGCAGGAAATTTGTTGGGCTACACAGCCCATGCATATAGTTCCAGCTACTTGGACAGAGGCTGAGGGAGGAGGATTAACAGAGCCCAGGAGTTCAAGAATAACTAGAATAATATTGTGAGGCCCTCATCTCAAAAATAGAGACAGAAGAGATGGAGACTGCTGTGGGATGTTTTTCTGTACACTGTGAATATATGTTGTTCCCATTGGTTAATAAATAAGCTGCTTTGGCCTATGGCAAGGCAGCTTAGAGGCAGGTGGGGAATCCAGCAGAGATACAGGAAAGAGAAAGGTGGGAGAGACAGGAGCCTGACACCCAAGGAACAACAAGATGTCAGCAGACCGGTAATGGCACAACCATAGGCCACGTGGCAAAACATAGATTAATAGAAATGGTTAATTCAAGATGAAAGAACTAGCTACCAAGAAGCTTGAGCTATATATAGGCCACACAATTTGTAATTAATATAAGCCTCCATGTGTTTGTTTCCTTAGGACTGAGAGGCTTCAGGACCAGGCAGGACACAGGAAAACTTCCATCTACAGGAGATAGACAGACAGACAGACGACAGGCTATGATAGAAAGGTTTGTGGAGAGCCAAGAAAGGAGAGAAGTAGGGATGAAGGAAGTGGCAGGCAGAGCAAAACAGCAGATCTCAGAACGCAGGCATCAACTCCTACCTAGTTTAAGTAGAGATGTGTTGGCCATTTGGGGGAATACTGACATTCCAGTATGTTCTTTGACAAAGACATAGAAACATAGACACAGAATTTGAAAATTGTTCATATGACCCTGTATCGCTTGGGCTGCTGGACCATAGAGACAAACAGGTCGGGCTGGAACACACATATATATTAGCCTTGGCTACCCAAACCCTCCCTACTGCTTTCTTATTCCCCGGTATCTGCTCATCTCCTACTTTCTTTACTTCAAAGCTGAGTTTAAACCTCACCTCCCATAGCCATTCTGTTGTTTCTGCATCCATCCGTCTGTGATGGCAGTGTTGACACATGATATGCCGTTTTAATCTCTCCCACTCTGTTTTGTCAAATTGATTATCTCCTCATGGATTTCCGCTTTCTCTCTTCTGAGTTCCACCACGATGGCTTTCATTTCTGCATGCCACCCAGTCCCTAGCAAAGCGCTGTGAACCTTATGAGTTTAATAAATGCTTATTGATGAAGTTATTGACACTCCATTTAAAGGTGAGTTAAACACAGACCTAAACATACACAGCAGTCACACAACTCTAAAAGCAAGTGTTTGGTCTGTTGCATTTGTTCAAATCACCAGTTCAGTAATTAAAAGATGTTCTGTTGTATTTTGATGCTCTTCTCATCCAAAACAATATCTTGAATTAGCAATAATCACACTTGACAGAAGGTAAGAAGGGTTGGGTTTTGTTTTGTTTTGTGTTAATTGTTCCTAAATACCTCTCAATTTCAAATAATTGGGAACTGGGATGCTATGTTGCTGTAGAAAGCAAATATGATATTTTAATGCTTTTAATATTTTAGAAGCGGCAATAAAAACTAAAAACAGGTCAAACTATCATATTTCACACATTCCTAAAAGGTGAATATTTCAAGTTTATTTCAAATTTCATAGCAAATTAAATTTGATTGCTTAAAAAAATAAAAAAAAAAAACTTCCCTAGGGAGTGTTTCTTTTTTTTTTTTTTCTTTTTTTTAAGGAAACACGACACCTCTGAGATCTGAACCCACCAACCTTGATCCACTTTAGAGAACATAAGAAAAAAAAAAACACAAAAGGCAGAAGTTGCCTCTGTGCTTAATAGAGTGGTCTGGTCTTCCCTTGGTCTCTGCCACCCTATTTCTACAGGTCTCCTTTTCCCGTCATTGCATGCCCCACTCTTACAGTATCCAAGCTTTCATGTGCCTCTCGCCTCTGCTTTGTCTGCCCAGAGGGCTCCCTTTTCCTTGCCTCTGAGAGTCAGCAACTTTCCCTCCAGCAACCATCCCTTGGTCCCTCATCACCAAGTGATTCCACTCTAACCTTTAGACTCTCAGCATCTCTCATTCTTAGTCTCTCTTCTTAGCTCAAATGTCACATGACACACCTTCTCTTACCTCTTGGTCCAAGGTGGCTCCCTGGCACTGTTTCACAGTCTTTACTATTTTTTTGCTTATTTATGTTTAATCATTAGGTTACATTATTTAAATGTGAGTGGAGGGTTTTTTGCAACATTATATACTGACTAAGGTATAGACCTTGGCTTGCCTAGTTAAGCCCAGCAGTCCTAAATTCTCCTTTAATTATAGTCACACGGCAGCTTCCTTATGAGAGGAAATATTCTGAAGTGTCCTTCACAGTCAGATGTAAGTGGAAGCAGCTGAACGCCAAGGGCATCAGTAGAGACCATGAGAGCTCTGAATTCTAGAAGAGAATGAGGAAGGATGAAGCTTAGTAGAGACTCTGGCTCTATCATCTACACAGCCATGAGCTCCAGAACAACACCGGCTTTGAAGTTGGATTTGAAATAACTTGAAGCTTCGTCCCTATGCCAGTGACTGAACTGAGCTATATTCTCTCCATAATAGTTCATAATAGTTAGTTGCTTGCATTGCAGCTCTATTTTTACTTTCCTGCACGAAGAGCTGTCTGGCCTTATGGGAGTGATGCTTTCAGGTTTGGAAGTTATTAATTCCTTCACTAATAATTTCAAAGGCAGTGTAAATTAGAGGGAGTCATGAGAATCACTTCTACAATTTTTGTTCACTTTTACTTTCATCATCTAAAAATATATGGAGGGGAAATCAACAAAAGATGGTGTCTTCCTGAGTTCCCACTGGGCCCTTGACAATGCCAGCACTACTTGGTGATGACTGACTGAGGTGAACCATGTGTGTATTTTGTCAGTACAAATGACAAGACACAGTCCATTATTTGCTAAGTTTCAAAAATAGGTGTTATTAACAAATACAAAATATTTGACATTATATTTAAATTTGACTTTGTTGAATGGTTTAGGATTGAAGAGTAGAATGTATGCGTGACCTTTTGACTAAGGAGCTTCTATGGTGTGTAGACAAATAAAGCCTCTCCCAAAAGATTCAAGTGTTTGCCAGCTTGTGGTCCTGGCTGTTGAGTGCTCACTTCAATGAATTCATGCATTGATCTGTGTATGCGTGAATGGGCTCTCTCGGAGGTAGAGCCTGGTTAGAGGAAACAGGGAGCTAGGAATGTGCCTTTGAAGAACATACATATCTTTTGAAAAGTCTATTGTGAGGCTGAAACCTTGGAAACCATGAGCCAAAATAAATCTTTGCTCTCAGGGTATTTTTTAGGATATCTTCTTCAAGTGACAAAAATCCAACTAACAAAGTATCATCCTTTTGCTTCTAGACAAGAATATCTCTCTTAATATACAAATAACCATTGCTTAGAAATATCTTCTTAAAAAAAAAGAAACATCATCTTCATCATGTCATCAACTATAGGGACAATTTCTCTTGGTATATAGTAAGTACTATCCTTACTATATACCAAGCATAATATTTAATTTTTAATATTTTCTAATTTAATACTTACAGAAAATATAAGATATATCATTTTTGAAATGTACATTACATAACAAAGTGACATAGTTACTAAGTAGTGAAATATATTCTTGAACTCTGTTTGGATCGTAAAGTTAGCAGTTATAACTATGGAGTTTACAAGCACACACTGTATTCTTTCCCTGCTAAATTATTCTGTTTAGAAGGACACTCTCCCCAAATGTGGTGCTCATGCACACAATCCCAATCTCAACATACAGAGGCAGGAGGATGCGAATTAGAGGCCAGCCTGTGATCTATCACATAGTTGGAAACCCAGTCACAGCAACAAGAAGAAGAAAAACGAAAAAGCACTTTAACACAATTGACTCTTGTCATTGTGGTTTCTATTTGTCCTCATTCTTGCCTCTATGTCTCACCTGCATTTTATATTTTGTAATTTTTAAAAAAAAAGATCCTCAAAATTTTCAGTACATTCTACAATCTCAAAAAGGTATTCAATCTTATTTTCATATAATATATTTTCACTTAAATAAATGCATCTTTAATAAAATCATACAAGCAGATAAAATTTGAAAAATTCCTACCCCACAATATCTGGAGAATTCATCAGCTTAGGATCTAAGAGAATAAAATAAGACACGTGGTGAGAAATTCAAATATCTTTTAGCACAATAATGCTCTTTAAATACTTAAACATCTTAGGCATTTGGTAAAGGATTTCAACAAAGTGGTTATATTAGCTTGATGAAATAACCTGTAAGCAAACTTAAAATGAAGAAAATTAAATTCATTTGCTGGGTAGCTCCCTATACAAAATGTACCATGATTGTATTTAAATTTCATTTTTTTTCTAACAATGCATCCCTGTGAGTGTTAGTGGAAGATTTGTGAGGGGAAGAAAATAGGTATTTAGTTTCTAAACAAATTGAATTATTTTCAAGTTTTAGAATATAGTTCCAAAGTGTAGCAATGTTATTTACAGTAGAGAAATGAAAGTCAGTTGCTTTAAATGGGTAATCCTGGAAATCACTCATTATAGTTTTGTGGTGGTGGTGGTGGTTGTTTTTACACAGTACACCATGAACTTTAAAACTTGACTCTCAACAGGGAATGGTATAGGCAAGTATAAGGAGTGGAGTTGTCCCAAGGACTATAAAGCTTGGGTTTTGCTAGTTGTGAAAAAGGGAATTCCATGCCTTGAAAGAACATAATTTTACAGTAGCATTATTTGAATTACAATAAGGGAAAATTCAATTAAAGTTGTATAATCTCATAGATAGTGATGGAAACTATCAAGTTTGTAAGACTAATATCCCAGACAAGGCCTAAGTTCTCGGTGAAGATATAAAGTCTCCTTCTACTCATTTGAAGTAAACTGAAAAACATTTGGATAACTGTAGGTGGAGTTTTCCTATCCCACAGCTGCTCCCCCGAAATAAATACCCAGAGGTTTATGTTAATTACTAATGCTTGACCAATAGCTCAGGCTTATTACTAACTAGCTCTTACATTTTAAGTTAACCCATATTCCTTATTTACCCTCTGCCACATGGCGGTACCTTTATTAACACGGCATGCTCATCTCCTGCTGACTCTGCATCTGGCTGGTGACTGACTCCTGGCTCTGCCCTTCTTCTTCCCAGCATTCTCCTAGTCTGGCTCTCCTGCCTAACCTTATTCTGTTCAGCTATTGGAAAATCAGCTTCTTTATTAAAACAATCACAGTGACATATATTCACATGGTATAAAGGAGTATTCCATAACAGATAACTTTTCACAGTGTAAGATGACTGTTAGGTCCACTCACTCCTGCCATACCCTAGTCCATTTCCTGCAATTGCTTGCCATAAAACTTGTTCTATGTAGGGATGAGCAGTCCCCCCACTATCCTTATATCCAAATCCAAATGCCAACATCAAATGGGCAGTCCCATATCCCATGCTCTGGTTCCAAGATTTTTTTTTTAAAGAAACTAATAATAGTGGTGGGTGATGACATTCAGCCCAGCAGTACTGGGAATAGAGAAACATGTTAAATTCAGAGTATAAATTATTGGGCTCCCATGAAGTTACATCCTAACTCACCTTTTGATCATTTGACACACTCCATAGATAATGCACTGACAATTCATTCAATTAGACTTTAAGTTGATTTCATATCTAGTCTCCTACATCACAAGAAAATGAACAGAGAGTCACTAATGAAGTTAGACCTAAAATGCCAATCGAAGATTTTGGGCAGTCCTCGGGTTTATATAAAGTATATGCATGCGTGTATGCATGTAAATTATCACACATGTATAGAGATTGTTTCTCAAAGGGTTCAATGCAACGTGGTAGATTGAATTTTAATTTCTTGCTTTAGTAAGCTCTGTCAGCACTCTTTCTAATAACTCTGTCAAAATTCATTCAAATGTTCTATGTCTAATATATCCAGAAATCAGTTAAACTTTTCCCAAATATTCACAAAAAAATGTTTATTGCAATTATATTGCTAAGTGGTTTACAAGGAATAATGTACTCCATGTCTTTAAATTTCTCTGCCATAATTCCAACTGATTTGTTAAAGTTTTCATTACTTTTCTAACATCTATACTAATCTATACAATGACTGATTTTTTTCTCTCAGTAGTTAACATTTTCAAAAGATTAAGAAAAGTTTTGGAGTTTTTATAAGGTAAGTGAAGAGAGAATTTTCATTTACTTTTTAGAACTTGGGCAATGAAGCAAGAAATAAATGCTCCATTTGCGTGACTCAAGAAGGGAGGCTTCTGGCTATCAGCATCACTTTTTCATCATTATCTAATTTCCTTGTTCCCACAAGTGCATGCTAGAAAGAGGCAAGTCGGAGGCGAGTCAAATCAGATGACTCTCACACAAACTTGATGGGATTGCTAGCTCAGGGACACTGATGTGAGGGAATCTTGTGTTAGTTGACAGAAGGCATGTCTCTGTATAGAAACACTCTTCCCTGTGCTCATTTCTAGCGTGTCTTTGACTTTCACAATGGTCAGAAGTCAACATGAATATCTTCATTATAGCAGATGAAAACTATCTCATTTCATGAATACTCATTTTCCCCATACACTGTAAACAATACACAAATGTTTTTATTTCCCTCATCGATGTTAAAGATTCCTGCTGTTTATATACTAGTCATGCTAGCACAATTCAGCAGTTGCCTGCATGCAGTTAGATTGATCTGTAGCAGTTTATGTCAGCTCTAGTGACCTTACCAAAAGCCCCCCCCGATGGCTTCTAATATCACGCAGGGGAAAACAGACACTAAAATAAAAGTTTTAAACCTTAAGTCCTACAATAGTGTATATTTCTTCTTTCCTTTCTAATATTATATGGCATACTTCTCCTCCATGGACCTTTCTCCAAGTTAGCCTCACTAGTGTTTCCTGCCCTCACTATATGTGCTCCTATTTTTCTGTCCACTTACTTTCTTTACTTACCTCCTCAGAAGACATTCTTTCAGGAAGAATCTTAGCTGTGCTTTGTATACAAATATTTTTCTACTTTGGTGCTTTCTAGTCCCACAGTACTATATCTGTATCTTCACTCTTAAAAGGTTTCATTGCCTATTTCTCCTATTCAGAATATGAGTGTGTTGGGGTCTCATTTGCTTTGTTTCCTACTCTTTCCTAAAATGTAACAACAGTATGAGGGTGATGTCCGCAAACACATTTTAATATGTTTAAGATGGATAAGTAATATAGTGAAGCTTAAATAGTGAAACAGCTGAATTTGGGCTCAGTTTTGCTCTTCTTTTATTAGTAAGACATCACAGCTGGTCTAACAGGTGCCAACACAAATGTTTGAAGCTCACAGATAAAGGGTTTTGTGGTGGTGTACATGTGTCTCAGCGGCAGTGGTGGGCTTATGCTTCCTCTCTACAGCATGGCCCAGGGGTTACACACATATAAATCATGAACTTTCCCCAATACAACAGGTGTGATCCAGGCACTTGACCTTCTACTTGGAACTTTGGTGGGTATACTAAATGAACACATGCCAGAAGACACTAAAGGTTCTAGGTACTGCTACTTTTCAGCTACATCATTTAATCCTTTCCCCATTTCTCTTCACATACGTCATCTTTCTACCTTCCTGAAAAGTGCCAGTTGTTCTGGTTCTGGAATATTCTCCCATGGTTGTTTCTGTTTCCTATCTGAATGTCATTTGGTAAGGGAAGACTCCAGCTTGCCTTACTGTTCCTGCAAGCAGCCTGACCCACCACTACTCTCTAGGAAAAAGCAGTGATCTGTGAGCTTTCAGATCAGTGCCAGCAGGCAGCAGGCTCTTCTGTCTGGGCTGGCTCTGCTCTGCTTCACATGGATAGGCTCTCTCTATGTCTGCATGGTGATGGAGCCTACATGCAGGGCACGACGAATTCCAGTGTGACAGAATGATGCTTAAGTCTCAGATCACATATGCTTTTTCTCACACAAGATGTCATTAAGGTCATTTCATACCATGAATGAAAATCAGGAGAAAACATATAAGAGAAAAAGTGATGAAACAAGGAACGTAGAAATTGTAGTTTTTGGAAGGAAGAAGGCAAGTTCAGTTTTCTTAATTTAGAATTTTACTATATTTTTAGATAAAAATAAGAGTAATCATTTGAAAATTTGGGTTAATATTGACATAGCATTTACCTTTTTTATAATAAATATAGGAATTGCTTTTTAATTCTAAAACAAAAATGCCTAATATTGATTATTAGTTGTTCAACATGTCCAGCAACTAGCTATATGTGAAACAAGAAAAGTATTATGATTTTTTCTGATAATGATAGCTCACACTTTACAAATCAAATAATAGCTTTTGGAAGTTAATATTATCATGCTCTAATTTTTATGAATCCTCATATGTACATGCTATTCAAACATAGCCATATTGATGGGCATATTTGATAGGCAGTCTCATAATCTAGCTCCACATTGCTTACTTGTCAGAGTGAGTGACATCCAACAATTCCTTCAATATACCATACCACTGAGATCCATTGCTCATTGAATCATAGGTTCTAGAGGTCGGGATCACTGCATTTTTGCTAAGTTATATGCTCAAATGACTTTTATTAAGTTGTCTTTACCTGGATAGAAACTTATTTATGGAAAGTTTGTTACTGTAATGTGTAATTTAGCTAGTTATCACAGAAAAGAACTAAAGGAACAGTAGAGTCAACTATGGGAATGATGAAATTAACTAAACAATCCCAGAAGACTTGATAAGTGTATCTTGAGTTAACTGCTGTAGAATGAGGTAAGACTCAAATAATCCAAAAAATAATGACATCAAATCACTGCACAACTCTCTTGAAAGACTTCCTTCACTTTAATTAATCTCAAATGAGTAAACACAGAAGTATTATAAGTATAACTCACATAAAAAGACAGTGGTGATCTCAATTACATAGTATACTTGTGCTAAAACAAAAGTTTGTACATTAACAAAAACTCACTTGTTTTTGAAAATGAAATGCACTGACACCACTTTTTACTCTCGATTTTTAAATAGCTATTTTGGTCTACAAACCAATTGATTTCTATTTCCTCCCTATGTTGATTTGCTATTTGCAATTTTGAATTACATGAATTTATTTTTCCATGTCTTATGGGTAGAAGACTGCTCAGGGTCTCATGGAGCTGAAATCAGGGAATCATGTGGGTTTACCATCTGGGGCTCAGAGTCCCTTTCCAAGATCACCAGTTGTTGGCAGGATCCATTTCCTAGCCATTTTAAGCTTGAGGGCCCATTTTCCTGTTCACTGCTAGCTAGGGTCACTTTTGGCCCTTGGAGGCTGCCCACAGTTCTTTTCTCTGTGACCTCCAAAGGCTGTGTGCTTGTGGGCATTTGCTTTCTATCAAATCAGCCAGTCTCTTTCTGCTTTTCTCCTCTAACCAGCTAGAGGAAAATGCTCTGCCTTTAAATAATTGATTTGATTAAGTCATGCCTGTCTGGATAGTCTACATTCCTTTGGTCTCTTTAAAACAGCTTTATTGTACAATTGATATAGAAAATAGTGTGCATATTTTACACGTACAATTTGATTGTTTGGAACATCTGGGAAGACTTGATTATGGAACTGATTATCTCTCTTTTCATAGGTAAGCCCTAAATATTGCATAGCTCACTTAGTGCAGAGAAATTCGTTATTTTCACAGTTCCTGGGATATGCACAGATCATTGGACCATTACAGATATATGAATTCTGTCTACCATGTCACATAAAGGGCTGTTTGATCCATGGGATACCAGTATGCTCCCAGTTGCACTCTACAAGTGAAATCTCCTTCTTCTACCTTCACTCCTTCTTTTTATCATCTCGTCATCCCCTTCATGATAATCTGAGTGACTGCAAGGCCATAAGAGAATCAAGATAATAGTAAAATCCACATTAGCTCATTTCAAGGTGGAGAAGTTCAGATTTTTGTGAAAAAGAAAACACTGTGGGAGGAATTCTCAGTAGATATAAGCCAGACAGCCTCCTACTTACTCTGTGACACCCACATCACTTTTCTTTAGCACAAGAATTAGTTAAAAAGAAAAAGGAACATTTAGAATATTATCAGTTTGGGTTGGAGCTAAAAGATCAAAATCGTGTTTCCTAAAATAATCACTTCTCTCCAAGGAGAAATACTTTACAGTAAAAATCCAGATAATGACAATCATACGATAGTGTGGTATCACATAATTGAAGAAACTGTGATGAACTGTGTGATGAAACGAAACTGGTTGTTCTAACCTGATATAATAAGAAGAGAGAGGCTTTTGGGATGGCTACTGTGCTGTGGTCATAGCTATAGATACTTGTATGTTGTTTTTCTGAATCTATGCTTTCCAGTTAAACAGAAACTAAACAGCTTCCTCTTCCCTGTGAGCCTCAGCACTGGGTAGGAGGTAAGTCTCTCTAGTTACTTATACTATTTATGTTCCCTTTTATCTTGAAAGAGATGTAAGAATGAAATGATAAAGCTATACTATAAAGGTATTGTTGAGGACTTTTGTCATGCCTTATGAAGAAAATCATTCCACTTACGGAGATAAATGTGGTTTACAGGAAATTAGGCATCAATGGGAAGATATGCCTCTATGTGTTAAGGTCCTCGTCTAAATAGGCACCAATGACTTCAAAGTGTATCAGAAAATATTTAGAAGATTCCAGGAGTCAAGCAAAGTAGACATTATTGAGCCACTGATCAATAGTTACCAGACGCGCATTCTATCTGCTTTCTAAAATAATATGATAATTGTTCCTTCTGGAAACCACTCATAGCTTATTTCACTGGTAAACACATTATCTCATTCAAAACACAAGTATTTACTGTACATAAATGTCCTTCTAAATCACACAATTAAAAATGTTTCAATAGACTACCTAAAATATTTTTAGCCAAGCTGAATTCAGTGGTCCAGGATTCAACAATGTCTACAAAACACTTTAAGAATACTCTCAGATTTGAATTTACAGAATTAAAACAGAAAAATTCCCCATTTTCAATATTCAATCTTATATTGTCATTCAATACTTGTTATTTTTATATAAAAGAAAGTTATGTAATTCCAAGATAATTACCAATTCTACTATATAACAATAACCTGGACTGGAAATTCTGCATTAGATTTGTAATTTAACTGAGGATATTTTGCAACAAAATTGTCTGAATGATTTTTTAAAATGTGGAGAAATATATTTTAGTCACAAGAGACTCAATTGTCCTCAGGAAAACTTTAAATCACAAACAGAATTAAAACTAAGATATGCAGCTGCTCTGAATCAAACATTTAAAAGAATAGGCTTGTCTGGATTTCTTTTCCTGCTGTTTTTTATAAAAGGCCTTTACAAAACCAACTTAAAGGAGAGAGTTTATTTGTGCTCACAGTTCAAGGGTACAGTCCATCATGCCGGAGAATTGCAGGCAACAGGAGCTTGAAGCAGCTGATGGGACAGCATCCACAATCAAAGTGACGTATACTTGTGCTCAGCTCACTTTGTCCTTTTGTATAGTCCTGCCTCTCAGCCCAGGGAATAATTCTACCAGATTTTTGTTTATTTCAAACATACTCTGAACATAGTGAACTGTTTCTGCAATAGCTTCTTAGGTATTTCCAGTTTCTCTTCTTGGCATGGTTGTCTTGCTGTTGAGGTTCTTTCTCTTCTTGGTGTAAGAGAGTCGTCATTCTGGGTATTTGGGGTGCTACATTGTGAGATACTGAGTCTTTGCTGATCTCTTTGGGACAGAGAGTCACTTTATACAGATGTCAAGGCCTGGTGGAAATAAAAGATCAGTTCATTACACTCTGTTCTCTTGATTATACTGTGGAAATCAGAACTGCCCGCCAAGCGCACCTCCGGCTTCATCATTCACCTTTTTGTTTCTGTGCATGCACAGAAGTTCCACTTTCCCTTTAACCCCATTGATGTCAACCAGGTGAGGAGAACTGGAAAGATCTGACTGACGTTTTCTCCTGTGATTTCATTGGCTAGGGGTTGTTTGCTTCCAGTTATTTGAACCAGCTCTACAGGAAAAGGTTTCCTTTATGTACGTGTGTGTGTGTGTGTGTGTGTGTGTGTATGTAATTACTATATATAACAATATTAGAGTATTTGTGAATAAAAGATTCTGTGCCCCTGTATTCCACTCTTCTCTCACTCCTTTGGTTACTTAACACACACTTTTCTTAGCACTTTTAAAATAATGTGTTTGTTGAAAGTTCTGGGTTTCAGATCTATTCAGTGTTCCATCTAGGATATACAAAAGAAAACTAAGGCGCCAATTTCCATTCCATGCTTTTAGTCCTGAGATTCCTGGCTAGTCTACTGTTTCCCTGTTTAGTCTTTTTATGTTTCATTAATACAATTTACCCAATGGTGTTAGTCAAATAAGATAAAACTAATAACAAATGAGTCTATAATCTTCTGGCCCAAATAAGAAGTTCTAACATTAACCTTTAATTTTGTTAAAATAATATTCTTCCTTCTCATCAACATGTAGTTTTAAGTTATGTGTTCTTTCATCTTTTCTCATCCTTCTAGTCACTCACCCACTTATTTCTCTGTCTGGCCACAGTTTTATCAATGATACATTTAGTGTGTTCTGAGTAGGTGTGAGGTACTATTTTGAAGGTATCTGGTGCATGAGATGGAAAATATGACTAACAAGAATAATTTACCTTTGTACAAATCTACACTTCCTTGCAGGAGGCTTCATGAAGAAAATGAATTACGTTTCATACAGGAGAGCAGAAGACAAATCATCCCTGTGTTTTCCTATGTGCATAATATCTGTTCATACTGAGAAGTTACTATTTTCTTGAAAGGAAAAATTATTTATAAATATAAATATATGTAATAAATGAATGATAATAAAAATTTAGTGTTCTGCCCTCTGGTTTCATTGATAATGTTATCAGGGTACAATAAGTTATCTCAGCATCAGGGCATCCAACTGTGCCACTCTACTCCACCCCTTGCCTTAAGCCTTAGGAGCACATTTTGTCCTTCTCTGATCACTCTGAAACAGATGGGTACCATTACAAAGCACAGTGAGGGCTGCAATCCATAGACATTATTTACAAGATAACCTGTTTACAG
The DNA here is from genome assembly GCF_004664715.2 of Peromyscus leucopus. Taxonomy (NCBI): domain Eukaryota; kingdom Metazoa; phylum Chordata; class Mammalia; order Rodentia; family Cricetidae; genus Peromyscus; species Peromyscus leucopus. The sequence continues at coordinate 49,309,576 of NC_051073.1, forward strand.
TTGATCCTGGTTAATATTTCATTGTCTTTACCAGCATGTTTTCTATTGCCTGTTTGGCGTCTCCTAAAGGATGAAACACAAGGGGAAATCACCTTACCTACTGTACCCTTGTTTCAGCTGCCAAAGCCACAGGTGATTACAAACTCTCAGGTCAAATATATAAAGCCTACTGGAATGTCATAAGCTGAATATGTGAATTTCCTAGGGGCCCCTGGCTATGTCTGCAACAGAGCTAAAAATAAAATCCTTGACTCTTCTCCTGCAACTGCCTTGCTTGAATCAAAGTCACAATTGCAGTCCTTTTGTGTCCCGAATGCTGTCTCTCTTTGCTGATTTTTTTCAGCTGTCTCCTCTAATCTTCTCTGCTGGCTCAGTATCAGTTTCCATTTTTCCCCCAGACATTAAGAACAGGTGGCAAAAGAGATATTATGTATCTCATTATGACATATAAATTTATGTCTTCTTAATTTGGTTTCGATCCTATTTGCTGCTGACATGCCATGTATGCACATACACATTTTCTTTTTCTCTACACTTTGCCTTACATAAATGTTTTAACTTTGTGTTATGTTCTGAGTAGGTTTAAGCTGTTAAGGTAACAGTTAAGAATTTCTGGGAAACACATGGTGTGCCTTATGATTATTGAAGAAAAACAATGTTACCAAATAAAACCTACCCTTTAATCCTAATACTAAAACATGGCATAGTATGCTGATTACAAGTATATAATTTGTATCATTTTGACAAATGGAAACACCTATGTGGTCTACACCACTGAGGAATGTAAGTTGTTCATTGAAAAGGGTCAGCATGTCTCTCCAGTCAATCCTCATGTATTCATGAGGCTACATTTTTCAATTATTCTTGATTTTTTTTTCATTTAACTAGGTTATACATATACACTGTTCTGTGACAGTTTTTGAGATTGGGTAATATTAAATATTACTGTTAAAAAGTTCATTCCTTTCTGTTTCTCAGAGGAATGTATTGTGTATTCCATCTTATTAATTTTTCTCTTGGTAGGTACAGTGTTTCTACTCTTCATCTAACATGACTAAATCTGTTAGGGGTATTCATGAAGAAGCTGGCTGTAGAATAGGCTTTTCTGAAAATTTTAAGAATCCTTGGGAGTGGATTTCATTTGTCATAGAATCTAACTTTTACAAAACTAGAAATAGGCTGTCCAAATTGATTGTGCATGAACATTTCTATTCATAAATCATTTCTTATCAAACACAAGGTTATAGTAATGGTATGAAGTGTGAAGTGCACTGATATAGATGTTAGTGAACATAATGAAAAGAAATGAGAAAAATGCAAGCCTTGTAATAGTTAATATCCATTGTCAACCTGATGAGCTCTAGAATCTCCTAAAATAGTGGCTTCTGGATGTACTTGTGAAAGATTATCTTGGTTAGGCTAACTCAGGTGGAAAGATCCAGAATGAATATATAAAATAAAGCATATAGTCATTTCAGAATGTAAAAATAAAATAAAGAGTTTGAGGATGTGCTTAATTGCACAAAAGAGGACTCTGAGAAAAGAACCTATAACCTAGAATATAGCATAGCAGAAATAACCCAATCTGAACATTTGAGAGATAATAGACCTCAACACATAGAGGGTAGGGCCTTTGGATTCTAAGGGGACATAATAAAAGATTCATGTCATCTGAATTATGGAAGGAAAAAAGAAAGAATTTGGGGCTTTAGAAATCTTAAGGTAATAATGATTGAGGGATTGAAATGTTGCAAAAAGCTATAAACTTAGAGGTTCAAGAAGTTGAGGAAATCTAAAGCAGGAAGAACCCAAAAGCAAGCATGCAAGACTCAATGTAACAAAATTTTGAAGACTAAAGACAAATAAAATACCCTGAAAGTAAGAAGAAACAATGCCCCTTCTACAAAGAAGCACATTAAAATGACAGCAAATTGCTCCTGAGATACAATGGAAACGAAAAGGAAATGGTATGTCCTTCATGGATAACAGGGGAAAAGGCCAGCCCTGGGTTCTATAGCCAACAAAAACATTTTTGAAGACATTCTTGCATGTTGAAAAACTAAAAACATTTAATTCATTTGGTTGTTGATAAAATGGTGTCTAGAGGAATTTCTTTGAGCAGAAATAAAACAATAAAGACTTGAAAGGAAACAAATATGTAATGAGTAGAGATAGGAATTACACAGGCTACTAAGCTTCCCATTTTGAGTGTTTTAAATTATGCTAAGTGAGTCAAACAAAAATGTCAGGATTCTCTGACATGGTTCTTACTCTCCATGGATGAAATACTTAAGACAAGGGTTCTTCAGCCTGGATATGGAGTTCAATTGGTAAAGTGCTTGCCTTTCAAGCATGGGAACCTTGAGTTAAATATCAGACTCTGGGCATGGTGATGCACACTTGTAATCCCAGTACCAGGGAGGTAAACCAGATGGATCTGTGGGGCTCGCTGGCTACGTCAGCTTACCCTACATGTGACTCCAATGCCAGGAAAAGACACTCAGGCATCAAATAGGTGGATGGTTCCCAAGAAATAATGACTCAGGTTATATTCTGCTCCTCTTCTTATGCATATGCATGTGAACTTTTGCACCTGTGTGTGTGTGTGTCTGTATACATGCATACACACACAGAGAGACACATACAGATCAAAAGTCATTTAAAGGACAGAAAGTAAAAGAATGAAAATGATGATACAACTTCAATATTTGATCTGGTAGTGTTACAGCAAAATCCATTATCAGTACAAAAATGAAAATTACAGCCATGATAGACTATAAATCCATGTTAGAGCAACCAACATGTACAAAGATGGTAAGACCAAACGTTGGGAGGATTCGTAAAATCCTCAGCTCATGAACACTGTAGGAGAGTAAAAACAGCACAGCCTCTCTCACAATAGCTGGACAATCGTTTGAAGAGTGAAGAAACATATGGCCACGTAATTGTAGTCCTGAGACTGTATCACCAAGAAATTAAAAACAGTAACAGCACAGCTCATGGTCACAAAGCTTTGGCTTCTACTCATTCCATGTCTAGACCCAGATAATTAGATAAATAATCTATGCTTGCCCAACAGAGATAAGGTCCATTATGGCAAAAAAAAAAAAAAAAAAAAAGAAAATCACTCTTAAAGAATGTGAATTGGGGCACACTAGATGTGTGAAGAGCTGGGTTTAGTTACTAAGGAAAATGAAAAGAACAGAGATCAGGTCAAAGGTCAAAGCCTATCTATTGAGCTGTAAACCATAAACTCCTTGCTACACCAGAAAGGAAACTTTTTAATACACATTGCAGTGCAGGACACTGACCTTTGCACATCCCTGCAACACACTCACCCTTACACATCACAGATGATAATTAGAAGATTCTTCTCATGAATCTTTAAAAAAATAGTTATCTCATGCACTTGTACAGTCACACGAGAAAAATCTGTCTCTTTCTGTAGACACCAGTTATTTTTGGTACTTTATAGTCTAGACAGGACCATGTGGGAGCTTCTAAATGATGCAGAAAAGCTAAAAGTCTGGGTCTATGATAGTGTGGCTGAGTTACTGGATTAACCAGATATTTGGTCGAGCTACTTTAAGGCTTCATGTTCCATGAAACATGGTAAATTCTTTTAAATTACATATTTCCTCTGGAAAATTTTGTTATAGAAGACATAAAACTCAAATCAAAAGCAAATAATACACATAATGAAGACCAACTGGACACAAAGAGGTAAACATGAAGAGCCCCACAAAGATGATAGGGATGCAGTGTACAGACATGGCATAGAAGTTAAGGGTGCTTGCCACATGGGCCAATCTGAGTTCTGTCTCTGCATCCTACTGATGAGAAAAAGACTCAACTCCCAGAAGTTGTGTTCTGACACACACACACACACACTCACACACATGGTTACACACACACACACACACACACACACACACACACACGGCATGTATATGCATGTGCTATGTGCACAAACATGCAATAAAAATAAATAAATGTTAAAGAATATGGGAAATCTAATATGAATGGTCCCTGTATCTATAGAATACTGAAAGAGCAAGTGAGCAAAAGAGAGAGAGTGAAAGTGAAAGAGAGGAGGGGGAGTCAGGGTAATGAGATAATCAACATGGGTGTAGCAAAGAGACTTCTTAATGGTTCAAAAGACTATTTGCTAAATGAAAACTGGCCAAAAAGACCAGAGTATAACAGCAAGAAAGGCAATGTAGATTAACTGAAACACAATAGCACAATATTCATGAGCAGTATATAGAAATAATGAGGTGCTTAAAAATATTAACTATGGTTGCATTATAAGCCATTCAGAAAAGAAAATATCATTATGAATTTTATAAAAATTGACTAATGTCAAATAGAGGAGCTAGTTGCTGTCAGTTATTCTTATGATTATTGTTTGTATACTCAAAATAATATAAAAACTTACAATCAAACAAATATTATAGTATTATCTTATTCTAGGACAAGGACAGACAAGGAATGACTCTGTTCTCTTTAATGCAGCACAGAGTCTATGACTTGGGTTTTATTTGTGAGACTCAACATAACATGGATAATATTAATAATGTTGATATTTGGTACATTTCCTATGGGGAAAATCTGTGTGAATAATTTTGGCTTCTTGAATGACAAGGCGAATCTCTACTCTGGGGCTTGTTGAATTTGTGGCTCAGATACCTCAAACCCCAAATATCCTCTTAAGAAGAGTTCTCACTTCACTCAAGCAACAAAACCTTCAATGAAGCCTTCCTTGTATAATCTGCCCATTTCCCCTCCTAGTATTTTACACTTCCTTCCCTAGGACCTTATATTTTTCCTAGAATTTGAAATGATTCATCCAACTGAAAACATGTTATATTGACATTATTTACGAATTTGTTATCTTCACCTTATAACAATATATACTACACATGGGCAAGGATTTTGGGGTGTTGTTTATGGCTAACTCTTAGCAATTAAAAAAGTGTCTGACATATAGAAAGTTTTCATTACATATCTTGTGAGTAACAAGACATATTGAAGATTATCTCTGAGGAGCCAGAAGTCAGTTTTGTTTTTTTTTTGATTTTTCGAGACAGGGTTTCTCTGTGTAGCTTTGTGCCTTTCCTGGAGCTCACTTGGTAGCCCAGGCTGTCCTCGAACTCACAGAGATCCGCCTGGCTCTGCCTCCCGAGTGCTGGGATTAAAGGCGTGCGCCACCACCGCCCGGCTCAGAAGTCAGTTTTGAAGATATAGGTGATATAGATCCAAATTGATTTTGCCATTACAATCCTTGTTGTTCTATAATGTAAAAAAAAAAAAAAAAAAAATCACTCCTTCTAAATAAAAGTACATTTAGTGTATGTGCATGCGTGTGTGTGTGTGTGTGTGTGTGTGTGTGTGTGTGTGTGCGTTGTATGCCCACAAATTGACATCAGAGAACAATTTGAAGGAGTTGGTTCTCTCCTTCCACTATGTGGGTCCCAGGAACCAAACTCAGTTTTTCAGACATGGCAGTAAATTGTGTTTATCTACTGAGGCATCTCACTGTCCCAAAAGTCCATTTTTATTTAGACAAAATATAACAAGTATAAAAAGAAAAAAACGAATGTAATATTGAGTTTGAAAGTATTTGGGTAGTCTCTTGGAGAGAGTTGAAGTCATATGAATTTATTTTGATACCTGAATTGAAAACCAAGTACTCCTCGATATGAAGATGATTGGAAGATAAGCGATTGAATTAGCAGCTTTAGTCGTATATGCTTCACAGAAGAGCTACTGGCCAGAGCATTTTATAGACACAATCTAAAGGAAGAAACTGGTTAAGAAGATATTAGGGGTTATTTTTAAATGTTATAAAAAATCAGTCTGAGAACTGACATTTTATAACATACAATATTCAGAAAACAGGATTTGACAAAACATTGAATGACCTATAATCTTACCATTCAAAACTACTCTTTATGTACATATGAGAATTCTTCTACATTTGTTCCTTTATCAGTGTAAATCCTTGTGTGAGTGTGCACTTTCATGCATTTGTACACACGTGCATGGATGCGTTAGTGTTCCTTTATCCACTTCTCAGTTTCAAATTGAAAACTGTGATGCTAACTTTCAAAGAGTGAGTGTATGAAACATTCTTTTTGTCTCCTTGTGAATTGTTTACATTTGAACTCTGGTAACCTCTTAGCCACTACTGACCAAATACAGGTTGGCACTCTTGACCTTGAGGTTCAAGTTGTCATGTTTCCTGTTTCTAATCTTCTGAGACAGCTTGTCCCCAGACAACATTTCTTTTGTGCATGTTTTTGCTTAACTCCCTTCTCACAAGAACACACTGAATCTACCAGACCAAGGAAGGTGAAAGCTAAGCCTTGGAAATTTCCCTTGGCTGTTGATAAAGAGGAACATGGAAATTAGGACACTTGACAAAATCACAATGTCTTTTACAAACAGGTAAAGAACTCATTAAGAAATAGGTTCCCCAATCATGCTCCATTACTATATGTGATTGAAAATCTATTTTTATTCTCTTATTTCTTTTATTCTTTTTCACAAGTTCCATGTTACAGTACCAAGTTTATCATGGCAGAATGAAAGAGCAGTTCGTTTCGAAGCCTATCAGCAAACAGAAGAGTCAAAAGGACACATGATTTATCTTAATATTTTTCTAATTTTATCTGTCACAAGCATGTGAAGTGTACCCAAATGAGGGTAGCACAACAACAGCAACAACATTTCCCAGTGACACAGCATACTGAGATTGCAATGTTCAATGTTAATTCTCAAGGAACTCCGAACAGTTTTCAACTACTTTGGCATACACCATCTTTACATCATAAATGTTCATGCTGATTTAAAACAACCAAAGCCTACTTAAATTGTTTATCTGATTTTGATTTAATTTTGCTATGTGGTGCCTATCCAGAAAATTGTCCAATTCTTTTACATTTTCCAATTTTGTGGGGTACAGGTTTTCCAAGTATGAGCTAATGATTCTCTGTATTTCCTCAGTGTTTGTTGTTATGTTCCCCTTTTCATTTCTGATTTTGTTAATTTGGATATTTTCTCTCTGCCTTTTGGTTAGTTTGGATAATGGTTTGTTTATCTTGTTGATTTTCTCAAAGAACCAACTCTTAGTTTCATTGATACTTTGTATTGTTCTCTTAGTTTCTATTTTTATTGATTTCAGCCCTCAATTTGATTATTTCCTGTCATCCATTCCTCCTTGGTGAGTTTGCTTCTTTTTGTTCTAGAGCTTCTAGGTGTGCTGTTAAGTCACTAGTGTGAGCTTTTTCCACTTTCTTTATGTAGGCACTTAGTGCTATGAACTTCCCTCTTAGCACTACTTTCATGGTGTCTCATAAGTTTGGGTATGTTGTGCATTCATTTTCACTGAGTTCTAGGAAGTCTTTAACTTCTTTCTTTATTTTTTCCTTGACCCAATGATGATTTAGTTGAGTGTTGTTCAGTTTCTATGAGTTTGTGTTGAATGTTAACTTTAAACCATGGTTATCTGAACAGGGGGTTATTCCAACTTTTTGACCATATAAACAATTTAAATAGACATATAACCCCTAAGCAAATAGAAGCAGTCATCAAAAGTCTTCCAACCAAAAAAGGTCAAGGGCCAGATGGTTTCAGTGTAGAATTCTACCAGAATTTCAAAGAAGAGCTTAGAAACAGAAAGAACATTGCCAAACTCTTTTTATAAGGCTACAGTTACCCTGATACCCAAACCACACAAAGATGCAACAAAGAGAATTAGAAACCAATTTTCCACATGAACATTGATGCAAAAATACCCAATAAAATACTGATAAACTGAATCCAAGAACACATCAAAAAAAAATCATCCACCATGACTAAATAGGCTTCATCCCAGAGATGCAAGGATGGTTCAACATATGAAAATCTGTTAATGCAATCCACCATATAAATAAACTGAAAGAAAAAATAACACATTATCATCTTATTAGATGCTGAAAAGCTTCTGACAAAATCTAACACATCTTCATGATAGAGGTCCTAGAGAGATCAGTAATACAAGGAACATACCTAAACATAATAAAGGCAATATACAGTAAGCCAACAGCAAACATCAAATTAAATGGAGAGAAATTCAAAGCAATTCCACTAAAATCAGAAACAAGACAATGCTGTCCACTCTCTCTATATCTATTCAATATAGTACCTGAAGTTCTAGTTAGGGCAATAAGACAACAAAAGGAAATCAAGGGGATACAAATTGGAAAGGAAGAAGTCAAACTTTCACTATTTGCAGATGATATGATAGTATGCACAAGTGACCCCACAAATTCTGCCAGGCAACTCCTACAGCTGATAAACTCCTTCAGTAATGTGGCAGGATTCAAAATTAACTCAAAAAATCAGTAGCCCTCTGATATAAAAATGATAAATATGTTGAGAAAGAAATCAGAGAAACAAAACCCTTTACAAAAGCTATAAATACCATAAAATATTTTGGGGTAACTCTAACCAAACAAGTGAAAGACCTGTATGACAAGAACTTTAAATTTTTGAAGAAAGAAATTGAAAAAGATATTAGAAAACAGAAAGATCTCCCATGCTCTTAGATAGGTAGAATCAACACAGTAAAAATGGCAATCTTATCAAAAGCAACTGCAGATTCAATGCAATCCCCATAAAAATCCCAACTCAACTCTTCACAGACCTAGAAAGAACAATACTCAATTTCATGTGGAAAAACAAAAAAATCCAGAATAGCCAAAACAATCTTGTGCAATAAAGCAACTTCTGGAGGCATCACCATCCCTGACTTCAAGTTCTACTATAGAGCTATAGTAATAAAAACTGCTTGGTATTGGCATAAAAATAGACACATGGATCAATGGAATTGAATTGAAGACCCTGACATTAATACATATACCTATGAACACCTGATTTTTGACAAAGAAGTAAAATTTTTTCAATGGAAAAAAAAAAGCAACTTCAACAAATGATGCTGGCAAAACTGATGTCAACATGTAGAAGATTGTAAATAAATTCATATCTGTCGCCATGCACAAAACTCAAGTCCAAGTGGATCAAAGACCTAAACACAAATCCAGTTACTCTGAATCTAACAGAAAAGAAAGTGGAAAGTGGTCTTGAATGCATTGGCACCTGAGATCACTTCCTAAATATAACATCAATAGCACAGACACTGAGAACAACAATTAATAATTGGGACTTCCTGAAACTGAGAAGTTTCTGTAAGGCAAAGGACACAGTAAGTAAGACAAAATGTCAGCCTAAAGAATGGGAAAAGACCTTCACCAACCTCACATCTGACAGAGATCTGATCTCCAAAATATATAAAGAACTCAAGAAACAAGACCTCAAAATATCAAATAGTCCAATTAAAGAGTGGGCTACAGATCTAAACAGAATTCTCAAGAGAAGAATCTCAAACAGCCAAAAGACATTAAAGGAATTTTTCAACATCCTTAGCCATCAGTGAAATGCATATCAAAACAACTCTGTGGCACCATTTTACCATTTGTCAGAATGGCTAAGATCAAAAACACTGATTACAGCTTATGTTGGAGAGGATGTGGAGAATGGGGAACACTACTCCACTGCTGGTGGGAGCGCAAACTTTACACCTACTCTGGAAATCAGTATGATGGTTTCTCAGAAAATTGGGAATCAACCTATCTCTAGACCCCGTAATACCATTCTTGAGCATACACCCAAAAAATGCTCAACCATACCACAGGGACACTTGCTCAATTATGATCATAGCAGCATTATTCATTAATAGCCAGAACCTGCAAAAAACCTAGATGCCCTTCAACCAAAGAATGGATAAAGAAAATGTGGTACATTTACACAATGAGTATTTACTCATTGTAAAAAAAAAAAAAAAAAAAAAAAAAGACATCATGAAATTTGTAGGCAAATTGATGGAACTAGAAAAGATCCTGAGTGAGGTACCCCAGACCCAGAAAGACAAACATGGCATGTACTCATAAGTAAATATTAGACACAAAGCAAAGGATTACCAGGCTATAATCCACAACCACAGAGAACTTAAGTAAAGAGGAGGACCCCAAGAAGGACCAGCACGGATTGCCCTAGGAAGTGGGAATGGTTAGTATCTCCTAGGTAAATTGAGAGGAGGGAGTAGAGGGCAAGGGATAGGGGATGGGAACATGATGGATGACCAAATTGCATAAGGGACAGAAGGGGAGATCATTGAAAGAGATACCTTGATAGAGGGAGACATTATGGGCTTAGAGAGAAATCTAGGGCTAGGGAAATCCCCAGTAACCCAGGAACAAGGCTAACTCCATCTAACACTTCTAGCAATGGTGGAGAGGGTGCCAGAACTAGCCTTCCCCTGTAGTGAGATGGGTGACTACGCTAATTGTCATCATAGAACCTACATCCAGTGCCTGCTGGAAGAAGATGCAGAGACCCACAGCCAAGCACTTGGCTGAGCTCTTGGAGTTCAGTTGAAAAGAGGGAAGAGGGATTATAGGATCAAGGGGCGGGTCAAGGTTATAATGGGAAAACAGAGACCGCTGAGCAAAGCTAGTGGGAGCTCACAGACTCTAGACTGACAGCTGGAAGGGCTGCATGGGGCCAGACTAGGCCCTCTGAATGTGGACGACAGTTGTGTGGCTAGATGTGTTTGTGGGGACCCTGGCAGAGGGACCAGAACTTATCCCAGGTACATGAACTGGCTTTTTACTCCCATTTCCCATGGTGGGATGCCTTGCTCAGCCTTGATACAGGAGGGAAGAGCTTGGTCCTGCCCCAACTTGGTATGCCAGCCTGTGTTGACCACCCAAGGGAGGCCCTACCCACTGTAAGGAATGGATGGGGGAATGGGTGGAAGATGTGGGGAAGCAGGAGAAGGGGGAGAGGAGGAACTGTGGTTGATATGTAAAGTGAAAAATCTTAAATTAAAAAAAGGTTAAAACATAGACATGGAAAAAGAAAACAACAACAATTGAAGTCCTTGCCCCCTACAGGTATGTGCACAACTGCTCTGCTCTCGTTTTATTATAGCCTACCATATGGCCATGTAGTAATCTTTGATTACCAATTGACTTCATTCTTTTTCAAATGAATTTGTTGAAAAAGCTAATTTAAAATCAGAGGGCAAGTTTGTTAAATTAGCTTTTTCAACAAATTCATTTGAAAAAGAAAAGACAGTTAAGTACAAAAACTGTGTGCTCACAAATACTCAGTGTTAGTATTTGTATTAATCAAAATAAAGCTGTCTGTTGCAATGGCATTTGTTCTCTGTGCATCTTTAAATAATATAAATGTGCCTGGAAATCTAATCTCAACAAACAGATGATACCTTTTCCTTACTTCTGGGGAAATACATTTAAGTATAGCTTTCCTTATTATTTATGTTACTTTAATTATTAAATAGTATATGAAATCAATGTATCTGCTTCTCCTCCTTGAATATATATCAAAACAAAAATAGAAAACAGAAAACTAAAGTGAAACTCCTATGGAGAAAAGGAAAGTATTTGTCACTCAAATTAAAATATATGCACAATCAAGTTGAAACAGCTTTTAGAAGATCATCAGAGTAATGGGGGGGGGGGGCTAGACTTTAGGGAAGTGATGCAGAGTTGCCTACAGAAGATAGAACATTTTGAGAGGGCAAAGCCAGACTACTGTGTCACAAACAGCCAACATTTGATGTGGGAACTAGTGTTGTATTCTCTGCTGTTCCCCTCAGGGTCCCATTTGGAGAAGAGATTCTGAATTTTGAGCTTCCCTGGAGCTTCAGTCCTTGGGATAGTAGTGAAGAGAGAAATCATTCACCCAGCATTTACAGGGCTGTTTCGTGAGGAAGCTCAGTGGGTGCTGGAAAAAACACTGCTATCTGGGGCCCTTCCCATAACTATGGTGGAGTCAGATCATGTTGTTAAAATTCATCAGAGGCAAAGAATCGTGCAAACAGAACAGGAAGGCATTGGGAAAAGAATAAAGGATCAGTAAAAATAAAACACAGATATAAAAATATTACTACCCAGGAGCCTGCTTCCATGAATTTGAATAACTTAACAAATGTCATAGGAGAGAATCAATGCCTCTGGATAGCAATAGTGAGACAAGGTGACATAAAATATGAGCTCACGGGATCAGCTTTTTGAAAAAAAAAAAAAAAAGAAAAGAACATTACAAGAGAGATAAGGGCAGTATTTATATGCCCATATAAGAAGCCAGAATTAAGATTGATGTCAGCAAACATGAACGTTTATACAAAAAAAATGCAAGATACAGAAAACATTAGAAGGAGGTACCACATGTGCATAACTTTCCAGAGAGAGAAAAGTCAATTTTCTGAGTGAAAATTATTTCCAAGAATATAAATTAGGAAGATTTCTAGAAAAACTGTAAGTCATATTGTACCCAAAGAACAAATTGGTTTACATAAGCACTCATATTTGTCCTAGTGAACATATTGGACTTAAAAAATAAATAAAAACTAATCTTTTGGGTATAACACACACATTAAAATAGACATTGGTCACCTGATGGGGGGAAAAATCAGATTTTTCTCAGGCACATTGTCAGCAAAATCATTCAGTCTCATGATATAGTGATGCAATACTCAAGTCTCAAGTCTCAAGTCTCAAGGTAAAATATTTACCATCTAGTACTGTTATATCAAATTGACTCTGGCTAGAGCTGCTTGAAGTAAAAGCAGTGTCTGGAAAATAGTAATTAGTAAAATCCTGAAGAGCTTTATGATAAAATGTGCTTCTCTGATTCCTCACCCGGCTCCCATGAGCGGGCACCTAGGGAAACACCATGGGAAAGAGGAGAGTTTCAGAGGGATGACCAACATTGTAAATCTTGATAAAATCTGCATTAAAGTGGTACAAGGTTTAAAAGTTCAAGAAAAAATAAGCTGTTTTCTCTGTGGGAAGTCCTGGGGTAGGTTATGTATGTTACTATGAAAGTAAATGTTAAAGGCGCCATGGTGGCATCTTATGTTTGGAGCTACCAAGAATATCAAGGACTGTTGCTGGAGGGCTTCTCTCCAGGTTCCCCAAGCCCCGCAGTCCCACAATCCACGTATAAAATAATCACTCAGACGCTTATAATACTTATAAACTGTATGGCTGTGGCAGGCTTCTTGCTAACTGTTCTTATATCTTAAATTAACCCATTTTTATAAATCTATACCTTGCCACGTGGCTGGTGGCTTACCGGCGTCTTCACATGCTGCTTATCCTGGCAGTGGCTGCAGTGTCTCCCTCCTCAGCCTTCTGCTTCCCAGAATTCTCCTCTCTCCTTGTCCCACCTACTTCCTGCCTGGCAACCTACTTCCTGCCTGGTCACTGGCCATCAGTGTTTTATTTATATAGAGCAATATCCACAGCACTTCCCCTTTTTTTCTTTTTTTAAAAAGGAAGGTTTTAACTTTAACATAGTAAAATTAGATATAACAAAACAATTACCGAGCAAGAATTATAGTTACAATATTAAAGAAGATGTCCTAGCCGGGTGGTGGTGGCACACGCCTTTAATCCCAGCACTCGGGAGGCAGAGCCAGGCGGATCTCTATGAGTTCGAGGCCAGCCTGGGCTACCAAGTGAGTTCCAGGAAAAGGCGCAAAGCTACACATAGAAACCCTGTCTCGAAAAACAAAAAAAAAAAAAAAAAAAAAAAAAAAAAAAAGAAGATGTCCTATCTATCTTATATTTGTGAGTTTAAGGTTTTATATCTAACTTATCTTTTATCATAACTGAGGAAATTACAACTATCTAGTTTTCAACCACATCAAAGACCTGAGAAGGAACATAATGGTACCTGAGAAATGGTAGATGGATGCAAGCAACTTTCGGGAATCTTGCAAAAGTAGACCAAGACAGCTGGCAGCCTGGACAGTCACCTAATGTTTCTCAGCATTGTTGGTGCATTCAAATTGGCTACAGGCCTAGAGTATCTGACAGACCATTTTCAGAAGCAGGATTTCTGAAAGACCATCTTACCCTGTCTTGGCAGATTACAGTGGTTGCTTTCCTTGTGTCCCACTTGTCCAGAAAGGACAGCATTGCATTTGTACTGTCAGCCATCAAGACAAGGGCAGTTCTTTTCCCAGTAGGCCATTGTGTGCCAAAAAGACAAACTTCCAAATGGAAATGTCTTAGAAGCCCAACATTTTCTCGGGATCAATTGGTGCAGCCAGGAGCAATTGTGTCTCACGTCAACAGAATTTTAAGTTATTTAAATGCCATATTCTCTTGGTCTATGAAGTGTTTGAAGATTACCTATCTATCTGAAATATATCTATGTATACCTAGAAGACTTAACTAACATGGCTACAGATATGATTATCATAGATGACTAATTATTAATCTATTTTTTAATTATCCATTACAATTTTAAATGAGTTACATAAACATAATACCTCAAACAAGAATAGAAATATATATATATATATATATATATATATATATATATATATATACAGTATAACAAAATTAACTTCAAGTTTGTATCAATAAACTAAAATTTATACCAATGTAAAACATTTTAAACATAAACTAAAATCTATACCAATGTAAAACATTTTAAACAAGTTGTTCTTCAAAAGTAGGTTCATTAATCTACCCTTTTATCTTATCATCTACATATCCTCCTATATATCTATATCATATCCCCTTTTGTTTTTTAGAAAGAGATCACATTTATAATCAACCTGTTTTAAATAAAAATATTGGTTTTTCTTTGTCCCACACCAGAGGGCTCTTCTGATTTGGGACACAAGAATCTCTTAACCATTTTTTTTTTAAAGCAATATGTCTGGGTTTAGAGGGGGAGTATAGCCAGCTTGGTATATTTGGGAATTTGGGCGTAGCATCTCTTACTACTTCCTGCTGGAGGGGGCTGCTGTATCTTATGGGGATGCAAAGAAAATTTTAGGCCTATGGGGTAGTCCGTGAGGCTGTATTGTGTGAACCAGTTGCCTTGAAACTGCTCTGGATGTTGGATCATCTGGGCCATGGTGTCATCGGAGACCTTTCAGGGGGTCTTGGCTGGTCAAACCTGATGTATCTTAATCTGGAACAAATCCACAGTCTCTGGCTTTCTGTGGAAACAAAAGCAGAACCTCTTTAGCAGTTATAGTTGCAACTTAGTATATATAATATCTTAGATAGAACATATTAAGTGTTAGATTCAGGTTCTTTAGGATAGGACACCTTTGAATGATCTTTATAACATGCATTTACCTATGCTCTATACTTCTCTGGATTTTCATATGTGTTTCTTCCTTGATATTGTTTGCATTGGTTGTAGTTACATCTTATCTAGGTCATTATCCCTCATTATTTCTGGACAATATTTGATAACCATTCCTTTGTATATAGTCTTGTATTAGTTTAGAACCTTCTTATTTAGACAAAAAGGGGGAGATGTAGTGGGTAGCCATTCCAGCTTGGATCTGGAAGTTCCAACCCCCATTGAGACTCTGGCAACTGTCACGCCTACGAGGTGGGGCGAGGGGAGGCGCCTGGAGACCCGAGAGCTGGATGGGCCAGCGCTCTCTAGGGGCTCGCTCTCTGTGCCTGGACGCTGAATGGTGAAGGTGGACTGTGCAGAGCTCTGGAGAACACTGCTGGATTGCAATACACCTTCCCCTGACCCTGCGACCTACCTTTCACTTAATTTGTGAGTTACACCATTAAATAAATATCCTTTTAACTACGTGGAGTGGCCAAAATAATTTCTCCAATAAAGGACCTGCCAAGGAAGATGCAGTCAGTGAGCGCAGCCATCCCAAGACAGTAGAAATGTAGGGCTCCTTGGGGCCTGTGGAGTGTGTGTCATACATACACTGTGTGTCCTAGATACTAGACATGAAAATACAGAGTTTAATGTTTTATCTGCTACGTTCCTATTTTGTTTCATTCCTATACTTCCTTGTTATTGTTTATTTTTATTACTTTTTGAGAGTATAATATAATTACAACATTTCTCTCTTCCCATTGCTCCTTCCATATCCTTGAAATAAAACCCCCTGCTCTCTTTAAAATTCATGACTTGGTTTTTTCATTAATTTTTTCATTAATTGCTATTGCATGCATATATGTGTTTATATATTTACTAAACTAGCAAATTCCTAACGACAATCTATAAACACTCATCCTTCTACCCACAGGTAACTGCATTCTTTACTCTTTGTTATTTAATTATTCCTTCCTTTTGAAATGAAGGTCTTTATGCTATGTCATTGTAAATTTGGAGTGTGCCACATGACCATTTATTTTCATAGAGGCTCACAGTGAAGAGATTGCTTTATCCAGATTAGATTATGAGCCTGGACTTTTCATCCAAAACATGCCTGTTCGCTGAGCTTAGGTTTGGAGGTAGTACTGAAGATGCTGAGATTCAGGGACATCTTAAAGACAGGCGTCATGGAATGTGATGATTTGAATCTCAAATGTCCTTCAAAGACCAGGTTTTAAAGGCTTCACTGTCAGCATGTAGAGTTATTGGGAGATGGCAGAAACTTGAGAGGGGAGGAATTATTAGAAAAATTAGGTCACTGGGAAGATCTCCTTAAGGAGTATATGTCTATCTTATCCCGGGCCTTTTATCATACTCTGTTCCTTGGCTATGATGTGATCTGTTTTCTTCTGCCACTTAAATCCATAATATACTCCATAACCTCTAGCCTTAAAGCAAATGGACCAAACTGTCATGGAAAAAAAGTCTAGTACTATCAACCAAGTCAATCCTTCCTCCCTTTAGCTTGTCTATCTTGCCTATTCTGCAACAGCAACAGAAAGCTTATGATCATGCTGTGCCTGGCAGAATTTTTATATACAAACACAATGGTTTATTTCTAAATTTTGCATGCAAATAAAGTTGTTTAAACTGTTTCAGCCTGTTCATTTTTCTTAAAATAGTATAACAATAGCAGTACTAACCTTATAAGTTTGTCTGAGAAAGGAACTTCATATATAAAGGTTTATTAATGTCAGCATGTAAAATGTTAGTTCTTAGTATTTCATTGCATTATTGATAATATTAATAGAGTTAATTTCAAAGAAGTCACCCTGGAGAAAATGCACTGCTCTGACCTTACAAACATCCTTTCATGATGAAGTCTACATAAAGGGTGTTTATAATAGATTTTTATTTTAAGCCCCAAATTGAAGTAATAAACAGGATGTTCTTTGTGCTTCTGTTTCCATCTGAAAAAGGCTGATTTTAAAACATCTTCCCTGTAGGCAGGTGAATAAGGTTTAAAGCTCCTATCATTCTGTGTTATACAAATAGGCCAGTTACCATTGAGTTTCTGACTTTCACCATTTTCTGTGTATTCAGATATGACTCGATACATTTTGAGAATCCTCAGGTAGGAGGTATTTTAAGATTTGTCAGACTTATATAATATTTGTTGATTACAGAGGGCCAAGTGTATTCAGCTTCAGGAAGTATGGCCAATTTTATATCCTCTCTTCTTTTATAATTTAACATGTAACTAGCTGTGAAGGCAGAATGTGGGGTGAACTATATGTCAAGTGATTGTACCAGACAACATTCAAATCTAAAACATATTTTAAATTCCAAATGATTGCATCTCAATGATTCAAGTAAACTTGAAGAAAAAAAATAGCTTTTTTAGATTTAATGATTATCTCATGTTCTTCAACATGCAATGTGTTATCCTCAGAAGGACAAGGAAGGGCATTCACAAATTATTAATCTTAGTCTGTTCTTAACTACATCCCTTAGTTATTCATATGAAGACTATAGGGCTGTTTTCATGATGCCTAGGAAGTAGGAGATGTGTATCCTTAGTGTCTTATTGTGTTGGCTTTATACACTTTATAACACTGGCTTCCTTAGTGCTCTACTCCATGCCAAGAGTTTGATGTAGACAATGTGCCTTAACGTCTTTCTTAAGCACATGTGGGAGCTCCCAAGACACGACTTCTGTGAATACCAGCACAGGTAAGTATCCATGAAACTGTCTCTGCCTTTCCTGTCTATTTACTGAAGCAGTGGGTATCTGGACCTCTCCTGGTTTTTGACAATACTTATTTACTTGTCATCACAACTAATGATGGTTATATCTCTTAAGATGCTGTGGTACTGGAATTGTATCAGGCATGTAAAATACTAGCTGTTGGTAGGCCACTTCTGTGTTAGCACATACTGGGTATGAAGGTTTCCCATCCTTTAAACCCCTACAGAGTTCCAGAGTAGTCACAAGACCTCACGTTCTTTAGATTTATCAGATGTGGTATAGATAATAATCTAACAAGCTCACAGATGAACAAATAGTACTGATGTAGGAGACCAGGATTTCCCCCATTCTTCATATGAAGAACAGCTGGGGAGAGGGACAATTAAAAGCACATTCATGTTGTTTCCCTCAAGTCTTCTCCAGACAGCAAAAATGAGAAGATCTTTTACTTAAATAAAGAAACTTAGTTGACTCATAAAATAAGATTTAGAACTTTCTGGGAAGCATTTGCATGTCAGCCTCTCACCCAATTTTTAAATGCTTAGGGGATGCCAAGAAAACTGAGTTTTAGACAATAAACCTAGTTTAAGACAATATAACCAATGCAATACACAGTGGAAACATCAGAAAGGGGACACCTCATTTTTGTTGCATGAATCTCAAAGTCTCCTTGAAAATGTGCCCATATTTGCTAGGAGATACTATAAAAATAAAGACTTAGTTATCCTTGGATACTCTTTGTGGTTTATATAGAGAGATCATGAAAAGAGTTAACAATCAATACAACATAAAATAAATAATTATGGATTCTTATAGTATTGAATAGTTAATTTGAAAGGAGAGCTTTCAAAATTCTGTCCATAGCAGAGAACAATAGCTATTACCTATACTTGGCTCAAAACTGTACACTGTTTAATATTTGCTTAGCAATTTCATGACTTCAAGTATTATAAATTTTTGTTCTGTTCTCTCAGGCCTGGTCTCATTTTGTTCCTCATGTAGGCCTTGAACTCCAACCCTCCTGCCTAGACCTGTACCTGCTGGGGTTACAGGCATGCACCAGCAAATCCAGCTGTGCATTGAAAATTTTCTCAGCTTTGAATTCAAAGTGAACTACTAACCTCAAAAGAGGAACAAAGTAGAGAGAACCATTTAAAAGAAGCAAAATTTTGAGGCACAAAGAAAATTTCCCTCACACTAAAGCTATGATCTGTACTTAGAAGCAGTTGTTTTCCTTTTTGAGACACACAAATATTCTTTACCTAAATATGCAACATTCTTTACCTAAAATATGTAAAATAGTTACCTCTGCTCATCTAAAAATTAATTAAAAAATATATGCATACACATATACATATTTTGGTTGCTTTTAATCCAAATACATAGTTCCCACAGAAGGTCAAAATCTAGATTTAGACAGCATGAATGTTTTCCATGAAGTCACTCCCTTCATGTCACTCCTTTTATTATTGTGAAAACATATCTGAGCAAAAATAACTCAAGCCACGGAGAATTGTTTTTCTCCAAATGGGTATGAGCACTTGCTACATAAGCCTTATGACCAAAGTTCAGATCCCAAGACTAACATGAAAATCCAGATGCTGTGGATATCACTCTATGTAAATAAAACACTGATGGCCAATGACCAGACAGGAGGTAGGTGGGACAAGGAGAGAGGAGAATTCTGGGAAGCGGAAGGCTGAGGGAGAGACACTGCAGCCACCGCCAGGAGAAGAGCATGTAGAGACGCTGGTAAGCCACCAGCCACGTGGCAAGCTATAGACTTATAGAAATGGGTTAATTTAAGATAAAAGAGCAGTTAGCAAGAAGCCTGCCATGGCCATACAGTTTATAAGTGATATAAGCATCTGAGTGATTATTTTATAAGTGGATTGTGGGACTGTGGGGCTTGGGGAACCTGGAGAGAAGCCCTCCAGCTACAAATGGCGCCCAACGTGGGGCACGAACCCACGACCCTGAGATTAAGAGTCTCATGCTCTACCGAAATGCAATGCTGTCCTTTCTGGACAAGCGGGACACAAGGAAAGCGACCACTGTACTCTGCCAAGACAGGGTAAGATGGTCTCTCAGAATTCCTGCTTCTGAAAATGGTCTGTCAGATACTCTAGGCCTGTAGCCAATTTGAATGCACCAACAATGCTGAGAAACATCAGGTGACTGTCCAGGCTGCCAGCTGTCTTGGTCTACTCTTGCAAGATTCCCGAAGTTGCTTGCATCCGTCTACCATTTCTCAGGTACCATTATGTTCCTTCTCAGGTCTTTGATGTGGTTGAAGGCTAGATAGTCGTAATTTCCTCAGTTATGATAAAAGATAAGTTAGCTATAAAACCTTAAACTCACAAATATAAGATAGATAGGACATCTTCTTTAATATTGTAACTATAATTCTTGCTCGGTAATTGTTTTGTTATATGTAATTTTACCATGTTAAAGTTAAAACCTTCCTTTTTAAAAAAAGAAGAAAGGGGAAGTGCTGTGGATATCACTCTATGTAAATAAAACACTGATGGCCAATGACCAGACAGGAGGTAGGTGGGACAAGGAGAGAGGAGAATTCTGGGAAGCGGAAGGCTGAGGGAGAGACACTGCAGCCACCGCCAGGAGAAGAGCATGTAGAGACGCTGGTAAGCCACCAGCCACGTGGCAAGCTATAGATTTATAGAAATGGGTTAATTTAAGATAAAAGAGCAGTTAGCAAGAAGCCTGCCACGGCCATACAGCTTATAAGTGATATAAGCGTCTGAGTGATTATTTTATAAGTGGATTGTGGGACTGCGGGGCTTGGGGAACCTGGAGAGAAGCCCTCCAGCTACATCCAGATGTGGTATCATACATCTGTAGCTCTAGCATTTCTTCTTGAGACAAGGGGTACAGTCAAGAGAATCTCTTGGAAGCTTTGGAACAGCTATCCTGGAGAGTGAAGTGCACAGTAGAAACAAGACCTGCCTCTAACAAAGTGGAAGGCAAATCGATGGCTTCAAAAGGAAATCGATGCTTTCTGACCTCAACCCACACCACCCTGGCACATGGAACTGCATTCACACACATGAAAACTAACACAGACACATGCACGTGCACACACACTCACTCATTCACTCACTCACATATGATACACGCATATGATAAAAAGCTGACAAATTGTGGGTTCCTACCCCACCGGGAACTTAGGTCACCTGTGAAGAGATGGCCTGGAACTGAGGAAAGGTAAGTGTACGTTGCTTACCTGTTCCTAGCCTTCCTCTTACCTGGAGACAATCAGGTGCAGGGTGGGGTGGGAGAGGGGGAGTCAAGTCAAGCAAGAACTCATTTATTGTTAGGCAGTAAGCCTCTTTTATAGCAAAAACCCCAGAACCCTAAGAGGGCGTGAAAGGACCAACCAATCATTTTAAAGGTCACCCTATTTACAAATTGTTTATGAATTGACATCATCTCCTGATCTTAGTATCTTATCTCAGAACAAACAACTTGAGCTAACTTTTTTCCTCACCATTTGTTTCTAATCTCCATACAAACAACCCAAACTAACTTCCTCTCCACACCATCCTTTGTGTCTACTCTCTGGGCAAACAGCTTAAGCTCTATTTGTCTAACTTCCTCTCAGCACCCTCTTTGCAGCCCATCTATGCCCCACAACAAATAACAAATCAACTGAAAAGATGTAGGGCACATTTAGGTTCATGGTTTCAGAGCTTTCAATCTCAGGTTGGCCGACTCCATTGCTTTTAGGCTTGTGGCCAGGCCAAGATATTAAGAAAGAAGAAAGTTGCAATGATACTCACCTCATCACAGCCAGGAAGGAGAGACAGAGAGAGAAAATGGTAAGGAAATATGACATACCCATCAATATGATCTACCTAGGCATTGCCTCATAATGGCTCATTTAACTACAATTGGATTGATTCATTGATGAGTTACTATTCTCATGATCTAATACCTTCTCAATAGAACAACCAGCTTGGAACCAAGTCTTCAAAACACGACTCTTTTTTATGGGCTCCTCTTACGTAAGCAAGTAATAGCCTGAAATGTCTTCTCTCATTTATCTTGTTCATTGCTATTGTTCTGCAGGTTTTGTTATTGTTTAATAAAAATCTCTTTTTTGAGCACTCCATGTACTTTCATCCTTGCTATACTGATCAGCAATTTCCAAATTGAGATTTGTAAGTAATCTTAGTGGTATATTCTGCCGTCTTTCCTTATCTTTCTTCTGTGATGTAGCCTAATGCCTTTGCGACCTTAAACTTGCTCGTCAGGAAAAGCAGGAACAGCAATACCTACAAATGTCCTGTCAAGAATCCCTAGATACAACAAACTAATCCCTACTATGCTCAAAATGAAAAGGAAATGAAACATACATTCCTTTTTATTTTCAGTAACATCTGAAGAAATCAATTATTTTGCATGGAAAATTTTGTGCCATGCAGTTCTGTGCATTGCATGAGAAAATAATTTCACACTGGGCACCATCTGCAGAAAGCATAAAAGTGTTCAAGCCATCCTTGAGCTGGTAAATAGTCTGTAGTGAAGATGTCTAATAAAATCAATTTCTGGTATGCTAGTCTATCATCGATTCTATGACTATTAGGGCCTATCTAAAACTGAATTTTATTCATCTCTTATCGGTTTAAGTCGGTGTTACATTCACAAAACCTGCTCCTTTATAAGATTTCACAAAAAAGACATGTTATAATGTTTTTATTTTCATATTATTCATGAGAAAATAAGCTTAAAAATAGGTTACTTACTGACATAAGATTAATTAGAAGTGCTGAATGCAAATTAGGAAGAAAAGCACAAATAGGGTGAGTATAATTCATAGCAACACTGAATAAATAAGATGAAATTGATAACTTTATGGCCTATTTTAAAATAAAATGGACACATTCATTATTAAATGTTAATTATTAAATTGTTACTGTTTTGATGGTCCAAATTTTTGTAAGGCTATTGAAAAGTATACTAAGATTATTGAAATTCTTCTGCCCTTTGCCCTAGTACTCAGGATAATCAAATATGCATAAATTGTGTATATTTTTAAATATACAAAGTCTTATCATTCATAATAGATAAAGACTATGTTCAACATTGATTTAAATTGTTTACATTGTGCATATACATTATTACACACAATTTACAAATTGTGCTTTCTAGGAATATTTAATGGTGTTGAATATTCTCTGAAGGTAAATAAAAGATGAGAGAAAAGTCATTCAAAAATACCAGTTCCTGTATTTTTGAAACAAATACAGAAATATGGGGTGATCAGTATAGAAAAGTACCCTCGTATGTACAGAAAAAGTATCTCTGCTTGATAATGGATGCTTTATAATTTTTGGTTTTTATTCTTCAGAAGGTGCATATTACTCTTTGGATTAAAAAAATCATTAGAGATGAAAGTGGAGAAAAGAAAATTAGTACTAATAAATATAAGGAAAGGAGAGAGACAAAGATATTGAGAGAGGGGAAAAGGGCAGCAGGGAGACAGAGAGAAAAAAGGGATCAGGAATGAGGAAGCATATCTTAACTATTCCCAAAAGGACACCCAGGAAGCCTCCAAGAAGAGGTATCCCCAGCTGCAACAGGTTAAGTTCTTATGTTCTAATTGCTAGACAAAATTATGCCAATACTGGATTTGACTTCATGTCACTCCTAGAATTATTAACAGACAATTCAGGCTTTTGGATAAACATTATGTGAAATGTGAAGAATACCATCATGTTCACACCCCACTCCCCTGTGTAGAACTATTTACTTGTAAAGACACATATTAATAGGGACACAAATCACCAATCAGAAAGGATATTGATGAGGAAAAGTCACCATCCTTTTAACAAGGACACTCATTCACCTTAGAGTATATGGCAGCCTTCCCAGGTGCTCAACCATAAAACAGGATATTATACCTGCTTCCCTCATCAATAGACTTGAAATCCTGCCATCTGTTTAGTCACACAAATTTGAACTCCCAAGTCCCTAGGTCCTCCGGATGCCCCTATGTATCATTGGGCCTTTACTCAAGAAGTTCATTGAGGTGGTTCTTTCCTGGTCATTTTCCACATGTGCTCTGAGCCATCTTTTAAAATGCAGCGTTAGCTTATTAGTTATTTGTATTTTGCATGCTATTATGTCTATTCTATATCTAAAAATACTATCGAATTTTTGCTATAGAAAATTAAGAATCATTATTTAAAATAATAGTAATTTCAATGGATACAACCATACACCGCCAGCTATGAGATACTTATTCCCCTAATTTTTGAATGTTGATACTGAAGAGTTCTCAGTGAGTCAGTCTCCACAACGTACCAAACATTGCATTCTGTTACCTAGAGCAGCGCTGTGTTCAGTAGTTGGTTTAACTGAGACTGTGAAGATCTTTATAATGTCACATGACTCTGTGTTTATGGACTTAGGTTTGAAGTAATGGGGATCGAATCTAGGGCCTTGGGCATATTAGTCAAGTGCTTTATTAACAAAATATGTACCCAGTTCTAGAGCCTCTCACATGACTTCATTGTATTCCAGTCTCGTCCTCTGCTAGATCCTACTTTCTTACTCTAATAATAACTAGAAATTGGTTCTGAAAACTTCCCTCTGAGCACTTCCTATATGCAAATTTTTAATTGCATGCCTGCTTTTTGGGGGATCCCAATCTGAAATAGTGCCAGAAATATTTCAAAGAAGCAATCCTAAATTGGGGGATCTAAAACTAAAATCAAATTCTACATATCTTGACTAGCTGGCAAAGAGGACCCTGTCACTGAGCTTGATGCATAGACATCTTTCGTAGATGATCATAGCACCATTGTTAAATTTTCTACTTATGAATTGGATGACACATTGAAAGAAAAATACATTTTAAGAAAGGCAGAATAATTTTTGCTATAAAGACTGTGACGTTCTGTAGCTGTTATTAGAGGCAACTGATTCTTTGAAAATGATAATGAAACAGGAGTGGTGAACCATTAAGCACTAAATGCGAAGTATAGACATTGTCAAGGTCAACATATTAAAATACTATCATTTCCTACAGCTAAGGAGCTTTCTGGGCTTTCCACTGTTAGATCATCCACTTCAATTGCCATAATCTCACTGCAGTTGTGGATAAGTGTAATGGTCTGTGGATGTTCTGGCAGTCCTCTTAACCTCAGGCTACAACTATCTCCCTATTATTTCAGACTCTTTGCATCATGAGAAATTGATATATTAGAGTTAGAGATGTTGTTTACAGTTGGGAGAGTGAACAACATGTTTAGCACCAAGTGATGATTCCCATATTACTTCATCTCTGTGGCTTAATTTACTGTCTGTAACATATTTGAATATCAGGATAATAAGCTTAAAATGAGAATAAAATAAATGTATGCTCAAGAAATACTTATACTGTGGCAGGTGATACTAAATATGTGCTATAAAATATTAGCTACCACCTTAGTTTCTCTAAGTCAGCGCTGAATTGTGAGGAAAAGTCACCATTCTTTTTGTAAAGACACTTCTTCACCTTAGAGTACATGACAGCCTAACTAGGCGTTCAATGTAAAACAAACTGTTATGCCCATTTCACTTGTCAACAAACTTCAGAGAGCCTGTCATCAGCTTAGTCACACAAGTTTGAACTTTCAAGTCACTAGTTTCTCTGCCTCTGCCTGTTCCTCCACACCACTGTGCCTTTACTTAAGAAGCAATTTTTTTTTCCTGGTCATTTTCCACATATGGTCTGACTCAGACATCTTTAAAAAATCATTTAAAAATGTATTGGTCATGTTTCTTAAAGGTATAATATTCTTATCCTATCAGTGACTGGTCCTATTTTAAAAATCTTTCTCCTTCTTTGTTTACTTTTTTCATATTTTGTTGCTCTAGAATTTCTTTTCACTATATGAATCTGTTCAATTTGA
Organism: Peromyscus leucopus; assembly: GCF_004664715.2. Lineage (NCBI taxonomy): Eukaryota > Metazoa > Chordata > Mammalia > Rodentia > Cricetidae > Peromyscus > Peromyscus leucopus. Next base: position 49,335,475 of record NC_051073.1, read on the forward strand.
ATACTTTCAGAACCAACTGATTTACTGTTCGAAAAATAGTGCCCCATTAGTGATAGATGACAGCCAAGGCTCTCATCTAGATAGCTAAGCTTTCAGAGCCTGATGACCAGAGAACATGGTGGCTAGAGATAGTTACAGAGATTTGCCCCTTGTAAACTCTAGAGTACAGTATATCTTCAGTGTGTTATACATTGCATGAATTTTCTACCCTATGGTTTTTCCAAGACAGATTTGAATAGTTTACAAAATTAATAACATAATTTTTAGCAAAATGTACTATTTCCTAGATTAATAGAGACTAAGTAGACTATTGGGAGTGTAGATGAATCATAGGGAGTTTTATTAAACTGCATTGCTTTGCCCACCTTACAGTACTTTTTATAATAACCATTTTCCCAAGGTTTGGCAACAAAGTTAAGCATGAACAGCTGGTAAATGTACAGTCAAATCTGTAACTTCCATGACCAGAATCCATTTCTCACTCCTCCATTTCAGAGCCCTTATTCAAGGAATCAGAGAATCAGAGTTTGGTACCCAGCACCTACACCGGGTAATTCACAACTGCCTGTAGCTCTAGCTTGAGGTGATCCAACACTATCTACTGGACTCCATGGGCATCAGCATGCCCCCAGACACATGCAAACATGCATACACACAAATAAAGCTAACATAAACCTTAGAGAAAAATCAAAGCCCTGGTCCAGATCCTCTTCTTCCATCATCCTAGACTTCACTCTCAGAAAAGGAACTCAAATTCACCAAACCTCTGGACAGCTTAACTTCTACACTTCTTGTAGTCTTTCCTCCATGTCAGAGGCATTAAGATCTTTTCCTTATTTGTAAGGCATCAAATCTGATGCATCTTTGAGACTCTAAACTTGGATGTTTCATGTTACTATTCCTAGAAGGTCCTTCTTGACAGGAAAATTAAAATAAGCCAACCAACAAAAAACCTGCTTCATGTTTTTGTTATCCTTGGATAGAAGTTTATAGAAAGTGGCACGATAATATACTTCAAATACTGGGAATTGCTGTCATATTTATGTTCCCTTCTTTGAAGACAGATATCTTCCTTATACAATGCCCCCAGCATTTATTCTAGTCCCAGGAAAATAAACATACTCCATATTTCTCTATTTTCCTTTATAGTCTCAATAAAATATGATATGGCCTCTTCTGTATATAGGAATTACCAGGAGAATTACTTTAAAAGTACAGTCTCAGTCTCATCTAGAAGATAATTTATTCAATAGACCAAGAGAGGCATTAAGTACTCAATTTTTGAAAGTGATCAGGGCTGGGAATATAACTCAATGGTAGAACACTTGCCTAGCATGAATTTTTGTAGTGATGGCCATTAAAACAACTAAAAAAAACTAGAGGTACAGAGCCTCATCCACAATTTTACAGGACTAGAAACTTATCTTTTTTTCCTGCAAACTCATAGTTGATCATGATCAAAGCAAGTTATTTACAATACATTTGATAGTAATGGAAATACAGCAATTTAACACAAGAAACAGAACAATCAAAAGACCAATTTGCAAGTCAGTAAATACTCAGCTATATGGAAATGAACATGAGAAATTATCAAATTATATAAAAATTACTTTATGAGCGAGGAACTTACATGAGTGGTGTTCATGACATAGAACAGTTTGCATAAAATTCTAGAAAATACCCTCTCCTTCCACCTCAAAATCCAGTTCTTTAAATTAAATATGCACAAACAGAATTGCTAACATTTCAGTTTCTGCTTACTGATATTTAAATGGATTTTCATGGCTAAAATATGTTAAGTAGTCCAAAGTTCATGATATCTACTTGGCATTACTGTCCCGTTTTGCAGAGATGAGTTAAAATAGCAATTGCATCCCATATATTCACTGGGATAAAATAACCTCTGAGAATATTACCCATGCTGCAATTGTAACTTGATTCCAAGACATCAGAGACTGAAACACCTGTCAGAAAAAAAGAAACATTAAATTGAGACAATATTTAATTTCACAAAAACTACTAATGCACATATACAAGAATTTTCAAATTGTCACACAGATTGATTTAGATTTTGGAGCACAAGATATATTAATCTCCTTTAAGAAACTCAACAATGGGCCAAGCAGCTCCTCAGTGGGTGAACATGTTTACATATGATACTGTTCACTATTCTAATATGAACTGACTGAGGGATGTTGGTAACCAGGAAATTAACTGCTCCAGGCCTCCTTACTGTTTCAAATATCAGCAAGCCCTAAAAAGCCTAGATATAACATGATCTAAATTCAAAGATATCACATAATTTTTTTGCTATTCTAGAAATGGAGTCAAATGCCCTTCACAGGAGTGTTAGTTGTTTTCCTCAAGAGAGAACACAGAAAGCACTTTATCTTCTACTTGGAAGACTCTGAGTGGGAAAGATTCACTCACATATAAGAAAGTACCACAGACCTCAGTCTTCTGTACTGCAAGGAAGCCTAAACTAGACATGCAGTCATGTGGAGAGAGTTAAAGCCAAGCAAGGATTGGACTCTCTAGCTTATTAGGCCACTAGCCAGACTGGTGCATGAAGGAACTCATGTGATCTTTCTCTAGCTACCAGGTGACTACCATCACAACAGGAAACCCCAAACACAAACTGTCCAGTGAAGAAAGGAAATGAAAGGAGAGAGGGGAAAACCAAACCGAAAGAAAAGTAAAAATCTAGGCAATCCAAGGCAACCCAAACCATTAAGTTTGGAATGGTTTATTATATAGATATATAGAAAAATATCAGAGACCTCTCAGTTCCAGAGCAGACATCCTAAATGGATCAGCAGAGTTCCTGTGTTCTGTCAGCTCTTATTAGGGGTTCTACAATAGAGAGTAATTTAAAGATCAAGAGAATATTTGAACTTTTCTCTCCATGATGTTTGCACTATTTATCAGTAGTAGTGACTGAGGAATTCAGTTATGAGTTTTATTATCAGCAGAACCCACACAAGCCGTGTTCATTTGGTTGAGTCCAGCCTCCATCTGAGAGCATGACAGATTGTTGACTTACCTGTGTTTTCTGTTCTATAAGAGGGAAATGATTTGGGGTTGGTTATAATAATCTATTCTTCCAAGCTCACCTTCCTCAATTTCCTATTAATATTTCACCAGCTGATATGGGAAGAAAGAAGCTTCAAAGTGTGATGAAATTTAGAGGCAAATTTTCATTTTAAAGGGAAAACATATTATACTTTAACTCAGACATCTGCCTCTTTGCTGTTATTGTACCTGATGTCATGCATTGAATGTGTAAATTTGGAATTAATGTTAATGTGACAATACTTTAAAAGAACCCCACTTAGGTATTCATTATTGTTTTCTAGTATACATTTTGTTAGTATTTTTTTCTGCAAACATCTTTGAAGGTCCGACATGATCCTTTTTGAAGACAGATTAAAAATAATTGTAGACCAGCCATTTGTAGATACAGCTGGTTTCTTTTGTTTGTTTGGTTGGTTGGTTTTTTGTTTTTTGTTTGTTTGTTGTTTGTTTGTTTTTTGAGGTTGAGTTTCATAGCTCAGACCCATCTGGATCTCTCTGTGTAGAAAGGCCAACTTTGAATTCATGATCCCCCTGCCTCAGCATGCAAGTGCTAGCATTGCACATGTGTACCTCCACACCTGTCTCCTGACTGGTAATTTTGATAAATTTCAAAGTGAAGAAAATGAAAAGATTCCAGCTACAAGCTGCATAATACATCAATATGTATATAGAGAAAAAGAATAATTGCATATCGTTGGTGGGAATATAAATTAGTATAGACATTAAAAGAGCATAGAATTTCTCCAAAAAAACTAAAGCTGCCAAATGATCAAGTAATTTCACTCCTAGGTACATATACAAAAGCAGATGAAATAAGTGTAGCAAAGAGATACCAACATATCTGTGTTTACTGCAGCACTACTCATAATAGCTATGAAACAGAATCACAGAAGTTGGACATCCATGGATAAATGCTTAATGAAGAGGTTCTATATAGATACAGTGGAATACAAATTCACAAAAGATTGAAATCCTGATACATGCAGAAAAAAAGGATGAAATAAGAGAACACTTTAAGTGAACTAAATCATATACAGAAAGAATATATTGTGTGATTCCTTTTATAAGTAGAATTTTAAAAAGAGGCAAGTTCAATGTCCAATAGATATTACTAACAGTTTGGAAGGGAGAGAGGGATAAAGTGAGATGGAATAATGGATGTGAAGTCAAAGGTAAATATACAGAATACATTCTAGTGCTTGGCAAAATAAAGAAAGAATTTCAAGAATATACACTTCTGCTAGAGCACTCAATTTAATGAAATAATAGCATTTCTTGGAAAAATGGGCTCAAGTACAATGATAGTAGGTGACTTCAACACACAATTTTGATCAGTGAACAAATCAACCAAAGAAAAGCAACATACAACCATCAAAGCTAAAGTCTATTGCTCTGAAGATTCAATGGACCTAACATATTATTTACAGCACATTTTTATCCCTAACTGCAGAAAGCATATTCTCTTCATCAGTGTATGGAAAACCATCTACATGAGACCACATATTAGACAATAGAAAAAAATCTCAAAAAATTAAAAATTTAATTCCCACATACCTTTCCTAACTTGAACAGGATAAAGCAAAGTTGTTTTTGAAAGAAAATTTAAGTTACACAGATACAAGAGGAGCAAAAAGCCCACTTTGAAAGAATCAGCCACTGAAAATATCAAAGTGAAATTAAATGGTTTCTTTAAAGCAAATGAAAAAGAAGATGTTCTACTCTAAAAGGTATTGGATATAGCAGAAACTGTAGTATGACAGAATCTTATAGATACCTCAAAATTAGAGAAAACTTTCAAGTAGTTTCAACCTAATTTTGCACTCAAGAAGCTAGAACATCAAGCCATACTCTCAAATTAGGGAGAGAAGCAAAATAATGAAGAAATAAATGAAATAAATCTAAACAAGCCCAACATAAAAGACCAATAAGCAAAGAGTGAGTTTATGAAGACATTAAACTATACGAAAGAACATGCAAACAGACTAAGCAGGAAAGAAAAATAATCCATTTCCTTTATCTATAGATACAAGGCTGGCATAGTATGCTGAACACAGTACATTTCTGGTAAACGTTGGCATGAATTAGCAGTAAGAGTTGTAAAACTTTATATGCAGTTAGTCCTTCTTTCTGTGGCTTAATTTTATTTGGGAGCAAGAAATTAAGTTAACACTCTAAAATTTGCACAAAGACAGATTTTATATAATATTCTATCCAGTCATGTGAATTTTGTATTGATTTTTAAGGTAATATTCACATACTTATACCACAAGAATCTAAAAGCTGTATCCTTTTACACTTTATGTAAAATTTTGTAAGAGTAAAATATTCAACAATAAGATGCTAAATTGGTCAAATTTTCATCATGAGGTTGACTTTATTTAGCTTCTGAGTTTCCATGTGTTCTCCATTTTCCTACCATAACCCAACCACATTTTTTGGACATCAATAGCTTTCCAAAACAGTAAAGTATCTTTTGGGTATTTTATTAGGATTATAATACCTCTAATTTTTTAGTATCATATTCTAAATTGGCAATTGTGGGAGTTTTTTTTTTTTTTTTTTTTTTTTTTACATTAACCCACACCTAATGACAAAGTGTTGGTGTTTAATCCAACAGACATGTTAAGCCTACATCATTAGCCATAGTAACAATAGTACACATCTAATTTGTTTTATGTTGCCTCATTCTATGATATTCATTCTTTCTATCTGTCATCAATTAAGTTTCCTCAAATATGTACTTGATAACTGTCCCTGGTAATCACCTTCTCTGAAGGGCCCTGCTGAACCCTTTAATCTTCCTGGAAGCTTATCTTCCCTCAGTCATAATAATGGTGAGTTTAAAACCCTACCTGATCTCAGATTGGAAGACAAGGTAATTGTTGCTGGAGAATTTCCTTCTCTCCAGCTCTCGCCATCAAGTCCCGCCAGTTTTGGAACCCATTTATAAAATAAACATATAGACTTTTATATTATTTAAACTGTTTGGCCATTAGTTTAGGCCTATCATTGTTTAGTTTTTATTTTTATATTTAGTCTATTTTTATTGATTTTTACTTTGTCACGTGGCTAGTGGATTACCGGTATTTTATATTTTTTTTGTCTTGGAGGCAGCTTCAGGCAGGTTGTTTTTTTTGTTTGTTTGTTTTGTTTTTTTAATTTTTCTCTCTCTTTGTCTCACCTATACTTCCTGTCTGGTCACTAGCCAATCAGTGCTTTATTTATATAGAGCGATATCCAAAAGCAGTTAACAAAAAGCCTGCCACGGCCATACAGTTTGTAAACAATTTAAGTCTCTATGTTTACTTGGTTGGGTCTGAGCAGCTGTGGGACTGGTAGGTAACAGAGATTTGTCCTAACTGTGGACAAGACAAAAAAAAAACTCTAACTACAGGTAATACAATGAATGTTCTTTGCTTCTGATAGCTGAACTTCCTGCTGGATTGCATATAGATTAATCAAACTTCAAAAGGCAAAAGGTATCTTTTGTACATCAATGTAAGATATTTTCATGCTAACTATACCTTTCCTCCTAGCTTCTGAAGTTAAAAATTCATCAACAAAATTTAATTATTCTTAATAGAAGACATAAAATAATGGTTAAGGCTATGGATGGTCCAGACCTCACCTCCTGTGTATTTGGTCCAGTAGTCCTATGGTTCTCTGCAGAATACTAGAGAAAGACAATATGCATGGAAACCTAGAATGAGCAAATTGTTCAGTTCTTCATTGCTCAGATGAGCACATATGAGAGGTCAAACCATACATCTCCCAGACTAGGCAGATGTTTTCCTTAGGATGATGGGATGTATTTGATAATTATTTAAAGTCCATCATACTCAGAGACTTCTGACAGTGTATGGATGTAAAGAAGACTCAGCAATTATCAACTTTAGTTCAAACCCGGTCTGCTTAAATATTCATCAGAATCTGAGGACCATGATGCAGACCTGAGACCTCCCTTAACTCTTCACTGCTTCTCCAAGACATTCCTAGGGGGTGACGTATTCAGTTGTAAGTATCAGTAACTGCATGGCTCACTGCCTCTTTTCATTTACTTAGCAAGCCTGTGGATCTTTGGGGGAAAATGAGAAATGAGTTTCAAAAGAGGTTTTAACAAGTGAATGGCATAGTTTGCACCATGGGAGAAGAAAGGTAATAGGGTAAGTAATTAACATGTTTAGGGATTCATTGAATTTACCAGGCTAAATAAAGGAACCATGGCTTGAGATGTATTGTAGCCAACATCATGCGTGAACACTTCTATTTTCTTTCATTCCTTTCTGAAAATGAACTTGAATCATATTCTTGCAGTCTCCTCACAAAGGTGGTGCTTGTGAGAAATTACATGTTATTGAGAGGCAGCACATTGTTATTGAGGTGTGTAATTTAATTTGAAGCAAAAGAACTCAAAGAGAACTTTTCACCCAGACTATGACCCAGTTCTTCTGACAGTGAAGTCTTTACAGGAGATGATAATATTCCTCTTTTCTGAGACTATTTATTGGCCAGGAAATGCACACAAGGCTTGGATAAGGTATTATTTATCCTGTAAATATCTAGTTATAGTCTTCCGTGTTTCCACTGCTCTCATTGCACACAGCTCAAAGTTCTCAGCATGGTCGAATGTGCCGTTCTCAGCATGGCTTCTGGCTCCCCCTTTCCCACCACTCCCTCCAGCGGAAAGACCTGGCCCTGTCATTCAGTGTACCTACAATCCCTGCAACAAAAGCACACGGTGGGAGGCGTTTCTTCCTGTCTTTATCTGCATCCCCACCCACCCCCACTTTCCATCAACAGGGAGCCCAGGCTTGACCTCCTTTGTTAAGGTAACAGTTCTCATGATTTTAAACTTTTTTGTTCTGTTCCCACAGCTCCTGAGGCTTTTATAGTACCAACCACTTCCAAAAGGTCCTGTTCCTGAACCAGACCACAGGCTCCTGGGAGATAAAGACTGTCTTCTTCCAGTCCCAACCCCATTTTGTGTCTGGAACAAAATAGGAGATCTGTTATTTTAAATTTTTTGTTCAAACATTTATCTATTTATTTTACCTTTCCATGTAAGACAGGTGCTAGAGGCAGCTCCTAGAATGGGCTTTCAATAAACTACCTCTTACACTCACAATCTTATAAAATCCTCTTCTCTTGTGTTGGATTTACTGAAACATGCCTAGTGATGATCTTGCAGCAGAGGCGGCAAGGTGTTAACTATGGTGATATTTTAATTGTGTTGAGATGTGATTTGATTTGTATGTTAATAAATAAAAATTGCCTGGAGACCAGAGGTCACATAACGAGGTCACATAGTGAAAAACAGGAGTCAGGTGGTGGTAGCACATGCCCTTAATCTGATCACATGGCAGGCAGAGTCTATGTGTGGTCAAGGAACAGCCAGGTGTGGTGACACAAGCCTTTAATCCTAGTACCAACCGTAGAGAGGTCTGTAAAGACAGGCAGTGACAAGGAAATCATGTGGCTGGGCTTAGAGCCAATGAGAAGGCAATAAAAACACAAGTCAGACAGGAAGAAGCTCTCTCTGGGGAAGTGAGGCGGTGAGGTGGTAAGATAAGGTAGTCATGGCTCTTTGCTAGTTCTCTGATCTCTTTGGCTATTACCTCTGTATTTGGCTCTGTGTTTCTTATTTAATAAAACTGTTTAGAAATTTGTCTACATGTCACTTTTAAGATTAGGGTACTGAGGGACTGTCATGCCCACCTTTGTTATCTCTTCCCTTTCTGTTAATTCCCTCTGAGGAGCTCAACTACTTGATGGTTAATATACTGTAAATAGGTCCATATGGTGAAGACCTGAATGAAGAACCTGGCTCCACTCATGGATGAAACAAAGACATCCATCCTGTGCTCAAAGTACAAAGGAAATTCTGTCAACCATCATCATGTGAATATCTCAAAGGAATTTATCCCCCAGTTGTACTTTGAGAAAACAGCAATCTTGTGAAAGACCCTGAGCTGGGGGCCCTCAGCAAAGTCACCTTTGAATTCCTGACCTCGAGACACTCTATTGTCCTAAGCCTCTTAGACTGAAGATAATCTGTTTCAGAGGAAGAGATAATATACAGAATAAGGAGGAAATATGCTCAATTGTAAACCTCTAAATTATATGTTAGTTCCATGAATTTGGTCCTGTAGCAAAGTAGTTTAGTCTGGGATTTATGACACTTTTCAAAGCTCAGATATTCTTCATACATCTTTCTTTCACTTTACTAATTTTCACTTAATTTAAAAGATACTGATTAAACCTCCAGTCTGCAAAAAACTCTTGAGACATCTGGGTATTCAACAGCAAACAAGATAGCAATATGATTCCCTTTTCATGGCTTGGGTTATTAAATCAGTCTTTCTACAGAGAGCCATGAAAACCTGGACAGGGGATAGTTGAAGTTACCTGACAGCACTGGAGAGATCAAAAGGCAGATGGAGACTGCAGAAGATTGGAGGTTTGAAGGACTGCCAGTGACCAACCATGGCAGGCTTTTCCCCTGGGATACCCCTGAGGAGGCCAATGTAGAACACAGCTGTATGATACAGTGCAGTCAAAGTGTGATCACACAGGCACACTGAATCTCAAATAAATGATTGGAATACTTAGCAGGGAGGCTGTGCCGTGTTACACTGTCTGGCACTGGCAGGGAACACGTTCTCCCAGGCTTTCTCCAGAACCCTAGTCATCTAGCTTTATATTGATTTTATGCCATACTTGAGCTTTGCCTTCTGGCAACAAGAAGGCTGCATGCCTTTGCAAATCAATATCTTCAGGTTACATCTACCCTGGGACCAATGTGGGTCCCGGTAGGAAGGAACATTTCTGGCATGAACATTATTTAGACTTGATAGTATATGATAGTAACAACAGGAAACTGACTTTTAGTTCATTTTATTGCTGCATTTAATTCTCTATAAGAAAAAAAATCACCCCTAATTTATGCTAGAGTATACTGATCCCACACCAAGTCTTGCTTGTTGGACATAGCTTCATCTGTTGTACCAGCTTAACATAGAGATAGGACATTCCTTGTTGCTTACCCTCCAGAGTCTCCCAAATCCCCAGCACCTGCACATTCTTTCCTTTTGTCCTGCTCTCTTGGAACAATGGAAAGAATGTTAAACTGAGACTCCAGAGACCTAGGAGTTGCAATTCTAAGCTTGCTACATAATCATATGAGTTAAATAGTGTAAGTATATGGACCTGAGATCATATTCTCCTATGAAGTTGCTCAAGCTTTTCAACCCGTGTGTGTGTGTGTGTGTGTGTGTGTGTGTGTGTGTGTGTGTGTGTGTGTTGTGTGTGTGTGAATTTCTGAGTACTTAGTTCCTCAAAATTACTTCTGGGTTTAAGAGGTTGCTGTTTGCTCCTTTATCTAGATGTCTACTTTCCTGTAAAGGGATTGTCCCTACCTTCTCTAACCAAGCTGTTAAACGCCTTCCCAAGTTCAACAGATCAGTTCCCCCAAAGAAAGGAGGCTGTGTGGATAGCAGATCTCAACAAATTTGGGGATTTGGGAAAGAGATTATCATCCAATAGCATTTACAATACTGGCCCTGGAGTCCTTCAGGCTCCTTTCCACAGTTCTGATCAGAACCATGTTTTCACTACGTACCATTTTAAATACAACTCTTAACTCTTCCTTTCTCCAACTCTGTCAGCTAGGCCTATCATTATCTCCAAGGATTTCATTTAGGTGCTTTTCCAAACAGAGACACAACTATGTACTCTGAATTATAAACCTAAGCAGAGCAGAAAAACAAGCGAGACAAAGACATTATGTTCTGTCATTTTTTTTCTTTCTCCTATGACATGCTGAAATAAAAAGTATAAAGATAGGTCCCTCTTGACATGCTTTGTGCTAACCCTCAGCAGCATAAAGCCATCACAGTTAGTTTTACAGTTAAATATAAATGTGTTTCCCCGCGAAACATGTACATTTTTAGGACATAAAAGACATTTAATTAATTTTCATTTCCTTTCTTCCTCTAATAAATATTGCCCAAATTACTTCATCTCCCTTAGCCTTGCTGTTCATTTTGTTAATGCTCAACAATTCCTGAGCCCACATTAAATATCACAATAAAATAATAAAATAACAAATAAGGCAGTTTCCTTTCTCTATTTCCATTATAACGCATATTATAACTGAGCTTCCTTTATATAGATAAGCACGACTCATTTGTGTGTAGCATATATATATATTGTGTGTGTGTGTGTGTGTGTGTGTGTGTGTGTGTGTGTGTGTGTGTTTAATAGAACAAAAGTGGAGAGTGTGTTTACATGTGATTCTGGGCCTCTGTATGGATTTTTCTGAAATATTTTTTTCCCATAGATTTATTTTTGTATGGTCAAATCTTTTCCATTTTCAGCACCCAAGTCTAACATAATACCAATTATTAACAAAAAAAAAAATCTTGATTCTCTATTTTCAAGGTGTTCCTCCACCCAGAACTTCCATAACATTTTGTGTTTCTGTAATACCTACATATGCTGTCACTTATTCCAATTCTTAAGTCTTTCCTGGGCTGAAGAGATGTTGCAGTGAATACAGCATTTGCCATGCAGACATGAGGACCCCAGTTGGAATGCCCAGACCCCATGTAAAAGTGTGAGAGGGTAATGCATATCTGAAATCTCAGTACCTATAGCATGAAGAGACACAGAGACAGGAGACTCCCTTTAAGTTTCTGGACCACCTAATCCTGTGTACAAAACCAGCAGCATAAAAAAAGGAGGGGCCAGGAGGTGGTGGCGCACGCCTTTAATCCCAGCACTTGGGAGGCAGAGCCAGGTGGATCTCTGTGAATTTGAGGCCAGCCTGGTCTACAGAACGAGATCCAGGACAGGCACCAAAACTACACAGAGAAGCCCTGTGTCGGGAAAAAAAAAAAAGGATCCTCAAAATACTTTATTATTTTATTTTGCTGTGATATAAAATAAGAGCTCAGGAATTCCTGGGCATTACCAAAATGAACAGCAAGGCTAAGAGGGATGAAGTCATTTCAGCAATATTTATTAGATTAAGAAATAAAACAAAAATTAATTAAATGCCTTTTAATGTCCTAAAAATGTACAGGCTTTGTGGGAAAATACATGCAAGGTAAAGCCTAATGTTTGAGGGAGGATGTCCTCAGATTCCCGTGTTTATCATGTAGCAACATGTCTGTTGCATTTACACATATGAGTGCACATGGGCACAAGTATCACACATACACAGATAAAAGTTACGTGCCTCATCTTAGAATGCTGATAATTTGAGAAAAAATATCCCCAACTGCCTGCTTTTGCACTCCTTTTAGGTCTCAGGTGCCATGCCGGCACCTTCCATGTAGAAAGAATGGATTTCAGCACATGTTGGTAATTTCACCAGAATTCCATGCTTAGAATCTCAGATCTTCTTACACTCCATCACTTAACATGCTAGTGCTGAAGTTTGTATTTTTTCACAGCATATTTCAGTTCTCCTCTTTAACCTTTTCATCAGTAAATCAAATATTCAACCTACCCATGCTATCATACTGTTTTGGCAGCTCTAAAAGTATATTCTAAAAGTTCACAATTGATTCCAAGGCCAAAATAATTTCCACCCTGGGTCATGGAAAATTCTCCATAACCTCATTGGAAGGGTTAATGACTTCTTCCATCTCCTTTCCATCACAATAAAATCTTCTCCTTAGTTTCCAAGCAGCCATGATCAGCCACAGGTCCAAATGCCCCTACTTCACCTACTTGTGCCTATAAGGATAACTGTAACCGAATAATAAGGAATCTCTTTTTGCCATTTTACATTTGTGTTTTGCATATTTTGTACCCCTATTTCCACTAAACATAAAAAAGAGACACATTAAAAATTAAAATTTGAACGTTATAATAGAGGCATGGAATACTAATATTGTACCCATTGCCAAAAAGACAGCCACAGTGTACCTGCAAGCATGAGGCTCTTCCCAGTTTCTCAGCTTTGGAGGCTTTTGAATAGAATAATCAAAAAACATAATTTAGGATTTGTACATAGAAATGTGTCTATGGTAAAAACTTAAAAAATGTGTTAATAGGGGGGATTCTGAAAAAGAGTTCTCTTAGTTTATGAAAATAACTTCAAGTCAATATGACAAAACACAAGGAGATGAAAAACTTTCCAGCCAATATTTCATGATGACTAAGCCTATTGCCTGTATTACTTTGTAGTTATTGAAATACTATTGCCTTTAATCCACAGGCAACATTGTGGATAGGACATGGTAACTGGAGCATGGACTGACATCATCTTCTTAAAATTGGTTTATGTCTGTCCAGTCATGTGATTCTATACTAAAAAAAGAATAAAGAAGTTTTAAACTTCCTCTTGGCATCCAGATTCCCTCACAAAGCTTCCTATATAACTACCTTTTATTTCTCCAGAGGAATGGATCTTTGCTGCCTTCATGGTACTGAAGCCACATCTCATGGTCTGAAGCTTATTTAAAATGGACATTCTCATAGTTGGACACATGACAACATGGCTACCCCACATTATAATTCTGAAAAACTTCAAAACCACAACTTTAGTCTGATGTTATAAACTAGTTTTAAGTTGCCAGTTACTTGTAATTCTCTCTTCTCAGGTAACTGAGAAATGAATTAGTTCTTCTAAAAATGTGCGGTTGGCTGCCTAATGAGGAAAATATTTTCACCCCCAAACACTGGAAGAACCTGAGGTGACCAAGGGCCAATCCACTGTCTACCCAAGGATTTAATTATTCTTCTCCAATCTGAATAAAAAATCCCAGGGACAACAGTTTAGATGTTTGAACTGAGAGGTCACTTGGGATGAGTGACCTTTGTTTTGTCCAAGTATTCACAGAAGAAAAGATGCTCTGTTCTCTTGGCTGGAACAAAGCAGACATAAAGAGTGTTAGTTCTAAAGAACTCCAGCTTCTCAAACCATTTCCCATAGAGCCAAGCTGAGGTTTTCTTCTGTTTCTCTTAATGTGACCTTCTATTTAAACTTTCCTCAAAAGGGATTTCATTGCCAAAGCATCTTAACTAAACCACAAGACTGTAAAAAAAAAAAATATTGCTATGTGTGTGGAAGGAAATATACTGTACAATTGAGGCAGATTTCTAGACCTTTTTTCCTACACATCAAGAAAGAATTTCTTCTACCTGGAAGAAAGACCTCAACAATTTGACAGTATTATATCCCCTTATTATCTACCATAACAGATATATTAAATAGAAATTACTTAAGCATTGTTTCCTTTTTAAAAAAATTAAAGGACATATTAACTAAAACTAATGACTATTTTAACCAAAGAGTTCAAGGAAATATCTTAATTAATTCTGTTTTCTTTCTGACTTTCAACCAACTAAGTCACATGGCTATGGGCAGTAACTTTCTCTCAACAAGGCTCAGTCCTTTCATCTAAAAATAAAAAGGTTAAATTAGATGTCATCAAAGATTCCTTCAACCATTAAGAAATTATAGTCCTAAATTCATAGGAGATTACATGTGCTGCCCAAGAAAAATTATGAACAGTTGCAATTAGATTTTTCCTAGTTTTCAATTAACTCGCTCAGCTGTAAGCATTGTGATAAGATTGCAATATAATTGTGATTAATGGTTGTTATCGTTATGATAATTTTTATCATAACAAATCAGGAGGAGAGATCCTACAACATAAAGAGGACAGAAATGTACAGGCTGCTGCTAATATCAATAACACTTTTCATTTATAAAGAGTTTCACAGCATAAGCAAATAGTCTGTGGATTTATCAAAGTGGTTCTCACATCTCCTTTATATAATGCACATGAATAAAGTAATGAATATTTCAAGGCAGAATCATGGGAACTCACTGATGAAGATTTCCAGTTTGAGGGAAGGAAATCAATATGATTTCTAGTATGTATTGTAACAATAGAAAAGTTCTAACTACTTTAATAAGAAAATAACCCAACAAAAGCCACTTAGGCAGGAAGGTCAAGGTCATCACTGCAGAAAAGTCACAGCAGCAGGACTTCGAGGTAACTGGTTACATTGTATCTACAATCAAGTAGGAGAGTGATGAATACTTGCACACAGCTCAATTTCTCCTTTTTTATACAGTCTGAGGTCCCAGTTCAAGGAATGCTGTCACTCACCAAGTGAGGTCTTCTACACTCAATTAACCTAATCAAATTATCCCATACAATCCTATCCAGAGGCCTATCTTCCAGTTGATTTTAGATCTCATCATGATGACAACTGAGATTAACCATTATAGGGCTATAGATCAAGGATCATTTCAAAATCTGAAGAGAGCTGGAAAAGTTCAACCAGCAAATGCATGTGTGTCCAACTGCTGGTATTAAAGTTCATGGAAAGAGCTTCCCTGTATCTTTCAATATTGACCCAGATTCTATCCCTAAGGAACTCATGTGCAACTTGGGAACTCACCTAAAAAAAAAGTAAAAGAAAATTTCCCCTGATGTCTACATAGCTAGGTGGGAGATAAAGTATTTATTTTTATTAAGTTGTAGCTACATATTAGTTTATATTATTTTCCATTTGATTCTAACAATAGCTCTATAAAGTGAAATAGCTTCACTTTTTCTTGAAGATCAGAAAGATCTACCAACATGTCACACAAATAGAAATCAATGAACAGAATTTAAATTTTGGAGTCTCTGTCTGATAGGAGATATCATCCAGGATATCACACCAACAACATAGTAACACATTGTTTGGAAAGTAGAAATGTTTGGTCAGTCCCTGTAATAACTGAGTTTAAGTATCTAGGTGGCCATCTTTGCATAACTACATCCTGAAAATTCTTAATAAGGGATGAGGAGACAGGATATAGGAGTTAAGAGGTGGCATTGTGTTACCTGTGGTGCATGGTTTATACCAGGACGATACCTTGCAGTAAGTAGAATAACAAAGTACGACCCCCAGAAAACCATACAGATAAGCCAATTGGAAGAGATGCTTTATCTTTTAGGCCAGAAGCAAAGAAGACACTGTCATGTGTGAAGAACTAGGAGTATAGGCAACACCTATCTCCAGCGAAAATGAAGTCCTTTAGTTCTCTGAGTCTTTGTGGTCTTTCCGCTCATTTGTGTGCTAAAGTAATAAAGCAGGTCCTGATATTGCCTTCTAAAGGCAAACTCCTAAAGCAGTTTGCCTAAGAATTTCTGCTGCCTGAATGGAGGGAAGAGGAAATCTGTTCTGAAGACATAAAACACTATCTTTCAGTTTGTGTGTGATACACCCACCAGTATCTGCTTCAAACCAAGTGCTTCCAAAATGCCACAGAGCAGGAGTCACCTGGGAGCTTCTACACATGCTGTTTCAGGGATCTATTCTTAAGGCTTCCAATTTGGTAAATCTCAAGCAGACTCCAGAAATCTATCTATAATACAGTATTTATCATCTACCCAACCAGTCATCCAGGCATTCATCCATCCCTCTATTTTTGTTAATCCCCAAGGTTATGCTGGTGAGTTGGTGTAATACTCCATAATAAAAAACACCAAGAAAGAGGTAAACAGTCCAGACTTCTTATTTAAAATATCAACTGGAAAAAAAAAACACTCAAAACTAAATTCCAAGTCTAGAATATGCTATAATACATTTAAAGTTGGATAACATTTTCCTGAAGACAGCTTAGAATACAAGCCACATAAGTATTTGGTGAGAGGTCATGTGTATTTGGTAAGAGGTCATGTGTTATTCATCAGATATGCCTTGGTTTGCATCTGTGGAGAGAGGGTGGTGTTGACAGGGTTAGTGGGGAGGAGGAGGTGTGAGTGACTGGTATGTATTCCGTACATGTGTGAAATTGTGCAAAAGCGAATTTGATTAATAATGAAAAACACACGCACACAAGTCACTGCTTTTCTTTTGTCTAGTTAACAGATCCTCCTCCACACTTGATTCCCTGCTTGGGCTGAGCCTGAACTTTCCCTCTGGGAGTCACAGCATCCAGAGAGAACAAGGTATTTTTGTGCTGAGTAATTCATCCAAAGAATTCATGTGTAAATTGCCCTTGCCCATAGAACATGAGCTCTGGCTAAGTCAAATCTTTTCTGCTTGAGTTTCCACCCCTGATTTACCTCTGGTTTTATTTACTATTTCTATGATAACTTTGACTTTATTCACACACTTTGATAGTTGTTATTTTCTCCAGAGGTGCTTCAGTAATGCATTCTGATGCAATCATGTAGTGCGACCATTGTTAAAGTTAAAATAATGGAAACATTGGGGAATGCAAAGAAGAGGGATTGCAGCTGGGTAAGAGGAAGAACAGGGCTTTGGGAAAAAAACAACAAAGCCTGAGGTAGTAGGCTATGACAGGATCCCACTCAGCTCCACCTGATGAGCACACATGAGGCACATTGGATCTTTCTCTTACTAAACATTGTAATTTATATGTAGATATATCATTATACACATTCCTGCATCCAATGCATCTAATCGTCCTATAAAGACCACTTCTAAGAAAACTTCTACTTCTTCAGGGAAGAAGACCACCCCACACAGTCCCAAGGTACACACAATATGGTTTACATTCTCAAAGCTCTTTCTTTGCACTGTGTAGACTTGCAGACATTGCCTCTTTTTAGAAATTAAGCTGGAATTTCTCCTTTAACAGAGTTGGTGTGTAAAAAGAAAAGTTTGGAGAGCAACCCTGGTGATGATGGAGGAAATCATGATTGTCCCTACAGATAGATGATGGGATTCCTCTCCCACATCCCCTCCAATCCCAAACACACAGTAGGAGAGATGGAGTAGACAGAGACTTAGCAAGCTTGTTGGTAGAGGCAGCCCTTTGTGTCACGCCTCATTGGGTCCAGTCTCTGCTTTGGGATTGTAGTTTGATTTCTCCTCCTTAACTGCTGCTAAAAGTAAGATTGGTAATGCTTGGATCCTAACAGCTCTGCTGTGGATATCTGTATGCTGTGAATGTGTTGCTCTGATTGGTTAATAAATAAAGTGCTGATTTGCCAGGAGCCAGGCAGGAAGTATAAGTAGAACAAAGAGAGAGAATTCTGGAAACAGGAAGGCTAAGTCAGGAGTCGCCAACCAGACACAGAGGAAATGAGATGTAAAAGTACTGGTAAGCCACAAGCCACATGGCAACTTATAGATTAATAGAAATGGGTTAATTTAAGATATAAGATCTAGCTAGCAAGGAGCCTGCCACAGCCATACAGTTTATAAGTAATATAAGTCTCTGTGTGTTTACTTGGGTATGAGCAGCTCCAGGCCCCGGTGGGACTGGAGATAACTCCAGCTACACAGCTCCCTTGGGGGAGGGGTGAGAAGGTGCTGCATCAATGACACAGACACCAGAAGTCCATTGAAAACAAATAACAAACTCATTTATTCAATAACAGGGAAGCCCTTATATACCCTCATCCCAGAACCCAGTCTGTATGCTTGTTCCTCATTGACTGGGCACAATCAGGAACTCTGACAGCGAGCAGGACCTCTGACAGCTCTTTTGCTAGGCCCTCAGGCAGACTCCAGGTTGGATCTTAAGGTATATGTTATATGCATGCCTTGGCAACTGGTCTGAGCCAATTTCCTTGACCCCATGGGCCTATGATACTACAGATTAGCATACTCTACCTGTGCTCTGACAGGAGTTCTTCTGCCTTGGGAACATTAGAACCAGGACTGTAGCCCTGTTGGGATTTCCTTTGGCATTATCAGAGCTCCTCTCAAAAAAAAAAAAAAAAAAAAAACAAACAAACAAACAAAAAAAAAAAACTGTTTTGTCACACCAACTGCGGGAAACAGAAAGAGTCCACATTTATTTCAAAGAAGAAACACATTCTGCAAGTCCATACAGTACAAAGAAATTGCTTTAAATTTTGGAACATATGATGTGAAAAACAGTACTAAAAGACACTGAAAGCTCCAGATAAAAACCAAAGAATGATTACTCTAGGATTTAATAATCTTTTTTTATTCATTAAAGTTTTTCGTTTATTTTATATCCCAATCACAGTTTCCCCTCCCTCTTCTCCTCCTGTTCCCTCCCTTGACCTCCCCTCTTTCCTCTCCCCGATTCACTCCTCCTCTATCTCCTTTCAGAAAGGGGCAGGCCTCCCATGGGTGTCAACAAAGCATAGGACATCAAGTTGAGGCAGGGCCAAACTCCTTTTCCTGCATCAAGGCTGGGAGAGGCAACCCAGCATGAAGAATAGGTTCCCAAAAGCCACACAGGACATAAGAAAAATGGACAAAAGACATTAAACTAAATATGTAAAAATTAAAATTATCTTGTAAGATAGAGGCTACAAAAAAAAGCAAATAATAGAATAGGGACAAATGAGGCAATTACTCAAACTTCAGTTAACTCAATTGAGTTAACCCCACACTGTGTGATAGGGTAGGGCCATTCTAGATTCAGTAGGATTGCCACATAGAACATATAGAGGTTCCTTCCTGGGAACCAAATTCCTTGATCTCAATGACACATTTTTTTTTATGAAACAGCCTGGTAATTCCAAAAGGTTTGCAGCTTCAATTTACAACCAGTAATAATTGATTACTAGTTAGTTTTGGACCCATTCACAGGCAAGGGGTCAATATCCTGTGGTGTATTTCCTGCGTGCCACCCTTAATATGTGTTCAAGGGAGCTGGTCCTTGCAAATTTTCACTCCAGGCCAGCATTCTTGGTTCCTGTTAAATCACAGGGTAGCAGAAGTCACAGAATAGAAGCTGGAAGTTAGTCCAACCCTGTAGGATTTGATACAATTTGTCCACAGGAACAGCCCTTTTGATGGAAAAAAAAAATAGTCTTGTTTTGTTTTATTCGATACTTTGTTAATAATAGTTGATGTTCAAAAGGATATATTTGAAGAATGATTAAGGATAGAGTTTAGACTATATTGTTAAATTTTGTGTGAAAAATAACATTCTGTAGTGTATGTGTGTGTGTGTGTGTGTGTGTGTGTGTGTGTGTGTCTAAGTCTTGATTGTTAAATATGTTTCAAAACATATGCCATTGATGTTATCATGATGCAGGTGTTTGATGTACACAGGTTCTATCAAGGTGGAGAAGCCAATATTGAAGACAGAAGGGACATGACTCACCACAAATAATTTAACAGGTTATTATTGGTAAGGATGAAATTAGAAATTTTGAGATCAGAACTCACTGCCCTGAATCTTTGGTCATCCCATTACCTATTTTTTACTAAATTATAACACATATACAGTGTGTTTATAGGTAAAGATGAACACATGTAAATAATGTGCATATATTATATATATGTATATATATATGCATATATAAGTCATAAATATATCAGGCCACATTAAATTTGAATTAGAGTAGACTCACAATTTTAAAATGCAAATCAAAGCCCAATATCTACAATTCTGTTTTTTACTTATATTTATTCATCTCAAAAATTCATAAAATGGTATGTCCTTAACAAAGGTATTATGTAAACGAACTCATACACATTAAACACATGAAGAAAAAAATGGGATTTCATGTCTAATAGAATTTTATGTGAAAATATTATCAGTATAATGTGGTGATATTTTATTTGTGCATTAATAAATAAAGCTTGCCTGGAGATCAGGGAGAAAAGGCCAGCCATTTTAAATAAACAAAGAATCAGGCAACATATGCCCATAATCCCTTAGCAGGCAGCATCTCTGTGTGTTCAAGGCCACACTAGGGAACAGTGCTAAGCTTGGTGACACACACCTTCAATCCCAGTACCAACCGTAGAGACCTAGAGGTCTGTACAGACAGGGACAGAACTGTGTAGGAAGAGGAAGTGAGATAGCTGGGCTAAGAGCCAATGAGAGGGCAGAAAAGCAAGGCATATAAGCCTGAGCAGACAGGAAGTTGCTCTGTTTGGAAGGTGCAGAGTTGGTGAGGTGAGGTTAGCTGGTGGCTTTCCGTATTTCCCTGATCTCTCTACAGCTTTGACCCAAATTTCTGGCTCACTGGTTTTTATTTAATAAGACCTTTTAAGATTTGTGCTATAGTATAATTGTGAAATTAAGGATAATATATTATTTTCCATTTAATTCTAAATTTTTAAATATTAGGCTAGACAGTGGTGGCAGATGCCTTGAGTGCTAGCACTTGGGAGGCAGAGACAGTCGGATCTTGGTGAATTCAAGACTAGCCTGGTATACAGAGTGAGTTCCAGGACTGGCTCCAAAGCTGCACAGAGAAAACCTGTCTTGAAAAAACAAACAAATATTAAATATTAAGTATTTAAAATAAATACAAAAATACTTAATACAAGGTCAGAAACATGGATTTAAACAAAGTTAATAGATTGCTATATGTATTCCAGATCATGCTTTATAAAAATAATACAATATTACAGATAATAGCTAAGACCCTACTCTGTGTCTTTGCTCGCTCCTTTTCCAGAAGTAACCAATATTCTGAGGTTAATGTATCACCATATCAAGTATATATATATATATATATATGTATATATATATATATATATTAATATACATAAATATCATTTATACTCCCAAACTAATATACTACAAAACTATCATTTTATAACTCAATCTGTTGATTTTTTTTAGATATGCATATGCAGATACATGAAACCCTGGTTGCTTTGTTTTAATTTAATTTGTTATGTAGCATTTCACTTTATGAGTTAATTTTATGTACTTATTCATTGCCCTGTTGAGGGGTAGTCAAGTAGATTGTTTTCATTTTTCTCTTATTGTAAACATGAAATGATTCTTCAGCTACATATTTAAAGGATTTTTTTCACAGTAGCTATCCATACATCCACTCTTTGGACTATCTAACATAACCAGTGAAGTTTCTGCACCTCTACTTGATTCTAAGAAATTCCTTTGCAAAATTTGGTTGCGCTTTTGCTCCAACCAGCTAAACTATTTTTCCTTCATCTTTTTACCCTATCATACTATTTTAATTTTATTAGTTGATAGTACATGAAAGAGTTCATAATTAAATTTAACTTGCATGGTACTGATTACTTGAGGAAGCAAACATCGTTTGTAAATTCCATTTTAAACATGCATCTTTGTTGCTGTTATTATTCTTGTAAAGTGAGAGTGAAAGTGGTGGGTAGATGTTCAACAAGCAAGCCAGTAACTACCAAAATAAATGATCCCTGTTTAGTTATTGTCTGGAGACTCATATTAAATTAATTGACCTCTACAATTGCATTTATAAGTAGGAATGTCATGAACGACGATTTATATTGACTTTGCTAAATTTGTATTATAACGTCTATCCTCCCAACTTTCAGACTCTTATTTTGCCATTCCTAACATAATTGGCAACTGCAGAGCAAAGCAAAAACCACAAAATAATAATTTTAAGTAATTGAAAATATTTCTCTCAAAATTGAGATGGATAATAATAGTCTCATATACTTCTCAGGGATAAAATGACCCTTTGAATATTTAAGTGAGTTATGAGGGTATGAAAACTGAAATTAATGAACAACAAGATAAAAAAAAGAGAAAAAAGAAAAATGAAGCATAGCAAAAGTCAAACAGCTATTTCTAGAACAAGAAGACTAACGTGACTATGAAACAATTTCTTATTTTTAATTAAGGGACTATCAATCATAGAAGATTTTACTGTGGGGAATGAGACATATTCTACTGTATCTCGTGGATATTTGAAAATGGAAAATCTTAATTTCTCCATTTGCTATAATTACCATACTATTTATTATCTTAGATTCCGTGGAAACCTTGGATGAGATGTTTCAAACAAGAACAATTACCGTGATGGCTCTGAATTTTATGACATTTCATATTTTTCCCTGATTTGTATGCTTTTAGGTTACCCATTAACATGCTTTGTTGCATTCCATATAAAATGAAATGGGATCAATGCACATCTTAAACTCATTATGCTGATATTACAAATGCAAATTGTCTGCTACCTACAGTGTAGTTAAACATCATCCCGCAGTTCCCTGCTACTTATGAACAATTTAGAAATAACATCTGCAGTTTTACTTGTGTTTTCTTTGTCTCTTCAACCTTGCAGTGATCCCATTATATGCCACCTCTTGAAGAAAGACTTGCAAAGTCAAACAACTATGCCTTCTTTGTTTGTTGTGTTATGGTGTTAATTTTTTTTAATTCAATCCTAAAACTCAGGATAACTTCATTGTTCATTTCCCACTTACATTATTGTTCCTTTCCACTTAGGCACCAACACAAACACTTTGCTGTCCATAGCCATGGACCACACTTCCAAAGAGGATCTGTTGGCCTTTTCAGCCTCTCACAGTAAAATAGCGACTGTTAAATATCTCTGGATATCCCTAAGGGATGTTTGATAAAAAACATCTCCCAGAAGTAACCTCACAGAATGACACCAGTCAGGCAGTGAATACTCAATTTGGTCCCTCACATGACACTTTCAGGACAATACAGGCAAGAAAGCATAATTCTGGGACTAATTCCCATTTGAAAATGTTATGGGAGATGTCTGAAAAATTAGCATAAAGACATATCCTATCCTTAATTATCCAAAAAAAAAAAAAAAAAAAAGTTGGAATTCATTTGCTTCTCTTGGGTGTCACTTTTCCAAAGGAGTTCAATTACGGTTTGTGTTTTCCTCTGCTAACTTGGAAGAATGGTTAGTATCTCAGTAAATGAGAATTTGTGGATGTTTTGCCATTTTTGAAGATAAGTCTCTATTTGTTCTTACATGTGGTGATAAATTGTGTACCCTAATAAAATTTGCCAGAAGATCAGAGGACAGAACAAGGCAATAGATTAAACATGGAGGCCAGGCAGTGGTGGCACTCCTAGCACTCAGGAGATCGTCTGCTTCTCTGTGAGTTCAAAGCCACCTTGTACTACATGAAATTGACTCAGTCTAGGAGAGAAAACAGAGCCAAGCAGTGGTGGCGCACACCTTTAATTTCAGTACTGGGAAGCACTCACACCCTTAATCCAAGGAAGTGATGGCTGGGCAGAGGAAGGTATGTAAGGAAGGCAGGAGGAGACAGGAACTAAAGGCTTTTCAACAGAAGCATCCTTTTCAGCTAGAGGCTTTTTCTGCTGAAGCCTTGTTGGCTGAGAAAGTTCATTTGGCTAGAGGCCTATCAGCTAAGGCTTTTTCAGACTGAGGAGTCCTAGAGGTAAGACATGACAGTAGCTTGTTGCTTTGTCTCTCATCTCTCAGGAAAATTTTATTAGGGTGCACAATATATCACCACATTCTTACATATTTGCTGACTGTCTGCATATGTCTACACTGCGTAGATCTCATAGCACAGTAAGCTATTCTGATCAGGTCATCATGGCTGCTTAACAAAAGCACAGTATAGGAGATGACGGCTGTTGGCTTAACTTTAAAAGGTTTCTTGCTATAGTGCTTTTCTTTGATCAAGAATAGATGATATTAGCTGAGAGTTCAAGTAGAAGGAAGAAACAATCTAGTAACAGGTTGGAAGTGCAAAAAAAAAAAAGAGAGAGAGAGAGAGAGACATACTCAGAAAAGGCCTTGAGCGTACTATGAAGTCTTTTCAACTGCTATTGGTGGTGGTGGTGATTGTGTGTGTGTGTGTGTGTGTGTGTGTGTCTACACTTGTGAGCTTATGGGGGTTATACCTAGAGGTTAAATATCTTCCTCAGTTCTTCTCCACATTATTGTTTGAGGTGGGGTCTCTCACTGAACATAGAGCTCACTCGTTCAACTGGTTTCCATACCCAACAAGCTCTGGGCATCCTCTTTCCTCTGTCTGCACCAAGGTACCCACATTATACATGGGAGCTAGGGACGCAAACTCAAGCCCTATGCTCATGAGTCAAGTACTCTGCTACCAGCTGAGCCGTCTCCTTAGCCCTCTCTACTTAGTGTCTCTAACTGCACTTTATATAACGATGATCTCAAATATGACTCAACATGCATTATACATCTGTTTACTCATGATGAAATTCGTAATTAAACTTACACAGTGCAATATTAATAGACATTCTGTGGGATTTCCAGGGCTGTCATAACAAAAGTAAACAGACTGAGTAACTTAACAGACTTGTCTCACAACTGCGGTGGCTATAGATTCAAGATCATGATATGGTAGTTCAGTTCCTCCTAAGGTTTCCCTGGCTGGCAGATGACCATCTTCTTCTAGCTATGAGTTAAAGTAAACTTTGTTTTCTGTGTACATCCTCAGTGTCTCTCTGTGTCTACATTTCCTCTTACATCTGTTAGAATGGATGAGGGCCTACTCTGCTAGGCCCTAATATTGGAAAAATCTGATTTTAGGTAAATCATTTCTGCAAGGCTTTAATCCTTAATGTGGTAACATTCTGACACATGGAGCATTAGGCCCTCAGCACATGAGCTTAGGAGGAGTGTAATCAAGCCCATTAGAGATTTGGAAGTCATACAGTCTGCTTGGATTTGGTTGCTTCAAGTGAAATTTTGAGAAAGTAGAGTGTAGCCATACAATCTTGACAAGATGTTGATGGGAATCACTTTTTCCACAACATGTTGCCAATTCAGCCTAATGACAGACTCCTGGCATTAATATCACTATTCTCTTGCCTAGAAGATCTGATTGGCATTAACTTATTAGGGAATTCTCTATAAAAACACGATTCCTGTGGATATTTTTATCACAAACTTCAAGGCTATTTCTTATAATCAACAAGAATTGATACATAAAGAAACGTTTGCCACAACTGACCCATATGTTAACCTGTGTTGCAAATGTTTTTTTAAAAGTATAGATTTATTTTACCTAAATATATTAATGTTATTCCTCTATTCCTAGAAGCCATTCTATTAAGCCAACCTATGCTTGCAATTGTTCTGTGCTTTTCAAAGATTCATTATTGCCATTGTACATTATTTCCTACTATACACTGTCTACTCCTAAAAGTTTTCAGTACCCCCCAGACACTGTGACAATTAAAAATTTCCCTTTACTATCCCAACTGTCCAGGCAGGCCTTAAACTCATCATGCTCCTGCCTTGGCCTCCAAGGAAGCTAAGATTAAAGGCCTGTACCAATAAATCAAGCTAATGGTCTTCAAATCTGACATAAATTCGGATAAAAAAAGATCAGTTTAGGAGAGGTGAGGGAAGGCAATTGAGAAGGAGGGAGGGAAGGAGACAGGGAAATGAAGAGGGCTTTTTATGTTTATTTAAAATGCACATTCTTGGTGTGTGTGTGTGTGTGTGTGTGTGTGTGTGTGTGTGTGTGTGTGTGTGTTTTAATGAAGTTATGCCACTTGGGGTGATAATGATCCCCCAGCAGACACAGAATATCTAACAAAAATATCCAGTGTCATGAATAGGAAATATCCTTTCAAGTTGTTGCTTAGAGCATCTAAGAATATCCTAAAACAATATACACTATTTCCACTGCCTTTGAAGGTAATAGCCTATTGCTGAAAACACCAAACTTTAGAGATAAGATTTGGAGCAATTGAACTGATGTGTGTGTGTGTGTGTGTGTGTGTGTGTGTGTGTGTGTATAATTAAAAAATTAAACCATTCTTGAGTTTTTTTTAAATTATTTTTTAATTGAAAATGGACTATTCTCTCATACAGTACAGTTTCTCCTCCTACCACACCTCCCACCCACCCCCACTTCTACCCTCCTCAAGATCTACTCATTCCTTATTTCCTCTTCAGATACAATGAGACAGGGCAAAAGCCCTTATATTGAGACTGGACAAGGCAACCCAATAGGAGGAAAAGTGTCCCAAGAGTAGGCAAAAGAGTCAGACATACATCTGCTCCTGCTATTAGGAATCCAAAAAGAACACCAAACTAACAGCAATAACACACACACACACACACACACACACACACACACACACACACACACACCTGGTGCAGATCCATCAAGGCCTCATGTTTGCCACTGCAGTTTCTGTGAACCCATGTGAGCCCTGCTTAGTTGATTCTGTAGGCCATGTTCTCCTGGTGTCCTCAATCTCCTCTGACTCCTACAGTCTTTTCTCCCCCTCTTTGGTGAGGTTAGGGACACAATGGAGACCTCCAGTTTAGACTGTCTCTTTCTGCATACTGTCTGGCTGTGGAACTCTGCATCTACTCTCATCTGTTGCTGAAGAAAGCCTCTCTGAGGATGACAAGACAATGGTCATAAACAATGACCAATCAATGAGTATAGCAAAATATCATTGAGAGTAATTCCATTGATTAATTTTTGACAGTTGTATTTGGTTCTACCCTACGTCTCTGAACTATCCAGTCTCTGGTTCCTGGCCATCTAGGCAGTGTAGGCATGGGCTCCATTTCTTGCAGAGGGCCTGAAGTTAAACCAAACTTTGGTTGACCACTCCCACAAGTGCTGGACCATCATTGCCCTAACACATCTTGCAAGCAAGAGAGATTATAGGTAGAGGGTTTTGTGGCTACCTTCTTGAACCAAAGAGACCAGAATGTGGGGGTAAAGGCTCCATACAGGTACCAGCTCAACCTCCCTATTTTCAATGTGCTGGGTGGATGTTGTCCTTTACAATGGGGCCCCACTGTCAATTTTCAGAGAACAGTCCTCTGCCCTAGCATCAGTCTGGATTGTTTAGTGATCTCCACAGGAACATCTTAGCCAATAATTCAACTGAATGTGAATGCAACCCAGTTCCAACACTGGAAGCCATGCCTGACTGCAAAATATGGCCAATTCATGCTCCATGTCATCCATTATTCGTCATGACTAGGGTCACCCTCATAGATTCCAGGAAACTTCCACTGTACTAGGTTTCCACACCACCCACCAAATGGCCCCCAATTGCAGCTGTCTCTTACTCTCTCCCTCCACCACTACCCCAACCTATCTCTCCTGCTCCAGTCCCTACATGCCCAGCCCACCCACATAATCTATTCTATTTCCTCTTCCCAGGGAGATACATGTACCCCACCCCCACCCCAGAGTCCTCCTCTTTTTATCTCCTTTTTTCTCTGGGTCTATAGATTGTACTCAAATATCTTTTACCTAACAGCTAATATCAATGTATAAGTGAATAGATACCACATTTGTCTTTGCCAACCCTTATGTCATGGTGTTCTATGCCTTTAGACCTTGGCCAAGGACATTAAAGTCACTGATAATCTAGAGCTCATCTACCTCTTTGCAACCTTCTGGAACTTTCTAGCTTCAACAAAACTCTTCCAAGTTCGCAGGGCTCCAAATGAACACATGAAATCTGTTAGGTCCTAGCATATAATTGAGCCAAGCTCATAGCCTTGAACCTATTTAAAGACCAAAAAAACCTTTTAATTTCTTTTGGAATTCAGTTCCCTCTTCGAATATTTCTCTTTATGTTTTTAAGCAATACTTCAGAAATTTCAATAGGAAGTTCACATTTAATCAATCAAATCCATGAGTTTTGGGCTTAAATTTTTAAATTTCTTTCAGAATTCATGCAAAAATCCTTAAACATTAGCTTTTTGGAAAAATGAAGGAACTTTGATAAAGAACTCTCTTGACTCATCCCCTGATAGATGTTGACTGAAAATAATTAAATGACAATAGTAGTAATCATAGTAAAAAAAAAAAAACCAACCAAGTCAAGGCTCCTCTCCTCACAGTCCAGTGCTATCCACTGTGAAATCCATTATGAACTATGAAATTAAAATTGTTTCCCAGTATAAAGTTATCATTGAAGCACTTGGGACAAAGCTCTACATTAGATAGAGTTTTAAAGGCCTGTCTCTGGTTCATAGTATTTGTGCAAAAAGTGGATACAGAAAAGTGGTATTTTTATTATGAGCATTTTTTTTACATATACCAGTTATTCTGAGACAATTCACTTTACATGCCAGCATTGCATAATAGGCATCAACTGTTTTATGGCCCACAGCTTATAAAGGGGTTTGTTCAGCACTAGCTGCATTTGCCCTCAAAATTCCAAAGACTTTTTTAAAAGAGATAATCAGCTTGGAGAGATGCTGGGATGAAGCTGCAATGCAGAGGTGAATAGAAGGTTATACTAATGACTTTCTCAATAAATAGCCCAAGCAAAAGGGAAAAAGTATGGTTAAAAAAAACTTTAGAAATGGTGTTTTACAACAAACAAAAATACTTTACTTCTGAATGTACACTGTTTACCACTCTATCTATTTGGGAAGAGAGCTCCAAATACTGCCTGATAAATTGTGGGTTTTTATGAATCTTTAAAATTTAAATACATGGCTGGTTTCATTCTATACTGCTAACATGAACAATTCTCTCCCAGGAGACATGACAGGTAAATACTTTACCCCATTAACATGAAGAGAATTTTAGAGGGACTTTATGAGCTGTTTACCTCTGGGTATCTCCCATCCACATGTGTTAAGCTGGGATGGTCCTTAACTAACAAAATGCATTTTCAAAGCAGCAGAGTAACTAGGCATTTGGTAATTAAAATCACAATGTGATTTAAAAAAATGCTTAATCCTTCGAGAGATTCTGTGTACCAGAATCAACAATTGGGGTTATGAGAACTGACAGTTTTCTGTTTTAAAATTTTGTTTTTACAACTCTTCATGGTTTCCATGCATTGTTTTTTGCCTTTGTTTAAATATAGATATAGAGATATAGATAGATGATAGATAGATAGATAGATAGATAGATAGATAGATAGATAGATAGATAGATAGATAGATAGTAGTGGTCTGCAGATATCAGTGCACTGTGGCTTGGTACACAAGAGAGGAAAGGTAAAGAACTGAGAAGGATTTGCCCAACTTGCATAAAAGATTTTAGGATCTGAGTCACAAGGACACAAGGGAAGAGGAACATCATTTAGTCAGAACTTGAGTGACCATTCAGAAGAAAATTAATGGTCTACTGGTGGGGAAAGCTGTTTCCTTTTTTTATGGACAAGGATACAGAGTAGGGAGACGACCTCATGAAGAATTCTGAGGTCGTCTTTATCTGAGAACCTGTAAATAACCATAGTGTGAGTATGAGCTTGCCACAGTTTAGGGATATACAACCTTTTCTGAGAGATCTAACAGGCGAACAAAAACAGAGGGTAATAAACTTCTCAGCATCCTTGCAAGTGAAGTCCAACCAAGGCAGAGCTAACACAGTTTACATAACTTCATTCTCACTGAATATCCTACAACAGCCTCAGGTTGTGGATCTTAATAGTTCTATATGAAAAGAATATTTTATAAGATAGACAACCAATACTTTAAGGAAAGCAAATACAAAATGCACATGTATACTAGAGTCTGCTGTAATTCCCAGCTTGCCAAGGAACATGGAAATAGATAGCAATTGGTCTACTATATCCTTGAACAAAGAAGAACAAATCAATTGTGTTCAATTTAATAGTGACCAGACATAGAGACACTTAAAGAGAATGGATGCAGAATGATCTTGAGTCTGGATTAAATCATTACTCCCTCCCCAAGGACCATAATTTAGTTTTACAGCTTTCTCCTTTTAGTTAGATATTTATATTTTTTCTTATTTTATATATGGATAGTTATTTTGTAGTTAAGCAACTTTATAAAGAAAAACATGTTACTACAAAGAAGTTGGAAAAAAAACACAAGAGTGAGGCTGTTTCCCAGAAAGAAGCTTGGGTTTCCCACGTCTACCTTGTGCCCAAACACTTGGGTAGGAAAATGAAGCATCGTAATATTACTAAGAGTTTATCATCTGAACTTCAAGCCAAATCACACTAAATCCAGCCCAAATTACTCCTCCATGAGGGGGAAGAAAAGGATGAATCAGAGATTCTTGGCTCAGTCAATAGGGTGCTATTGAAAAGACAGGGATGAATCTGTGCATAGAATACTTACACAGTTACCACTGTGAGGGCCTTCTGTAGAGTCTAAATTGAATACTGTCCAGGAAGACAGTTTTAGAAGATATTAAATACTGAAACTTTCAGCATAAAAATTTAAACATATATGAAGTGGGTAGAATAACATAGTGAATCATCATATACCAATCAGATAGGCTAGCAGACAGGAGTTTGTGGCCAGTCTTGATTTATATGTATCAGGGACCCTTGACTTCAACCTTAGTAGATTAGTTTGAATTCCAATTCCAAACATCACATCTTTGAATCACAACAAAATAAAAAACTCTTAAAAGTATAATTATGATACCATTTTCATAGTTTTAGATAGTGTATTAATTTCTTAGCTTCATTGATTATCTAATCAGTGTTTGAATTTTCTTATGTTTTTTCCCACAGTCTGCTTATTTAAAGGGGATTCTAAAATGTCTCTACTATCGGGGTTAGGGAGATGACTTAACTGATCAAGTGTTTGCTGTACAAGCATAAGGACTGGAGTTCTGATTCCCAGAAACCATGTAAAAAGCAAGGTGGATGGCAAGCTCCAATACTCGCAGCACTTGGAGAAAATGAAAAGGACCCTCAGGGCAGGCTGGCTAGCTACTGGAGCCAGAAGAGGTGAGCTCCAGGTTTGGCAAGAGAGCAACAAAATGAATTGGCCTTATAAACAAAATGAATGAACATGAATGATTGAAGAAATCTGACATCAACTTCAGACCTCCATGGGCATTCACATATATACTTGCAATCACACACATGTATACATACATATAGTACACATACATATACAACATGTATGTGTGCAGAATAATAGAAAAATAATTCAGAATAATAGAAAAAAAATGGAATAGTTTCATATATGTACTAAGACTTTTCTTACATACATATGCATCATTATCACTTTTTTGGTGTTTTGTGTGTGTGTGTGTGTGTGTGTGTGTGTGTGTGTGTGTGTGTGGTGTTTGTGTGTATGATGTTAGTATGAAAGTGCTTTTTGTTCAGGCTTGATTTATAGATTATGTCATCATGGGAACATTTAACATATTTCTTCCTTTGATTTCTGATAAATTGACAATTGTAGTTGCTTTAGAAAAATTAGGTTTAACTTTATCTAAAATATGATTTTGGAATATTTATTTTAAGGAGACATTCACATATGTTTTGGAGACTAGTAATTTGGGGGAAAAAAAGCCCATTTGGCAGATATTGTTTTAAGGGTGCATCTTAGAAGAAATGCCTTTCAAAACTGTGTTTAAAAGCCAAGCGTAGTGCTAAACACTTATTACAGCACTCAAGACTGTAAAGCAAGAAGATTATGAGGTAGGGGATAGCCTAGGCTACAAAGTGAGCTCAAAACAAGTCTAGGCTACAAAGCAGGATCTTGTTTCAAAGAAACTCTTCACTGAAAAGAGTTCTGCAATGTCACGAATAACTATGAAAACCTGTAATTCTGGCTATATCATTGAAACAAGTATAGATATAACATGATGGTGACTTTCTAAGATTCCTTATGTGCATGAAAAACAACTTATTGTTTTCATGGACTTCATTTTCAAGACCTTAAAGCCTATCTAGTAGATTCAACAAAATAAGGCATAATACAAACTAGCAAATTAGAGCATAACTAAGAAAATTGTTTGGAAGAGAGAACTCACATGCAAAAACAGCAAAGAAAGAAAGGAAGAGAGAGATCTTCATCATTACATTGACATTAAACATTGTAAAAATCTTGAGAGCTGATGTAAATTGGGAAGATACTGAGTGGTAGAAAGAGTTGTTATTTGAGGCTGGAATAACAAAAACTAGAATGATACGTAAAAGGAAGCCACTGAAACAATTTGACTTTGATAAATTCTGTGACTGTACTGATGATTAAACAAATTTTATCTGTGCTTCTTTTTATGTTTTATTATAGACAGCAGACACATATAATCTTGTTCTGCTAAAGGTAGCAATGTAAACAGTATTATATTAGCTGTAAATGGATGAATTATTTGTGATTATACAATTATTATAAAAATTGGTTAGGAAAAATAAATTTATATATGTTAAGAGAACACTAAAGTCATTAGCATTTACAAAGCCAGCATGTAAGTAAACATGCTGTCAGGACTTTAACAAAACATTGATTAAGTAAATCAAGAAAGAGAATCAAAAGAAAGTGTTGTTTGAGAATATTTCTTTACTGAGTTTTTTTATTTAGCTGTTATCACACAACACAAGATGAAATTTACTCAAGTCTCAAAGTTCCACCCTCTCTCACTCTCACCTCAGGGATCCTATGAAATGCCCCTGAATTACATTCACAAGGCTATCACCCAGATCTGTATTTGGAGAGAAAGCAGAGTTCTGAGTGTCTACCTACAATAATCATGGAATTAAAACAAAAAAGAACAGAATATGTATGTATTTACATATTTGCATATTTATTTGGAATGAAACTATGGCTAATAAATATTTTTGCCTACTGAGAATTTATTTAAACTATTTTTTTCTGACATTTCACATAGCAAAAAGATAGCAGATGTTTAATTTATCTTTCTGACATTTGTTCAAACATATTTCTAGTGATCTAGACAATATGTTCCAGCTAATGCATCTTACTTGACCTATCAGCAGCACCTGACACAGTTAATCACTCCTGATTCAATGTGAGATTTCTTTGCTGGCCTCCAGGTTTCCACATTTAGCATTTCTCCCTCACATCTCTGAGAGCTTCTTACACACACACACACACACACACACACACACACACACACACTCCTTCCTAGCTTCCAAACATCAAAGTGCCTCATGGATGAGTCTTTGGACTTTTTTCTTTATCTAAACTCCCCTGTTTGTGATCATGCTCACTCTGATGAATTTAAACACGGTGCAACAAAGACTGCCTAAGTTAGACTTCCCACCCAGATGTCTCTCCAACAGCCATCTTATATTTCCAATAGCCTCTTCAGAATCTTCAGGTGGATGTCAAACAAGCATCTCAAAGGAGTCATGTGCTCACTCTGCTTCTCTTGCCATCTACCTGTCTTCTCCATAGTAAGAAAGATGATGCTGTCTCTCCAGTTTTCAAATATGGCTCTTCCTTCCTCACTATAACCAAGTTCCAAATGCTTAGTAAATCATGCTGACACTATTGAAACACACCTCTGGAACTAACTGTGGAAATAAAGGTGAAAAGAATTGAAGACAAGGAATTCCCCCTACTTGGAAATATAAAATAGGTGAAACCATTCAATCCCTAACACTTATTCTCAAGGATACTTGTCTCTTGTGCTCTTCATTGAATTCTTAGTACCCAATATTGTCGGGAGCATAGAAAAGGAAAATTCAATATTAGACAAAGCGAGTTATGTGAGATTATATCTAGTCTATTAACTCTCCGTGAAGACTCTTTTCCTCCTACTGGGTTGCCTTGTCCAGTCTTGATATGAGGGTATGTGCTTAGTCTTACTGTAACTTGTTATGCAATGTTTGATTGATAATGAGAGGTCTGCTCTTTTCTGAAGAGAAGTGGAAGGGGTGTGGATCTGGGAGTGAGTGGAGGGGGGACTAGGAGGAGAGGATGTAATATATGAGAGAAGATTTTTTTTAAAAAATGGAGAATCTAAAAAAAAAAGGAAACATTTTAAAATTGTACAGAGGAGGTGGATTAGAAAGACTGCATTTCGGCTGGGCGGTGGTGGCACACGCCTTTAATCCCAGCACTCGGGAGTCAGAGCCAGGTAGATCTCTGTGAGTTCGAGGCCAGCCTGGGCTACCAAGTGAGTTCCAGGAAAGGCGCAAAGCTACACAGAGAAACCCTGTCTCGAAAAACCGAAAAAAAAAAAGAAAGACTGCATTTAGTGAAGTTTCTTTTTGACATCCAAAGGGGCCAGGAAAACTTACTAGAATGTTTGTCTATCTTTATATTTTGTTCAAACTTAGTCATTCAACTAAGAGATCTCCATCACCCAGAACAACCATGTACCGAAAGAGCTATCAAGAACCACTCTTAGGTTAGTGAATAAATAAACCAATGCTTGCTAGGCAAGAAGAGACATTCAGAATGCTCTGACACATCTATGATAAAAAAAAAAAAAGGATTTACATTCAACTAGTGATTCTCTCTGAAGGCACCATGCACAAAAATATTCAATCCTTCTGCTTTGTAATGCACTGAAAATAATAAAAATAAAATCATTATTCTGAAAATATAAGAAAGACTTGCAATTTTTTTATTTATTTTGCAATTTTAAATTGGACCTGAAGCTCTCATTATAAATCAGCAAAAAGGGAAATATTAAGACGTATCAATATATATTATGTGGTTTCATTTAATATAATACATTTTCTGTAACTTAAATACACAAAGTGGACTGAAAAGATCACAAATGGTCTCATAAAACATGGGAGAAATTTGGGAAAGTGCAAAGACCAGAGATAGGAGACTCTGAGTATTGGCATTTCAATGCCAAAGGTTCCCTGTAAAAATGAACACTCATTACATTATGTTAAAACTAATCTGAGCATACATGGAACTCAACATTTTGTTATTGTTTTTCACTGTTGCTAAGTAAGTTCTTAATTTCCTTATTTGATTATAATTTTTCAGTAGGGGAAATAATTTACTAGCCTCATATCATTTAGAGAGCTCATAAATAGAGAATACAAATACTATCGTCATCCCTGAAGTAATGTCAATCCTTGATGTTGAGGTGTTTCTTGGATGCAGCAGAAGGATGGATAATCTTTTAGCACCCATTCTGTTGCTTCGTGCCTGTTTATTGAGGAATTGAGAGGGTTGATGTTATCAATGAAAAGTGTTTGTTGATTACTGTTATTTTGTTGTGGATGTTGCTGCTGCTGTTGTGTGTTCACACTCGTGTGTGTGTGTGTGTGTGTGTGTGTGTGTGTGTGTGTGTGTGTGTTTCCCTTCTTTGGTGTTGTGGATGTGGGTTCCACTTCAAGGAGTGGGCCTTAAGTCAAATCAGTTATTGGTTGGTTACTTCCATAAGCTTTATGCCACCATTACCCTAGCACGTCTTGCAGACAGGACACCATGTAGAGAAAGGTTTTTATAGCTGGCTTGGTGTTTACATTTCTTTTTTGATAGTGTGCAGAGTACCTTCCTGTACCAGAGATGCTGGAACTTAAGGGTGAAGGCACCAACTGGACATGAGTTCTGTAGGCATTGTCTTCAGCAACGGGGCCTTGCTATCAGTTTGTACAGAGCAACCTATACACTTGGCAACAGCCTGGGTTGTGTGGGGATTCCTGTGGGACATCTTTGGCCAACCACTCAATTAGATGTAACTCAAACCAAGTACTGAAAACTTGCCTCTATTGAGAATTCTGTTTAGATCTGTTCTCCATTTTTTGTTGGGTTGTTTTCTTGGTATTTAGTTTCTTGAGTTCCTTATATATTTTGGATATTAACCCTTTATCAGATGTGAATTTGGTTAGCAAAAAATCTTTTTCCATTTTGTAGGCTGCTCCTTTTTTCAAATGATGGCATGCTTTGCAGTGAAGAAGCATCTCAGTTTCTTGAGGTCCCATATATTAAATTTTGATTTTAGTGCCTCTTCTAACAGTATTCTTAGAAAGCTTTTTTCTTATGTCAATGGGTTCAAGGCGATTCTCCACTTTCTCTTCAATCAGCTTCAATGTATCTGGTTTTATGTTGAGATCTTTGATCAAACTGGAGTTGAGTTTTGTGCATGGTGATAGATGTGGTTCTATTTACATTCTACTACATACAGACATCCAATTTGACCAGTACCATGTGTTGAGGATACTGTCTTTTTTCCAGTGTGTATTTCTGACCTATTTTTTGACAGTCCGGTGCCAGTAAGTGTGTGGATTTATGTCTGGGTCTTCAATTCATTTAATTGATCAATGTGTCTGTTTTTATGCCAATAACATGCTATTTTTATCACTATATAATAATTAATTTTGGATCCAGTTACTTTGCTGAAAGTGTTTACCAATTGTAGGAGTTCCCAGTGGAATACTTTGGGTCATTTATGTACACTATCATATCATAATCAAACAACAATACTTTGATGACTTCCTTTCCAAATTGTATGCCTTTGATCACCTTCATTTTTTTTTATCATTAAGACTTCAAGCAGTATATTAAATAGGAATGAAGAGAGTGGACAGCCTTGTCTTGTTCCTGGTTTTTGTAAAATTGCTTTGAGTTTCTCTCCATTTAATTTGATCATGGCTATGGGCCTGCTATAAATTGTCTTTATTATTTTCAAGTACATTCCTTGTATACCTAATCTTCTCAAGACTTTTATCATGAAGGGATGTTGGATTTTGTCAAAGGGCTTTTCTGTATCTAAGAGATGATCATGCACTTTTGTCTTCCAGTTAGTTTACATGGTGGATTACATTAACTGATTTTTGTATGCGGAAACATTCTGGCATCTCTAAGATGAAGCCTACTTGATCATAGTGGATGATCTTTGTGATGTGTTCTTGGATTCATGTTACAAATACTTTATTAAGTATTTTTGTATTATATTCATAATGGAAATTGGTCCTTAATTCTCTTTCTTTGTTGGGTCTTTATGCAGCTTGAGTATCAGGGTTACTGTGGCCTTGTAAGATGAATTGTGCCATGTTCAGTTTCTAATTTGTGGAATGAAAAAAATTTGAAGATTATTGATATTAATTCTTCTTTGAAATTCTGGAAAAATTATGTGCTAAAACCATATCGCCCTTAGCCTTTTTTTCTTGGTACACTTTCAGTTAATGCATCTATTTCATGAGGGGTTATAAGTCTGTTTAAATTGATTATCTGGTCATGATATAATTTAATAAATGGTATGTATTGAGA
Source organism: Peromyscus leucopus (assembly GCF_004664715.2). NCBI lineage: Eukaryota > Metazoa > Chordata > Mammalia > Rodentia > Cricetidae > Peromyscus > Peromyscus leucopus. The sequence goes on from NC_051073.1 coordinate 49,373,127, forward strand.
AAATTTTCCATTTTTAAAATTTGCAATTTGGTGGGGTACAGGTTTTTAAAGTATGTCCTTATGATTCTCCAGATTTCCCTGGTGTCTGTTGTTATATCCCCCCTTTTCATTTCTAGCTTTATTAATTTTGATATTTTCTCTCAGCCTTTTAGTTAATTTTGATAAGGATTTTTCAATCTTATTGATTTTATCAAAGAATCAACTCTTCATTTCATTTATTCTTTCGTACTGTTTTGTTTGTTTGTCTGTCTGTCTGTGTGTTTCTGTTTTACTAGTTTCAGCCTTGAATTTGATTATGTCTTGCTGTCTACATCTTTTGGGTATGGTTGTTTTTTTCTGTTCTAGAACTTTCAGGTGTACTGTTAATTTGTTATTTTGAGATCCCTCCAATTTTTTTTTTAATCTAGGCACTTAGTGCTATGAACTTACCTCTTAGAACAATCTTTATTGAGGCCCATAGTTTGACTATGTTGTGTATTCATTTTCATTCAATTCTAGAGAGTCTTTAAGTTCTTTATTAATTTCTGTCTTGACCCATTTTTTCATTCAGTAGAGTTGTTCAGTTTCCATAATCTTTCGAGCTTTCTGTTGTTTCTGTTGTTGATATTCAGCTTTTGTATGTGGTGGTCAGATAGGATGCTGAGTACTATTTTGATTTTCTTATATCTGGTGAAACTTGCATTGTTTCTGAATATATGGTCAATTTTGGGGAAAGTTCCAGCAGGAGCTGAGAAGAAGGTGTATTCTTTTGTGTTTGGTGAAATGTTCTATAAATATCTGTCAGGTTCATTTGGTTTATAACATCATTTAGCTCCAGCATTTCTCTGTTTAGTTTTTGTCTGGATGACCTGTCTATTGATAAGAGTGGGGTACTGAAATCTCCCACAATCAATGTTTGAGAGCCAATATATGATTTAAGCCATAGTAGTGTTTCCTTTAAAAACAATGGGTGCCCTTGTGTTTGGGGCATAGATATCAAGAATAGAAAGGCCTTCTTGGTGGATTTTTTCTTTTGATGAGTATGTGGTGTCCTTCCTTATCTCTTCTGATTAGTTTTGGCTTGACATAGATTTTTGTCAAATATTAAAATTGCTACACCACCATGCTTCCTAGATCAATTTGCTTAGAACATCTTTACCAATTATTTACTCAAAGTAATATCTATCCTTAATGTTGAGGTGTTTTTATTGGATGCAGCAGAAGGTTGGGCAATCTTTTAGCACCCACTCTGTTCCTCTGTGCCTGTTTATTGGGGAATTGAGAGGGTTGATGTTATCAATGAAAAGTGATTATTGATTACTGTTATTTTGTTGTTATTGCTGCTGCTGCTGCTACTGTTGTGTGCTCACACTCATGTGAGTGTCTGTGTTTCCCTTCTTTGCTAGTGTGGGATTGTTTAGTCCCTGTCTTTTCTTGGATGTGGTTAGCCTTCTAGCATTTTCTATAGGGTTGGATTTGCAGATAAATAGTGCTTGTGGAGTGGAGTGCCTTGTTTTCTCCATCTATGGTAATGAGAGTTTTGCTCATTAATGGCATCTGTGGTCTCTTAGAGTCTATAACACATCTGTCCAGGGTCATTCTGGCTTTTGGAAGTTAGATGTAAGTCTAGTCCACTGAGAAGTCAGGTGGAATTCTACTAGGTCTCCCTCTACATGTAAATTGGTCCTTTTCCCTTGCAGCTTTTAATATTCTTTCTTTCTTCCTTTCTTCCTTTCTTTCTTCTGTATGTGTAGTGTTTTGATTATTATGTGACAAGAGGACTTTTTCTGGTCCAATCTATTTGTTGTTCTGTATGCTTGCTGTAATTTTATAGGCATCTCCTTCTTTAGGATAGGAAAATTTTCCTCTCAGGTTTTATTGAAAGTATTTTCTGAGCCTTTGACATGTTTTTCTTCTCCTTCCTCAGTTTCTATTATCCTTAAATTTGGTCTTTTTCATAGTGTCCCAAATTTCCTGGATGTTTTATTCCAGAAGTTTTTAGATTTAACATTTTTTGAGCAATGTATTTATTTCTTCTATTATGTAATCCATGTCTGAGATTTTCTCTCTCTCTCTCTCTCTCTCTCTCTCTCTCTCTCTCTCTCTCTCCCTCATTTTTTTTTTTGAGACCAGTTTTCACTGTGTGGCTCTAACTGTCCTGGAACTTGCTTTGTAGATAGGCTGTGTTGGAACTCACTGAAATCTGTCTGCCTCTGCCTCCCAAGTGCTGGGATTAAAGACATGCATCACCACCACCGGGCCTCTCTTCCATCTTATACTCTGTAGTGAAGCTTCGCTCTGTGGTTCCTGTTTGAGTTCCTTAATTTTTCCTTTCTAGATTTCCTTCACTTTTGGTTTTCTTTATTGATTCTATTACACATTCAGGTCTTGAATGGTCTTATTCATTTTCTTTCACTGTTTAATTGCTTTCCCTAGATTTCTTTAATGGGTTTATTCATTCCCTCTATCATATTCATATAGGCTGGTTTATGGTATTTTACTTATGTTTTAACAATATTGGAATATTCGCACCCTGCTGTGGAAAGGTTGTTTGGCTGTAGTGGAGCTATATTGTCCTGACTTTTATTGATCATGCTTTTACACTGGTGTCTAGGCATCTGGGATTTAGATTATGATTCTAGGTGCTTCTATCTGGTCTTGTCTTTGTAGGTGGGTTTTTTTTCTTGTTTTCTGCTTCCTGTCTGTTCTTAGGAGATTGTGTTGGCTGTGTTGCCTGTGACAAAATCTTCTGGGGTCTTGATAGATTTGGGCTCTGGAAGTTCCAGGTAAAATGTGCTTCTGAGTATTGAGACCAGAAACTTAGAATTAAGAAGATCTAGGTATAGTGGAAGAACTCACAAAAGGGTGGAAGGCTTCATGTTCCAGTAGGATCTGCTTAGTTAGTCCCCTGAGCATGAGGAAGGAGAGCGAGGAGCAGCCACAGCAGAAGGTCTGCTAAAGAGCTAGGGATGAGACTGGGAGACTGGACTTGGAAGAACTGAGGGCAAGGTGAAGATTTGGCCAGAGGAAAATTTCATTTTTAAGAAAATTATACATCTATATTTTCTTTTCTATCAATATACTTTTAACAAGAAGAAGTCATGTTTTGAGAGAGAGAGAGAGAGAGAGAGAGAGAGAGAGAGAGAGAGAGAGAGAGAGAGACCAAGATTTAAAGATTAGTAATCTGAGAAGATTTGAGACTTGTGAGAGTTATAAATGGCTTTATTGTTACTAAGTGAGTATGACACATGTTCAGTATCTATTCTGGTTTGAATGTGAGAAGGCCCAACATGGCTTAAGTGTTTGAATACTTAGCTACTGGCTAATAGTGCTGGTTTAGAAGGTTTGTGACCTTTTGACATAGTACATATCTGGTGGATCAGTAAGGGCAGACATTTAAGAATGTTGTTAGGGCCGGGCGTTGGTGGCGCACGCCTTTAATCCCAGCACTCGGGAGGCAGAGGCAGGCGGATCTCTGTGAGTTCGAGGCCAGCCTGGGCTACCAAGTGAGCTCCAGGAAAGGCGCAAAGCTACACAGAGAAACCCTGTCTCGAAAAAACCAAAAAAAAAAAAAAAACCAAGAATGTTGTTAGAAAGGTAAAAGATCATGCCACTTTAAAAATCAATATAGAAATATCATATATTATTAAATGTATAATTTTGTTTATATGACCACATCTAAGAGAATGAATATACAAGTTGTACAATTGTGATTATAGCAGTATTTTTCATAGTAGCCAAAAATCAGGAACAATCCAAATGTTCATCATCTAGACAATAGATGAATAAATTGTAATAACATAGGTATACCATGAAATATTAATCATGTAGCTCAAAACCTAAATGTATGTAAAAAGAATTCTACTAAGAGAAATAAGTCAAACAACGTTCTAGTGATAACTGCATGAGAGTTCAAGAAAGCAAATCTATAGTCAAAATGAGCAGATCACTTGTTCCCTTAGGAGAGTATGAATAGAAAGGACTGCCAGAATAATTTGAAGACTAGGGACTCTTGTATACTTTGATTATAGTGTTGCTTGTATGATTGGATATGATTACCAGAATTTATCAAGACTTAAAATGTATGAATTTTATTACCTGTACATTATACCCTGCTCAGAGCTTTAAGAAAGGTTTACCTTTTTTGCACTCAGGGTAAGACTTCAGTGACAGTCACCATCTTCATCAGGCTCTGGTGGTCAAGAAAATGTCACCCATGGGGCTGTAAATATAAGTTCATCTTCACCATTTATGAAAACTGAAAAGAATAAGAGTAAGATTAGAGAAGATCAGCCACGCTCAAAAAAAGAAGAGGCATAGCAGTTAGGGTTGAGCTCCACAACCCAACATTGCGATACGTTATGATTCTCTGCAATGGTGTCTATTTGCTGCAAAGTTAAGCTTTCTTGATGATTGTTGAAGATTACACTTATCTGTGGGTATAAGGATACATATTTAGAATGTGGTTAGGGACTACGATGGCTTAATGAAGTGGCAATTGTAGATTCTTCTCCAAGATCCATGGCTGCACTTGCCCTGGGTAGTTAGCTAAGTAGTCAGTACCACACATGATTTCCCTAAGACTCAGGGGGATCATTGCAAAAGAAGGCAAAAAGAGCATAAGAGCCAGAGAAACAGAAAGTTTGCTGTAAGAATCTGTCTTCTAGAGATGTCAGAAGTCATGCCTGTGAATTCCTACCAACATGGCTGCCTAAACATGACCTGAACAAAGATGACACCAATAGACCTGCAGATGTGGAAAGAAGGAAGCTCACAAAGCCCCAACCCTAGACAAAGACCTACAAGCAACTAAGGAATGCTGGGAGTAGGGAAAAAGTATTCACCAGGGAAGAGCACACCAATTGGTTATCCAATACCAAATGGTCAGCTCTGAAAACAGATACATATAAATACAGATTGCATTTATATATTTAAGAAATATACATATATGGATATACATATATACATATATATACACACACACATATATATACATATATATAAAGAGGCCTTGGATTTGAAAGAGGAGCATATGAGAGGTTTTGGAGGAAGGGAAGAGATAGACTAAATGATATCAACTATATTACAATCCCAAATTATTTTTTAAATATACTTTTAAAAGATAAGAGAAAAATCAGCATGGAAATTTGTGTCAAGTTCCTTGGTCTCTGAAGGAGGGTATTAGATTTGGTGAAGCATTTGGATATATTTGGACAGTGACAGAAAGTCCTGGACATGCAAATGAGAAGAGTAGAGTTTTCTCATCTGTGTCTTGTAATAATAATAATAATATTCTGCTGTCAGGTATATTTGTATAAATAGAGGCTATAGATTAGGCTGGGCAGATAGGCAGCAAGCCATTATCAAGGTCTACATGAAAGAGGACATTTTGAAATGGCTAATGTTACCACAAACTATCAGAAACAAAGAGAGAGACAAGGTAGATATTGGAAATGTAACTAGAGGACTTGCAATATAGTCATGCAGGAGAGGAAAGAATCGGGAGGGTACAAATGCTATGAGCATAGAGGGAAGGGTAACACTGTCTTCTGAGATGGAGAAGATATCTAAAGAGAAATGTAAAATTACTTTTCGTATTTTAAATTCTTTTCCTTTATGTGTCAATTTCTTTTCAGAATTCTTTACTTTTTATTTTATTTTATTTTTTAGATAGAGTGAAACTATGTAGCCCTGGCCAGCTTGACATTCACTGGGTAGACCAGGCCAGCCATAGGTTCACAGTAATCCCCCTGCTTCAGCATCCAGAGTGCTAGGATTATAGACATGCACTGCCATACCCTGTACAGTATTCAATGTATGTGAATCTACTATATGAAAGTAGCAGGTTATCTATATGGAGAGCTGGTTTGCTATGTCACACTTCAAGGTGAGTGTTGACCTCAAGCAATAATCTTCTAAAATATAAGAGGCCTGTTATCAAGAGATGGAACTTCATTAAATCTCCAGACATAAAGTTTAAGACAAATATGCTAGCTGAGATGACTGAGAATTTTACAATACTACATAACCAGTCATTAGTCAGCTCTGACCCCATTTTTCTCATTTCTTCAGAATCCTGATAGAGGAAGAAACAAAAAGGAAATCATTTTCCAGCTGGTTCCCTGGTGATGTCTCATCTGTCATGAATTACTTGATTAAAATTAAACCATTCATTGTTATGAGAATTAATATGACTGGAAATTAAAAAGAGCCTCCATGGAGAAAGCTTTCTACTGCTTGTATATATGGGTACTAGAAACCTTGGAAGGTCACAGGCACACACAATACCACGGAATTTAAACCAACAATCTGACCTTGGAAGTAATTGCTCAGATTTCATGTTCTGTGTCTGACAGAAAAGCTAATACAAGTGGATTTTGGTAGCCCCTTAAAGCCCAGAAAGGGCTTCCTACAGCTAGCCAAGCCACACCTGTCCTCTGCCTTCTGGTCAGGAGCAAGCAAGTCAGTAGGATGCATGCCAAACCCTGGAGGAGGGTTGTGTTATGTGGTTTAATATCTATCTATCTATCTATCTATCTATCTATCTATCTATCTATCTATCATCCATCTATCTATTTATTTATGTTTTTCAAGGAAAGACAGGATAATTTCAGGTTAGATATATATGCTTTAATACTAAACTTGAACTTTGTAATGTGTATAAGATCTGATTTGGGCAGGGAAAGGGCTGGGTAGAAATGGAAGCTGACATTTACTTCCAACAGTGCTGAGTATGCCTAACACTTATTCTGTATTTTTACACACTGATGTCACTAAGCAAAATACAGCCAAAGGAGAATGAACGAGATAAAAATGAACATCTTAAAATACATTATTATTTATAATTGTGCCATAATATTTACAAATGCATTTTAAGTATGTGTAACTAATAGGGAAACATTCCTTGCAAATTGATCTGTATGCATATCTATTTGCATGTATGTGTTTGTATATATGTGCATGATTATGTTGGTTCATGTGTGTATGTGTACATGTGAGTGCATGCATGTGGAGAGGAGAGGTCAATATCAGGAGTCTTCTTCAATTGTGTCTCTGCCTTATTCTTTTGAAATGGATCTCTCACTGAAATCTAGACAGATTGACTGATAAGCAAGCCTCAGCAATCCTGTTTCAAGCTCCCCAGATCGGATATTACAGGTACACCTCACTTCCTCTGGCTTTTATGTGGATGCTGAAGGTTTGAACTCAGCTCTTCATGCTCATGTGGCAAGAACTTTACCAACTGAGCCATATATCCAGCCCTGGGGCAATATTTTTATTAACTATTTTTATACCTCAGGTGGAATGTTATGCACAGTGACACATGTTTAAAATCTCAGCACTTGGTTGTCTGAGGAAAGAGGATTACTCTGAATTTGAGGCAAGCTTGGGTTACATAATGAGTACTAGGTCGGCTAGGGACATATAGGAAGATTCTATCTTCACACACACACACACACACACACACACACACACACACACACACCACAACCACCATTACCACCACCAACAACAACAACAGTGGCTACTTTTGAATTTAACACACACCATATCACCCTTGAATACTATAGATAATAAGACTTTGAAAAGAAAATGCATGACTTCAAATACTAATCCATTATAATTTGAATTTTTTGATAGGGTGTGTGCTATTTTTCCCTGGTGTCCTGTCTAAATATTTGTAAAATAAATTCATTCTTAAGCCAAGAAACAATCTCCTCCCTTTTTGACATTCTTGATAGCCCTATTATATTGTGAATCCACCCACTTCACACAGAGGTTTGATAATAGAGTGCACAGAAAGAAGTGTTGTGCCCTCTTTGGAAGTTACCCAAGGAGCTCTAAGTCAACATATCACAGAGACATTTGCATCAATGTTTATTACAGCATGACTCACAATAGCTAAAGTTATGGAATCAACCTCAGTGTGTGTCAACAGAAGAATGAATAAATAAAATATTGTATTCAAGCACAGCAGAATTTTACTTAGGCATAAGGAAGAACAAAATTATGTCATTTGCAAGAAAATGGAGGCAACAATGAACTATCATACTAAGCTAATTAAATTTTTTCTACTTTGTGGAGCCTAGATTTTATACAGATAGATATATAAAATAGTATGCGTGTATGGAATGACCATAGAAGTAAAATGCCCAGGAGAATAAAGAGGACTAACAGGATGGAGAATGATGAAAAAAGAAGGTTGGGGCATGGTAAAATATATTATATTCTCATATGACATGTCCTTATGAAGCCCAGTACTCTGTAGAATACTACTTTTGATGATAAAATATATGTAGTATATGTCTGGACAGTCTTTACTCAATGAATAGTAAATAGGGTTATTTATAGCAATAATAATGGTTATCATATTCATTAAATTAGCCAACATTTTTCATATCTAAGGAAGCGAAGCTCTACATTCCTTTGGGTGGCAGAAAGAGCTGGCTGTAAGTGTGGTGAGATGCAGCTACACTTGCATTTCAAGACCTGGGCCATTTCCTCCGTGGCCAAATTTGCCCCGTGCAGCATGTCTGCTCTGCTTCAAACCTATCCAATCATACATTGAAGATAAGAGAGGATCACAGTTTCTCTGAGCTCTTCCTTACTGTTAGAGTAGCAAGAAGTTTGTTTTGTTCTATAAGACTACAAGGCAGGAATGGGAAGAAGGAAGAAAAAAAAGAAAGGAAGGGAGGAAGGGAGGGAGGGAGGCAAGGAGGGAACGAGGGAGGAACAAGGGGAGGAAGAAAGAGTCATACTAATAGAGTCTAAAGGATTGTTTTTAATTCTTCCTGTTTCGTATTCTCTCTTAGAGAGCTTACCTGCCAGCAGATATAAATACTTCTAAATCCCCGAGGCTCGGCAAAATACCTCATGACAAATTAATTTCTCAGTCTTTCCTCCTAAAGATAGCATATGCTTCAAAAATTCCTCTTTTCCCTGCTGACTGACCCCCGCTCTATCATTCAATCATTATTTAATAAGCCACAGTAATGTTGATACCCATTTTATTTCTGCTGGGTCTGCTAAGTCAAAGGCCCCCATTACAAGTGAGTGTGGGTGTCATTAGTTTCTATTAACAAACAATACATTTCTCAGTGATCTACTGCCTGAGTTTACATACAAAATGTTATCATTTTGCCAGAATGTTCTTTCCACTTCTTCTTTAATTCAATTTTTAAGCAAAATACAACAAACTACAGTGTCACCAAACAAACAATTTTCAAAAACTCATCTACTGGCAAAACTCATTAAGAGCACAGGGATCTCTTGATACACCACTACTTCTGACTTGACATCAAGACAGCGTATGTGCGATCTTCTCAAAGGACCAGTTGGAAATCACCTTATCATAAGATAGGACCAAATTGTGAGTCAGCCCACAGAACATATACAAGAACCAGCAGCCTTCTGGAAGGACCGGAAAATAGCAGACTGCCTGCAGCAGTAGTGATTAAAAAGAAAACACTGGCTTTCTGCAGTAATCTACCTTTCTACCTCTTACAGCCATTTCATCCCAGCATCTCACAAATTGCAGAGATGAAGGAATGTTTCTTTTTCAAATCAACTTTGGGTAATCCCTCCATGTCACTAGATTACTTGAGTAAGTAGCAGAAATATTTAAAAATAAATGTATAAAGATTGCCTGTTCAATGATATATCTGAATAGAATATGTTTATTCACACAGAGAGGCCACTTTATGGAATTACACTCAGTGCTGTACAAATTAAAGTCCCAAATAAGACAACATGTTATCAAGGGCCTATACTTATTACTCTATATAATTCGTAACATAGCAGCTTTCAGGAAAATTACATGTTTCTATAAAAAGCCAACCACAGTCTTTGGATGAGATTATCCCTTTGAAGCTCCGTGTTCCTAAACCTAGGAATTTGGAGTTTCAAAATGCCATTGCTGTAAAATGAAATACAATTCTTCAGGTTGTTCCCCATCCAGGCTCTTGAATGAACTTCTTGTCCAATTCTCATTTATTTCAAATAGCATAGGAAAACATTTTTCTTCGAAGATGTGTAACCCTGATAATAATAACATTGATAGAAATGTAAATACCTTTTGCTCATAAACATGTGGATACATACATTGTCAAGTTGACAAAAGTGGATAGGTTTAAGCAGACTATTCGTCCTTTAACTTGGAGATAAGGAAGTAAGATGGTTTTCTGAAGATTTATAGGACCACATGACACTTTTATTTATGCCCATTTTCATTAAAGAATTACCATGTCACCCTGTGCCTCTCTTCTCTCGCCTGAATGTATGGGTCCTCCTAAAGCTTAAGATGAAACCTAACCAACAAAGAACTGGTGTTATGAGAGTGAGCCTTGGAAAGTGATTAAGAAGTTTAGAGCACTAATGAGCAAGATACAAAGAGCAGCTTTCCCCACACCATGAGAGGACATTGGTAAGAAGAGAGAAGTCACCAGGCACCAGGTCTGCCACCTTAATCTTGGCTTTTCCAGGCATCAACACTTTAATCAGTGCATTTCTATTCTTTATAAATACCCAGCCTCAAGCATTTTGTTAAAGCAATGGGTGTTTCAGAAATCCTCTCCAAAAGCTGATAAACATCTAATCAGAAGTAATATCATGTGTGGAATGTCCATTTCGTGGTTCTGACATATCATTACAAAAGACACCACAAATGTTTTACCCCTTGTTTAGATAGTTTAAATTTTATTCTTTGACAGTTCCCTGCATGTATACAATAAATTTTAGTTCTTTTCATTCCTTATAACCCCGCCTCATCCTCCATTTTCTCTCATACTGAAACCCTTCCAAATAAGTGTCTCCCACATCCATGACTGTGTGTGTGCTGGAATGTTGTGAGGGTAACCACAGGTACAGTGAGCTCAAGACACAAAGGCTGAGTCATGTCCAGAGACTTCTTTATGCTGCACATCTCCCCATCCTCTGGCTCGTTCTTTTTGTCCGCTCTTTTGGAATGTTTCAGGAACCTTGGAGGGTGATATAAATATTGGTTTCTCAGTTCTCTGCCGTCAATCATTCTTGAAACCTTGATCACTTATAAGTTTGCATTTACTGCTGTCCTGTCGTGAAAACCATCTCTGAGAAATGCTGAGAGAAGTATTGATCTATATGTATAAACATGAGTATTTAGAAGGCAGTTGACAACGTAACCATTCAGGAAAACAATAGGGTTAAGTTCCTCCCAAGGCCTTTGACCTTCCTGCCATGTACTAGATATGAGTTGTCTTCTGTGCAGTTGGCCTCATATCCATTCAGGAAGCAGTTGGTTACCACCATAACAGCCATGACACTATCGTACCAGAGGCACGTCATTATTTGGCAGGTCATTATTGTAGCTCGTGCCATTTGTAGCTTAGCTTCTCCCCTAACAGCCGGCGTAGCACCTTCCAGCACTATATGGTTCACCAGTAGGGAGGAAGCTTCCATCTCAGCTTGCTTGCTTTCTCTATTCCCTGTGTCTAAAGCCTTGATTTCTTCATCAACAGAGTAATACCATCACATTGTGATAAGCAGTCAAGCATAACAACAATTGCCTGTATAGTTTTGACGCTTCTAGGGTCTTCATCAACTATCAAAAACTACTTTATCAATTAACAAGTACTTTATCAACTGCTTTTTCTTTTCTAGCACAACAATAGTATTTTAGTTTAAGATGCTCTTTGAAATGTTTTTGAGGTGGAGAAATTACAAGTGGAAATTCTGAGCTTAGAGGAAACAGCTGTTTCTAAGCACTGAATATAGAAATAAATGTATCCTTGCATTGGTGAAGGCAGCACACTGTTGCTGCCAGTACAGGAAGCTGTGGTGTAGTATCTGAGTTAAGTTGAAGGGGAAGCAGTTGAAAGGACAGATGACAATGTGAACTACTTGATGCAGTTTATGGACAAAACCACAGACTGACCTTTATCTCCTTCTCTTTCTCTTTTTCTTGGTAAGTCCTTTTCATAGAAGGTTGAAATATATGGCCTTCAACTATGGCAAACACCCAGCAAGCTTAACTTTCATTAATGACTCATCAGGGCAAAGAGAAGGTCAACATTTAGTGTTATGGAGGTTGCTGCTAACAAAGAATGTGGACTAAGCCTCGGTGACAAAGGCTTGCTAGGGGCCCCTTCCTAATTGACTTTCCTGACATGAATGCTTGTTAGAACCCAGGCAACTACCTTTAAATCTGCTCTTCTCTCTTCAATGCCCTTATTATGGGTTCTTGTCCAAAGACAGGTCAGTGTTTATTAGTAGTGTGGATGTTGTAAAATAACAAGCCTTTATGTTAAACTTTGGGTTTCAATCTATGTATCTGAAACACACACTAAGGAACTTAGATATCTGAAATTCTTAGATATGTCGATGATGATAATATTTTCGTTGAACTTGGTTTGTGGTGCTTTTTAGAAGGCATTGTGAAAAGTGGTAGGGATTTTCCTCAGTGGACCAGGGTTATAGCATCATTCTAATGTTTGCTATCTTTCAGGTTGTCGTTTCTAGATGCAAAGTATATACTCAGGAGATACCTAGGATTTATGAGTGACCAGTAGCAAAGAATCCTATCACTCAAAGTCTTAGTTTCTTGTCTTACACATTTGAGATTTGTATAATTAATATATAATTGTGGACACACTAATTTTATATTTTGAACATTCTTATGCTGTCACCTTTACCTGAATTATAACAAACTAATATGCATTTCAGGTTGAACACTCTTGATTACTGCCATTCTTTCAAATTTGGTGAATGTGAAACTAAGATGCTTTGGATAATCCACAGCATAATCATTAGCCCTTTCTTCCTAGGATATCTATCTGTTTCCCCTAGATATAGAATTGGCCCTTGACCTCCACTTTGAAGAATTATACAGTCATGTACTACAAGGGATTTTAAAGAATCATACCCTCACACTGTCCTATTAACTGAAATTCAGATCTATTGTGCTCCCACCAAGAGTCATAGTGGACCAGCACTTTAAACTTGGAAGACACTGTTTAAATTCAAATTAATGAAAATTGAATGAAATTAAAACTGAGTAATGAGCCATTTCAATATCTACATGTGGCTAGTGGTTTCCATATCACACAGCCTGGATGTAGAGGACTTCCACTATCCAAAAGTTCTGTTGGTGGTAAAGAAGACTAAGTAGTAATAGTAAAGGAAACTAAGCTTTAGTAATTTAACTGCAGGAAACTCAAGACCTCCCAGAAATGAGTCAAGTCAGATGTTTTCACAATTTTTCTGAGAAGATTTTTTTCCATGTTTGTAAACTCTAACACCCTGAAATGACTGTTCAGTTGGTCTTAACTCCATTTTACTAAATGAGCCTGCAAATCACAAATTGTTCTGTTATACACTTTCATAGTATTTCAAAACGTAGCGTCATGCTCCTTCTCTCTTTCTTTCTGTCTTCTTATGTGGATATCTCTTCCACTTTCAGTACATCATAGAATATGCTCAGGTTACCTAGGAACATTATTTTAAGTGTTACCAAAAGTGAGTTACATAATGAGTCACAAATTTACAAATCCAGGTTACAGACACATAGAATAAGAATTTCACATTTAAAAAAAGCTTCCTTTTCAATCCTTCCCACCCATCCTGGGGCAAGGCAATAGTCAGCAAACAGTAGCTTCTGGTCAAATGACTGAGTGAATTTATTAAACCAGAGCATGGTGTCCTTGGTGTATTAATGTCAGCTTTTAATTTGTTATATTCTCCATGTAGCAAATTAAAAACTCTTCTGATTATGAAAATAATACTCATCATAGATAACCTTGAATATATAAAAGAAAATAATGATGATATCGCTACTGAGCAATAACCACCATGAATATTCTGGTGGTGCAGAGGCTCTGATCAACAAGTTTGCAATTTCGCATTTAGTAAATGTATTTCTTCCTTAATGTAACACATATGTTATTTCATGTTATTCTAATGCTTCTAATAATTCCCATTTTATTAGCTGTGTTTTCTAGATTTTATATTAGCCCAATTTTATTTACTTCATATACTTGGTCTGATTATGTATGTTTGAACTCCTTCATCAATAACTCTGAATCTGACCATATTTTGACATAGGCCATAAAAAGAGAAGGTTAACATGGAATTGTTGAGATGGAACTGAGGTCTCTAAGAAAGGGACAGTTATGCAGAACGTACCAAGAAGGCAACTGTATCCAAGCTATAGAGGACAAATCACGCTTCCCATTACCTTGATCTTGGATTCCTAGTATCCAGGATAGTAAAACAATAAGTTTATAGTAAAGGTACCAGGTTATGGATCTCTGTCACACCAGTTCTCCTAAACTAACATGTTTTATTTCTAAGTTTTTTTTTTTCATTTCTCCATTTATCTTGTGTGTATGTGTGTGAGTTTGTGTGGGTTAGAAGATAGCCAGAGGATCTGGCTATCTCCTTCCACCATGTGGGCCCTGGGGATTGAATCCTTCAGGTTTGGTATTTACTCTTGCTATCCCCAATTTTTCATTTTTATACATAAAATCTCAGAAAATTTTATGCCCATTTTTGATGACATTCCTGTACAAAAATTTTGGAAGAAATTAATTTTAGCTTCATAAAATGTCTTATTATATATTTTCTAACTCATGAAATAGTGTACTCTCCAAGAATGCTATATTTTCCTGAACTGAACAACAATAAAAGCCACATCTATCAGTATATTTCACCATCTATTTCGTGTGTGTGTGTGTGTGTGTGTGTGTGTGTGTGTGTGATATCCATATGTGCATATATGCATGAACAATTGTACACTCATGTACATGGAGCACAGGAAAGAGTAGCCTCTTCAATAGACTCCACTTTACTTTTGAGGCATGGTATCTACACAAACTTTGTGGTAGTTTGAATAAGAAAAGCCTCCATCAGCCTATATGTTTGACTTCTTGGTCTTCAGTTGGTGGAACTGTTTTGGAAGAATTGGAAGGTGTGGCCTTGTTGGAGGAGGTGTGTCATTGGGGGCAGGCTTTCAAGTTTCAAAAGACATGTGCCATTCCCATATGTGTCTCTCTGTCTCTTGCTTGTGGATCAAGTTGTGAACACTCACCATTCCTTTGCTCCACCATCATGGACTCTAACCCCATGAAGCCATAAGCCCAATTAAACACTTTATTATATAAGCTGCCTCAGTCATATTGTTTTGTCACAAACATAGAAAAGTGACTAAGACATACCTGAAGTTCCTGATTTTTTTAGCTAAGATGGTAACCGTCAATCCCCAGCAGTCTTCCTGACTGTGCACCACAGCAATGGGTGCCCGGGTCACAGGCAGGTGTAAGACCATGCCTATTTAGTTATATGGGGGCTCATATCCAAACTCAGTTCTTCAGGGTTGAGCAGTAAGCACTTTTAATCACTGAGTCATCTCATCAGCCCCTCATTTTTAATCATTAAATTCAATTGTGGTAATGGGATATGTAAACTTAGAGACTGAATAGACATATAAATACAATGAAACACTAATAAATAGGATTGCTTAGATATGTTTAGACACAGATGTTTACGTATGACAAATGTTTTCAATTTTGTTTTTATCACTCAGCATTATTTTCTTATTAATTTGTATAATATTATTCCTTCTTATTATTGTAAAATGACATTTTGTATGAGTATATCTCCATTATTTAGCTCTTCTATTAGAGTGGAATTTTAGGTTAATCTGTTTTTGTTTTTCTATTAGCAATGCAATTGCCACAGACACACAGGCACAGTTATACTGTTCTAGTGTGCAATGAGGAAAAGTTCTCTGTGGTATATGTCAGTAAGTAAACTTGTTGACACTACCAGTTGGAAAGGTCAGATAATACAATGAGGAATATTATGTAATAGGAATTCTGTGATCAGGCTGACTGGACCCAATGCTGGTTGGAGGGACTTTCTTTGATCATTGGCCTGGCTACCTAACCTCTCTGTATCAGTTCCCTCATTCAGTAAATGATGAAATCTGCAACATTTAATCCATATTATAGGGTGATTTAGAATTTCTATGTTTAGAAAATTAACTGCCTTATTGCAAATATTCATTATATTTCCAACAATGTAACCTATTCATCAGGTATTGAAGCATGTATGATTCCTGTAATACTAAGTGCACTTAGTATTACAGACTTATTTCCAGGGTGTGTGTGTGTGTGTGTGTGTGTGTGTGTGTGTGTGTGTGTGTGTGTGTAGCTACAGTTTACTCCTCATTATTGCACAGTATTTCAACATAAATATTTAACTCAATTTAATAATTCTCCTTCCAAAAAAATTTCATTGTTAACCACTTTTACTATTTTTCACACCCTGCAGTAAGCATTCTTAAAGATAGCATTTGGAGTCCACTGAGTAATGTTTCTCTCTAGTTATGTACAATATAGGTATCTCAAAAGCAAAACCAAATCCCAATTTTGAAATAAAAACAAATATGCAGCCTTAGATTATGTATTCATGTCTAAGGCCTAAGTAATGAATATTTCTACAGGTCTTCAAAAACACAATCTTTCTCGTGAACAGTATTCCCAAGACATAAAAATCTGATTAGCCTCTTCCCTTCAGAAAGCTTTAGTAGTGGCTGTGTTTCTGAGAAAGGATTAAGGGACTGGAAAGAGGGGTTTCACATATGGGTTCATAAGTGCTACAGCATGCCCGAGTAATATGAGTCGCCAGTAAATACATATGCCAATAGCTGAGGGAGTGTAGCCCTCCACCTCCCTTAGCCATCCAGTGTCATGTCATAGGAAAACAGCGCCAGAGCGCCAGTGCTCCAGAACGCCAGTGTGCCAGAGCACCAGAGCGCCAGTGCGCCAGTGCGCCAGAGCGCCAGAGCGTCAGAGCGCCAGATCGCCAGTGCGCCAGAGCGCCAGAGCGCCAGAGCGTCAGAGCGCCAGAGCGCCAGAGCGCCAGAGCGTCAGAGCGCCAGAGCGCCAGTGTGCCAGAGCACCAGAGCGCCAGTGCGCCAGTGCGCCAGAGCGCCAGAGCGTCAGAGCCCAGAGCGCCAGTGCGCCAGAGCGCCAGAGCGCCAGTGCGCCAGTGCACCAGAGCGCCAGAGCGCCAGAGCACCACAGTAACAGTACACCAGTGCGCCAGAGCACCAGTACACCAGTGCGCCAGAGCACCAGTACACCAGTGCGCCAGAGCACCAGTACACCAGTGCGCCAGTGCTCCGGTGCACCAGGGAGTAAGGAAAATCCTCCAAGGTCATTCTAAAGTCTGTGAGAGAGTATGTACTATCCAAGACCGAAGGGGGGGAAAAGGACCTTCCCTTCTGCTTCTCCTCCCTGCCTGATGACATCAATCATATCTTTTATTACTTTCTTAGTATTCATCTTTAATAATGTGTAAGCACAACCTGTCATTACAATCAAAGGACAAAATCAAACATAAAAATGTGGATAGAGGCTACATAAAAAAATAATCAGTTTGCTCATCACGGAATCCCTGGCGGCTGCCTTGATTCATATTCGACCCCATCGTCTCATCTGCTCTGCCTCAGGCTTCAACCCGCATCCTTCCTTCAGCAGTGACCAGACAATCTTTGCTTTCATCCACATTGTCACCTACAAGAAAAACCATGGATTCAAGCAACCTTATGTAATTTCCCCAATAAGCGAGCAAAAACAAGACGGCAGGCAGCATTGCTCCCTAGAGTCAGGACTAAGACATGCCATTCAGAGCACAGAGGTGTGGGGGCTGAGGTGGAGCTCAGTGGTGCAGCTCTTGCTGGCACCGCAAAGCAGAATTTTATACAGAGTCCCAGATCTTACAGTAGAGGCCAAATAAAGCTGTCAAACAGTAGGCTTAAAAAACAGAATGAAAAATCGCATGGATAGTGTGCTAGCTCACAAACTATTTGAGCTTGAAGTTTTCAAATCCCTCATAGATAGATAGATAGATAGATAGATAGATAGACAGATAGATAGATAGATGATAGATGATAGATAGATACACACACATATATATACATACATATATGTATATATACATGCATACACATATGTGATATATATACATAAATATAATTATATATATATATATATAGAGAGAGAGAGAACTATAATTTTAAAAGTCATCTTAAAGGGTAAGTGTTGGTTTGTTCATTTAATCTAGTCAGAGACATATGTAGAATTAAAATGAGTACAGGAGCTGAAGTCAAGAGGCGTGCCTGGTGTTATACAGGCTGTGCCACTTTGAACAGACCACACGATCTCTGATGTATAGCCTCATATCAAACATGGAGTTGAACAATCTGAACAGTTCTCACTTTTCTTAGTCCGTGTACAAGAATAGAAACCCCTTCTCTGCCGGGTGGTGGTGGCACACACCTTTAATCCCAGCACTCAGGAGGCAGAGGCAGGTGGATCTTTGTGAGTTCGAGGCCAGCCTGGGCTACAGAGTGAGTTCCAGGAAAGGCACAAAGCTACACAGAGAAACCCTGTCTCGAGAAAAAAAAAAAAAAGAAACCCCTTCTCCAACCACAGTTACTATGGCATAGTTCACACACAGATTGTGTGACCTCTAAATATGCTTGCATGGTTTCTAAGATGTCTAAAAAATCTAAAGTCTAATCCTATTTATATATTAAAATCTTCTTAGGAACTACAGGATATTCCATACTTCACTGGTCAGAGTAGGACATGTTATTTATCTATGTGTTGTAAAAAATGCTTGAAAGCTCTGTGGATGATTATCTGCAATGATCAAGGAAAGTTTTCCCAGGGTTTGTGATGCATGACCAGATGCAGATTCCTGTTTTGTCCCTTCACATTAGTGCACATGCCAAATACCTAGAACCATTCGGTCAGCAAATCAGGCAGCAGACTTGAAAGGAATTGGGTAAATACTGTCTCTCCTTATTAATCCCCCTGGCTCGACTTCAGCAGGGTGGGTATGGACATAAACCGGTGCATCCTTCTCGACACTGAGATGAAGAGCAGAGGCTGTCTGGGAAAGCTACACTAAGAAGCACAGATCCCACGGTGTTTACTGCCCTTGTGGGAACCTGGTGAGGCTTTCAGAAAACCTATGGATTTCCTAATCAGTGCCCCAGGGCTGGATTTCAGCAATAATCATGCCACTTGTTGTGCATTGTGTGTGGATGAAGAAGCAGGATTCCATGGATGACTAGAGGCTCCGTTCTCATCTGTTATGTCCCATCTGCCTCTGTTTCAGCAGCTGTGGGTACCAGACTGACTCACTTCACCCTGGACCTTGGCAACCACACAATCTGTTTCCTGGAAGTGTGCACAGCCCTGTAGCCTACCCAGTCATTCTACAAACAATTATTCAAATCATGGGATAAGTCTACTTTTCACATTTTATACTACTATTTATTATATCAGATAACTGTATTAATTCCATTCCTATTGCCAAAATAGAAGGGGAAAAATCCATTTCAAACAAAAGTGAGGAAAACTATTAAAATTTTTTATAAAAGCACCTACTATGAACATAAAACTGGTTAAATAAGAAGATGACATTCTATTACAATATGCCAGGGTGGTGATAAATTGTGGAAAGAAACTAATAATTGATTAATATTCAAGTGTATGGCAATGTACTAACTACTCATAATCATATGTATGTGATCTTTACATAGCTTAATAAGAGAAGATCAATGATTGCTAGTGGTTTGTTAATATCAATGCATTTGAATATAGAATATCTGATTACATCATTAATATTGAAAATGAGCATCAAGAGGAGAATCTTTTCCAACATGAGTTAATGAATCATTTTATTGCCAAAGCCACATGAGAGGAGATGGTTGGATCTGGATTAAAGTTGCTAAATATCATGTCTTAGAATTCTTACTTAAGACTAAAATGCTCATGTTTTAAATCAAAATGTTGAGGAAGAAATAAGAAAAATGACTTCCCTTTGAGAGGAATATTAAAATAAGTATTATTAGGGAACAGCTAAACATAACAATATTAATGTCTGTAATTTAAAGTGACTATGTGCCAGACACTAATGGATACTTTATAGGTTTCATCCCATTGAATCACACAATAGCTATCAGTACTTTTGTATTATAGGTGAAGAAGTTGTTGTCCCTTACACCATAAACATACAAATGTAGAGGTAGATATGAATCCAGGTCTGTCTCTTCCAGACCCTTATGAAGAGTATTGAAAATATTATAATGTGTAAACTATTAGAATGCATGGCAATTAGCAAATGAGTCAGTCTAGTGTCATTCTGTTGCTGTGAAATATCATCACCAAGAATTAACTTAGGGGAAAAAAGATTTATTTGGCTTTCACTGAGCTCAAGTAAGGACTTGAAGGGGAAACTGTGAAAGAATGCTACTCGTTGACTAGCTAGCAGGCTCATGTTTAATTATCTTTCTAATATAGCCTAGGACCACATGCCTAGAGAATACTGCCACTCACAGTGGGTGACCCTCCTAAACCAAGTAACAATAAGACAGTTCTCACAGACATACTCATAGGTCTATCTGTGCAGTTGTGACTCTCTTGTCAGGTGACTCTAGGCCATATCAAGTTGACAGTAAAGCTAACTAGGACAGGAGTAGTAATTACTCAGGCTAATGAATTCATTGTCTTAGAGAGCGTAAGCCATAAGATTGAGCATAAGAGCATAAGCATAAGCTATTGCCTGTGCTAGTTTTTACTCTCTCCTGATTAAATAAGAAGACCTTCACAGAAAGACAGCCATGTTCTCCACTGAGATTTCCACCACTCTCATCTCTGGAAGTCAAACTGCTCTTAGTCCAGCTCTTCCTAAGTCATCAAGCTCAGCTATGTCCCCTCATCTCACTCTTTTATCCAACACATGTTATCTGACTGACATGGATTCGCTCAAGCCTTCACTGCTTCCTCCCTACTGCAGATGGCCTCTGTAGTCCAGTCTCTTCATGGTTAGGAGAAATGTGTTTGGAAAGGGATCACTCGGTTATTTTTCTGTAATTCTGTAACCCAGCATTTACTCTAACTCTGACATTCTGCTCCTATACCCATGAGAAATTCATGTACATGTTCACAAAATGCCACATGCTACAATGTGTGTAGCACCTGCTTCTAAGAGGTGAATTTTGAAAACCATCTAAATGCTCAAATATTCAATAGAAGAAAAAAAAACTGTATCATAGCCATGCATTGGAATACTGTATAGCAAATGAGTATAAATTGAAATATTTATGCAGTGATATATTGTATATCAAATAAAGCTTGCCTGAGGATCAGAGGACAGAGCCAGCCACTAGATTAAACATAGAGATCAGGCAGTGGTGGTATACACCTTTAATCCTAGCACTCTGGAGTCAGAGATCCCTCTGGATCTCTGTTAGTTCAAAGCCACCCTGGACTACAGGAGATTGATTCATTCTAGGAGAGAAACAGAGCCAGGCAGTGGTAGCACACACCTTTAACCCCAGTACTTGGGAGTTACATGCATTTAATCCCAGCACTTGAGATCTCATGCCTTTGCTGCCAGTATTTGGGAAGCACACCTGCCATTAATTCCAGCACTAGGAAGGAAAGTGAAATGGCTGGGCAGAGAAAGGTATATAAGGCGTGAGGAGACAGGGACTAGAAGCCCTTTCAGCTGAGGACTCAGAGACATTCAGTCAGAGGATTCATGGAGTTGGCAGGATAAGAAGTGGCTGCGGCTTGTTCCTTTGTCTCTCTGATCTTTCAGCATTTTCCCCAATATCTGGTTCTGGGTTTTTATTATAAGACTATTTAGGATTCATGCAACATACTTATAAGCAAAATATTTTTATATACAAGAAGTCCAAACTCTTAAAGTTTAAAGTCATGGAAAACTAAGCTAGTCTGCTAGAAGTTGAAACTGTAGTTTAAGAGACTGAATGTAGGAGCATCATGTTCTGACACTAACCCATTTGTCCATCTGCATTCTGGGAAAGTTGTGGGTGGAGTCACACAAATGTTTACAAAATGCATTTACTTTACATATCATGTGTCAGTAAGAAATACAAAAGAAAAGAATTGAGGCTCATGTTTTTCCATTGATGTTAATGTCTTACCTCCCTCCTGTGAGTGCTCACTTCAACACCATGTAGAACTACTTGGACCCCATTTAAAGTGACTGACATCACTTCCTCTGGAAGTCCTCTCTGACCCCACCTCATGCTTAATCTCACTTTTTCTGTGAAACATACCACCACACACCAATATTGCAACATTACACTTCTCTCCCTTCCTCCCTCTGCCCCTTCATTTTCTCATTTTATTAGAGACCAGTACAACTCATGTTCCTATTTCAAATCATAGACCACCCAGAAGGAGAAATACCTTGAGGTCCAGTGCATGATGCACAGTGACAATAAGCAGGAAAGTATGGCTGAAAGAAGACTTAGTAACATGAAGTGTGAATAGAATGTTAACCTTCTCATACAGACATGTCCAGTCGGTGGACCCAGTACCATTCCTCATTTCTCCATCTCCATTTTCATTTCACAACACAATAAATACCTGCTTTTACCCTAATGAGAGATATTAAAACCAGAGTTTGATTTGTCAATGACAGCAAATGAAATTTTCTTTTTACTGTTTGCCTTCAAAATGGCCCTGACAATTTTTACTGAGCTGTTTAGTGTATTGAAAGTAATTGATACCATTTAAAGTACAATTTAAATTCCTAGTTACATGTCACCCAGCTAAATAACAAAGCATTGGCCTAAGTTCCCATTACTGAAGTTTTTCTAAGATCTACTTTTATCAGAGGTTGAGAATTGGAGAATATAATTTTCTCAAGGTATTGAACTATTTTAAAGCAGTGGTTGTTTCTAGACTGTTCCTTATCATTTCACAGCAACCTGAATGAATTCCTCTCTCCTCTCTTAATATTGTCTTCTCTTTCTGACATTATCTCTTCCCCTCATTAAATATATATGTATTTTGTAGAATGTATGTGTGTGGAGGCAGGTGCATGCATGTGCACCTGTATGCATATGCATAGCTCAGAGGTCAACCTTGGTTGGGGGCCTTCCACCTTACTTTTGAGGCAGGGTCTCTCACTGGCTAAGTGTTTGCCAATTAGACAAGGCTTGCTGACCAATAATCTCAAGAATTTTCCTCCTCCCCATCCCCAGTACTAGGACTATAAGCACATGATACTACACCCAGACACTTTTCTTTTTAATAATTTTGGGGTTATAATATAATTACATTCCCCTCTCTTTCACATGGGTTTCAGAATCAAACATAGGGCTTGATGTTTCAGCAGGGAGCATTTTCCTGACTGAGCCAATCCCATAGACACATATACTTATTGTGTATTCATATTAAATGTAGTCTGCATTTATTAGCAAATGGCTGGAGATTGATTCCATTTTGTGATACTATAACAGAACACAAGATACTGAACAAATTAAAAGAACTATAAGAACTTATAAAAATTTTCTTTGAACACCTCAAAAAAAGCAGAGTTTTATTTCAGTTTTGTTACAGAGGATTTAATTCTTAGCCGCTGGCTCTATTACTTCCAGGTCAAGAGTGAGGCATGCTATCACAGTGGTAGAAACATGTGGCAGAGGCTACGCAGCTCCAGGTGTGGAAAGTACACACATCCCAGGTAGAAGAGTGATACATAGGAATGCTGGACAACATAGAGCCCTGAAGAAAGTGACTTCATAACCTACTTCCTCCCTGTAGTCTCCACAAATAAAATCTTCAAGAACCTTCCCACAGACGCTATGAGCTATGTATTGAAAGATGATCCTGAGAGCCACATTTTATACTCAAAGCAAAATGTGTTACCTCAGCTTCCAAGGGATTATAGCCATGTCATAATAAGAATGAGTTGACTCCTTCTCAATGTGTCCTCTCAGTCTTTATAGTTCCAACACTGTTGAAATGCTCAAATACAAAATTTTTTCTTACCCAAAGAAAACTATTAGCTGTGAGGTTCTACAAAAATAAAAAAAATAACATTATATATGTTCAGTAGAGAGTAGCACAAAATAAACATTCCCAGAAGGAAGAATAAGATTGTGGAAAGGTGCAAAGAGACCAGAGAGAAAGTGAAACTCAGTAAAGCCAACATTAAATCTCATAGTTCCACACTTGGTATCCAAGTCATGAGATGTCATGATATAAGTTACATCAGGCTTGGGTGTATAATTCCTGCCGCCTTGACATTTGCAGCTTACATGGACTTGCTTAGGCTCAGTCAATTCATTGTTAGTGGCTTTCTTCAACAGATGTTCTGGTACTACCTCTCTCCTGAGATCTTCAGCATCACTCCCACAGCTTCATATACATACTGTCAAGATTTCCTTCAAGGTTTGGCTTGTCATACATCACTTGGCCCCCAGTCAATCCTTCAGAATCTGGCTAGAAACCTCCTGATTCCATAACCCTTGTTTCTGCATCACTATGACAATGCCAAGATTGGCCACCACCTTAAGAGGCAAACAGATGCCTTTTATTATAGCAGCAAGGACCTTTTAGAACTTGGGAGTCTGTTCCTGGTGGAAGGAATCCAGAGGAAGCAACTTCCCACACAACCTTGTGCAGCTTTCTGCAGCAGGCCATTATTCCAAGCGAAGTCCAGGAATGAGGGAAATTTAATGGAGAAGCTCCGGATATGAACTATGAGCTCTACTCAGCTGAAGCCTATCTGTATTGGATAAAGCCAGTTTCATCTTCAGATTTACATTGTGGGAAATAGAAACAATGTCACAATTTCTGACTTATTAAAGTTTTCAGAATGTAGTGGGATATATATATATATATATATATAATAAATGTAAGCATCATAATAACAGAAATCATTAGCATTTAATTAAAGATATTATTTTACTTGGAAAAAGATAAACATGGCAGAATATTAACACAGAACTCAAATTTCTACCTGATTTCTAAATTGGATCTTTTATTATAATTTGTTGCATCCATCTTAGTTGGTCATTCCCACAGTTAATTGGAATAATCATGTAATTAATTTGACCTGTAACAAAATCTATTGTATAATCTTTATTCTTGTAATACATTAAGGTTTTTCCTCTCCTTTCATGACCTTTGTCTCTCATGGCGAGGTTTCCTACCATTTTCTGAGCATTTGCTGTGGCCCATGCCCTCCACTAGGCAATTTGTCCATTGAATTTTATCATTAAGATCATAAGATAAAGTCTATATGATTATTATGCTCATTTTATAGGAGAAGCCAATGATATTACTATCATTTAAACACTTGGTCCAAGGTTACACAATTCATAAGTAGCAGAGCAAAAGTTTAAACTTAAGTCATTCTGAGTTCACAATGTGCCTTCTCTCTCTGGGATGTATGTGTCTGAGACCAGGCCATACTTTCTATTATTAGCTAGCTCAGTGCCTCCATAGAGGTAAATATATAAGAATCCATGAAAATTAGAGAGAAAACAATAGGATTTTAAAAGTAAATAAATAAATATATATATTCATCTTGGAAGGTTAAATAATTAAGAAATTATATGGTCAATATATTTAAAAAATATTACTATTAGGCCAAACAGGTTTTTCCAAGCAGGAAGTTTTGGTTGGAGATTTCAAGGTGAGCTGTACATTAATATCATAGAGCTTGTACACAATATCAGTATGTTTCATGCTTGCAAACATAATTCACTTTTTAGGGGAACATTTTCTTAAGTTTTAGAAAAGTTTAATAGAAATCTTTATTATTAGAAATCTATTTGAAAGTAATTAACAGGGGATTCAGAGGAGGCTCAGTGGTTAAGAGTGCTTGCTGCTCCTGAGAGATCGTATTTTCAATACCCACAACTTCCTGTAGCTTCAACTCCAAAGGAGCTGACACCTTATGCTGGCCTCCATGGGTAGCTTCCTCCATGCATACCCCATACACATATGTTTTAAAGAAAATTATTAACAAGTCACACTTTCATATAGTAAAATGGATCATTTTTTTCCTGATAAGTGAGCAATTTCTCTAGTTTAGGCATTTTCTAAACAGACCCTAATTTTATACCATGCCAAGTCTGAAAATGCTCAAATGATCAGTATGATTTAGATATGATTCCCCACTCCCAATTGCAATGTTATTGAAATGCAGGAAGTATGAGATGGACCTTTTGAAGACTGAATCTTCAAGAATAAAATCACCTCATTGTGTTTATTATGAACACGAGCTCAGCCCCCTCCTGCTAAGTCTCTCCATGTGACACCATCATTTTATAGGGCACACGAGGAAGCTCTACCTTCAAATGTAGACTTTCAAGGTGGTCCTCACATAAATGTCCCCCATTAGGTATCACTTGAAGGATTGGGGCTTCTTTGGGATGTTCTGAAAACTTTAGGAGCTGGTGAGCAACTGGAGGAAATAGACCAATGTGGGTGTCTTTTTTTTTTTTTTTTTTTTTATGGACTCTATCTGGTCAAGGGATTTTGCCTGTACTGCTCTCTCTTTCCTATCTACCAGAATGAAAAGTGTCACTTCTGCCAGACTCTTCCATCACACTAATGTGAGTCTCACCACAGTCCCAGGAACAATGGAGCTGACCATGACGTCAACCTCTGAATGGCCAGATTAAACCAGTTTCAGTTTTTTACGTCAAGTATTTGGTCATAATGGTGATGAAAGTAACACACAAAACCAGGGCCGGAGAAATATGGCCATTGCTCTAGTTAAACATGACCATGAGGAAATTAAGACTTGGAAACTGATTTGCAGGAGAAATTTGGAAGGGATTCAATGTGGGTTGGAAAGTCTAGGTACTAGGAGCACAGCTAAATAAATAGTTCTCATGGGAACAAACAAACTAGAATGTCAAGAACAAAGTGGACAGAAAAGTCTAGCTCATGGGGCTTCAGATGGAAATGAGGACTCATTGATCATTGGACTAGAGAACGTTTATGTTAAGGGAAGGAAAAGAAACTATCTACATAGTTTAAGGCCCTGATACTGAAGAAGGGTGAGTTTAAATGGAGTTTAGCATTGAGGCCATTGCATGGCTATTGTTTACTGGTATTTTTTTTCCAGTTTTAAGTGAAAACAGGGAACAAAAAGCAAAGCAGGGTAACTTGCACAACACACAGGTGATTCAGAAAGTCCTGTATAAAGTTGGAGCTAAGGAAGGTGTGCTGCTGAGATATCAGGGCCATTAAAAAGGAGCCAGGTTCTTTGGAACGAGACAACAGAAAAGGTGACTCCTTGAGATCTTATCGTTTATAGATATGAAGTAATGAAAGAGTAAAGTCATAGGAAAGGCCCTCCTTCTAAAGAGAACATGTACAGTAGAAAATGCAGGGCTGCATAGTGTGCTGTTTCTCAGCCTTGCCCTTGTCAGGCTTGAGTGTCCAGGCTTTCACTGCAACTCTGGCTCAAAGCAACCCAGCTAAAGGTGTAGCGGGTAGCAGACTTTGTCATCATCAACATCATGCTGGTTTTGTAATAATACAGAATGGAGGAGCTTTGGGATTGTGGTGGGGGTGAGGTTTCACCAAGATTTTCACACACAAAAAAAAAATCATAAGGATCCAGGCAAAATATGACCGTGACAGTCCCTGCAATCAGACATGGAAAGCATGATATATGAAGTGGTGAGACAGAAGCTTCATTTGAAACCCTAGGAGGTTTCATATACCAGGAACATGAACATCTGCTGACGACCACCTAACAGAGAGACCATGTGTGCTACAGAAGGCCAGGACAGCTGTCCAAGCCTGTTGGACACACCCTGGGAGCTGTACATGGAACTATTATATCGAATGCTTGTCTTCAGTTTTGCCCTGGCCCCTTCTCTCCTTTCTATGTCCAATCATTTCCTTTCCATATGGGAATGTTTAGTCATTGCTGCTGTATGTTGGAAGTATATAACTCATTCTGCATTTTTTTCTAAGTCCTCATAGCCAAGAGCTGCTCGGAGCTTAAACAGAGACTTTCTATTTGGTCTCTTGGATAATGCTGGAATTTTTAAAGACGAGGTGACTCATGGGCGATATACTACATTATATTGTATTTAAAGTATTATTTTGCATGAACCTCTGTGATGACAGGGTGGAATATTGTGTTTAAGGGGAAGTGTTTGGGTCAAGTTGACTAGTCATAGACTTGGGTTAGCTGATCTGATAGACAGCTAAGAGACTAGTGAAGCATATACCTTTGCATATGCCTGTGAAGGTCTTTCCAGAGACAACTATATCATGAAAGTTGGCCTAAAGAAAGCTTTAATCACTGCAACAATCCAAACTTTCAGTATTCTACTGAGCGTAGTACATCTTCAGATAATTTGAATATCTGCAGCAAGTGGACCACTGGGCCTATGTCCTTGTGGCTTGTGTGTTTCATGTGACTGTTTCTGTTACTGCATCACTGTTTCCTGTCTGCCTTGAGCAGAACAGTGTCTCACACTTTAGAATTCTGCCACCATGGTAGTTTTTTCTCAATGGGATCCCGGAAAAAAAAGAAGTACCAAACCTTGCGCTAACACTTCTTTGGTGGACTAAAACTTCTGAAACAATGAGCTAAAGGAAGCCTTTCTTCTCTTAATTTTTTTCTCTCAGGTATTAGTGGCAGTGCAGATAAACCTAAAGCACATATGAAGCTTGTGGAAGCGCAAGACTGGCAGTTAATGCTGGTAGAACGGGAAGTGGTTTAGTCACCTTAAAAAGGGCTATTTTATAAAATACTGGCTCTATATTTAAAATTCATTTGATTTTGAGCAGAGCCCTTAAAAATTAACATTTGAAAAGACAGAAGCTGTTTTAGGTTAAAAAAAAAAAGTAGAATGTTCAGATCACATAATTCTTATGTATTTAAATTTTTATCCATCCATCCATCCATTCATTTATATATTGGAGGATAAGGGCTTATCACGTGAATCTGGAGGTCAGAAGATAGCTTGCAAGAGTCAGTAGTTTCCTTCTACCCTGTGGGTGTGAGTCTCGGGGTTGGCAGAAATGTCCTTTAGATAAAGAGCTAAGAACAATGAAGACAAAGTTTTCTATATTTCAGACATCCCTGCTGTCACTTCCTGCTTGTGGAGATCTTGGCTTGGATGTCTTCTCTTCACATAGAATTCCTAGTGTAGTGTTATACAATAAGTCTCAAGCCCTTGCTCTGTCATGAGCTTTATCATGCTATACTTTGTTTTCATAACATTGTCAGTGTATAGTCATGGTATTGAGTATGTTTTACTATTTTTCCAAGAAAAAAAACAACACCAATGAGTGTAGACACATTGTTCCAAGTCTTCTTTTCATGGTATCATCAGAGCTAGTGCAATCTCTGGCATAGTACTGACTCATTCAATATTGTGTGAGTGGATAAGAGTACTAGAAACAAAAAATACTAACCAACAAATATTTCGGTCTCTCTGTTGTACATCCTGGGTAGCAAGGGGTTTAGGGGCCAATTAATGAACTAGAACCTCACCAGCCTTTTTCCATGCAGAGTACCTCATGGATCACAAATTCTTTCTAACAAGATCATTTGAAGTCAAATTCCACAAGGCAGTTTAAATATTATTTATGGATGCAATGTCCCAGGCTTATAAGTAAGTCCCCTATAGGCCTCTCTTTAGATTGACTTTTCACTGTAGTTTTGCTGGATATTCTTGTCAATAAAAAAAAGCAAACCAACAGGAAAAGAATTCAACTTGCACGTTAGTAAGACTTGTTTAATTTTCTGTCATAATTCTGGCTCCCAAAAAAAATTCCACTGAGATTTATGTAGGTCACTACTGAGACACTTTACACTGAATACAATTATTGGAATAAAACAGAAAAATTCCTCATTAGTGTGGAAAGGTATGCTTGAGCACTCACAGGTTCTCTAATGCTTGGGGAGCAATGCAAATATGGATACCTACCAGGTGGGTTTGATGCATCATGCTCAAATTTGTGTCAGGCATCATCCCCTTGGCTCTCTGGAGGCCATTGCTGGGGATTTCTCTTACATTTTGGAAAAGCAAGGACAATTGTCCTAGGCTTCAATCGACAGCATGTATAGGAAATGAGGGAATTATGACACTTCCTGCTTAATTGGAGTCTAGCAGTGATAGCTTGGTCCCAGGTAATTCAAATAAGGTTACAGTCACTTCTATTTTCTGTAGAGGATAAATAAAAGGACACAGTGCTCTCATAGCAACTCATCCAAATGCACCACTGTTGATACTAAAGTGCATTCCTACCATCTCATAGCCAATTCCCGACTGCTGCCAATCTGCAGTTAAGAGAGACAACTGAGCTTAATCACCTTTTAATACCAGAATACTCCAAATGCCTGAAGAGATAAAAATAAAAGAACACTGTCTATGGATTGAAGGCATTCTCCCTTTGCATCTACCACAGCACTTTCTAAGGTAGGCATTACTAGTGAGATGCTCTAATCCTGAACCAAGGGACCCAAAGACAGGTCCAGCAATCTCTAGGGTAAATGGTTTTATCACAGGGTAAGATGTTGAGGTGATTTGAATAAGAACAGCCCCCATAAGCTAATGGATTTGAATGCTTGGTCACCAGGCAGTGTGTGTCACTGAGGGTGAGTTTTGAGCTTTCAAAAGCCCATACTAAGCCCAGAGTCTCTCTCCTTCTGCTGCCTATGGATCCAGACGTAGAACTCTCAGCTACCATATCTACCTACATGCTGCCATGCTCTGTGCCATGTGGATGGCACTAAACCTCTAAAACTGTAAACAAGCCCCAATTACACACTTTCTTTTATAAGAGTTGCCATGGCCCGGTGGTGGTGGTGGTGGCACATGCCTTTAATCCCAGCACTTAGGAGACAGAGGCAGGTGGATCTCTATGATTTCAAAGCCACTCTGGTCTACAGAGTGAGTTCTAGGACAGCCAGGACTGCTTCACCCTGCTTGAAATAAACCAAAAATAAAAAAGAAGAAGAAGAAAAATAGTTGCCGTGGTCATGATATCTCTTCACAGCAATAGTACAGAGACTAAGACGAAAGGAAATGGAAGAACTCAAGCCCCACCATCTACCATCATAGTGATTGTTTTCCTTTTGCACAAACACTAACTAATAAAATTCTAGATTTGAGGGATGTGAACATTGTTTATACCTATTGGGCCAGAACACATTCCAAAAATGTGTTCCTGCTCAAAATTTCATATGAACAACAAAATTTTCAACAGTCAATATTGTGGGAAAATGTGGCAGGCTTTCTTGGACCACCAGCTCCAAATCATGACACAGAGAGTTGTTATTAATTATGACTGCTTGGCCTTAGCTTAGGCTTGTTTCTAGGTAGCTTTATTTTTAACCTAAATTAACCCATTTCTATTAATCTATTTGCTGCCCCAAAGCTCGTTTACCTCATCTAAGTACTGTCCATTCTATTTTCCGGCTTCCTCCATGTCTGTCTGGCTCCTCTTTTCTCTCTTCCCACCAGCTCTGCCTATCCTGCCTCTGCCTAGTTATTGGCTATTCAGCTTTTTATTAGACCAATCAGGTGCCTCAGGCAGGCAAAGTGAAACAGTAATGCATCTTTACATAGTTAAATGCAGCATAAAGAAATGCAACACATCTTTATATAGTTAAACAATTATTCTGCAATACAAATAAATGTAACACATCTTTACTTAGTTAAACAAATATTCTATTCCACAACAGGAACAGAAGAGATTCATTGCCCCCTAAAACACACACACACACACACACACACACACACACACACACACACACACACACACACACACGATTTTCCTTTCTACAAATAATGATTAGAAAATAATGATAAGGATGTGGAAGACAGTTGTAGAGTTTGGTCTGTTTGTGGGGACCCCTAGCAGTGGGACCAGGATCTGTCTCTGGCACATGACCTGACTTTTTGGAACCTATTCCCTATGGTGGGATACCTTGCTCAGCTTTGATGCTGGGGGGGAGAGGGGCTTAGTTCTGCCTCAACTTGATATGCCATGACTTGTTGACTCGAATGGGAGGCCTTACCCTTCCTGAGGAGTGGACAGGAGGGGTAGAAAGAAGGTGGGAGAGGGGATGGGAGGAGAGGAAGGAGAGGAAACTGTTTTTAGTACGTAAAATAAATTTTAAAAATTAATAAAAAATGATAACTGCATTTGAAAAACAATATAACTTTCAAACTCACTATTAATTTTCTTCCCTGTTCTCTTTCTGGAGGTCTGACTTCCTGCACATGTTATATTTTTTATTCTTCATATATTAACACTCTTCTTTAAAGTTGAAAGGAGTCATTTTAGAACATCAACCTAAAACTGTTAACTCTAATACTTCCCCAATCACAGTCCAATATGTTTTATAAGACTTTCTTTTCTTTTTAATTATGAGAAATAAATCCCTCATGTATTAGGCAATTCAAACAACTGAAGACAGTTTGGGGAGATCATTAAGATGACAAAGCTTTGATCTGCTCCACAAAGCAGAATTCTCTAAGTGGCTTTAGGCATGATGACTAGAAATCAGGATGATCACACTGTAGGCTACTTGCATTTTAGCTCTCAATGCATGGGTTGAAAGGTTGACTAAGCCAGTGACTTTCTATGGAACTTCAGGAAACTCCTCTACTTTTCTTACTATCATTTTTCCAATCTGACAATTGACTCAATAATTTTGTACCAGGAGGGTTTTTTGTTTTGTTTTGTTTTGTTTTTAGCTTTCTAAAAATGATTAAAGATGATGAAGAATGCAACTCTTGTACAAGGTCTAGGACAACAATACACATATGTTACATTCTCCATCTCTCTTTCTCTAGTTAAGTTAAGGAACAGGTAGTGGCACAGCTTTAGAATTGGATTATTTTCTAACCAAATAAAAGCCTTTCCACCATCCCAGATCCATTCTACCATGCTTTCTAGAGACAGAATGGTGCATTTATCCAATAAACACATAACACATGCTCTTGATTCCTGGTTGCATTCTCTCATTCTCTCTCTCTCTTTCTCTTTCCCTCTCTTTCTTTCTTTCTTTCTTTCTTTCTTTCTCTCTTTCTTTCTTTCTTTCTTTCTTTCTTTCTCTCTCTCTCTCCCTCTCTCTCTCTCTCTCTATCTCTCTATCTCTCTCTCTCTCTCTCTCTCTCTCTCACACACACACACACACACACACAAACA
Source organism: Peromyscus leucopus (assembly GCF_004664715.2). Classification (NCBI taxonomy): domain Eukaryota; kingdom Metazoa; phylum Chordata; class Mammalia; order Rodentia; family Cricetidae; genus Peromyscus; species Peromyscus leucopus. The sequence goes on from NC_051073.1 coordinate 49,406,123, forward strand.
CACACTCACATGCAAAGGCTCATTTTCTTTCCTTAAGGGATAATAACCTATACAGGAAGGTTTATTTATCCTATAATGAAAGCCCCGCTAAGGGATTCGCAAATACATACAGGGGAAGATAGTTTTTAAATAAGAGGTTGCAATATAGTAGTAGAATTAAACAAATAACCATAGCTTATAATGTAAAAGTGACTACATACATGTATATGTATATATGTGAATATATTCATTTATTCATCAGTATATAATTACCCCATAAAATATGTTAATTCTTATGTTGATTTTTCAGTCTATTTTCAGTACTACTGTGTATTTCCTCTCCCTCTAGGAGTTAGGCAACATCTTCTGTTCAACTTTTTGTCCTTATAAAAAGTCAGTCATCTGTGTGACTAATTGCTGAGACTGAATTTCTTTGGTTTCAAATATCTCCAGTAATCTCTGTTTGAACTTTATCTTATGTATGAGGCTTGTTCTGATATAAATACACCATACATTTCAATGCAAATTGTGTGTGTAAACACTATGAACACAGACACAGATTAACTTACACTATATCCAGGACATTAACTGGCATGCAGTAGGTGTGAAATGTGCATTAGCTGCTGAATTAACTGCAGGTGGCATCAGGAGATATAACATGAAAGGTAATTCATTGCAAAGCTCCTAGTAATTGCCATCATTTCATGACTTAAAAGTGCTCCTGAGGCTGGTGAGATGACCCAGTGGTTAGGAGCATACACAGTTTTTGCAAAGGACAAGAGTGAGTTTGATTCCCAACATTCACATAAGGTGGTTCACAACTGCCTGTACTTCCATCTCTAGGGCACATAATCCACCATGAAGAGATACTTTCTCTCTACTTAGGAGACACTTCACTCAAAAATTCCAAAAGATGTTTCAAATTTTGTTTAACATCAACCTGTTGATATTTTAGTGGAAGTTATATTAATGCCATTTAGAATTTATAAATGAAGGAATGGTAAGTTATTAGGTAACACATCAGGACATAGCATGTAATGATGTGCTGAGATACATAGAAAGAGATAAAACATAATTTGAGAAGCCCTGGGAACTTCAGCAAGGAAGCAAACCATGACCTGGGTCTGGAATATAGCTAACAAGCTGAACTCTACATTCTCTTCTCTGCTTGTCATTTGATTAGGTGATTGTTGCTTTAATCTGTCTTATACGTTGAGTTTTTGCCTGAAATGTATTATGCAACTGAGAACAGGTGGACTATTTAACCTGGAATATTCCCTTCTATAAAGTATATATACTTTGAGTTATGAAACACTGGGAAATTAAACTTGCCAATAACTTAAGATATCAGAAAGTAACAAAATAAGTTGACTAGAGAAGCAACTTTAGCAATGTACTTGTGATATTAAGACATTTTAAGGCTGACTAATCATTGACAGATCAAAAAGAAAGAGATTAATTAGAAAGTGTTCATAGTAATTAAAGAAGGAAACAAGAACACAAATAACAGTGGTCACTACTGGACTGAAAGTAATAGTTTGGACACTGGACATCTAGTAGAGAGTAGCTTTTTAAAAGTTATGTCTTCTATAAGATATGATGGAGCTGAATATTAGAGCACACTCTCAGCACATGTGAAGCACTTGTCTCCTTGACTGATAATCAGAAAATAATACCCATGCCAGTGCTCAAGAGAAAAGACATGAATAACAACAATTTCTAAGTTTTCAGCCAGGATTGCCAGAGGGCTGCTGATATCACTTTCAAAAAGAATTAGTGTGCAACAAGGGACCAGTTGGAAGGAACAGCTCATATAAGAGGTGTGCAGGATTTCAGACCACAGGAGCTATATCAACTCAAGTGCTCAGAAAGACTAAGGTAGTTTAAAGGAGGTAGGGGTTGGGAGTCTGGGTCTTTAAAAGGGTTGAGCGTCTGAGACACATTCTACTGAATTCAGTTATAGGTTCATTACATCCTCGCTCAGCTGATCAGTTGGTGAAATACTTGGAGTTGAAAAAAAAACCGCATTCACACAGAAAGTTCCATGAAGAATTGTTCCTACAGCACCAGCGAAGGGGAAAATTGGTGTTTTGACTTGTTCATGTGATTGACAGTTATGAATATTGGCTTTGCTCAGATAAAATGAAAAAAATCTGTGACTTCCAAAACAGTAGCCAAGTACGGTTTGTTGGGTTCATCCATAATCCTTAAATTGAGTTTCTCTTCCTAAAGGAACCACACTTCTTCCTCAGGATGCCTTCATGCAATAATGGAGCATATTACCTTGCTCCACCTTCTGTGGGTTTAATTTTGTTTTAACAATACCTAGTTTGGGAATTATCCTGTGGTATTTCTTGTTTTTGAATATTCACTGAGTCTTTTTATGCAAAAATTATAAACTCCTCAGAGAGACTCATGTAATTTGTTGCCATGGATAATTGTTTCTAAATAAACTGAGGGTGGTTAAGTGGATGAGAACAGATGGAAATAAATTGATGGAAGCTGACTATTGTGCCTCTTGGCTCCCCTTTATGTGTTACCTGCAGCATATCTTTGTCTTGTCAGGCCTGACATTTTATGCACTTGAACTTTAACAATGTCAGCCTGATTCCTACTTAGAACCTGCATACAACTGTGCTCCTGAGCAGAGCCCTTCCTTCTTTCAATCCGGCCAGAATCACATCAGGGAACTGCAGCATAAGCACAGTCCTCTAAGCTTCAGTGAATGGAAGGACTCCTATGCTAGTACATCTCAACACATCCATGTTTACCTAACCTCCACTGCAACTAGAGGTATGCTCTCTTAAGTGTGCTCATCTACCTTTATTTCATATATGAGGAAACAGAAGCCAAGGAGGAGAAAATGATTCAGCATATTTCATAGTCATTTATTCATTAAAAACAAAGTCCACAATTTTATATTAAATGACAGCTACAGACAGACATTGTTCTAGACAGAGATTCAAGAGCATTGTGTCATAGTCTCTGCTCTTGGAAAGCTCACACACCAGAGTTGAAAAAAGAAAAAAAAATCAACAAGACTTTAAAAAACAACATGATATTTCTGAATGTAACCAAAAATAGGTACTTTTCTTTCTTTCCTTCTTTCTTTCTTTCTTTCTTTCTTTCTTTCTTTCTTTCTTTCTTTCTTTCTTTCTTTCTTTCTTTCTTTCTTTCTTTCTTTTTCTTCTTTTTTAACCTAAGGAGTTCCAAGAATAATGTAACAGAAAAGAGAGATAAAACGTAAACACACCTCATACAAAAATAACTCCTGGCCACCCCTGCTGACTGGGTAGGCCAGGTTACCTGGGTCCCGTGATACAGAAAGTTGGGGTGCCTCTGTGGGGGTGTACCCACTCCAAATAACTCAGTACATTCCACGGACTGGGCCCCCGTGTCTGGGCAGGACAGAAGACAAGCCTCCAGGTTATGTCCTACCTTCCCCAGGCCCAGGCAGGGAGGATTATAGGGATCCCACTGGCCAGTGGGTTGTCTGAGAAGGTCAGAACAGGGTCAGGGAGACACACGGGTGGAGGGCAGGTGGTATGTGGGGAAATGACTTGTTTGGGACAACAATTTATACTTCAAGAACAATCTTCCTCGTTTTTGGCTTGTTCCGCATTTTCTCCCTGGCCAATTTCATCTCTGTTTCTGTAAGCCCCAGGGTCTCTTAGCCATAGCCTCCTCTTCTGGGGAGAGATAGGCGAGGCTAGAGGAGAAGCAGGCTTAGCAGGGTCCAGTGTCAACAGGGGCCTACGTACCACGGGCCTGAGGTTTGAGGTAGACGGTTTCTTTCACACTTGGGAAAGTGGCTTTTGTTTTGTTTTGTTTTGTTTTGTTTTTTTCTTTTCTTTTTTTTTTCTCCTTTTTCTTTTATCCAGGGCAAGAAAATAGCAGAAGGTAAACTTTTTTTTAAAGAAAAAAAGGGGGGATAAATGCATTCCTTAAAATCCCTGACCCCAAATCCTCTCGGGACTGCCCACCCTGAACTTTAGATAATTAGCTGATAAAGGTAGAATTTGTGGCGTTTTATTAGGGAACTAGAGTCTTGTCCAAGTGGACTTGGGAAGGGCAGTCTGTCCCTTCTCCCAAATGATAGGTGGCTTTCGGGGCTCTTCCCACTCTGAGGCAGAACCCTCTGCCCCATTCTCCTTTGCTCAGAGTGGCTGTGGGGAGAGGGACTGGCCACCTCCTTGGCCTGGCTTGGGTTTGTCACAGTCTATTCATTTTAACTGAATAAAAGTACTGTTGCCAAAGTGAAAAAAAAAAAAAAACATGATAAGCCTGCACTAGAATGATACTGAGATTTTGTGAGAAGGCCACTTGATTCCCTCGTAAAGGGTAGAAAACTAGTTTTCAATACCTTTTAATTATGACTTGAAGAAGAATAAATACTTGAATACTTTGAAGAGAATAAACAGCTATCCAATCAAACACATCTCTGGAAACTCCAATTTCCCCAAATGAATGCTTATAAGGATCCTGCATGTTTTAAACATTGTGGTAGATATTCTAGTATACTGGGAAAATAAAATACCCAAACTCCTGCCTTCAAAAACCTATGATTTTGTTGATTACAACAACCAAAATATATGAATCAACTAGAAAGCCATGCAAAAAAAGATGACTCAAAGATTAAGATTATTATAAGTAATAAAACATAACTCTTCAGGGCTTCCCAACAGTCTTTGATGAAGAGAGGAATTAACTGGGGCTTGGCAGGTGATGAGGTAGTAAAGCTGAGGATTTTTATCTTCTCTTGATGTTACCCCAGGTTCTGGGTGGACAACACTTCCAATGTTAATTCTGAAAACATTACTTTATTTTGCTGATTCTTTTGGAAGCACTGTGTTTTCTCATCTCAACTTCTGAATTGAAATATTTTGTGTAAAACCAATAACATGAGCACTAATCTCCACTACTTATAAATATGTTCGAATTTAAAAATAGAATCTGTCCAGATGCGGTGAGGTTAGCATGAGGTCATACTAAACTATTTAGCATGGGCCCTAATCCAGTGATAAATGTCTTTCTTTAGTAGGAGAACCTCAGAACGAAGATGATGTAAAGGCACACAAGGAGATGAGGAAGAAGGAATGGAGTGATTCATCTACAAGCTAAGGAATGCCAAGGGCTTCTAAAAGAAATGGATAGCTAAATTTTTCTATAAAGTATTCAGAAACAACATGACCCTGATATCTGATTACCTGCATCTTGCCTCCAGAGATTTGAGAAAATAAATTTGGTACAATAGGCTTGTGGTTCGCGCGCGCACGTGTGTGTGTGTGTGTGTGTGTGTGTGTGTGTGTGTGTGTGTGTATGTGTGTGTGTGTGTGTGTGTGTGTGTGTGTGTATCTGTGCCTGCATGTATATCTGTGTCTGTGGGTGTCTCTGTGTACCTCTCTGTGCGTAACAGTCAAAGGAAATGAATATACAAACTCAGAATATGGCTTCTGTATCCAATTTGCAACTATAAATTCACTGAGTAATGAATAGATGATTGTTACAAATATCAAGTGAGGTAACAAGGTAAAAAATTCAAAATTGAGTGGAAGATTATCCAAAGTAGTTGTTTCAGTTATCAACTTCTAGATGGCGAAATCAGGACTTTAGTAACAGCAGACTGAAAAAGAACATTAAGGACCTAGAATGCATCTATGTGGTGTGTGTATATATGAGTGTGTGTGTGTGTATGTGTGTGTGTGTGTGTGTGTGTGTATGTGTGTGTGTCCTGTGTCCAAGTATTGAAGAAGTATGTATTGACGTGGAAGGCAGCACTGTGGACATTCTGACAACTTGGTAGTTAGATCAGACATTCATGGCATTTGACCAGTTTTCTTAAGTCTCTACTCCACCATCATGATCCAAGCCACTGTAACTGGCTACCTGCCATACTGATTGAAGTAATTCACTTCCTTTCTTATATCCCCCACAGAAAAGATACTGGCAACCTTTGGAGCATTTTGCTATCAAAGTAATCTACATTACTTCTCAGGTTGTTTAAACCCTCCTACTAGTACCGTTCTATAGCAAATGAAGGGATGGTACTTCTTTCAGGCCACAGAGCTGGTGTCAGCTCCCTTTCTGAGCTCCTGTTCTACTCACACAGACTTCGTACTCTTTTATGGAAATGTTCCTATCACGCACTATGCACCCTACAACTTATCCATCACCCCTTAAAGCCTGTGCTCAGTTGTTTCCCAGACCATACACCCAAAAATAACAGTCTCTGCATTCCCCAGCCCTTTCTTGTTTTTTTTCTCCTTCAAGTAGATCACATCCCATTTACTGGCTTAATTTGCTTATTGCCTGTTTCTTTCCCAGTGGATGTAAAGTTCATTAGGGCAGGATTTTCCATCTGTTCTATTGACTCCTACAGTTTATTGCCTAGAATAGTGCCTGTCATGATGGTCACTCAATACATATTTGCTCAATGACAGGAGAAGGATATTTATTTATCCTAGCACATTTAGTAGCAAAATATTGGAAATACCCTGCATGTTCAGCAATTTAATGGCAAGTTGGAAATTCTACTTTTCAATAGATTATTGTATACCTATAAATGATTTACTATATTAACTGTATCATCTATATAAATGACCTACGAAGGTGAAAATGAGCTTGTTTCCTGTAGAGCAATTATGTCAAAATTAGCTATAAGTCTAGATTACAAAAAAGGAAAAATGTTTCATAGAGATAATTGGTAAATTTGTGTTAAGTTGTTACTATGATAAATTTTGAAAATAGTAAAATTTAGGTTTATTGCCATACTGAAACAGACACACACACACACACACACACACACACACACACACACACACACATCTGGAATGTAGATTAATTAGAGAATGGAATGGTGTGTAGCATGAATTGTTAGAAGGTCTTATTAATAAAAAACAAACCTGGAGCCAGGTATTGAGGTGAATGCTGGAAAATCAGACAGACAGAACAGGCCACAGCTAACCTCACGTTGTCAATTCCTCAGCTGATCCTGTTTTCTCAGACTGGAGGCCTCTGAGTCCTCTTCCAAATGAATCTTAGGTGAACTGCTGCTAAACGCCTAAAAGCTTAACCAGCTCTAGTTCCTAGTTTTCATGCCTTATATAACTTTCTGCTTTCTGCCATCACTTCCTGGGATTAAAGGTGTGAGTCACCATGCCTCGCTGTTTCTAGTGTGGCTTTGAACTCAGAGATTCAGACAGATCTCTGCCTCCCAAGTGATAGGATTAAAGGTATGTGTGCCACCAATTTCTGGTCTCTATGTCTGTCTATCTATCGGCTGTTCTGTTCTCTGAACCCAGATAAGTTTATTAAGGTGCATAATATATTGGGGGACACAATATCACCACAATGGTGAGAAAAGAACCCCCAATAGTGGGAGAGAGTGGGAGGGGCTCCGAGGAAGGAACATCTGATACTGATGTTTTTATGGAATACAGACAGAGACAATGGGAAAATAAGTAAGCAGACTCTTCAAAATGAAATAGATGAAAAGAATAAAGAAAAAGGAATTCTCTCTTACCTTGACATAGTTAAATTGTAGGTGGTCCCAGTGCCTACATGTTCCTTCATCCCCAGAGAAATGGCATGACTGGGAGGTGGAGGAATATTCAATGTTGGGCTAGTGGGAGGCCTTTGGGTTATTGAGATCAAGACCTTGAAGGAGACTGTGAGACTCAGGCCCCCTTTTATTCTCATTGTCCTTCTGGATCACAATGATATGAGGTTTCTGTCTCACTGCACAGTCCCAAATACAATGATGTCAACCAGTAGTGGAAGGCAACTTCTAAAATCATGATTCAAAACAAACCCTTATTTTTGTAAGCTGTTGTGCTCTAGTAAGAGAAAGGTTACTAATACATGCTTAGTAGAGTTTTAAAATCTAACTTCATTCTGATGATTAAAAATAATGGCATTAACCTTTCAAGGCAGGAAATGGCATTGATTTACTCAAGAAACATTGATGACATATCCTCTCTTTCATGGGGGTGATTATTTAAACTATTACAAAGTTTAAGTTTACTCTGCAAATTATGGAAACAAGAGTTTCTCTATTGGTTCAAAAGTAGGGAAATGTCATTATGCTGATTAACACATGCTCTGAATTTTAATAGGGTTAGAGAAACTTTAGACTTTGAAACACAATCATATATAATGAAGCATAAATATAAACAAGGAAGCCCAGACCTTTTACATAAAACTCTTCTTATGAAGAAAAACAATAGTGTCTGATAAGGAAAAGCTGATATATTACTATATCACCAAAAGGTGAATGTCCCAAATTCAGATGATTGTTTTCTGTCTTTGCTATAACTGCTTTTATAGCCCCAGCCTTTTCTGAGTCTACAGTGCCCAACAGTTCTGTATTAACATTGTTCTGAAGAACCCAGGCTTAATCCTTAGACCAACAAAATCCTTAGGAAGAGGAAAAATGGATAGATAGATAGATAGATAGATAGATAGATAGATAGATAGATAGATAGATCTAGCAAGCAAGCAAACTATGTGCACCTGGAAGGACAGAAGATCTGTCTGCAGAGCAAAACATTGTACGACTGTGGAAAGGGCTCCCCTGAACATGAAGATGGAAAGATAAGAGAGGGCCCCTGAAAGCATGAGGGATGGGTGGAGACTATGGATATGAGATGCTTCAGTTATGCCTGGTTTATTTAATCAACAGACTTGTAGTGAAGAATACACAAGAAACTTAATTTGTTGTATGCAAATGGAGTGAGCAAATATAAAAAAAAATAGAAAAGTGAGAGAAAGAATGAATTGAAAAGTAAGAAGAACAGAGAAGTAGCCGGGCAGTGGTGGTGCATGCCTTTAATCCCAGCACTTGGGAGGCAGAGCCAGGCAGATCTCCGAGAGTTCGAGGCCAGTCTGGTCTATAGAGAGAGATCCAAGACAGGCATCAAAACTACACAGAAAAACCCTGTCTCAAAAAAAAAAAAAAAAAAAAAAGAGCAGAGAAGTAAACCGAAAGAAAATATATCAAGAAATATACCTGAATGTGAAAAAATGATAAAAGAAAAAAAGTGAACTAATCATAATCAAATAATTGAGAAGAATTAATAAAGGAAATACAATGAATAAAGATGGTTACCTGAAACGGAAATCAAGAGAAGAGAACTCAACTGACAGAAAATGACTCATTCACCAAACAGCACATCCAGGAGTCCCAGGAACTCTCAAGGCAAACATGCAAAAGGAAGGAAGTATTTGACCCGAGGAGGCAAGAGATGCTAGCTGTAAGATATGTAATATAAACTACTGATCTTTAGAGCATCTTGTGTCCTTTGTTCCTATAAGACTTGGTTGTAATGAGTAATGCTGAAAGGCTAGTTCACTGCTATAAATCTCTATTTTACTGTCAACATAATGTGACATTTTAGTAGAATGTAAAGGGTATTGTTGCTCAACCACTAGACTGAGGCAGTACCAGCACTTGGGACTCCTGCATAAACAAAGGGGAATCTAATATAAGACCAAAGTTTAGACTATAGACTACAAAAATCATCCTCCAACTCATTTCTAAGCAAGCTCTTTCCACCAAATCCTACAAGAATAAGGCAAGTGCCCAGCGGAGGCTAGTTGCATTATTTTCCACATTTGTTCTATCAAATCTCACTATCACATCACAGAAGCAGAGCTCTCTGAGCCTGTTCTGATCCACTAATCAGTCTACTCATATGGTCTCTGATAATTCAAATTTGTTTGGAGCTTTTAACTTGACCATGATGATGCTGGTCCATGATTGGATTCAGAAGTGCCCAATAGATCAGTTAAGTACATCTCTGAGTGTGTCAGAGAGGATATTTTCAGAGGTGGCTACGTAAGGGGAAATCCACCCTGAACAGAAGTTGCATTTATCCTACGTCTAGATAGAGTGGGAAAGAAAGTTCTCAGTCGTACTCTCTCTCTCTCTCTTTCCTCCTCTTTTTCTCCCTCTGTCTCTCTTCCTTTCTTCCTTCCTCTCCCTCTCTCCTCTGTTTCCTGGTGGCTTTGGTATTGGTTACTGCCATACCCTATTTACCAAGACAAACTGAAGCCTTTGAACCTGTGAACCAAACTAAATACTCCTTCAACTGGATTGCTTCTCTCATGTATCTGTCATAGAAATAAAAACTCTAGCAATGCCTTAAACAAAAGGCCACTTCATATTTTTAAAGATTATTAAATCCTGAGGCAGATATGAAGGAATTCATCAAACCTCTTAGGAAAGGCATTACCATTATTATATTGAAAAATTAATTAATGTTTAAAAACTATAGCCTAAAGATGTTACATCTCCAATGGAGGTTACAAAACTTATCTTAAAAAGAATTATGGAGATTGCTCATCATTAAAAGTGCACTTTGTGATACTGAATTGTTTTTGTAAAATATCAAAGTTAGTGAAATTTATTTTTATATATTTACTACAATTTAAATGACTAAAGATAAATAAAACATTTTATATAGTACAACAAGATATAGAGAGGATAACATGGTTAGATTATAATAAATTTGACATAAATTCAAATTGCAAACACTAAGCAACTGTCCTAAAGCAATGATTTTTGCATTTGTAAATACCTTAAAATTAGGCAATGTAGGGAACTGTGAATGCAGTAAAATGGTTACCTAGGAGATCAACATTTTGTGAAACAAAATAGGACCTGTGCCTAGACACTCTTAACTTATAGTGCTTTGGTAAAAGAACATCCGCCAGATTCCAAACCTTAAAATTACTGAATTTTGCTGTTTGTCAATGAGCCCCAAGTGCTGTAAATTGTATTCATGTACATTTTATGGTGCTGTAGTGGGTAGCCATTTCAGCTTTGATCTGGAAGTTCCAACCCCCATTGAGGCTTCGGTAACAAGGTGGGGCCGAGAGAGGACCCTGAAGACCCGAGATCCAGAAGCGCCAGCTCTCTTGGTTCCTGGACCCTGGACGCTGGAGGTAGACTGAGCAGAGTTCTCCAGAGAACACCTCAGGACTGTGCTACAACTTTCCCAGACCCTGTTACCTAGCCCTTCACTTGTAAGTTACCCCACAAAATAAACCTCCCTTTTAACTACATGGAGTGGCCATAATAATTTCACCAATATGGTGTACTATTATCTTTCTGCAGCTCCTCTAATCCCTTTGTTGCTGACTTCTAACCTCCAAGTTCTTTCTAATTCTAACTGAGAATCCATATCAGTGGCTAGAACACCTTTTTGCTTTCTCTTTGGCCATCAATGTGCTGGGAGTCAGCTTAAAGTCACTATTATTTAAAGGAACATAATCTCTCAAAGACTTAGGTTGGCAAAAATGTCTCTGAGGCTAAAGTGAAAAGAGAAAAATCCCATACTGAATTAAAAGCAAATGGGTGTGTTTTACATGGTGAAACGCTGGATATTCTCAATATTAGAGGGCTTTATTCTACTTACAATCAGGAAAATGGTAATCATAACTGAGGCAGAATTTTACAGGAAGGATAAAAACCAGTATCTGACTTGCTTTCCCTTCACCTTTCAAGATGTCCTTCCTGGAATGGTCCAAGGAGTATCAACAAGAACACCTGTGTAGAGAGAGATAAGGCCTGAGCAAAAGAACAACTCCTCCTCCATCCTGTGGATGGTTAAGAAGCAGGATCTGGTACTATTTGTTGATCTCTTCACAATGGGTGCACTTAAATTATAAGTCCTTGTTTTCATCCCTTTAGTCATGCCGATTATCAGCACTTTAAGGAATGTAGGACCATGAGAATATAGCATCAGTGTTTGAGGTGAATGCTACAGAAGCAAATAGAAGGTGTAAAACCCAGCCTAGCTGCTTTAGTGAAAGGATTGCTAATCTACAAGCCTAAGGAAGGGTTGAGCTGGGACTGTTCCCTGCTTTGAACCCTAATATAAAAGCACCAGATAAGTAGTTACACTCTCCTGATAATTTGGGTTGTCAAATAAATCTGAGATATTTTAATTTCAACAAGGATATTTTTACTTTCATAGGTTGGCAAGTAATTAAACATTCTCAACATGCTATGAAATCTATATTCCATATGCCCTCTGGATATATTCAGACAACAGGTCTTAGAGTGGTGAACATTGCTTTTTACATCAATGATAGAACATAGAAAGAGGGACTGAGAAGGAGGGATAAGAGATACAATATTTGGACAGCCGTTAACAGAGTGGGTGTTTGATAAGGAAAAGCTCCTGAAGGGGAAGTTTCAGGGCTGTTTTCTGTGTTATTTTGATGATGAATTCACTCTATTTATAAATAAAAACACCTCTAGTATTATAAAGTTTGATTTGACTTAGATTTTTTAACATAATAACATGCTAATATTTGCTTCAAAATAAGAGAGAGGAAGCCCAACTATATATGTGTGCCCATATCTATATGTTATAAGTATTGATTTAGGTTTTTGAGACTGTATGTTAGCTTACATACACCGTTTGAGATAAAAAAAAAAAAAAAAAACTTATCTTTCAGTAATGTAATAAGGTCATCAGCAGAGCCACTCGACTACTGTAAGAAAGTGCAATCCCTGGCCTGGATGCTCTTCAGACAGCAGACACATTCAACACAATGGACAAGTACTAAGAGATGGATTGAATACTTTCAAAGCAAGTGTTCTCTGTCCTGCAGGGAACCATGCAAACACACCGCACAACTGTAAATGTTCTGAGATAACCTGTAATAACCCAACATACACGTGACAAAGGCTAGTTCTTTTTCAAAAATATTTTGTTAAATTTTATTAATGAGAACTCCATGCAATGCATTTTGATCATATTCACATCTCTCCAAGATCCATTCTCATCTCCCTACTCAACCAAATTCATGAATCAGTTAAGTTCATTGTATTCAACTGGTATTGTCTAAACGTTCTTGGGTGTAGATAACTAGTCAGGATGCTGAGAATAAGACACTGACATAGCACACACATTACAATAAGCTACCCAGCCTAAGGTATTTCGATATAATAGTCCTGGTGGGCTAAGAGAAATCATCCAAATTTGGAACATATCACTTGAAAACTATTCTTCAGTCAACCTCTATTTAAGGTGCATTACCCAATCAACTTATTAAAAATCTAGGCCATGCTTTAGACTGAATGTTTGTGTGCCTTCAAAGTTCAAATGTTCAGATATATCTCCCCAATCATGGTATTTGAAGTCAGTGCTGTTAAGAGTTAACTAGGTCATAAGGATAGAGACCCAGTGAACAGCATTGGGGACTTTACAAGAAGATTCCAGAGGGCTCTGTTATATTCCAGTGAGGATGTAAATAAGCCACAACCTTGAGGGATATCTGCCACAACAGGAGACATGCAAGAGTACTTAATTTGGACTGTGTATTCTTCATAGCTGAGAAAGTTTAATGTTATTTAGGCTGCCAGTTGGTCATGTTTTGTTATGGCCACCTGGGCTACTGGAACAGATTCCTTTATTTCAGATGCTGATTTTCCTCAATGAAACTGTTAAATTGGAGGTTGGGTATTCTATAGTAAGTACACCTTGTAAACGTTGCATTTCATCTTACCTTAAATGGGATATTATCATTTTGTTCAATGAAAGGAGATTTGGAAGTCAACAAAGCCAAGTTTAGATTGTGATTCTACTGCTTACTAATTATGTGGGATTGGATACTTTATTTAATCTATGAATAGAATTCTAGCACTCTGAACTGACAATTTTATTGCCTAATAGAACTGTTAAATAAAAATAAGACTTGTAAAGCAGTTAACACAGAGGAAACCTGGAAATCTACTTTTGTCTTTGCTTCTAAATAGGAACCTATGCTTAACTCTACCCAAATTGATTTCTGGAATATCCTTAAGTATCTGTGAGGGAATAAGTTTTCCCTAAGGGCAATTACTAATTCAAGAAGAGGCAGCTAGAGATTTAAGAAGTTTATCAGATCTTCTAACAGGACCAAGGTTCTGAAGCAACAATATAAACCATTTGCTCTCTCGGACTACACATGTGGAGTTCACTTTGAAACTATCGGCATCAAGTCCGAACCATTAGAAATGATACACTAGAAGAAAGGTTGAACCAGAAGTAGATAAGCCCTAGAACCAAAAAGCACTGGATTCTCTTTCTCTCTGGAGGAGCAGGTCATCATCCCAAGTTACAAATTGCTTCTATAATTTTTACATAAAGTATCCAGTAGCAATTAGGAATAGTCACACTTTTGAAGAATGAAAACAATTTAAAAGAAAATAAAGTAGGCTGAAGGGTTAGCAGACAAAACTAAGTTCCTTGGAAATGCTTCAGGCTCTTCTAGTCTCACTTCATGGGCATGTAACCTGGTATTTTATGTTTTTCCCACTGTGTTCATAATACCTGCTAGAAACAACGAAAGCATTTGTGTTCTGGTTTCAGAAGGGTTGACTCATGACTTTGTACCAGGCACTCAGATAGGACATTGTGGCCATAGCAAGTTTTCACTACACGTATAATGTAGAAAAGGAGGGACATGTAAATATTCAGGTGGTTTGTCTTTTTACCTATTTTATTCTTTCCAAAATACCAATCCATGGGATTGTCCAGTCCACATTCAAGATGGGTCTACACATAAGTTAGTCTTCTCTGGACATATCCCCACAGACACATCCATAGATGTGCCTCACCAATTTCCTCGGTAACTCTAAATTTAATCAAGTTAACAGTGAAGACTAGTCATCATACCCGATCAGTTACTATACCAGTTAGATTGTCAACTAACTTGATGCAACCTAGAGTCACCTGAAAAAAGAGAATCTCAATTATAGAATTGTCTTGATCTATTAGCCTATAAACACATGTGTGAGACATTTCTTTATTGCTAATTGATGTAGGACTCACTGTGATCCATTATATCCCTTGACAGGTGGGCCTGAACTATATCTTAAAAGCTGGTGAGACATGAGCCTGTAAACAAGCCAGTAAAGCAGTGTTCCTCTACAGTTTCTGCCTCATTTCCTATGGAGTGCCTGCCCTGATTTTTCTCAATTATGAACTGTGACCTGGAAGTGTAAGATGAGATAAACCTTATCCTTCCCTGACTTGCTTTTGGTCATGGTGTTTATCATAGCAATAAAAGACAAACCATAACAGTCAGTTGTTATGTACAGGGACTCGGCTTAGTTCAGAGATCTACACTTGCCAACTTTAATAAAAAGTTTTAAACAACTTTCTGGTATACCCATTTTACAGTAGATTCCTTTTCCTGCTTTTAAGATTAATGAAGACACACTAGAAATGTGTGATCAGGGGTTAACTGTTCCCCCACTACAAAGACAAGACATTGCCCTTTACACTACCCAATGTCCCATGAATAATCAAATTTTCCAGTTGGGCTGTAGTGATTGGGCATCAATCCCAGCCCTTTGTATCAGGTTTGTTCCTCTGTTGTGGTCAGGAGTTTTTCCTCTGGCTCACATAGTTCCTTCATGTGTTCATGAAGATCAGTATTTTCCCAAATATTCAACAGGACCTGTAGAGTCCCAGATTCTCTCTCTAAGCATTTGTCCCCTTTCCAGAACTTTCTATTACAAATTTAAGAGTTTCCCTGGGATACCCTCTAGCATCATTCTCTGTAAATTCTTTGAAAGTAGTAAACAACAGGAATCATTTGGCCCCCTCATTTGTTCCCCACAGAGGTAAATGCCCTCTGTTGCTCTGTGTCCTATGTACTGAAAGTATTTTGTCATATCTTGTCTCATTTTGTTGTACTACTATTCCACACAAAGTGATTTATCCCATCCTGTTACCCTATCTTGGTTAGCAGGAGTAATCTAACAACATTTTTTGTCACAATCCAAGATTCTGACATCCCTAATATTGATCAACACTAAACTAGAGACATCAATTATGATATTTCCACACAAAGAAACACTATTGCAGAAATAAAGATCTATAGCACATAGCCACCTCCAACTACAAGAATAAATCTCACAATGTTGAACATAAGAAATAAGACATAAAATAATGCAGTAATGGAAGCTGGAAGATTCAAAACAAAACAAAACAAAAAAACCTTCTTAGACTTCAAGCAGTGCTCATCTTTGGAAAGAATGGAGGAAGAGTCAAGATGTCAGGAAACATCTTATCATGTTTATTTGTCTTGATACTGTAGTAGTTATGTATGGTATCTTTATGATAATTACTAAAAGTTTAATGGCTTTTTCTGTATTCATTAGGAAGTATAAAACAAATGTTGTTTAAATTGTGGGGGCCCACAAAGACTCTATAGTATGGCTTTATTGCATATTGACTCAAGCTCAAAGAGTCTGAGTTTGTTTTGCCCCGCAAGGCTACATAATAGGATGTTTTGGCCAAAAGCATCATTACCAGGTGTCTTATCCTTCAAGGCCTAATTTCAGGATGCTTTGCCATAAGGCTTGGCTACAAGATGTTTTGAGAATTAAGGAAGTGTTTACAGTTGTCTGTACTTTGACATTGAGAGGAGGGAGACTTTTACCTCTCCCCTTGCTGGTGTATAAAAAGCCCATGAGGAATAAACTTGTGGCAACTACGGTATTGACCCAGACCCCTCAGGATGCTATTCTGTGTCTCTGTCTTTTTCTTACATTTCTATTTTCCTATCTGTTATTTCTTAATCCTCACTCCTCCTTTAAAGAACTGTTCAGTAGTTAGGTGGGACCTGAAATAAAATAATAAGATAGTAAAAGGAAATGCTAATAACAAGTAATAGTACACATGATATATACCACAATCACAGAACTCAGATTTATTTATTTATTTATTTTAGATAGTGTCTCATTACTCATATGTATCTCTGGCTGTTCTGGAACTCACTATGTAGACTAGGCTGCCCTCTTCCTCCCAAGTACTGACATTAAAGGTGTATACCACCATACCAAGCTAGAATTCAAAATTCTAACAAGCACACTTGAAAAATACATTTTTCCCAATATGAGTGAAACATCTTTGTGAGAATATCCTAAAATTCCCGAGACATAAACCATATGATGTTTATGAAGCCACGGCACTTTTGACAGGAATATACATTGTTGTAGTATATGTTGTATGTCGAAAACCTCTCTACAACAACAGGTCATCTTTCACCAAACTTTGTCAATGCAGATACTTTCAGAATGTTATTTGAATTTATTCTTTGACAATTCCATACAGTGTATCTTGATCATATCCAACCCAAATCCTCCCTCTTTCCCTGTAACCCTCCAATGCTTCCTCCCATACTTTCACATTCTGATTTTAATGACCCAGTGAGTTCAATTAGTGTTGCCTGCACATGCATGGGTAAGGGGCCACCCACCACAGCATAGAGCACAGGCAGTCTATGAGAAGCCATGCCCACAAATACAAATGATTCCTTCCTCTCCCAGCAGCTACCATCGCCAATATCTGTCAATTGAGAGTTTTAAGCATATTTGTTTGCAATCACTTCCATTCAAATATTTACCGAGTGACTAATGCCTTGAGTTCCAGAGCATTGACAGTTTGCTCGATATGCAGGCTTAGAAGCTTACGGGCACTGTTAAAAATGCATTTTTGTAGTCAATTTACTTCCAATGCCCAGATTTATCTGCATCTGTAGCTTAGGTGGCAGGGCTATTGACTAATAAGAAACATGAGTTCTGGCTTTGTTTAGTTATCAAATCATGTGTGATAATGTCATAGGGAGTAAGTTTTGCCTTCAGGTATTTAAACTGACTTATAAACTGACTAAAAAAAATGAACAAGATAAAATGAACAAGCAAGTCTCAATTATCATCTATCATGGACTTTATATTATCAATCTGTTTGTGTTATCTTCACATACACACACACACACACAGGGAGGGAGGGAGGGAGGGAGGGAGGGAGAGAGAGAGAGAGAGAGAGAGAGAGAGAGAGAGAGAGAGAGAGAGAGAGGTTTTTCTTCTGTTACCCTCAATATGAAGAAAGTCAAGGCCAAATTCCACACTGAAAAAAATAACAAACCAAGCATGGGCTATTATGAACTTCTTAAACTGAACTAGTGTGTTTGAATTCTTTTACAATTTTTCAAAAAATTAATATACAAGCCACACCTTTCTCAAGTCTAGAGAAGCAGTTACTGATATCAGATGAGGGAAGGGCTTGAAGGAAGAGTTCAGAATTGGGTTCTTTACTCAATTCATTTACTAATTTATT
This sequence comes from Peromyscus leucopus, assembly GCF_004664715.2. Taxonomy (NCBI): domain Eukaryota; kingdom Metazoa; phylum Chordata; class Mammalia; order Rodentia; family Cricetidae; genus Peromyscus; species Peromyscus leucopus. The sequence goes on from NC_051073.1 coordinate 49,424,224, forward strand.
TACTGTCTGTGTCACCTTAAGGAATCAATTTCATTGTAAAGGTTATTTGATTGTATTTTTTTTCTTCTGTGAAATGAAAAATAGCCCAAGTGGGCATCTGTCATCAAGCTCCCAGTATTACTCTGATTCAAAGTTTCACTCTCAGAGGCAATGTCCTTATGATTCTGACCCTCGTCTCAAATGTGTTGAAAACAAATGTTAGTTACCTATTCCTTTACCACCACATCTGGAAGAAACAAGACTTTCAGTTTCTAAATTCATTTAGAATCCATATGCTCTCCACAAAGACAGACGATTCATACTCCTGAAGCCTGTTTCCCTAGGTACCTGTCGATCCCCTAAAACTGGAAGACCATACAATGCAAATGTCTTGAAAATGTCCCATAGTCGATAGAGAGGTGTTTCCTGGCATCTGTGCAGAAATACTCTCAGTTTTTCTGTGTCATGAATGGTAGACAGAGGAGGCTGTACTTCCAGGGAGCCTTAATTGCTCACAGAGCTAATGAGTGTAGAAAATTAGGAGCAGATTCCCATGAATACAAACAGCATTTGCCTTAAAATATCAAAACCGGGGTCTGTAGAGATGGCTCAGCAGGTAGCAAGTACTGTGCCAGCATGAGGACCAGAGTTTGAATACTCAGACCTCTCATTAAAAAGCCAGGAGTGGCCACATGCACTCTTAATCCTAGTGTGAGGGTAGAGTGGGGGTGGGACAATAGGATCAAATGGAGCTTGCTGGCCAGCCTAGCTGCAAAGCAGCAAGCTCACAATACAGTAAGAGACACTGTCTCAAGGGACTAAGATAGAGGGCAATAGATGAGGACACTCATTGTCATGTTCTGACCTACACACATGCATGCACCTGCACACATACACCGCACATACCAATAAAAGTAATTATTATCTTTATTATCACCATAACATCTTGACTAAATTGAAACTTGAGATCCTTACTTTTTTTTATTTTAACTCTTTCTAAAAAATATGTTGTACATACAGGAAAGAGATAGAAATAAAGTTTTCTATCTTTCCTTCTGTTTCACTGTCTCTAAATTTCTCATCAACAAAAATAATACTGAATAAAATTATTGCCACTGGCACTGTTGCAGAATGTACATTTGAATCAGAAAATGCAACCTAAAATTAAGCCTACACAGTTTTTGCACAAGCTCAGAAATATGTGAAAATTTCAAAACAAATGTAAGCCTTCATTATCATTAACATCGTCATCTGTCTTTATCTTAAATGAGCTATTTTTAGTTTAATAATCAGCTCTTGGTGATGGTATTTTGACTTGAAGCATTTCATAAAATACATTTTATTAAAAATCACTTAGGATAAGGATAAGACTATTCAGTTAATCACTGTAGTGTGTGGGTATAGATATATACATGTATATTGATTGCATGGTAGCACAGATTGCAGAGAAAATGTGTGAAAGGAAACATTCATTAACTATTTTACGGAACCCGATGTTGCCCTGTGTACCCCAGGAAGAATGTTGGGTTCTGTGTTGTTTACTTTGATGTTGCTGTGACAAAACACCAGGATCAAGGCAACTTACCAATGAAGCTATTTATCTGGGGTCTCATGATTCTATAGGGTTAGAGATCATGACTGTTATGACAAGTGCAATGATAACAGGCAGACAAGCAGGCATGGCACTGAGGAAGTAGCTGAGGACTCACATCCTATGCACAAGCAAGAGGCAGGAGAGGGTGGGCAGTGCTGGAATGGTGCAGGCTTTTGAACTTTCAAAGGCCACTCTCAATGGCACACTTCCTCCAAGGCAACATCTCCTAAACCTTTTCATTCAGTTCCATAAACTGGGGACCAAGGATTCAAATATATGAGCTTATCGGGCTCTGTCTCATTCAAAACACCACAGGCCAGTAGCTACATACTTCCCTAACCCCAATCCATTGGACACTTCAAACTGTAGGATAACAACTTGGAACCATCAGAACAAAATAAATAATTAGTATATACCTTTATAGTTGATTAGGAAACTACAATATTACAAGAGAAATCCTGTGTCCCAAGATATTTTGTTTGAAACAATTTCATTCTCTAAAGACTAAAAACTGTGTCAGCCCAAGCCACTGCTGTTCACACTTCCCTCGAAGTAATCCCCCATCCTAACACAAGAGCCAGGAAAGTGGGGGTGGCTCTGTTGTTGCCTCAGGGGTCCCAGACCCTTGTTCACATACTGCAACCATTTTTAATACAGGCTTTAAAAATTGTTTTCTCTAGGATAACTCAGAGACATGAAACTAGACTACAGTAATAACTGGAAGCCAATTTTTGGAAATTTTAAGATGCAAGTGAAGAAAAATTAAAGAAAAAAAAATAACACAATGTGAAGGAAGCTTAGAACTTGCTCTTTGTGTGTTATTGCTGGGTGGAGATGTAAGAAATAACATTGACCAGCATAATACTAACTGGTATTTGCAAGTAGAAATGAAGTATGAGAATCTATTTGCATGCACATTTACATATATGCATGCATATGTACATATTCAATTATTATTTTATATTTGTTTTTAGAATATGTACATATGACATGCATGTGTTTAAGCTGCACCCCAGGATGTCTGACCACTCAAGTATGCACCCTAGGAAACTACATCTGTCAACCTCGGATGACATGGATATGTTGAATGTCACTCTTGTGATTATGCTCTCAGAGATGGCACAACTGAAGAGAGTTTACAGATTCAGTTCAGTTAATCTAAGTTCATCAGCAGAGTGGAAAAGCCTGACTCAGCCATCCCCACTTGTTTAACCATAGAGCCCAAGTATCCCCTAAAAGGACAATTGTACAAGAATTTCTCCACTCAATCCTAAAAAAAGAATCTGGCATGTTTTTGTCATGTGGCAGGGATAAGCAGACTAGATAAAGAGGCTCCTGGTTTTTATCTGGTAAGGAAGCAGAGACATCAGTCCTGAAAGCCAAAGGAAATGAATTCTGTCCTCAACTAGTGAGTTTGGAAGGGGACCAAGAGATTCTGATTAGCAGGCAACCCTGCTTGAGACCTTAAATGCACATCTGTAAGACCCTGATCAGTGAACTTAGCTCTGCTATATGCAAATTTTGACCTACCAACCAAGCAACCAGAATAATAAATGAATATTATTTTAATTTTATGTTAGTATTAAGCACAGAAAAATGAATTTAAAAAACAGATATTTTAGGATAAATGCTTTTTCAAATTTGTGTGACAATCGCATATGCATGGAAGTCATAAGATAGCTTTCAAAAAATTAGCTCTCTCCTTCTAACATGGGGGATCCAGAGATCAAGCTCAAATAAAAATTATTCTTTGAGATACATAAGGCTACATACATCTACTTCCAAGATTAACATCAGGTTTGGCAGCAAGCACCTATACCCAGTAAGCTGCCTTGCCATATCCATTGAGCTGCCTTGCCTGCTCCCAGATAACTAGTTTCCCCCTCAAGGTCTATTATCAGCTTCTCTCCCTCTTCTATAATAGACCTATTTTCATAAGCAAACTAGACCTTTCACATTTTAATCCTGACATTATCTAGAGAGAGTTGGTCATAGAATTCTCTCCCATTGATCCTAAGGCAGGAACTATAACTAACCGCATCTATCATGAAACCCAGTGACAGTGACTGATCATGCTGAGTGCTGTCTGCACCAGCTCACAGCTCAAACCAGTCCAAGAGAACTCCTCTCCAGGATGGCTTTTCTGTGTGCCAAGAAAAGCCATTTCAGCTTTTTTAGACACTTAAACTGGAATTGTGCCTGTGACTGTTGTCTCTAAATCCCTGATTTCTGACTCTTGGAAGATGTTTGCCTTGGAATAAGAGACAACAAAGCCAATAAGAGAAAAAGGCAGACAGGGATGGGGGATTCCAGCCAGCAACCCAATCCTCAGTTCTCCTCCTTGGTTGGCCTTTTCTCTTTCAATTTTTCCTACTCACTGTGCCTCCTAATAATGATGGCTTTATTGGTTTCTCCAAAGCTGGAGTGTAGATGTGCTGATTTGAATTTTGACACCAAAAGTATGCTATTCGCTACCTTATCTCACCTCACCACAAAATTTCTAATTGGTAGCCATCACTTTTTAGTATGTTACAAAATTTTAACCTGTAGAAAGTAATGTTTGGCTCCTTTCTCTCTTTACAAAAACAACAGAACACAAAAGCTAGGTGTGTTCCGTTTTTTTGTAAAACAAAAGAAGGATAGAAATGGCAGCCAATTTTTAACCAAACAAGATGCAAAAATTGAGACTCAGGTGTATTCAACAGCATTTGCTTTTCACTCTCCACAAGGTTAGGAATATCAATTCTTTTTTTATGCAAAAATTGTAAGTTTATCTACCTGATAATGCATGAAGCCTCTTACATAAGAACTTCAGAATTTCTCTTCCTTCATCTGGGAATGGAGGTTAATACAGACAATGGAATCCAAGGTGGGACTCACCAAAGCAAAATTTCAGAATAGATTGCTGAGACCATGAGATAGCATGGATTCTCTAGTTTGATAATTCTGTGTTTAGCTAGCTGATAATCTACAGGGCATGCCTAACTATCTTATTAGCTCACAGTCCACATTGGTAACAATAAAGCTATGTTTTCAGTTTGTAACCGTTTCATGTGAGTCATGTAACATCCCAGATGTATTGGAACAGAAGCATTAATTAGGACAGAGCTAAGACAGAGTAGATCCAACCTACCCCGGGGCTGGCTGTCCTGAATTCTGTAAGAAGACAGGCTGAGCAATCCAGTAAACAGAATTTCTCTTTGGTCTCTCCACAGCTCCTGGCTCCAGGTTCCTAGCTTAACTTCCTTTGATGGTAGACTGTGGTGTGGAAACATAAGCTGAATAAACACTTTCCTTCCAAAGTTGCTTTGGTCATGGCGTCTCATCACAGAATTTGTAACACTAAGTAAGACAACCACATTGAAATGTTTCAATAAATTATTCTTTACTCATGGGAACTCACAGATACAGGTCATAGAAATCAAAAAATAAAAATGTTTGTTTATTGGAAGAAAGGTGGAGGAGTGGCAGACAGTTAACACTTTTTCCATTCTCTCTTGCATAAGATCTACCTAAGAGAGTAGCATCCTGAGTCCAGGGGTTGTTCCTTCAAGAAAATTATATTTAGTCTGTGCCAGTGACAAAAATGCTGAGCAAAAACATACGTACAAGTAACACACATAAGCAGGTTGTATTCATGGATTTGGGAATATATATTCATGTATATATTCATAAACATGTATATGAAACAATCAATGAAAAAAGAGGCCATGAAGTCCAATAATTTGAAACAGCCTAGATGTCTATCAAATGATGAATGGACATTGAAAATGTGATTCACTAACACAATGGATTACTCAGCTGTTAAGAAAAAAATGAAATTTGCAGTAAATGGATGGAGCTAGAAAAATCATCAAGAATGAGATAACCCAGACCCCAAATGATAAATATTGCATTTTTATTATATGTGAATGATAGTTTTTAAGCTCTCAATATGCATGTTGTAATCTAAATAGACAAAGTGTTTATGTACCTAGTAAGGGACTATGAGGGAGAAGAGTTTCTCTCAAAGAAGGAGAAATGGAATGAAGTACTATGGAAAGATAAACAGAAAACTATAATTAAATGGAGAAGAGGATGAAAAAGAAGAATAAAGGAGAAAATACAGTGAGGGAAACTAACATTAAAGGCCTTTTGAATAAACATAGAAACCTATTAATATAGAAGCTTTCTAAAATATTTGAATATATAAAAAGAATTGAAATGGAATAACCAAATAATAGAGGAAACAACGCTCAACTAGATACCTTATGCCACCAAGTAAAAACTCTAGTGCCAGGAAAGGGTCACATCTCATTGAGCTGTAGGGCAAAGGAACCCCATGGATTACTCTAAACATCACGGGCTATTTGTTGCCTTCCACAACCTGATGGTAAGTCCCTATTGCTGAAGGCACTACATACATATGTCATTGAACACAGAGACATTGAACTGATGCTCAACTAGTAGTTTCATCCCTACTAACTAGTATTCACCGTGCTGGAGTGCACCAGATGAAAAAGGTAGTCATCAGTTATTACCCAACTACAAAACCTGAGACCTATGGCACCAAATTGCCTGCAAGATATACTGGTGTAACAATGGCATAAATATAAGAGTGGTCGATAACTTTGTGACTGATTTAAAAATCACTACATAAAATGCAACCCATACTTGACACCCAATGTGGCCAAGATCCTGGGACCAAATGGGTCTAGGGGAAAATACAATACTATTAATCTACTAAATGAACATAGAAGTAAAATGACTCCTAATGACATTCTGTTATAGCCAAAGATCAGTGCCTCACTCAGCATCTAATCAAAAGTGATTTGTAATTGATATCAGCTGGCAAAGGAAAAAATCAGTTTTCTCCAATGGCGTGTCATTGGGTCTATCAACCACACTCCAGGGCAAGCCCCATACCCATAAGTAGTCAGCCAACATGAAATGAACTCAGTGAGGATTTTGTGGACTTTTTGTTCTGCCTTTTTTGGTTTTAGTAGTTTTTGTCTTAATAGGGTTTTTTTTGTTGTTTATTATAATTTCCATGTTTTTTGTGTTTTTTGAAAGCGAGAGGGGGAGAAAGAAAGAATACAGAGTTGGGTGGGCAAGGAGCTGAGAGGAATTGGGAAAGGGAAAAACCAAGATCAAAATATATTGTATGATAATTTTAAATAAAATAGAATGGTCATGAAATCACAAAAGAACAAAGAAGATTTGAAGGGAGAAAAGGGAATGAATAAATTATATAATTATATTATAATCTCAAAAAATTAAAGAAATATTTTTGAAAGGACAGGAAAATGTTATGCCTAAGTATAGTAATTCAACTTAATAAGTCTTGATTCATATTAATAACTTTATTAATGAAAAATTGTTAACTGACTGATGTGAGAATATGTAAAAACATGAAACATGCTCTCTAGCTTCTAACATAATTGAGGTTAGGAGAGCATATCACATTGTTCTATAAAAACAATGAAAAACTGTTCTTGACTGCATGCTAATAATACACACTGTATAATGTTTGACTCCTTTAGTTTTCTGTGTCTTGATCTATAACATATGGACAATAACCTGCCCAAAGTGAGGATTAAATGGGATAAGGTGTAATTATGAAATACTGCTTTCAAATATACTATTCTCTTTTCCTGTTTTCCCCCAAAGCCGGGCATTGAATGTGAGTATCCAAATCTTTTGAAGTTCAATTATTTTTATGCTGATAAAAGATTATCAGACTAGGTGATCTTTATTGACAAAGATAGGACATAAACTGGAGAGCTTGGAAGAAGGTGATAGCTGGGCTTGGTGGCACATGCCTTTAATTCCAGCACCGGGAGGCAGAGGCAAACTCTTTGAGTTTGAGGCCCACCTGGTCTACATAGTGAGTTCCAGGATGCCCAGAGATACACAGTGATTTCCTATCTCAAAAAAACACACCGAAAAAGAAAAAAAGAAGTGAAGAGACACTTTTGGAAGAAAGTTAAAAAGAGTGGAAGTTAATTTATAATCTGAAATAACTCAATTAGGTACTCAGAAACAGAGTAAGTAGAAAATGTTTCAAGCAATATATTGTGTCCAATAATGAGAAGAAACCTATATACTAAGGACACGTAGGGTTCACTAGGCTTTCTGTCCATATACATAGCAGACCAGCATTTCTATTCCTTCATCATGTAATCCACCATGATCTCAAAAGAAACACAGGACTGAAAAAATAACATGTATATTTTCTTTTTTCTTTCTTTCTTTTTTTTTTGGTTTTTGGTTTTTTGAGACAGGCTTTCTCTGTGTAGCTTTGTGCCTTTCTGGGAACTCGCTTCGGAGACCAGGCTGGCCTCGAACTCACAGAGATCCACCTGCCTCTGCCTCCCGAGTGCTGGGATTAAAGGCGTGTGTCACCACCGACGGGCTATAACATGTATATTTTCAATAGACAAGCCTTTGGTGTGTGTGTGTGTGTGTTGGGGTGGGAGGAGGTAGCCCAGTTCAACTTCTAAACATGTCAACAAACCCATGACACTTCTATCTAAAACTTCTGGAACTGCCAGTGTGTGAAGTTTCCAGAAGGGAAAATACTTAGTCAATATACAGAGAGTACTGTTCCAGCCTTAGTCTTATGTATATAGGAAGATAAAGACATTGGGAATGAATTGGGAGGAAACAGGTGAACATTGTTATCATTTCAAGCTTGGCTGAGCAGAATTAAATAGTAAAACGGCTGCTTGTTTGATGTATGTTGTCAGTTAACAAGTTCATCCGTGTGAGATTTTGTTAGATCGTAAGGTTACTTTAGACAATAGTGGTTCTTGCCAGTTTAGAATTAATTTGAACTTCATATCAAAGGTTATTGGCATACACCACGAATTTCCCTCTCATTATGCTTGTTACATGAAATTACATTGATTAAGACTGCTTGAAACAGTATGAACCAGTATAACTAGACTCTATGTTAGATGAAACAACATTTTTAAAGTAAGAATTTTCTCATGTTATGCCTTAACAAAGAATTCAACATTATTATTTATCTGTTCACTTTTAGTTTGCCCGAAAACGTAAAATTTCAAAAATCAAAAGTAAGAAAAATTTAGAATGGATATGATGGTTAATCTTCATTTTCAACTTGATTTAGAATCATTGCAGAAATACACATCAGTGTGTTTGACAGGGTTTTTTCATTAACTGAAGGGGAAGGCTCATCCTGAATTGGTGTGGCATTATCTCATGGTTTGGGGTCCAGGGCTACATGTTTGTTTGTTTGTTTGTTTAAAAATTTTTCATTTCACATACCAACCACTGCTCCCCCTTCCTCCCCTTCTCCTGCTCCCCCCAATCCCACCCCCATCCACTCCTCCTCATAGGGGGTAAGGCCTCCCTTGAGTATTCAACACAGGCTGGCATACCAAGTTGGGGCAGGACCAAGCCCCTCCCCCAAGAATCAAGGCTGAGTAAAACATCAAACCATAGGCCAAGGGTTCTAAAAAGCCAGTTCATGTACCCGGGATGGGTCCTGGTCCCACTGCCAGGGGACCCACAAGCTTGCTTTTTAAGTAAGCTGAGTGCCATTATTCTTCTCTCTCTGCTTCCTGCCTACAGACACAATGCGACCAAGGACTTCATGCTTCTGCAGCTGTGACTTTCCCCACTATGAAGACCACCATGAAATCATGAGCCACAATCAGCCCTTCCTCTTTCCAGCTGCTTGTGTCAGGTCTTGACTCAAGCATTAAGAGAAATGATTAAAACTGAGAGTCTGTACCCAAGAGCGGGGCGGTTGCTGTAGCAAGTCTCACCAGGTGGTTTATGGGCCTTTGGCCTTGGTTTGCAGAAGAAATGTGAAAGAGTTGTGATAGGTGGGCTAGAACATTATAAGCCACGTTTAATTAGCCATTTTGTTAACAGCTTAGGATGTCAGGATACCAAAAGATGTGCAGACAGTAGAGACCTAGTTCATGAGGTTTCCGGCAGGGAGAAAGAACTCTGCTGAGAACTGGGATTTCATGTTACATTTTGACAAATAATCTTGGTGTATGCTGTCTGTGCCCTGTGAACCTGAGTGATGCTGAGTTCGAAAGTGAAAGACTAATGTGCTTGGTGGGGACATTTTCAAGACGGCGTATTGTTCAGCATGTGGTCTGGTGATTGCTTGGTGTTCTTATTCAGATTTATAATGAAAAAACAGCAGCAAGTAGAGCAGAACACTAAAAAAATATACAGTTTGGTGAAGAAAGGAATGTGAGCAAGTTTTAAGTTGTACAAAAGGAGGACACCAATGAAACATCTCAGATTATTAAAGAGATGAGCCCACTTAAGGTAAAATCTATCACTTCATTCTGGAACAACAGAAAAAGTACCAACAGTGTTTGATTCAACCTATTAAACTCCAATTCCTAAAAACATAAATTTATTTAAATTAAGAGACCCTGAACTGAAAATGTTTAATTAGAAAATGTTAATGAAAAAATAACTAACTAGGCATGTATTTTCTCAGAACAGCTACCAAGGGACAAAAAGATCACCACAGGTATGAAAGAAGGAATCCAGACAACATCTCTGAACTAGAACTTGGCATTATAATCTACTTGGTGTGATTTTTTTTTCAAGCATGAAAAATGCGAGAGTTACAGGGTTATGGATGATTATACCAAAAGGTTCCAGAAAGTCACTGAGACCTAGAAACATGTGACAGGATCAGATTCTCTGTAAGCAATCACTGGGAAGCCACTGCATGAACCTACAAGTATAAAACCTAAGTTAAAATGGTGACGTCAGGATGTTGGAGATATCAGGACCACAAGATTCCTGTCGAACAAAATTGGCCACATAGTGGAAGGAGACCAATAATGAGGCTACATGTGCTTCAGGTATCAAAACCAGAGGGGCAATGCTACTAGAGTATGGATTATTACATCGTGACCTCCAGAAGTGTGAAAATGGATGGAAGGGTTTGATGCTTGCCCTGCTGGGTTTTAGTCTTGTTTTACTACAATTTTCTCTCATGTCTTCACATCCATCTCTTTTCAAGTGGAAATATTTATACTGTGCCATAGCAGAATGGAAATATATAGCTTGCTTTTTACTCTGTAGGGGCTTACTGTTAAGAGATTGTCATGTGTTGGTTGTAGTATTAAGGCAACTCCACATAGTTAAAAGGGAGGTTTATTTTGTGGGGTAACTTACAAGTAAAGGGATAGGTTACAGGCTCCAGGAAAATTGTAGCACAGTCCAGCAGTGTTCTCTGGAAAACTCTGCTCGGTCTACCTCTAGTGTCCAGGATCTGGGAACCAACAGACATCACATCCAGATCTCAGGTCTTAAGGACTCCTGTCTTGGCCCCGCCTTGTAGGCGTGACAGTTACCGAAGCCTCAATGGGGGTAGTATTTCCAGGTCAAAGCTGGAACAGCTACCTACTACAGTCTTGAGTCTCAGAATGAATTTTGGACTTTTAGACAATGTTGGCACTCTTAAACAATTTTAAATTTTTTAAAGATATATTAAGTACATTTTGAATTATGAAATAAAAATGAGAGCAATGGAATGTTATAATTAAAAGTGATGCCTTTGAGTGTCGAGTGGAATTGTAATGGTTCACTGTCAACTTGACTGTATTTATAATCACTATGAGACACATCCTTGGGTGAACCTTTGAGGGTGTTTATAAAAATGTTGAAGTAGAAGGGAAGACACACCCTGAATGTATGCAACACCATCCCATGGTTGGGGTCCAGGACAAAATGAAAAGGAGAAAGTGAGCAAATTTTCTCCTTCCTCTGTTTCCTGACTCTGAACACAATCATGCCATCTGCTTCACTCTCCTCCACGACCTCCCCACCATGATGAACTGGACCCTCAACCTTGAGCTGCAATAATCTCTTTCTCCCTTAAATTACTTTGTCAGATATTCTATTACATTAATAAAAAAGTAACTAACACAACTTGTATCCTACCTACCACTACATATATGGTGACATAGAAATGACTGAGAAAAAAATGGTTTTCTTGAAGTTTTAATATTTTATTCCCCACATGCCTGCATGTATGAGTAATTTACTTCATCTAAAGTGATTTAAGTATACACACACAAATATATATGCATATACAAATATTCATACATATAATATATATATATATATATTATACATACACATACATATATTACTCCTAATGACATTTAAACACAAGTCATTCATTCCCAGTAACAATGAACATCACTGTATACATTATGTATATATACATTCATGGCATTCAGGGGGAAGGTTTCCATTCTTAATTCTATGGCATTTTGACATTTTCTTAAGTTGAACTTTGACTCTGTACAGTTGTGACTATACCAAGAGCTCATCTAATCTTTTCCCCAGTGATTACTGTACTGTTCATGTGGAACATATGCCTCTGAGACACTGGAAAACTGAAGGCTCAGCACTGATGCTCTTTTGAGTAAGGGATGAAAACCTCAGACATTCTTGGCTGAGGCAGAAATAACCACAACCCAAATAACAATTTTGAGTAAAATAATATTTAGAAAGAGTGACACGTGTCTGATCAGATGCTTTCTGCAAATGGCCACAAAGTGCTCAGAACCAATGGAACAGAAAAGGCAGTCTTCCAAAGATGGTCAACAGAAAGAGATATAAAATGTAGCGTGACTGGCTCTAAAGAAACTTAAAAGGGAGAGTCGGGAAAGTCATATAAGAAGTCAGGGCAATAACATGATTGTATGAAAACAAAAACTAGAGGAAGGGAAAACTCAACAAGGAAGAGCGTCTCAGAAGAGTTAGGGTGCCCAAAATGACTATTTACAACATGTCTATGAATGGAAACTGTGGGAACAGGGTCCCAAAGCTGCTTTACACAGATGAGTAAAACCCAGGATTGTTAGAGATGAGGAAGAATATGATCAGATCATTCCTTATTCCTTGAGTGGGAACCAGAAGATAGATAGAAAGCAACGGTAAGAGATCTAAGAAAAGAGAAACGCCATGCCTTTTGTGGGATACTTTTAGGCTATAGAATATTCTAGAGAGGCATCCAACTACAAACATTAAGTATGTGGAAACATGAAAGAAGCTATCCATTCTATATACTAAGAGGAGCAATCTGTAAATTGACGATTAATCCCTAAATATTATAGTCAGTATGATTTCTTAACTCATTAATATGGATTGTAATTTTGATGCTCAGATTGGTAGGTAGGATGTTTATGAAAAAGACGTGTGTCAAGGTGAGACTAACAGGAAAAGAAGGGCAATTCTTCAAGTAACTTGGTAGACTGTGACAGAGCTTCTTGATGTTGCCACTTGTTTGACAACTGGGTATGCGACAGCATGTCTCAAAAGGATTGATATATCCCAAGCACCTCGACATTGAATCTCTCTGAATTCATATTTCAGATATTCTCAATAGACTTCACAGGGATAAGTGACAACCATTTATAAAAGTACAAAGTTTCATAGAATCAATATATTTTTTCTTTTTTCTTTACTTTTATTTATTCTTTGTGGATTTCACCTCATGCATTCTGATCCCACTTATCTCCCTGTCCTCTCACATCTGCCCTCTGACCTTGAAACCCCACCCCCAAACAAAACCAAACACACAAAACAAAAAAAGAAGAAGAATTTTGTCTTGGAAACTATAATGTGGCCTGTTGAGACACAGTTTAAGCTTCAGTCCATTCATCTTTACTTGCAAGTGTTCATTACTACAAGACCTTAGTCTGGCTCGAAGCCTCTGGTTTCTGCTACACCACCAATAATGGTCCCTCACTGGGGCTCCTCTTGGATATCCTGCTGTCATCTTGTGTTGTGGAGATCCTTCTCTTTGGGGTCTATAAGTTTGTCCCCTTCGCATGCTCCAACAGTTCATAGATTCGGTGGATGTTGGGGTGGGCCAACTCTTAGCCTTTGGGCATGGGTGGTAGCTGAATGTTGGAAATGATATTGATGTGTAGAAGAAATCGTTACCCACGTATGAGCTGAAATATTAAGGTTTGTTTCTTAGACCCACCTGAGGTTAGGACACTGCAGAGACCAACTGGCACAGTCACACTCCTAGTAAGCACAGAGCTTGTCAGGTGCTGCATATCTGCCTTGGTAGAGCACCTTCATTTCGTAGACCCTTACACTTTGAAATACACTAAACTACAATAGCAAAACAGCATAGATTATTTAGTTCTATCTTAAGCACATACTTAAGCTAAATATAAAGATAAGCAAACATATAAATGTAGCATTATTAGCCTAAAGGGGGTAAATTACAAGTGATAAATTGAGTTTTCAGGGAATTGTTTCTCTTTAAATAATAAAAGATACAAACCACCGTATTTAAATAACTAAAGAAATCAAATCATTTAGCAATTAAATATCACACTGGAGTCTGTTATACAAAATCCAAAGACACATTTTCATGTTATAAATATTAATAAGCCCAATTTGGCTTCAAATTCTAACATAATCCAATTGGCCAGATGTTTTCTCCTTATCTAAGTGATTTTAATTTTTCTTTTTTTTTTTTTTTGCACAGGTACCATTCTACCATAAAGATGTCTTCAAACATTTTGAGGTTATAACTACAGATTGAAAGATAGCAATAGATGGAATGTAGTGCAAAGTTTGAAACTTTGATTGACTCATGCATACTACAGCTATATTAATAATTGTAGCTAGAGTTTTTCTCTCTGGGTCCCGTCAAGCCCCGGCACTTATAAAATAAACATACAGACACTTATATTATTTAAACTGCTATTCCATTAGCTAAGGCCTACCATTGTCTAGCTCTTACTCTTATACTCAGCCCATTTTTGTTAATCTATATGTCACCTGCCATGCATTCCATGGCTTCACCTGCTGCCTTTACATGATGCTCTCTGGACAGCAGGCTGGCATCTCTTCCTCTCTGGCTTCCTGTTCTCTCAGTTCTCCTCTCTGCTAGTCCCGCCTATACTTCCTGCCTGGCTGGCTACTGGCCAATCATCCACAGCAAATAATCTCCTTCCAGTAGATGTATTCAATGTTGAGAGGGTGTGTGAAACAGTAGGTCAGATAAAAAAAGCAACATAGCACCCAAAGATATTCCATAACCACTCATCCAATGTCATTGCCTCCCTTCAGCCATCAGAGAGAATCACCAGCTTGACTAAAGTTCACACCCACACACATCTGTCCACACACCGTTGAGAAGGAAAAGACTGTTGCTATATAGCTAATGCCTGTGAAAGGATAATGGAGCTTTTAAAACTTTGAGTCAATAGACTGAGTAGATACATTTTCTGTGTCTCCTTCCTCTTCCGACATTATGTGCAGGATTGGTACTTCCTTGTGCACCTGGGGATGTCTCTGTTCATTTAACATCTTCCACTCTATCTTGCATCTTTATTCAGAATAGCATAAATGGGGAATACAGGCTATGCTATAATGGAAAATGTTGTAACCACAGATTAAATATTATTCAGAAGCTGGTTAGGGATGAGAAACAAATGTGTGGCAGAAACCAATTCATACTACAAAGACTTAGAACATCCTTGGAAAAGGTATATTTTATGTGTATGTGTATAATTGTATGTGAGAGCAGGTGCACACGTCACACATATGGAGGTCGGAGGACAAATTCTCTTCTTCCACTATGGATTCTGATCACTGAACTCAGGTCATTGGGCTTGCACAGCTGAGCTGTCTCACTTGCCCAAAATTTCTATTTCCTTTAATCATGCTAGTAATAGTAAAATATCAATTTACTCAGTATTGATTCTCCAGTAATAAATAGGGAAACTGATGTTGAAGTAGACCAGAAGATGGTTGCATGGCGAACGGAAACTAACACAGGCAATGCTAGGAGCAGTTCTTGCCTTCAGGCCACATTTCCCTTCTTGCACGCTTCTGTGTGTGTGCATCATTCTGTCTCCTCTTTCGCTTAACAAGTTTTCCTTTGTTTCTTTCATCCTTAAAATAACCAAAACATCTAGGAAAGTTTTAGAACATGTGTTGTAATTTGTAAGTAGCACATTATGCTCCTTATTCTCCTTTTCAAAAGAGATAACAGCACATTCTCTAAAAAGTTTTGATTTTTATCTTTTATAAAAGAAAGAAAGCGAGTCCAAAGTCCTATAATTTCTTTTCCCTTTTGTGGATCACATCAATGCTAAAATAACTTTCCATCCCTCCCTATAACATAAAACACTCTCTTCTTTGTTGTTACTGGGTTAGAAAAGTCAAAGCATCTCATATGTTTGAATATGTGTATTTAAGCAGCTTACAGTATAAAAGGAAATACAACAGATGTAAGAAAAATGAAGCCATTTATAGCTAATTATGCTTTCTAAACTAACATTTATTTTTAAGCCAATTCTGATGCATTTATCATTATCACCCTGAATATGCAGTAGATAGCAAAAAAGGGGGTGGGCTCTAGGAAGATGAGAAGAAGAAAGAATGAAAGAAACAAACATTAGAGCAGGGGAAGGATTTGAGTGGACAGGAAGGAAGAACAGAAAAGAGGAAAACTTCTTTCCTTGAGAAAGATTAATATCAAGAAGAATTCATGCCGCTTTGAGGGTAAGATGGGCAATTAGCAATTGTTTCCATCTGGCCTGGTGTATGACAAGACTTGGGTCAACAAAATCTCCATTTCAAAGAGATAAAGATTGAAAGCACCACACCAGGTGAGTGGTGGGATACTGAAGAATGCACAGAAACAGAACAGCAACTGAGAAGAAAGCAGTGAGTGAATGTTACTCCTGCCAAGGCCACCTTGTTTGAGGAAGAGAAGTGGAAGCCTCATCCCAAATCAATGTGGGTTCTCCTCTCTGAGTAGTATTGGAGACTGAGCCTTCTAGAGAAGTCTACTCATTATAGTTATCACCAAACAAAAAGAAAAGAGAGATCCAAACCAACAGATGTACAGATTAAAACAAAGAAACACAAGAAAACCTAAAATGTAAAATTATATGATATCTGTCTACATCATAACTCCTAAATTACCAAATCTAATATTGTTGAAATGGCTAAACTATTGAGCAAAAAAGTCAAAAATCTACTTTTCAAAATGATCTATGACTTTAAATAGGGAACAAGAAGATGAATGAAGTAACAAATTCAATTCAGGATATAGAGAAGTAGACCATCAACAAAGAAAAAAATCAGCAAAATGAATGAGAAATATAGAAAACAAATGAAATTTTTCAAAAAACAAAAGTGGAAAGCATTGTCAAAAGACTAGATAAATCAGAAGGGAGAATATTAGAGAAAGATAAGGTTTAGGAAATACTATATTCATATATTAGCAACTAAAAAAAACCAATAAACAGACATAATCACAATTCCAGTCACTCCGGGAAATAAGCCAAGAGAAAGATTCAAGAATATATAGAATTGTAGGGCCAACATAAAAACTAAAGGCAGATAAAACCTACTCAACAAAACTGTAACAACAAATTTCCCAAATCTAAGGAAAGAAATTAGCATCAAAGCAAAACAGGCATTTATTTTAAAAATATTATGGGAGGCCTTACTCTTTTGGAGGAGGGGAGAGGGTAAAGGGGAGAAGGCTGGGGAGAAGCGGGAAGAGGGATGAGAGAGAGGGATCTGTGGTTGGTGTGGAAAATGAATAAAAAAATTCTTAAATAAGAAAGAAATGTAATCTCCAGTGAAGACAAAAAATAAAAAATAATAAATATATTTTATTTACCTTTGAGAATTTCACATGTGTATTAAATATATTATGATTATATCCACTCCCTGCTTTTCCCCTCCAACTGCCCCTGATGTTTTCAACTTCATGTCCTATTTTATTAAAATATCTCATTGTGTTCAAATAGTGCTTCTCATGTGCACACAGGGCATGGAGTCATCCAGTAGAATATAGGCAACCTACCAGTGGCCACAACACCCAAGAAAAATGGCGACCTGACCTCCAGCCACCATAACTACCATTGTCTCCTTAGCTTGGGGAGGACTCTCAGTTGTCTCTCCTGCATTGGTGCTGAATTTTTTTTACTTCTGCAGTTAACCACAGCTTTTGTGAATTCAGAAGCATAATGGCCATGTCATATAAGAAGGCAATATTTCAGAACTCTCCTCACCTTTTTCCAACTCTTACGTTCTTTCAACCTCCTTTTCTGTGCTGTTCTCTGAGTCTTCAAGAGGTATGGAGTGATAGAGATATCTCATTTAGGGCTGAACACCCATAGTTAATAATACTCAGTTGTTCAGCAGATTATGAGGATCTATATTAACTGCTGCCCATTGACAAAACATCCTCTGCCCAAGGTTGAAAGCACCCCGGATCCATGGGTATAAACACAAATACTTGGAAGGTAGTTTGACAATGTAACTATTATCAAAAGAGCAATCGCAGGTTTGTCACAGGACCTATAATTTCTCCAGTAATGAGGTTTTAACCAGATTTACAGTATCAGGTATGAATTTCCTCTTGTGAAGCAGGCCTCTAATTTAATAGAAAGTGGTTAATTACTCCATAACCACTGTGCTACCATGACATCAGTGGGTACATTGTGTTCTTCAGGTTGGTATTGGAGCATGCAAGGTCTAGCTCTGGGTAAGACCACTGACGTCTTTTCTCCCCTAAGCTGTATGGACACTTATCATTTTGTAAGCCAGTCTAAAATGCCATCAGATAAGATGGTAGGACATATGCAGTATGAAAGAAGAAGGTGGGGATGTATTCGGGCTTAAATATTTAACTGGAAATGGGAGATTGGGGAACGAGAAGGCTTGAAGTATGTCAAAGAGCCTCATGAAAACCCACAGGCTTGAAAGCTATTTACAAAAATAATTTGCTAATGGATGAGCTCTGTGTGGACAGACAATTCTATTAGCAGAAGATTTGGATTATTAAATGCAAATTGCAGTGCCAGGCATTAGATTCCCCTTAAAGTGAACAATAAAAAAGAGAGGGATTGGGGGCTGAGCTGATGGCTAAGTGGATAAACATCTGTTGTGAAAGCATGAGGGCTTGACTTCAGCTTACCAGGACTCACAGAAAGCCAGGCACGAAGTGTGTCTGTCATCCTATCACTCACTCTGGAGACATGAAGCAGAGACAGGAGAGCCCAGAGACACTGTGGCCCAGCTAGTCTTGTGTCTGCAGCAGTGGACAGCAAGTGACTCTGTCTCAAACAAGGACCAGCTGCTGAGGTGGTACTCCAATTTCCACACCACATCGGCAACAAGCCTGTCTGTACTCACACACATGAACGTGCACATGCACAGCAATTTACACACATACAAGAGAAAAGAATAAAATTTAAATTGAAAAGTAAAATTTCAAAAGGATTAGGAACTTAATAGGCCAAGGGGCATAAGTCAATGACATAGTGGTTGGCTAGCACACTGGCTTCCACCCCTGTCTCTCTTTATGCACATCTATACATATATATGACCATATACAATTGCATATACATCATTAAACTTTTCAAAGAGCTAGTAATAAAACAAAGACCCAGACATTATCTCATCCCTAGTAAGTCCTCTTTTGTTGTCCCACTCTCTCCTTCACCTTTTACCCTTGGTTACTAATATCTGAACATCAGGTTATTCTCTTCCACTTCTTTTTCTTCCCACAAATGAGAGAAGCACACAAGGATGGAAAACACAGAGGTCGTTCCAGTCAGTTTATAATCCAGTCTGTAGACCTTCCCATCACATCCTCCATCAATGCTGAATTGTAAGCTCACTGCTTTCCAGACACGTTCTTTGTTGAGACACACTCTAGTCTAATTCTTCACTTCTATCTTGCATTTGTATGTTCTTTGTACTAGTTTAACATGCCTTACTATAAACATGCAGTGTCTAGGAGACACTCAGAGTAGAATTTAAAATAGCTTTTGATGACTTCTTTATTCTGAGGTAAGATTCCAGACCTTTCTGAGAGTCACCAACTTATGAAAAGTCAAATAGTGGGCTAAAAAAAATTGAGGCATCTGAATCCTACCGCAAGGTTCCTTCTGCCACACCTCACTATTTGAGCCATTTATTCCTTCTGGAAAAGTTAGTGGTCACACTACATTTTGAAGTTTTACAAAGAATTCTTTGGTCATTTATTAACCTCCTTAGTTGTTATGTTTAATTATCTTATATTTAAATAGAATAGTACACTACAAAATTTTCAGAGTGTTATAAAATCGAATGTTTCAAGTAAGATGTATTTTGAAAGTTTGAGAATTCTAGCATATTCACGATCAAAAATTCAAGTGAAATAATTTTTTCTAGAATCCTGCCAGGCAAAAGTATTGAGCTCATATAATACTGGAGAAAGTAATATACACACACCAGATGTAAGGGGCAACCTTTACTCTTGCAAACTTGGAAAAATTTTAGTGTATGAGCTTCTTTGTCTTGACTGAACAGAAGTTCATTTTCAACCCTGTCATAACAACTGCACTAAGGACCACCAAAATGTATTGTGTACATTTTCTGCACTTTTTGGAACTATGGCAGTCACCAGAGTAATAAGAGAGAGAAAGAAGGCAGGATATATAGAGGAAAATGTATGTTCACATTAGTGGAGGGAATAGACATATAATGTGATATTTAATATAAAACTGATAGAGTAGCCTTGAGGCATGCTGGGGTGTCTAAAGTGCAATGGATTTGTCATTAAGGCACTTAATCTAATCTAAAAATACAGGGAGAAGGGCATCCTGGAGGTTTGCCCCCAGAGAAATCTTAAAGGATAAATAAGAGTTGAAGGGAAACTAAGAAGTACCTTTCAAGCCAATAAAAGTCACAACACTGAGAAAATACGATGTGTGCAGGGAACCATAAGCAAGTTAAAGTGACCAGAGTATAACGTGAAATTTGAGGAATGGGGAAAAGCTTTGAAAACCGGCACTAGCAGGTTCATAGAGATCCTTTCCCTTGACATAAGAGAATTCCCTGGAATTCTTTGCCTAGTTACCTGAAAGTCACTGTGCAGAAAATGTGTCTACATCTTCCCAGCCTTCCATCACCAGTTTCGCCTTTCTAAGGAAAATAAACATCATAGGTTATTCTTTAGCATTCTTTCAAAGACAGCCAGTGTTGCAATGGGTATGTTAGGATCAGGCACAGTGATGCACACCTGTAATCCCCAGCACTCCTGAGACTGAGGATGAGGACTGCGAGTCCATGCCATCCAGTGCTATACATCAAGGACCAGGCCAGCCATGGATATTCTGTCTTATAAAACCAACAAACAAGAAAGCACGTTAAACATTTTTACAATGAGGACTTACTCAGAAAACAATTAAGATACAAGCAAATATAGTTAAGATACTCTCTAAGATCAGTAGTGATTTCTCATTTGTCTCTGCCATACAGTAATGCATTTCAATATGACGGACATAATTTTAACCCTTTATATGTGTCAGTAACAGTGAAAAGTACCAAACTCTTTGGGATTTATTATATATCTCTATATACATGTACATGTACATGCACACACACTACATTAAAGGCTTTTACAAACTATAGAAATACTCGAATGTTTTTAGACAGACACAGAGCAGTAGCCTTCTGCTTCAAATCTCCTTCTAAGACTTATGACTATTTTCAGTCTGTGTAAAATGTAGGTAAATGAATGCAACTCAAATCATACTGAAAGTCCCTGACCTCAAGCCAGCTACAATTTCTTTTTACTCAAATAGGACCTCTGCTTTCAAATTCCCTGCTCCATTTAACACATGTGATCTCAGCTACATAATGTGTTCACTTTTTGGACTCTCCTGTGAAATGTGTCCTTGTTCTTGGCATGCTGGGATAACTAAACAAATTTTCCTTCCAAAAAAATTGCCTTTTTTTCTAAGCTCACTGATTTATTTGAATAGGCATCCATCAACTTTTGAGTTTCCCTCTTTTCAGCTCTGTGTTTATACAACTGGGATGCTCCAATAAAAGAAGAAAATCCAGCAATTATTCTCTCCGGGTTTATGATCAACTTGGGAGACAAGACTAACATTCATGCAACAACTAGAAAACAACTTGAGACAGTATATAATTAAGTGCTGAATGTGATACTGACTGTGAGTGCACAGTTCTTCACTAATTACCAATTGCTTTAAGGAATTAATACTTAACTTTGGGGATTTCAATCACAATTTCCCTATAAGAATTAATTCTTGTAACCACCAATTCAATTCATTTCAAAGAACTCTAAACATACCCTGGTTTAACAAATTATCAGCATTGTTCTAAGAAATGTTTTTTTTTTTTTTTCATTCAGCAATTAATTTGAATCCTGATTGTTCTGACCTCCGGGGCCTTTTGTCGGGGGAGCCTGCATCTCAGACATAATTTAGTTTTTCAAATAGATTTTGGGAGAGGGGGGTAGAAGATACATAGTCCTGGGAGGGGGAACTTTTCAAGTAGGAGTAAGGTATCAAGAAGAACCTTGGATTTAGAGGAATGTGAGCCAACTCTTTCTCCTCTGATAGGAAGTAAACATCAACACTTACTTGACTGATTTCTTTTTCTGTGTCTCCTTTTCTCCTCCCTCCACTTTCTTGTCTTCCCCTCTTGGTGTCTGCCCTGCTCTGGATATCCTTTTCCTGCTCTCCTGTTCTTCAGTCTAGCCAGTAACATCTGCAGCGCTCCCTACTGGCTGCGACCTCAGGAAGAAAGGCACTCTTGATACTGATACCTATGTTATTTGTGTTGGGGACCAGAGATTGAACCAAGGACCTCAAGCATGGTAAGCCTGTGCTCCGCCACTTGGCTACACCGCAGTCTTCTTCCTTGCTTCCTATGCTGCATGCAAGTTGAGACTAGCCCAGGATGCATTACTCTGACCACAGAGCACCTTCTCAGACCATCTTTACACTCCATCCAGCTCCTATCCAGCTCCTAGCAGCGGTAGGGAGATTGCAGCTATGCTTTCCAAAGGATCACAAGCTTTTCAGGGCTTTCTCTCTCAGCTATACCATCCATCTTTCTTCATCATCTCTCTATAACTGGCCTGGTCAATGACCATAGGTCCAAAAGCATATTCAAATCTGATTTTTTTCCTTTTTCTTTAAGAAGCAAGATAGGACTAGAACTATGTCTCAGAGATTTAGAGGAATTTTTGCTCTTGCAGAGGACCCATATGGTGGCTTACAACTGTCCATAAATGTAGTTTTAGGGGATCTAACATCCTCTTCTGGCTTGCACCGAAACCAGGAGAGCAGTGAATACACATACATACATACATACATACATACATACATACATACATACAGGCAAAACATCCATGCATACAAAATAAGTTAGAAATAAATGACAACTAATAACATGTCAGAGCACTTCTCCTTCTGAGTTTCAAGGTTGCTAGAGAGTCCAAATTATAATCACGTTTTGAGCTTCAGTTTTCACTTTTCTAATAGGGAATACTATGCAGTGGGCTTTTGTAAGAATGAATGGTGAGTGTCTTAGTTATGTTTCTATTGCCATGACAAAAAAAAAATTCATGAACAAGAAAACTTATAAAAGACCGCAGTTAACTAGGTTCCCAGTTTCAGAGGGTTAGAGTTCATGTTGTTGCAATAAAGGGACAGTTGAGAGCTCAAATCTGGGTCAACAAGCATGAGGCAGGAGAGAGAGAGAGAGACAGAGAGAGAGAGATGTAAATGGTGTAGGCTTTTGAAACCTCAAGGGCCACCCCCAATAACACACCTCCTCCAACAAGGCCACAGCTCCAGCAAACAATTCCACCAACTGGGAAACAAGCACTCTATGAGCCTATGAGGCCCATTCTCGTTTAAACAACCACAATGAGTAAACACGAGAATGTTTGACAGCTTTTCAAGACTTCAACTTCTTCCTCGGTAAAAATACAGAGAGAAGCATTACATATGTCACAGACTTTATAACAGAATTCAATACGCTGAGTTATGTAAAACACCTAAAAGCATTGTAAATATTAGCCTTGTGTGCCTATGTATGTGGTGTGTATAAAAGTGTGTTTTATGCACATGTTTGCATGGATGGGGATACACTTGTTTGTAGTTATGTGGAGACTAGAGGTGGATTCCAAGTATCTTCCTTGATTGTTCCCACCTTTCCCATTGAACAAAGTCTCTCATTTGAACCCAGAGCTTGCTGATTCAACTAATCTAACCAACCAGCAAAGGATCCCTGTCTCTGCCTCCTGAGCTCTGATGTTATAGACCAGCCATCATGTCTCCCTAACATTAACATGTGTTGGGGATCCAAACTATGGTCCCCATGCTTGTATAGCAAACACTTTTCCCACTGAATTCTCTCTCTAGCTCCTAATATCAGTATCTTGACACAAAGCACTTTACACATACTTGATACTCAATGAAGGGAAGTTCTCATCTTCCTGGCTATTTGGACCTGGTAGAAGATAAAATATTCAGCTACCCACCAGGAAGTATTTTTTCCTATGAATTAATCTTTATTATTCTCTACATTAATCTAATATTTCCATGCTCTAGTGCCATTTCCAGACTCTGGAAATCTGCTTACAGCTGTAGCCACCTCCTATAGGCATATAATCAAGATGGCCAGCATTTCAGGCTACTGAGATGTATGTACAAGCCAGATCTTGATCCTACTCTTGAGTGTGAAAGCATGACAGAGGTTGTCAGCAGAGTAATACTGGTACAGAGACCAGAGGCCATTGAGAATGAAGATCCCCATCAGTCTAACTGGGACTGCACCTCCTGTGTCACTTGGAACATTAGGAAGGTAAGTGTCAGCTTTGCCACTCCTTGGGTTTGTTATTGATGTGTCTACCATGAATGTGAAGATGCCTGCAGAGGCCAGATGAGGGTGCTGGGCCCCCTTACCCCAGAGCTGAAATTATTGGCAGTTGTGATCCACATAACGTGTACTGGGAACCAAAGTGGATCCTTTGAAAGATTAGTGAACATTCTTAACCACTGAGCAATCTCTCCAGTCCTACTCCTTAGAAATTAAAATGAACATATGAGAGGCTGGAGTGATGACTCAGTGGTTAAGAGCACTGGAGCTCAGGACCCAGGTTCAGTCAATCCCTAGTATCCAAGTGGTGGCTAGCAATCACCTATAACTCCAGTACCAGAACATCAGACCTCTCTTCCAACCTCTGAGTGCCCCAAACACATATAGTAAACCATCATACATACAGGCAAAGTAACCATACACTTAAGCATTAAATAATAATAACAATTTTTACATTAATAAAAATGCATTGTTTTTAAAAAATTACATGAAAAAGTGAAGATATGTGTGATTTGTTGAGGGTCATATAGCTTTCCTTACAGAAAGCTACTTCCTCCTGGTCAAACCAATAGAATTTAAGTTCTACCTCTGTGTAGAGTTGAGACGACATTCTAAGCTCCCCAAAATATTAAGTACTTTTGTCTGCTTCTTTTAAAGTTAATCCAGCTGGATCTGTCAATCACTGGGCCAGGCATCTACCTTTCCAGGAAAGCTAGTCCTCCTGAAGCTAAGGAGATGAGAGGAATAAATATTGCCTTAAGGGATTTATCCTCCCTCAAAGCCTCCTCCAAGCACATGCTTACAGAGCTTCCATCAGGTAGCATTGCAGACACTCAGAAAAGCATAGCTTTTCCTTTGCATTCTTTTGTATCCCTTTTTTCTTTCCAATACTGGTCAGAGCCTAGACATGCTTTCCCTGATGTTCTGGGGTTTCACACTTGTTTTCTGAAACTCTTCCCTGACTTTTACCATGTGGCTGCTTGTCTGCCAGTTAGCTGCTTGCCTATCTCTGTTCCTGAATTTGCCTTGTTTCCTGGTCAGTACTGCAATAACTTCGCTTTCTCTCTTTCTATTCCCCGTCTCCGTTTTCCTGGAATCTGCCAGGATTTACAGCTTCACTACCCTCTTGTTTTTCCTCTCAATCTCTACTAAAATTTTCCTCAAGTGTCCTCCGTTGTCTGTTTCTCAATCTGTTTAATAGTAAGACTAAGAATTCAAAAGAAGGAAGCCTAGTTTTCCTAGGAATTGTAAGTTCTGTGGTCTTATAATTCTGAGAAAGAAGTACAGAGAATATTCTGAACAGATCGTCAAAAACACAAAATGTTGACCAAAATGGGGGTGGAGCGGGTTCTAATATTAAAACTATTTTTGCAGTAGACTGTGTGCTCTGGGGCTGCAGTCTGCCTAGCTCAAGTGTTTTGATGTGATGTTCTATGAAGGTAGAAGAGGCAAACTGAAGGTATTCTGCATTGAACTTGAAAATAATTGAAAGAGGTCAAATTTCATAAAGGGCAGACGTCTGAAACCTTAAAAACTATAGTTATTACATTTTTAGTACCTCTTTGTTTACAAAGAAAGATAATTCTACTCTTTAAAGTACAAAACTTGGACAATTCAAAGCTGTTTCATCTGTAGTGTACCAGACCCCAGTCACGTTTGTAAACCAGGAACCCTTCACAACCCCCTTATACACCTAAGACCAGAGTACAATTCACTCATTCTTTTCCTTTCACGAAAGAGCAGGGTGGTTTATTTAACAGGTACCCTGACCTTCAGATTCCTCAACTGCCTTCTGAAGTTTACCTTCAAAAAAGTTAATGATTGGCAAGGTTCTGGCTCTCAAAGAGAGGCCAAAAGTCATTTTGTTCTAATGCCCTGGCTGATAAAAGAAGCAGGAGAAAAATGGCAATTTTATTCTAACAATTCTTGTTATGTTTATCACTACTTTTACTACTAGTAGTAGTGTATGTGAGTGTGTGTGTGCCTGTGTCTGTGTCTGTACATGTGTGTGTGTGCTGTAAACATGTGTGTAAAGGAAGCATGGCACAGCATGAATGTGGAAGACAGAGGACAACTCTGTGGAGTTGATTCTCTCCTCCCACATTTATGTGGGTTCCAGTGATTAAACACTGACTTTCCAGCCTGCACTGTTGGGCTACAAACACCTTTACCTGTTGGGTTATCTCATATGCCTCAAATTTCTTCATTCTCTAGAATGACACGGGTAACTGTAAGGTACCACGCAAAATGTTACAGAAGTTGCTACAATGCAGGGGGAAATGGGAATGAAGAGGCAAGAGTAAATTCTTAAGACCTATGAAGAAACATTCTTCACAATTAATGCTCGACTCTTTCTAACGATGAGCTCGGGTGTACATTAAAATACAGTTGGAGAGAAAAACTAATCAAATATTCTGCTCTCTTACTGAGCCTAGAGTTTTAAAAGCTGCCCAGGTAGTATCCAGACAGGAAAAATTCCAAACGGATCTATGTGCTTTAGAACTATGACCTCATGGTACCCCCTTTTATGTCCAGATCCAGTCTGCAGCTGGAGTAGAACAGGAGCAGAGTCCACACATGTACTTAAGTGGAGAGATAAAAGGGGTAGAGAAGAAAGGGAGGTAAGGCAATGGGAACTTAAGGAACATTCAAGGAAAGCTCCTAGGCTGTCAGAATATCTTTCAATTTATGGAACCATTTGGAAAATGACAGATTTACTTGCATGTGACTTTGAAAATATGTTCTTTTCCTTTTTTCTTTTCTGTCCTTTCTTTCTTTTTTTGTTTTGTTTTGTTTTTGTTTTTGTTTTTTTTCCAAGACAGGGTTTCTCTGTGTAGCCCTGGCTGTCCTGGAACTCACTCTGTAGATCAGGCTGGCCTCAAAGTCATAGAAATCCATCTTCCTTTGCCTCCCAAGTGCTGGGATTAAAGGCATGTGTGACAACCGCCTGGCAAAAATGTGTTCTTTTCTAATGACAGCTAGAAAGTGAATTGCGTTTCCATAGGAAGTAAAGTAAGAAGAAGTGATGAACGCTTCTTCCATTCTTAAAAGACTCTTGGCTTTGAGCATACAAATTTCATAGGCTCTAAGGGAAGTTTAATTTGTAGACTCAACTTGTTCGGTAGAAGAAAGAATACTTCATAGACAAAGAACTGAAATAACAAATTTGACAATGGACAAGATTTGATGATAAATTATTGATCCCATAAGCTATGCTCTGACATACTTTAACTGATGATTATCATGGCATATTAAATATCAGAATAATGCTGCAAATAAGTAAAAATGCCACTAGAGTATAGAAAACTGTTCTTCTGAAAAAAGAACCATGAAGTGTGGACTGGGTTTGCAACATAGTCAACTTCCTGAACAACATGGAAATTGTATCATACACCAGACTTTTGATGAGGAGGAAATGCCTCTCTCAAATGGACAGTTTTATGTTATCTCCTTTTACAAGAATGATTACATTTGAGTTTTACATTATGGGTGCAATGAATCCAGAATTTACTGCCTGAGTACTAGATCAAAGCAAATCAGAAAGTAATTAGTTCATAGAGTAAGGGGCTGCTTATCAGAACATAAAGGAGCAGGAAACCCTTGACTGCTATAGCTTTTAAAATCAAAAGAAGAGAGAAAGCTATAGAGAGGCCGTTTGTCAGTAGGGTGGAAACCAACTACATCTATTCTTTTCTTTTGCAAATTAGTTCCCTTTCTTCCCTAGCGCTAAACTTTCTAATCTGAAAATCCATTTCACTTCATTGCCTATGTTTCCCTGGAGGCTGCATATTCATTTTCTGGATATTAGATACCCTATTTACCACAGCCTGGAGCCTGGAGACATTTGCCTTGTTGGGTTCTTTCCCCACCCTTTTCAACACAGAATTTCAGAGTGAAAATTACTGCTAAAGAAAGTGAGTGGCAGACTCCTGTTGGGTCCCCAGGATCGCTATATATTTAACTTTCTGTTATTATTATTTAGCATGTGAAATGCCTGTTCTATCATCATCACAGGTGACTTCTCAGGGGGCATCAGAACACTGAGCATCAGGAGGACAGGGATTAATATTAGGTTAATAATAGTTAGCAACAGGCTGAAGGCCGAAGGAAAACACATTTAGAAAGTCAACCAGAGGTATATTTTATTTTAATGAAAAAGAATAATGAAAAGCCCTCTGCAGGGAAAGCAAATTTGAAGAGGTTATTTAAATATATATGTAGGTCTTAATATTTTGAAAGGACTTTTTGTTAATAATGGGATTTAATCGAAATTTGTGAATTTGGTCTTAAGTTACAGGGTAGCTGGAAGATAATCTTAGAGAATGAAACTTCTTTGCCAGTTATGAGTTTAGAGTAGATTGTAGGGTGCTTCCATTGGATGGGGTGTTAAAGAGGATCTAGTTGACCTCTTGGTAGACTAAACACTGAAGGTCAAATGTGAAAAGAACTATCTAAGGCTATGATGATCGAAAGCACAGACAGCTTTACTAAGGATAGCCACTATATGATGAGGACTTATGCAGGCTACATCAGTTAGTGACTTTCCACTCTTTATAGTGGGTTCTAAGCAAGCACTGTGATTGCCAATTTACATAAAGAGGAAAGCTAGGAGAATATTCCAATTCACTGAAAGTCATATGGACAGCAAAGATGCAACTTGGATACAGCCTGTATTGTGATGCAGGACCTGATGCTAACTGCTCAACTGGAAAGCAGAGCTGCTAGCTCTCTGCTGCTTAGCCACCAAGGTCTACAGCCCCAGATGCCAGGCCTTAGCAGATATCAGCTGGTCTGTTTCTGGTTGCTGATACTTGGATTCAGACCTCCCTGACTTGAATCTTGATTCCACCCTAGTCTCTGATTTAGCTCCAACCTCTCTAGTTCATATACATTCTATTTCCATTGACTCCCACTTGGGATGACCACCCCTTCCCTCATAAATGAGGGAATACCTTAGATTCTGGTTAATGTCAAGTGACTAGATTAGAATCAGCTCAAGTAAAGGTCAAGTGACAGAAAAAAATCTGTCCAGTTATAAAAGAGTGCTAGTGATGGTACAGGTGAATAACAATAATCTGTTTGAAACAGATAAGTGAGAGCATGTTGAAAAACAAAGGTTCCAAGACAAATAGGGCAGCCCAGTGACTCAGATATCAATTGATATCAATTGTGCCACTAGAGCTCATGTTAAGGAATGGATCATAACTTTAGTTGAAGCAATTGCCTTAAGGATAGCACCAGACTATGTTAGAGTCAGTCTGGAAGAAGGCAGTGTCCATGGTCTTCTACAATAAAAAACTGGGACAGACAGAAGTGGGACATCTGAGGGAGGACTTGACTTACAAACCAACTCAACACCTGCTGTTCTAGCCTCATGTTTTTGAAGCAGGGACCACTGCAGACAGTTGATGCTGCTGAGGCAAGGTTCCCTGCCTCCCCAAGCCTGTGCAACATCTTAGTGGGAACAATGGGGGACTTAGGTTATAGTGTTCTAAGTCCTAATGCTACCGTTTACTATTACAATTAGTCCCTTTTAGCTTGAGTTTTATCTCTGAAACTGTATATCTCAAAACATTAGTATGAGGAATGAATGACAACTTGTCTTCAATTTCAGTATTCCTTAGTACATTTACTATGATAATTCTTTAGGAAATGATAGCCAGCATGAGCACAGGGTAACCTTACATATGTATTCCCACTCTCTAGGACTAATTCCTACGTCAACTTAGATCAGATATTTTGCAATTCAAACTCACAATCAGTATATAAACCTGATGGCCATCATGAATATAACACATACAATAACAAATTTTGGAACTCCTAAAGCAAATGTGAGAATTCATGCCCTAATTAAGCTAATGGTTAATTCTTCGGTGATTTGGTTAAGGAGTTAATTACAGAAAACATATGCCTATAGTCTGAAGTTTAAACAGCCGAATGAACAACTCTCTGTCCTTAACTGATTAATTTTCTCCCTACTTTAAAGAAGATACATTGTATATATGGGATCCAGTGGGTATAATTTGCTCAGGATGTTGGCAAAACTTGCTGAAACATTTTTTATAAGCAAACATTAGTAGAATGAACAATGAAAGAAAAAGGAAAGAGTGCTGCCATGAGTTGCTGCAATGTACTCCATAGGAGGCACATTTTTGAGATACTGGGGCTGAAAGGAAGAAGGTAATTAGACACCTTGTGTCGGGCATTTGTCTGGCATTGTTCAACATATGAGATCCCTCCTTTATCTCCAGTTTTATTCACTATAGTTTTGCATAACTTCAGAAAACCAGAGCCTGAAAGGAGCACATGGAAAATTCCAAAAGTATATAATTTATATGGTTTAAATTTTGTGCTATGAATCACATAATAAAATCCTTTATGGTTCCTTTCTATTACCACTGGGGCATGAATTCTTTTCTCAAATACTAACCTCTTCCCACATACCATCACCTTCTTCTTTTTTTAAAGCAGGGTTTATATCTCTAACTGGCCTTCAATGAGCTATATTACTGGGGATGACTCTAAAACTCCTGATCCTTCTGTCTCCGCATCCCAGGTACTGGCATTACATTCATATGCCACTACACCTGATTTTATGCGATACAAAGGAATGAAGGAAGATTTTGCACATGCAGGGCAAACATTCTACCAACTGTTCTTTATTCCCAGGCTCTTTTTTAGCCATTTAGAAGTCATTTGGGGTTATTAGATCAACTCTTATAGTATCAATGTCTATGTTTAACCCTTATTTTAGTTAACTATGATCCAAGTTTTATTATAGTAGTGTTGTGTAGCATTTTCCTCTGAAATTGAAACATTCCATTCTTTAGAGAAGTTCCTTCCTGAAGGCAGAAAGTAAACAACTCAAAATAGCTTCAGGAAGTCCCTGAAACTGACGAACTCACTAGGACCCTCCATCACCAAGTAAACAAACAAAGATGCTGAGAGTCACTCTGGAATAAGCCTCGCTAGAAAGAATACTCTCAGATTAACCCCATCACCTGGAAAGATGCAGCGACCAGCCAAACTGTCCAGAAGAGACCATGACCAATTAAGCCACCTGGAAAGGACACTCTTCACCTGTTGAGCCGCCTGCAGGCTGTGCAGTGTGCTCCACCTGCTGTGAGCTGTCACTCATCCTATTTCTCTTGGTGATGCAGCTGTCTTTGAGTCATTTCTGATCCTGTATTGACTTCTCCCCCACATTAATTTAAGTAATCTCAATAAAATTCATTGATTCACTAAGTCATACTTTTGTTGTATCTATATTTTGGTCTGTCTTGGGCTCCTAATCTGGGGTGAGCAGCTATGAATGTATGTTGTGTTTCCCCAGGAAAGGTCTGTCACAAAACAGTAAATTCTTCCTATTATATTTTGAGACAAGGTCTCATGTGTAGTCTTGGCTAGCCTGGCAGTCGCTATGTAGACCATGTTGGAGAATATTATTTTAAGGTGTGTTACTTTTGTTTATGCTGAATTTGTTTAATTCTGTGAAGCTGTGTTACTGTGTCTGTCTAAAACACCTGATGGTCTAATAAAGAACTGAACAGCCAGTGGCTAGTCAGGAGAAAGGATAGGCAGAGCTGGCAGGCAGAGAGAATATATAGAAGGAGAAATCTGAGAGGAAAGAAGATCAAGGAAAGAGAGGAGAGAAGCAGCCAGAGAAGGAGGAGGACTCCAGGGGCCAACCACCCAGCTATACAACCAGCAACAGAGTAAAGGGAAAGGCCCAGAGGCAAAAGGTAGATGGGATAATTTAAGTAAAGGAAAGCTATCAATGAACAAGCCAAGCTAAGACTGGATATTCTTAATTAAGAATAAGACTCCATGTGTGATTTATTTGGGAGCTGGGTGACAGACCCCTCA
This sequence comes from Peromyscus leucopus, assembly GCF_004664715.2. NCBI lineage: Eukaryota > Metazoa > Chordata > Mammalia > Rodentia > Cricetidae > Peromyscus > Peromyscus leucopus. The sequence continues at coordinate 49,456,340 of NC_051073.1, forward strand.
AAAGAGCCAAAAGAGAAAAAAAAAATAAGACCAGGCTGCAGGCTGGCTTTAAATTCACAGAGGTACACCTGGCTCTGCCTTTGAGTGCTGGAATTAAAAGCATGCACTGCCATATTTGTATATGCTTGTTATAATCATTTGATTTTGTCATTACTAAGTATTACTAATCTACTAAACTTTATCATGGATACACTTGTATAGGAAAACATAAACAGATGACAGATTCAATGATATCAACAACAATCCAGCAACCTCTGGTGCCATGGATTGTCCCTCCTTCATAAAGAGGAGACTATGTAGCAGTGTATTAAATTAGGAATAAAAAGGGAAGTAGCATGAGCCAGTAGGAGCAGTCAGTCATGTCTTCCAATGATGCTGAGTTTGGTCATGACATTGAAGGTCATGTATTTTGGGAAGTGAACTGGTTAACAAAAGACATAATGTCTATATGAGTAGATAAGAGCAAAGATAAGAATACATTCACAACGTAAAAGAGTAGTTTAAATATAAAACTTTAAAAGTTATGAATTTCTATAAAATTAATAGAGGCAATGCTCACTGATTTGAAAATGATTCAATACAATATAATCTTTCTATTTCAATAGAAAAATCTATTTAAAGCTGTATTTAGGAAGAAGAAAACTGATTCCATGTTGTTATAAAGTGAACATCATTAGAGAGAGAGATGTCACCTGATTGAAGTTGCCTTTTGTGATTATTGGACACATTTCTTACCCTGTGTTGCCCTTAGCTTTACCAGCCTAGACACAGATGAGCTCAAATTTGGCTTGCTACATAAATTTCCACAGAAAACAGCCTTCACTCTCATAAGTACCTCCAAAATTCCAGGGATTCCTAGAGTGCTAGGAGGTGTGAGCCTGTATTCCTTTCCTGTTTTCTAACCTGGTTTCCCTATGATATGATGGATGGAAGGGGACATATTTCTACTAGGACCACTACACAAGAAAGCTACATCTTTCATGTCCTTATCAGTCCTGCCCCCAAACTACTTAACCATGAAGTACGAAGAACTCCTGCAAAGCCTAGAGTCCTTTGAACTATTTTATTTGCATAAACTGGCCATAGAATTACTTTTGGTGACATGTACCCCTCCCCAGCCACATCTCATTAACTAGTTCCTTGAGCCTGAGCAGTCTTATGATTGTCCCAACCAATATATTAAGACAAAAATGTAATGTGATGGTGTTGCAGCTCTCTTCTGGCTGTCCCTTGTAAGGTTCTCTTACTCAGATCCCAGCCACGATCTTGTGAGAAAGCACCAGCCATATGGAGGAAGCATGCAGGTTTTCCAACTACCAGCACCGCCTATTATTTTCATCTACATTCCACATTGATTGCTAACTACGCAAAGACAGACTTTAAATTCCAGCTCTCAGCGTTGCAGCTGCCCAGCTGACATCTAGTCAAACAGCAGAGAAGAGCTCTGGGCAGGTCCTGCATATTGCAGAAAAGAAAAGAAAAGAAAAGAAGAAGTGAGCAAAGAAAATGCTGTTTTCGCTGTAGGCCAGTGTTTGCAAGTGGCAGCGTTTGTAGCAGTAGCGATGCTCTTCCATCAGCCACACATCTTTCCTTACAGATCTGAGGCAGATGCTAACATCCCTTATTCTCTGTAGTCCTAGGAACATCAAGTCCAAGTGTAAGCAGCCCAAATACTGTATATTCCTTCCTGATAACAGGCTTTTTACCTTTTGCTGTAGGTATTTCCAAACATGGAGCAACTGAAGACTCTTCGGGCACCAGGCTATCACTGTTATCACACAACTCTAAACTTCCTATCAGATTCCTCGGTTGCATGTATTTTAGCTCCTGTGAAAAGATGCCTGTGGGCTGGGGGCACAGATGAGGATCTGGCCCATCATTTCAGAGAGAAGACGAAGGGAAGATTGACTTAAAAAATCCTACCCCAGGCCAGATCTACATCTACTGTATTTTATAAACCACCTCTGAAAGAGTAGCATCTAGGGGATGGTGGTTTCATTCTTTGTCATTTGATAAAGGGCAGGTGGCCAAGCAATACAAATAATAAAAAACGCTTTAAGGGAGAAATTTTCCTGTCAGGAAAGTACTTTATGAGGGCTGTGGGGCTACAATAGAAGAGAATTGGGGAATTTCAATACCCCATACAAAAAGCCCATTTACTGGGGGCAAGATGAGAGGGCTACAGAAAAAAATATTTATGCTTTATAAAACTATAAAAAAGCATGAGCTAGCGGAAGCTACAGCAGACAACTGGAAAAGAACTGAAAGCTTCCACAGGGGGGATATGGAAGAGCACACAACTCTTTCTAAGAAATGAATGGGATCTAAAGACTGCATGCTACCCACACTTATCCTTTGACTTCCTTTGGTATAGGTTCTGGACTGTAGGGGTCATTCTAATGCACAAAAAATATTGCATTGCATTATAGTTAAATAAGATATTCAGAATTTACAGCAAATGAGATAACTTTCTTTTTCTCTTCGTAAGCCTAGCTCCCCTATACCAATAAAAACTGAGGTGCTATAGATGAATATTATAAATAAAAATTAAGAAAGCATGCATCAATATGTGCCATGTAATTAATACTTCATAAGTTCATTTTAGTGGTTTCACTTTGAGCTATGTTTGTTTTATATTTTGTTAAGGACATGCTTTTTTCTTCTTGTTAATGTTTAATTACAGTACCCCTGACTTCCTGCTCTTTAGAACACAGTGGCACTAGTCACTGTACCAATTCCTGAGAGCATCTCATTTCATCCTCATGGAAACCCTTTGAGGCAGAAATTATTATTTTGCTGGGCGGTGGTGGCACACGCCTTTAATCTCAATTGGGAGGCAGAGCCAGGCGGATCTCTGTAAGTTTGAGGCCAGCCTGGTCTACAGAGTGAGATCCAGAACAAGCACCAAAAACTACACAGAGAAAACCTGTCAAAGAAAGAAAGAAAGAAAGAAAGAAAGAAAGAAAGAAAGAAAGAAAGAAAGAAAGAAAGAAAGAAAGAAAGAAAGAAAGAAAGAAAGGAAGGAAGGAAGAAAGAAAGAAAGAAAGAAAGAAAGAAGGAAGGAAGGAAAGAAAGAGAGAAAGAAAGAAATTATTGTTTATTATCTTCAGATCATGATAAATTAAACAACTTGACCAACATTTCAAGGCTGATATAACTAGATGTGCACGACCCCAACTTTTCTTATGGTCTCAAACAATATCTTCCTACCTCAATCTTCTCTTTTGTTTATTAATTTTGAGGTGAAAAATTATGCTCCCACCAATGCAATGTATAATACCATATTTCATCACCCTCTTATTTAATAGGTCAGAGGATTTAGGTTTCGAAAGGGAAATAATTGTGAGCAAATTCCAAATATAGACACAACTAGAAGATTTGGTCACTAACAGCATTCCAGTCTGTCTAGGAGTTAGCCACAAAATCATTGATTGCTAGCTTGCCAGAGAATCCAAAATCAATGTAAATGTATGTTTCACACTTGTTCGAGGTGATCACCGATTTTCAACACTCTTGGCTCCAAAAATTCATCTGAAATATGCTGTATGTTTTAAGGATTGAAAGTTATATGATTTAATGTGCTCTTAAGCAGGGATGGTGTCTAATCCTAAAAACAGAACAGACAACAGAAACTTGCAAATAAAGGTTACCAAACATTCCTTCAGAGAATTTGCAAAGCTGTAACTGAGGTCAAACTGGTGTCAGCCGAAGAGAGAGTTTTCCCGTAATATTTGCCATGAAACCCTGAAGTTCTTCCCATCAACGAGAATTCCTATCTTTTCTGTCTCTGTACTGAATGTGTGCCTCATTTGACCAATAAAATGTGGCAGAATTAATTCAGTATTTGTTCTAGGACAGGACTTCAAGGGTCTATTAATTTGTACTTTTACTTGAAGAAACCACACCAGCCAGTGAGAAAGATAGTTAGTGCAGGAAGAATTATAGGATGATGACAAGTTCCACAGAGATGACATTCCTCATCTTTGGCCATTTCACCAATGCCTGGAACACAAGAATGAGGATGAAGCAGGCCCTCCAACTCTAGCCCAGGCAACACTAAAAATGGCAGGAAGCATGTGACCTTAGGATAGACAGAGCAGCATGAGCATTAGACAGACCAGGAGACAGACGTCATTGCTCTAAGCCACTAAATTGTGAGTTGTTTTTTGTCCCCTGAGAGATCATCAATTCAGTGCTTTAAATGAATCGAAAAGTACGTTTGGCTCATATCACCTCTGCCTCCAAATACCATTAGCCAAAAGTACTTTTCAAAGCTTAACCTATGCATGCCAACAATAACACTAATACACAGTATATTTGCAGGTAAATTAGGATTTCTGGTTGGTGTCAGACATAGACCAGATGTTAGATGTTCCTCTGAATTAACAAAACAATATAGCATCATTATCTCAGTTCCATATGTACTACTTTGCCTAAAAATGTCTTCTGCCTACCATCATGTCTTGGTTATGATAAAAGTTGTGGGGTTTAGGTTTTGTTGTTGTTTGTTTGCTTGTTGGATATGAAACGTGGATATGAGATACCCACATGCCTCCTGTGGATGAAAGGGGGTCTTCATGCTTTTTAATTCCATGCTAAGCCTGAATCTTTGACTCAAACCCAGGGAGTGTGAAAATTCAGAACCTTAAAATTAAGACACGTGTCACAAGAGAAACAATAAATACTTGAACATACTTGGGCTGAATCTAATTTGCAATCTCTTCACCCCTGAGCCGGCAAGTCACCTCACTTACTGAAGAACTAAATGTGACCTTCGAAGGCCACTGGTTCAATGTTTACCAAATCCTGTTTTAAACCTGCTGGCTAGTGTTTTGTTCTCCTGTGCCTTATCTTCTTTTCCAGTATCAAAAATTAAAGCAAAAGAATTCTTCAGTTGAATAAAGTCTGGTTAAGACCTGTCTTATTTCAAGTATTTACAACTTAGAGAGAGATAAGGTAATTTTTATTTTCCTGTGCAATAGCTACTAGTAAATGTTTAACATCCAGTTCTCTGGTAAAGTAAATGTGTATTTTGTTTGAAATGAGGTGTTTTGTTCACTGCAGCATGAGTCACTCTAGCTGGACTATGAGCTACCAGAATGTCTTGGTTTCACCTCCCTTCTTGCGATAGAGATGCTGGGATTACAGATGTCTGCTACCATATCCAGCTTTCTACGGGTTCCAGGGATCTGAATTCAGATCCTCTTGCTGTTACGTACTGAGCCCCCTCCCCGGCTATGCAGACAGTGTTCAGCGGGAAGCTACTGCATATGTCTTTCCAGCTCAGAATGATTGATGTTACTTTGGCAGATTGAAGCTAGCCATGGCGAGGGCATTGTACCATAGGGATCTGCAAATGCTTTGATAAGAGTTTGATTTATTATTTTGTTGATTGTCTAGACTTAGACAATGATGAAAGTGGTAATAATGAAGATGAAACTTAATCATATGTCATGTTTAGTGCTGGAGCTGAAATTTATATTTAATGGATATAATTTGTAGAAAAATGAGAACTAGCTAAATCATAGACCACATATTATATTAAATGATAATACATTTATTGATAAAATGATTGCTATATTGGATGCAATTCTAATTGCTAAATCATGATTGAATTGTACCATAGATTAGCTACAGATAAAAGAATGCAACATATTAAACCAGTAAAAAAGTTAATGAGAATGTTCTATGCCAATAAATTGGTACATGTAACTTAGAATAACTAGGCTTAAGCTATGTTATGTTTTGTAAGCTGTGTGCTACAAATATTTTGTATCATTAAAATTATAACAAGGTGAGGCACATACACATTTACTTTACCAGAGAACTGGATGTTAAACATTTACTAGTAGCTGTGGCACAGGAAAATAAAAATTATCTTCTCTCTCTAAGTTGTAAACACTTGAAATAAGACAGGTCTTAACCAGACATTATTCAACTGAAGAATTCTTTTGCTTTAATTTTTGATACTGGAAAAGAAGATAAGGCACAGGAGAACAAAACACTAGCCAGCAGGTTTAAAACAGGATTTGGTAAACATTGAACCAGTGGCCTTCGAAGGTCACATTTAGTTCTTCAGTAAGTGAGGTGACTTGCCGGCTCAGGGGTGAAGAAATTGCAAATTAGATTTAGCCCAAGTGTGTTCAAGTATTTATTGTTTCTCTTGTGACACATGGCTTAATTCTAAGGTTCTGAATTTTCACACTCCCTGGGTTTGAGTCAAAGATTCAGGCTTAGCATGGAATTAAAAAGCATGAGGGCCCCCTTTCATCCACAGGAGGCATGTGGGTATCTCATATCCATGTTTCATATCCAACAAGCAAACAAACAACAACAAAACCTAAACCCCACAACTTTTATCATAACCAAGACATGATGGTAGGCAGAAGACATTTTTAGGCAAAGTAGTACATATGGAACTGAGATAATGATGCTATATTGTTTTGTTAATTCAGAGGAACATCTAACATCTGGTCTATGTCTGACACCAACCTGAAATCCTAATTTACCTGCAAATGTACTGTGTATTAGTGTTATTGTTGGCATGCATAGGCTAAGCTTTGAAAAGTACTTTTGGTTAATGGTATTTGGAGGCAGAGGTGATATGAACCAAACTTACTTTTCGATTCATTTAAAGCACTGAATTGATGATCTCTCAGGGGACAAAAAAAAACAACTCACAATTTAGTGGCTTAGAGCAATGACGTCTGTCTCCTGGTCTGTCTAATGCTCATGCTGCTCTGTCTATCCTAAGGTCACATGCTTCCTACCATTTTTAGTGTTGCCTGGGCTAGAGTTGGAGGGCCTGCTTCATCCTCATCCTTGTGTTCCAGGCATTGGTGAAATGGCCAAAGACGGGGACCCTAGTACTGTGTGATGCTTGGAGGAACTTCTAGAGGACTCATTAACACATAGAGTAATACCCCATTTGGCTGCTAAAGTGTGCAGAAAATGCTTCTTTGTGTTTACTGTGTAGACTCTCCCCACTAAGAAAGCCCTTATTCAAGACTGATTTTTCATAGTTGATGCTGGCCAAGTTTCTAGGTGATAACGCTAAGCAATGATTTCTCTTCCCCTCGTTGTTTTATTTGACAACAGCTTCATGGTTTCTCTGAGACCTTCTGGAATGCAAAACACTTTCTGTAAGTAAATGTCATCTGAGGCCTTTACATTCATTTTCTGCCTTTTGGTTTGTTTGACTGTTTCCAGTCCTTCCTTTCTAGACTGTAACCTCTTGGAAAGCAGAGATGGTACCTAATTCTTTCCACTATCCTCTGCAGATCATGATACACACCCTCACCTGTCTTCTATAAACTATCTTAGAGGACTGTGCTTGACAAAGTCAAAGGTCTCTGCCTTTCACTTTTGGAATGCACGAGGCAAGATTCCAGACTCATTAGCTCTTTTCACTTCTAGGTAAAAATCAAGTAAATCAATGAAGCAAATAAATCCTGTATTTATTTAAAGGACTTTTCCCATTAATGAATAGATTTCTTTTTAATTTGACAAGAAGGTGAAGTTCAGCATGAAGAAGCAGAAATGCTCAGCAGGCCGACTGCAAGTGTCAAAAACAAGGTTAATAGATTCCACAGTCCACACTGGGTAGTAAATTAAGGAGAGGCAAGGATGGATAAATACAAGTGAGTGAGTTGAAGAATTGAGGAGCCTTCGTCTCTTCACTTGCCATGTTCATTCTCATACAGATGAGGAAGAGTTCTTCCTGTGCATGTCTGTATCTCATGCAGAGTGTTGAGGGTGAACTAGTAAAGGACTGACTCGACCCTTATGAAGCCACAGTCAAGCAGGAAATCACACCCTTTATCCCTGGCCAGGGAAGAGTCACCAGTATTTCTGTGTCAAGCCATGGGGAAAGCATGCAAATTATGTCGGACATTTGCTGTGTGCCAGACAGTGGCCAGGTGCTCTGTGTATTTTCTCTCATTTGCTGGGCTGGCTGTGAGGTGTAATTACTGTTTGCTTGTATGGCTGTGGGTCTTATCTTCCCAGTGAGCTTATAAACTCTTGTCTTTAAAGTCTTTATGCAGCCAAAGTAGCTGAGCAGAGTAAATAAAATGTGGGTAAAACAGTTCCCAGAGTTTTAATTTTTTGCATTCAAGAATTGCTTCTTTAATGGCTTCAGATTTTATTCTTTAATGATCCTTTTTCTGTAATTTCATTATCCTGTGTCTTTTTAAGGGCCCTAATTTCCCCACTTGTCCTTTCTAATCTCTAAATGCCCATGTACTCATGTGCTCTCCTGATATTCCCATCATCCATTGCTCCCCTAACATCTGATATACATTACCCAATTTTATCCACTTTCACCTCCTCTCTATAATTTATACTTACCATTCAAACAATCACAAGTGTTGAAATATTTAAGGGGAGATCTACTGCTTTTTCACACCTACTGTATCATAAGTACTACCTAATAAATCAATCATCTTTTGTTACTGAAATAATCTTTCATACAAAGTTCATTTTCTGCCCAACTGGTTTGTATGTTGCCTGAGTAGTCTCTGCTTCAGCCTGGACTCAGGATTTTCAAAATCCATATGGTATTTCCATAATATATGCATACAATGTGTAGATAGATATGTGTAGAGTTGAAAATTTACATAGAATAATCTAGATATCTATAATATATTACATATTAATATATTAATATAATCATTCTAGGCAGATATATAAATAAAATATATTATTCTACATCATTCTATGTTAATAAGACACTGAATTCCTGGGGCCAATAGTTTTTTTTTTTTTTTCCTGACACATCATAGGAGTGTAAAAGTTAGTTCCTGCTCTTCTCCAGGTGAAATGAGTGTGATGCACCCACCTGTAATCCCAGTGCTTAGGAGACGTGAATCTGAGGTAGAAGAATAAGAGGTTCATGGGTATTCTCAGCTCCATAACAAATTCAGCCTACAGTTCGAGAGACCTGGGAGGGAAATTCAAAAGAAGGAAGGGATGAAGGAACAAACAAATGAGCAAACCAGCAAATGAATGAGGGAACGGACTGACCTGAGGACTGGCACAGTGCAGACCTCCTTTTCATCACATGACCATATTCATGCAATGAAGTCCAGATTCATGGGGTGATAGTGAAACCCAATGAGCACCTTCAGAAGACTAAATGGTGAAAGCGAAAAGAACAGATAAACAACCCTGTCTATCACAAAAGGATTATTACCATGCATTAACTGAGGCTAAGAAATTTTTTTAAATCTCAAATTTACACCGATAGCCAGGCAGTGGTGGCACACACCTTTAATCCTGGGACTCCGGAGGTAGAGGCAGGTGGATCTCTTTGAGTTTGAGGCTAGCCTGGTCTACAGAGCGAGTTCCAAGACAGGCTCCAAAGCTACACAAAGAAACCTTCTCTCAAAATGATGATGATAATAATAATAATAATAATAATAATAATAATAAATTCATACTGATATGAAAGCAAAACAAAGAATTTGAAATAGTGTCATGTTGACATCCAAGAATGCTTTCATGACTACAACAACCTCTTTCATAGCACTCAGACAGCTTGAGATGGTACAACCGGTTGGGCTCTTGGGTGAAGGTATTCACAGTATTTAGCTCCAATCATTCTTTTGTTCTTGGCTCTTAAAAAGCAACTGACTGGCCTCAATGTGTTCCTTCCTTCTGTTGCTCCATACATAGTCTACCGTGGCTGCAGTCACTCCATACAGCATATCCTGCCTGGTAAGCCATGTGCTGTGACCCAAAATAAAATGCTTCATGAGCTATGTAAAGTCAATTTAACTTCCTAACTAAAGAAAGAGACGAGCACAACAGTGATTTTAATTTCAGTTCTTCACAAATAGAGATGAATACCAATAGAATGTGCATGTAAATACAGACTGGGCTAGAATATTTCAGGACTAATGGCTTATTTTGGATGGCCACTAAGAGAGAGGAGGCACTCCAGGGCCAGACCCAGGGATCTAAACTAGCTTGTCTGCATCCAGGAGGCATAAGCCCAGGCTTTGGCACTCTAAGAAGTCTTATCAAATTCATCGTTTTCTAAACATGTCAGATCTTCAAAATTGCACTGATGTGCTCCCTACTGCTGCAGGTTGTCAAGGTTACTTCTCTAGAGAACTGGCTCACATCTAGATGCTAGCACCCATGATACTGGCTCTGGAAACCTCATGATTAAACAAGCAAGAGGTTGACACATTGAAAAACTGAGCAGCCATGATCTGTGTGGGATTGTTACATGTAGCAGCATTTAGAATTTAGCGAAGAGACAATTCTTTAAAAATTTAGCTCATCCTTCATACCTCCCCTTGTTTCCTAATATCAAAGTTTTAGTACAAATGCATTTTGAATTATAAATACATTCTCATGGTTTATTTGGAGAAAATAAAAACATGTATTTTTTAAAAAGTAGAACTTTTTTTTTCCTTAATACTTTAGATCTTGGTCCAGATTCTCTTACATAGAGTTTCTGACATTTCTGAAAACCCCAGGTATATAAGTAATCACAACTGGGGGATCTCTGCCTGCTAGCTACATCCCTTAATCATTGGGCAATAGCAAATGCCTTCCTCTCTCAATAAATTAGGACCATGAGCTTCCTATAACAGGTATTAACTCAAAACCAAAGGGAAACAGGAAATCTCAAAGAGATGACAAGTAGGGTTTTTTTTTTTTTTATCGCCAAAAGGAGTATCAGAAAATACAATAATCATGTCATGATTGTATTGTGATTACATCTACGGCAGGGCTCAGATTTGATTTCTTTTTAAGAAAAATCTCTTTCTACGGCTGTAGGCAGTCCTTCTGTGTGGTCCGCTGAATAGCAAGCACCTTGGAGTGAGATTTCATGGCTTCCATTAGCTTCAATTGTAGAGAGTGCTAGAATTAGGCTTGTTTTGAGAAATGCTTATCAAAATGGCCCTTTTGGATATGTATCCAGCTACAACTTGATCACATCTTCACACAAGTCATCTTGAGCATATTGAGGTGAGTGGCAAATTGCACCAAATGATAAGAAGTTAGGATTGATTTCCTGTCTTGGCTGCTGATTGGTTATCTGTGTGGCCAAACCCTTCTGCTTTTCTGCCTCAATTTTTAGCCCACAACCTAAAAGAGCTGATTTGAGGCACGTTCCCTATAAAGCAGCTGTCTCCCAAAGCCTGAAGCATAATCATTTCTGATTGTTCTACAGGCATTTTTAAAGTGACTGAAAAAAAAATCCAGTTTTCTCCTTCCGTTTTTAGCAGAAGCAACAGGAATTAGCAGTCATGTTCAGGATGGAATCTTGATGGCGTGTCTAGTCCTTATATCCTGTTCTTTTACAAGACACATGATTTTCATTCCTTTCCAAAATCCCATGAAGTCACAGGAAATGGAGTCTCTTATATAGCCTTTTATCAGCATGGAAGAGATTGTTAAATCTGTGAACATCCCCAAATAGCAGAACCCCCCAATATGTGTGTCATTTTACACTGAGTGACAGCTTACCATGTGTGTCACACTCCAGGAACTCAGATTCTACCTTCCTCTTTTTAATATGTGGAAAACTGCCATGTTATAGTTTCATTGATTATTTGTCTAGTTAATGCTGTCTCATGACTTGGAGAAAATACATGTAGTGAAATAGAATAGAATGAGAGTTAAATTAAGCAAGTGAAGAAATTAGAGAAAATTGAAAGGAAAGTAGAATTGGGAACTAAATTATTGCATGAAAGACTTCCTTGATTTTATAGATTTGCTTAAAATTGGATATTGAATTGCCTCTGAGAGTTTTAGTGCCTACTCATTGATCTGACTTTTGTTTCCTGAAGCTACACATAATAAGTCAAATCCCTTTTCCACAAGGAAGTCCCTCAGATAGGCAAAAGGAGGTACTGAGTCCTCCGGGCTAAATCAGAACAGTAATCTTACCCATTACCAAGAAAACATTATGAATTTCTTCACCTTTATAGGGAAAATTCTAGTCTGTTTCTCAGCTTGAGAGGCCAGGGAATTTGATTTCCTAAGATAGGTTCACTTAACTTCTCTTTAAGTAGAATAGATTTTGACAGGGAATTGAGCTATTTGTGAGACAATGACTGGACTGGACACAGCAAAAGCTCAGTGGCAGCTAAGTCCATCTTTAAAACTTTCTCTGTAGAACTAAATAAAGTCAGGAGCCATTGCTAAAATTGTTCCTAGAGATCTGCAAAAGGCTGCCATTGACCCATAGATGCATAGATCCAGAACCGTTTAGATACCTGGGGACCTTAGCCATTACTATTCTTCCTTATACACTTGATAGAGGTGCATGGAACCTATTCAGAGAGGAAGATGTATTCTATTTTAAAGTTTTTCTTGTAAAAGAGGTTTGCATGCAAGGATTTGTCGGGCAGTAGACTGAGCAGGCTCTGGTAGCTGTGATTCCTACAATGTCAATGTTGTAGTACAGCCCAATGGGCTGTTCATGGACTATGACATTCTCTCCCCCTGTTCTGTATTTGCTCTCTCCAAAGCTTGGCATTTAATGACAAAGAAAGACTTTGTCTGGCAAGGACCTTCCTTCAGAAAGAGAAAGAAGTGTCTGCACCCCCATGCTGAAACCCCTAGAGAACATCATAGGCCATTTGGAGGGAGAGAAGCTGTAAATGTTTTTTAAGTAAAGGTCAGCACATTTATATCTTGCTGAAGCCTTTACATTTTGAAAGATTTTAGAACGCCTCCAAGCCCAATGCCCACTCCCTGACACTCACCATCACATATGCAGGAAACAGCCACTGTTTTCGTCCCCATTGATCCCACAACATAGCAGTCTGAACCACGTACCATCTGGCAGCTTGAAATATATTTGAATATCCCTCAAATCAAGTGGCAATTATGCATCAGCCAGCTGTGATCTTTCCCTATTCATCGCCACCTTCTCAGAGATCATTCAATTAGACATTCTAGAAAGATTCAAGATGAATCAAACATCTCAGATCAGAGGTAAATTTGTTTCCCAAGGTTCAGTCCAAAGTAATTAATGTTGGCAAGTCCCAAGCATCAAAAATATTGACAAAACACATTGGGGGGGGGGAGTACCTTTTGTGTACCTCTGCCCTGACATCAAAAATTTCACAAGTGTATCAAAAGACTTCTTTTCATTCCAGCTTCTCAAGGTTGAGTGGCTTCCTGTTATAAAACCTTTGATAGGCAGAGTGGTGATGTTGTCCACAGCAGTAAATGCAATGTTTGTTGTCTTGACAACAAGATGCAAAAGGAAGCCTAGGATGCTGGCACTGCTCCCACTCCCTGTTGAAAGCCCTGGCCTCTGGCCTTCTTCAGAATCCAGTTACCAGAGCAGGAAGACACTAGTTTTTTTTTTTTTTTCCTTACTCCTGTATAAATGTGATATTTTGAAAGATAACCATAGGACCTCTGGCTAAGGAAGTACCAGGCTTCTGATGTGTACCTCAGACACCTTGATCCATGATCCTCTAAGTGCAAAGTGCAAAAAAACAAAGAATCAAATGACACAATCAGAACTCCTAGAAGGAAAAGAAACACAGCTACATAAGAAACATGAAACGTGTGATCCAAATAAATGACGGACTATAGTTCAGAAGTTTGAGTGAGAGGTAAATTGTATATAAACCGATAAGTTTGCTACTAGAATAAGCTGGTATGTTATGTGACGTAGTGGCCATATTCACACTGTAGGAAAGGGAGTGCAGTTGTAACAAACTCCTGGTCTATATAGCACAGCATATGTCTTCTGATGATAAAAGTACATTTACTTTGTCTTAACTTTGAAGCTAAAACATAATTATATCACTTCCTTCTCTCCCTTTGCTCCCTCTGACCTTGCCTGTGTTCCACACCATTCCCTTTCAAATTGGTGGCCTGTTCTTCTGAGTGTTGTTATAAACATATATGTATATAGTTTTTCAATCAGTCCACAGACAAGAACCATCAGTGTTAACTTTGTATACATTATTGTAAGTTCTCAGGAAAATAAAAAGGTAAACATGTATGTGGAAAATGGTCTTCATTTTCCAGAGTAGAATACCAAGTGTATAATTGATTGAATAAAGATGAACATTTAAATTATTTGCGTAGAAGTTTATATGAAAGAAATTAGAGTGAGAATAACGAGAAAATTGTACTTCTTATCATGTGAGAGAAACTTAAAGGTGGTTTCTAATGCTTGTATGGGGAATAGTCATTATAGTACCATGATGTATAGACTGTGGATCAACCCTTAGATGAACTAAATAGAAACACCAGAAATAGAACTAAATAGAAACACCAGATTCTGGAAAATGGAGCTGAGATAAGGGAAGGACAGAACAAGGGACCACATTTCCTGCTCTAACCCTTTGTATCATTTGATTTTATAAAGTGCCCATGAGACTAGATGTTTCCAGCACTGTCCTTGTTTGCTCTGTGTCTTCAAGAGCAATTCAGACAGTTACAGCTAAGGCAGAAACTGAGAGAGCTCTCTAGAGCCTCTAGAGCCCGCCAACACCAGGGACATTTGCACTTAGTTCAAGGTTGGATTATACCATTAAGATTCATAGAGTTCAGGCCGGGCGGTGGTGGCACACGCCTTTAATCCCAGCACTCGGGAGGCAGAGGCAGGCGGATCTCTGTGAGTTCAAGGCCAGCCTGGTCTACCAAGTGAGTTCCAGGAAAGGCGCAAAGCTACACAGAGAAACCCTGTCTCGAAAAACCAAAAAAAAAAAAAGGAGCATAAAAACTTCATACAAGCCTACCTCTTGTTTGTATGCTAGAAGGTGTTTTTGTTATTGTCGTTGTTGGGGTGGTTTTATTTTTTGTTTGGTTTTTTTTTTATTTAGTTAGTTTTTTTGTTTTTTTTTTTTTGTTTGTTTGTTTGTTTGTTTTGGGGGGGGTTGGTTTGGTTGTTACTGTTGTTATTTTTGTTTTGAGACGAAGTCTTTCTTTGTAACCTAGGCTAGTTTGGAATTTACTGTGTAACCCAGACTGGTTTTGAACAGCTATCAGTTTGCATCAGCCTCAGTTGGGTTGAGAATATAGGAGAACCACCACACCCAGATTAAATTTACATTGCGTTTAGTGTCTCTCCCTTTCTCACTGCCTCCCCATCCCCATAAAGAGGAGGACTTGAAATGAAGCTCTGTGGGCAGAGTACTTGTTTAGCATTTTTGGGTCCTGAAAGAGAAATATATAAAAAAGGAATTTGGCAGATAATGGAAGAAGTTAGGAAAACTGCATTTTGTTTAAGACAGAAATTATGCCTTATGCAATACAGTGCAGTCCAGGGCCATTTGCTTACCTCAGTAAACCCATAGTTGACTAAGAGCTGCAGACTGTTGCACCTGCTCAGGAAAAACAGAGAACTGAAGACTACACGTCACTAGACTAGGGGTAGTTGAAAATTCATAGTTGAAAACACAGTTTCTACTGAATATGTATTATTTCCCACCATAGTAAAGGCTACCCATTGTAAGCTGGACCATTGTAAGAGGCCCATTGTCTGTATTCAGATTGCTAGCCTCAGACTCACAGAAACAATAGCTAATCTTCACTGACCACCCATTATATGTTAATCTTTGCACAGGAACTGGCTCATTTATTCCTCCTACTCTGCTATTAGCCAAGCTATTTTACTAGCAATAAAAATGAGGATCAGCAAAATCAATTTAGCCAGGTATGCTTGGTTAGTATGTCTTTTATCTCAACCCAGAGTTTACTTGTTAGATAGGGAAGCAACCTATGAAATCACTCAGCCTAATTCATAATTTTATAATAGACAATAATTCTGTATTACAGGAGAAAACTTTCAAATTTGCACAGCTGGTTAGTGCCAGAGCCAAGACTAGAACCCACGAATTCTGGCTTCTTGTCCAATTCTCTTTCAACCACAGAAGGTCACAAAATGTTAAACTCGTTAAGACTGTACAGCCCATCTGCGTTTTTAAAGAGCCAGAATAGTAAGCCTCAACACTAAGTTAACTCAGGATCTGGAGAAGTCTAATACCACCAAATGGCACCACACTTGGCTGGGGAATTTTTTTACCAGCTTGGTAGAGTCACCTCAAAGTAGATTACTTTTTCTGCAATTATCTTTAGGGTTAAAGAAATATTTCTTATAATTTAATAGCGATTAAAACAAAAACTTAAATTACTACACAGGGAAATTTGTGTATAATAAAATTAAAGCACAGAGTTGAAAATTCCACAGAAGCCATTTTCCTGTGACAATCAGTTCATGATTTTAAATTGATGGTTAATTCAGCAAAGCTCACACCTCTGTGGCTTTAGTGGCTAACTGTAGCTGAAGTTTTCCTGTGTCCCTCCTGGCCCATGATCAAGACAAATCTTTCTCACCTGCCAGTCTGAAACCCCTTGGACCCAAGTAAACACACAGAGGCTTAAATTAATTAAAATTGCTTGGACATTAGTTCAAGCCTACAACTGACTAGCTCTTGCACTTAAACTCAGGCAATTTCTGTTAATCTATATGTCACCAAGTGTTCTGTGGCTTTACCTATGTGCCATTACATGCTGCTCCCTGGATGGCGGGATGGCGTCTCCTCCTCAGTCCTATTTTTTCCTTCACAGAATTCTCCTTGTCTACTTATCATGCCTATACTTCCTGCCTGGCTACTGGCCAATCAGCATTTTATTTATCAACCAATCACAGCAACACATTCACAGCATACAGAGCAATATCACCCATCAGCTAACCTATGATGCCACAGTACTTTTAAAACAATGTGGTCAAAATTTATGTATTTATTCATAAATCCTTGGAAAATCAAGAATACAAACAAACACAAAGGAATAATTGACACAATTTGCCTTTTTAAAATAATATTAAATATTAAGAAGGGCTCCTTACTTATATTAGCCACCATAATACCAATGCAAACTTTCATGGTAAAAAAAGATTTATGAGAAAACATTTGCAATTAGCTTAGCAAAAGCACTCAGGTAAGATCTTGGGAAAAGAAAAACAATGAGCCTTGATTTTCAAAAAGAAAACAGAAAAAAAGTAAAAATATAAGTAGAGAATTGAAAAAACAAACAAACAAAAAAAGGAAGCCATAAATTTGAAGGAGTATAGGGAGGGGCATATGGTAGGGTTTAGAAAAAGGAAAAGGAAGAGAGGGATGTTGCAATTAAATTATAACCTAAAAAAGAAAGAAAAAGTATTTCAAATATCCTCCCTGTTCTGGGAACCCAAAATGAATTTTAGGGTGGAGATATAATTTGGAACATGAATGAAGAGTACCCGAGCAAAGTCTACCTTGGAAACATTTTTTTCCCATTGAAAATATGTGCTAGGTTTTTAATTATGCTACAAAAGTTAATTAGTTAATCAGATATTCATTGGTCTCCTGCAGATTGCTTCAAGTGGGTGGGCTTTGAGTGTAAAAACCCATACTCTTTCAGTTAGTTCTTTCTCTATGCCTCATATTTGTGGATCAGATGGGAGCGCTCAGTTACCGCTCCAGTGTTCTACCTGCCTGCCTGACTGTTGCCCTGCTCCCCACCCCACCCTCATGGTTATGGACTCTAAGCCTCTGAATCTGTGAGCCCCAATGGAATGCTTTCTTTTATAAAGTCATGGCAACAGAAAAGAAACTAAAGCAGATATTATTATGTATTTCATTTTAGTCATTCTGATAGGCCTGTAATAACACACCCTTGTGATGTTAATTTGTATTTTTCTGATCTCTACTCATGTCAAGCATCTTTTGATTGCATATTTTCCCATATGGATCTTCTCAGGACACATCTTTTCCACATTTCGACCATTTTCAAATTTATAATTTTTGCTAATATTCTACCTCTTCCCACACACCCACCTTCCCCAGATGTAATCCTCATCCTGGGTTTCTTTACAATCTATCATTTAAAAATTGGAACCCTGGCGACAGGAAGAAGAGAAAGTATAGACCTAAGAGACCAGACAATGGCCATCTCTTATTTTATAGAAGACACCACCACGAAAGGATAGGAAATATGGAGGTGAGATGAAAAGACATGATCTCAAAGATAAATGTAATTTCCTTTGGAATTTGTTCATTCCCCTGTGGTGGTGTTAAAAATCACTCTGAGGGGCGGCAGTTCCTGAAGGGTGCTTTTGAAAGACAAAGCAGAGTTAGGCTGGGACCTTCCTGAAGCCATGGACTTGGGTCAGGTAGACTAACAAATCCTTTTGCATTTCTTCAACTATGAAGGCTATGGAAAGGTGGGGTGGGTGTGTACTGAAATCGAAGCTGATAGCAAGAACTGATAGTTGCCAGAATTGGCAGGTTACCCAGAAATTCATATCACATGTTGTTGAAGGTCATTGTGCTTTTCAATAAGAGATGTATATACCTCAGCTGAAAAATACATAACTGTGAAAGCATTTGAGGGAAAGGAGCAAACCTCAGAGGTTTCATTCAAGAATCACAGAACACAAAGCAGAACTTTGGGCTGCAGGAATCTGAGTGATTAAATGACTACCCTAGTCTCAAATAATTATTCACCAAGACAGCCAATGAGGCTGGTAGCCAACATCATTCTGAAGCAGGAATGATGAACTGGACAAATTCCTAGGCCACTCCAGCAAAGGTTCCAGGAGCCAATCTAAAGAGTCTCCCAGTGATGCCTAATAGGTGATGTGGACCCTAAGGATACTAACCTTTGGAGGTTAGATATGCTGCTCTGGCATCTCTATCTGTTGCTGATGGACTAGGGTAAGGTTTACAGTTCCTATAGCCAAGACATATTTGGCCAGGCTTCAGAGGTTTTTAGCAGTTCAAAAACCCATCAAATGATTTGTTCTGTTTTTTTTTTTTTTTTCCTCACACATTTTATCCAGACATGGAAGGAAAAAAAATCTCTATAGGAGACCAACTCTCCCAAAACAAGCATATCTCCCATGTTCCTTCACACAGCAATTCCCAGCTGCATGAAGCATTCTTCAGAAGCACTTCAGCAAAGCAAAGATTTAGAACAGAAAAGTCCCTAAGCCCAAGGGAATAACATCAAAGTTTAATGAGAAGTTAAGGCATTTTTTTTTTATTAAATTTATGGTTTCAAATGTTTTAATGAATCACTTTTTTGCTGCTTTTTTTAACAGCCTCCTAGCTTCAACCAGAAGCCACAGTGACCAAGTTCAGCATAATTGTCATGAGAGAAGAAATACCCCTAGCCATCAGCAGCATTAATTAGCTCTGACTACACATTCTCAAGTAAAAGTTGTCATCATTGTGTAGGGTAACACGTTCTATGGTTTCTCTCTGGGGCAAAATCAGGCAGCAATTGATGGAAATAGCAAAAATGAAGGCTCGGCTAAGGGCTTAATTTCACAAAGAATTTAAATCTATTCCACTGACATGGGTCTAGCAAATAATACAAGAAGGAAGGAAGGAAGGAGAAAGGCCGAGGAAAGAATGTAAGAGAGAAGGAAAGTGAAACCAGAGAAGAGAACAACTTAATATAAGAGGTTCATGCTGAATCAATTATTAGCTTCAGGAGCCTCCCATAGTCCCATGGACTGTGTGTGTGTGTGTGTGTGTGTGTGTGTGTGTGTGTGTGCATGTGTGTGCTTCCTTGTGATAACAGATATTTGATAGATTATTGTTTATATCTTCCATAATTATGAAGAGAAAATGAAGCATCTTACTATGGGCATGTTAAATAGAGTGACATAATGCCAGAGGACCAGAAGGTTCTGTTTGATTGAGTGGACATGCTAACCTTTATGCAGAATATAGTAAGCATCTTTCTCTGCTTAGGTAGGTTTTCTATTGCCGTGATAAAACACCATGACCATAATACGCAACTTGGAGATGAATGGCTTATCTCATCTTATACTATTAATTCACAGTCCATCACTGAGGGATGTCAGAGCAGGAACTCAAGTAGGACAGGAACCTGGAATCAAAACTGATGCAGAGTCCATTGAGGATTTCTACTAACTGGCTTTTTCTCCAAGACTTCCTCAGTATAGCTGAAGTTTTTCTGGTCCCACACAGCTCCCATGGCCCTGTAGTCCCGCAGTCACTCAGACCTCTTTGAAGTAAATCAGTGATACCAGGAGAAAACAGGTCTCATTATCTAAGAAAATCTAAGTTTTTAAAACATTTTAAATGCCATATTCTGTATGTCTTTGAAGTGTATGAAGATTACTATCTAATTGAAATATATCCATGTATACCTAGAAAAGTTAACTAACATGACTATAAGATTGATTATCATGGATGACTAATTGTTAATCTGTATTTCTTTTTTTTTTGGTTTTTCGAGACAGGGTTTCTCTGTGTAGCTTTGCACCTTTCCTGGAACTCACTTGGTAGCCCAGGCTGGCCTCGAACTCATAGAGATCCGCCTGACTCTGCCTCCCGTGTGCTGGGATTAAAGGCGTGCGCCACCACCGCCCGGCATGTATTTCTTAATTACACATTACAATTTCAAATGGGCTGCACAATATATCTTAAACAAGAGTATAAATATGCATACAGTATAACAAAATTAACTTCAAATTTGTAATAAACTAAAAATATATAGCAGTGTAAAAACGTTTTATACAAGTTGTTCTTTAAATGTGGATTCAATAATCTACCCTTTCACCCTATCATATCTATATCATATCTTTCTATATCATATCACCCTTTTTTCTTTTAGAAAGAGATTGACTATGACCAATAATAATTTGTAAACAACAACCTTAATAAAGACAAACATCCATAATTCAATTTTTGGGAATGTGGGTGTAGTGTTCTAGGCTACTTCCTGCTAACAGGGGGTGCTGGTAGTCATATGGGGATCCCAAGAAAATTCAAAATAATAGTCAAGTCCTGGGAAGACTAGCTATAGCCTTTGTTGATAGGTAACATCTGTTAAGGTTCAGGAGGTCTGGCTTTACAAATCTAATCCATCTCAACCTGGAACAAATCCATAGCCTCTTTCTTCCTGTGGAAACAAAAACAGAGCCTCGTTCTCTCCCTTCCTGCCCCCTCCCTTTCCTGAATAGTATTGTAAAATAAAATAAAATAATAAAAAAAAATTAAAAAAAAAACAGAGCCTCCTTTCCAAAGCAACATATTCTTAGATCCAAATTTTGAAGTCAAGATACCTTTGAAATATACATTGGTTTAACTGAGCAGCCTTTACAAATGTCTTTCTGCAGTTAAAAATCCCAAAGACAATATAATCAAGACTCTCTGTGTGATTTCCATCTTTACATGATTTTTTTATTACTTTTACTGTCTCTTTAAAGATTTTTTTTAAACTTTTTTTTATATAACTGTTTATATTTCTTTTCAACTCTCTTTCAAGCCTATGTACATTTTTACCCACATTGTAGACTGTTAAGGCTTTATCTCAGCTGCATTTGTCTTATTCTGAATATATAATCCTTTTTTGGCCAGGAGAGACTTTAAACTGCTAAATTGCATGGCCAGATTGAAAAGAGGCAACATTGGCTGCTGACTCCACCCATTTTAGCTTTTTAATATGGTAGAGGTAATTCACCTCCGGTTCTGGGCCATGTATACCATTAGCTCTCAGAAGCAGTGGGTCTATGCCTCCATTAAAGCAGCTTGCAACCCAGAAACTTTTTTTTTTCCTTTGTACTATCAAAATCAATATTTATCTCGTAGTGCACTGTGAGGCTTAGAGACACCAGTGGTAGCACAGCGGGAATCCACCATGTTGTGCTCAAGCCTGAATGTTGTGGCATCTCACCGCTCACATGAGACATGAAGCAGGAACCTGTGTTTGGCTCCATTTAGAATCCCTTATTAAGTATTTTCAGGTTTTAGGTGGAAACTCAAGCTGTTGGGTACCATTTGTAGCTGAAGTTTTTATGGTCCCACCCAGCTCCCCCTGCCCCACAGTCCCAAAGCTGCTCAGACCCAAATGAACACACAGAAGCTTGTATTAGTTATGAACTGTATGGCCTAATGGCTCAGGCTTCTCGCTAGCTAGCTCTTATATCTTAAGTTAACCCATTTCTATAAAACTATACTTTGCCATGTGGCTCGTGGCTTACTAGTACCTTTACATATTGTTTCTTCTGGCGGCAGCTAGCAGCATCTTTATTCTTCTCTCTTATCTCCCCAGTTAGAATGTCCCACCTAACCTTATTTTGCCTCACCATTGGCCAAACAGCTTTATTTATCAACCAATCAGAGCAACACATTTTCACAACACCCATCAGCTCAACCTTTTTTATAGAACCTAGGAGCCCCAGCCTCATGAGTGGTACTGCCCACAGTAACCTAAGCCCTTCTTCATCAATCACCAATCAAGAAAATGCTCTACATAGCCGGGCGGTGGTGGCGCACGCCTTTAATCCCAGCACTCGGGAGGCAGAGGCAGGCAGATCTCTGTGAGTCTGAGGCCAGCCTGGGCTACCAAGTGAGTTCCAGGAAAGGCGCAAAGCTACACAGAGAAACCCTGTCTTGAAAAACCAAAAAAAAAAAAAAAAAAAAAGAAAAGAAAGAAAATGCTCTACAGGCTTATCCACAGGCACCCTGTCTCTGCAGTCCCACCACTAGAATTATAAGCACACGCTACTGTGCCCAGCTTTTGCATGGGTCCTCAGGATTAAACCACTGTTCATGTGCTTGCTGAGCCAGCACTTTAGTGACTCAACTATTTCCAAAACTCCAAATATTATGAATAGCTGCATATACTTGGTATATGTCAAGTATATATACACATATCCATATGTGTATATGTATGTACGTGTGTGAGTGTGTATATTCTTATTAAACTTCTTGGTACTATTTTATGGAAAGTCTATTTCCTCTGTTTCTATTGTTACTCAGAGATTTAGAAAACTGATTGTGTTTCCCTAAAATAAATAAATAAAATAAATTGCTTTTGAAAATTGATACAAAATTACTTAGATTACAAGGCCAGAAAAACCAAAAGAAGAAAGTGCTAAACAACAGTAAATGTGAAATAAACAGACAACTACCCAAGCCATGGCCAAGATATGTGCATATCAATGCCAGCCCACCACATTCCCATGGCTCTGGCATAGAAGAAATCCATCCCAGCACTCTGTAAGCATGCACAGCCACCCATCTTCCCAGTGGGTGATCTACCCAACCATAGGATTTTTGTATAGGATGAGACTTCCTCATAACTCCATACTCTGGTCATGGAAAGTAAGCAGCAGCTAAAATTAAACAATCGACTTTGGAACCTTAAGCTTCCCAGTAGCCCAAGCAAAAACTGGATTAAGTTATGCAAATTTCATTTATTTAAAAAAATAATTAAAGAAATTCCCAAAGGAAGAAGTGCATTTTTAAAATGTTTCTTTTCCATTAAAAAAACAAAAACAAAAACAAAAAAAACCTGCCATTGAAGTTTCTGGGGTTTTTTTTGGGGGGGGCGGGGGGTAGATTGGTTGGTTGGTTGGTTGATTGGTTGGTTGGTTTTTGTTTGTTGATTTATTTGTGCATTTTTAAAAGGGCACAATATTCTCAAAAAGAAAATTCATAGAGAAAATACAGCAGGTTTGGTGTACTTGGGAAAGAACGTGGTAGCACCATTGGGGAAGAAAAGACAGGCCAAGATGACATAGGCTGAAAAGATGAGCACACTGACCTCTGATGTCACCCAGATTTGGGAAGAAGTGGATGGCCTTGTCCGTCAGACAGCACCGTCTCCACAGTGCCCCCAGCTACCGGGAGCTGTAACGTATAAAAACCCTAAGCCCTGTGTTTAATTCTCCTTAGAGATCAAGTTGCTGTTCTCCCAGAGAAAATAAATGTCACAACCATGACTCCTCAAGGAATTTTTCCTTGGAGGAAGAAGGCTGTGAGCAATCATGTTGCAATCATGTTGATTTTTAGGAGAGCCATGCACTGCTGAATGGTAGCAACCAATGCCAAAATCACAGAGACAGAAAACAGAATTGCTTTGCATTTTGGAAGTTAAAGAGGAAATGGAGGTGAGGACACAGAGATGGATGAAACACAGACAACTCTTCTAAGATACCTGCATAGCTAAAGAGTGAGAGCAAGACAGCTAAAGACAGTGCAAACAGACTCACTTACATCCTGTGATGGAAATTGGGTAAAACTTGAAGGTTCCAACCTGCCCCAACCAGAAGGCCAATGAATGCCTGTGATGTCCAAGCTTCCAGCATTGCTGTCACTTAGTATTACATAATGAAACGGACAAGTTTTTAAAAGAATAAAAATTATTATTTAAAAATAATCTTTCGAGAAGAGGCTAGCCATGTCTATATTCATGTAATAATGTGCTAAAAAAAAATAGTGAGATAGGAGCTACAGGGGAGCAGAAGCAATCAGCAAGGCATAGGAGTCTAAGACTACCTGCAAAGGAGCCATTAAACCATGTGCCTGAGCACATGCTTATAATCTCAACACTTGTGAGGTAGAGGCAGGATGGATATCAAGACAAGCCTGAGCTACATAGCAATTTTGAGTTCAGCCTGGGCTACAGGAAAGCCTGTCTCAAACAAGAATATTGCACCTGGGAAAGCCATGATAATTATGTGGTATAATCTTTTCAAGATCTTTATTCTACTCAGTTGTCAGCAATGCCTTATGCCAAAGTTTCAAGAAATCATGAAGCTTAAAGTCCAAATGAGTCTTCTGAAGGCAAAAGAGGAGCAAGAAGCTAGTTCTTCTCTTTTCCTCATTGCTATATACTTAAAAAAAAATTATTTATTCCAGTGTGGTCTACAAAGTGAGTTCCAGGACAGCCAGGCCTATTACACAGAGAGACTCTATTTTGAAAAACCACAGGTGGATAGATAGATAGATAGATAGATAGATAGATAGATAGATAGATAGATAGATAGATAGATAAAGTAATTATTTATTCTTCTCTCATATAATAGATCCTGGCCATAGCTTCCCCTCCCTCAAGTACTCCCAGTCCCCACCCCATCTCCTCTCTCCTCCAGATCGACTCCTGACCCCATCTCCTTCCAGAAAAGAGCAGAATTCCCAGGGACATCAACCAAACATGGCACAAGATACAATAATACCAGGCAAAACCCTCACATGAAGGCTAGACAAGGTGACACAACAGGAGGAAAAGGGTCCCAAGAGCAGGCCAAAGAGTTGGAAACACTCCCACTCCCATGGTCAAGAGTCATAATTTTAGAATGGAAGCACAGCATGAGAAGAATTCTATAAAATCCTGAATGATTCCACAAAATAGTGGATGGCATTGCAAAGACATCAAAATCTTGTCTGTCAGTTTCCAGTTGTTGTTAGATTGCCTCAGTTAGATAACTTCAAACAATGTAAAATTTATTCTTTTTATGTCCTAGAGGCAGAACTATGAACTGTGACTTCAGTCAAAATGTCTAGGGGCAGTGTACCTCTGGGTCTGGAGGGATGAAATGTCATTCTTCCCTTTTTTGTCTTCCAGAGCTGTATTTTTTGACTCACAACCCCCATCCTTCATCTTCAAAGCCCACAGCCTGGTACCTTCAAATTCTGTCTGTTTCCATCACAACCCTTTCTCTCTATTTCTCATTCACCTCCCCTTTCTGTTTCTCTTTTATCCACATCTGTGATAACACTGGGGGCTCAGCAAGGAAATACAATACAATCTCCCCTCTCAAGATCCTTAGTATAATCCTGTCTGAAGAGCCCCTTTTGGCTGTATAGGGCAAAAATAGGTTCAAGAATGGAGTTACCTTAGGGGACAACAAAGAATCTTACTCAGGAAGACATGTTTTCAAGTGACTATTGATGCTGTTCCAATGTTTTTTAGGCAGATACACTTCTGCTGTGACTGAGGTGAAAATGTTAATAGAAAGAAGTAAAGAGGGCTTGATTTGCTGTGTGGGAAGTTTCATGATTTCTGCCATTTAATTAAGTCACCTAGAATATGAATACAGGCAGATCATAAGAGGAATCTTATTTGACAGCTGAAATGGAGGCCCATTATGTAGTAATTTTATTATATAGCTTAAGTTAATGTGATTACAGGAGAGTGTAAGAGGAGAATTTGAATGTCAGGCAAACAACTACACTCCCCGAGAGCTGCCAATATTAGCAAAACTTTTTGTTTCTCTGTAATTTCTTCTGATTACCAAGGTGATTCATCCAAAAAAAAAAAAAAAATAGGAAAGAAGACAAATTACAGCGGGAATTATCTATCATACAAAGATAAGCAGCATCTCTCATTATGTATTTGTTGAAACATGAATACAAACATACACGCTTGGGATCAAAATAAATGCACAGGCTTACAATTAACTTTGTTTCACATCACACAATAAAGACTTCCTCTTATCTTCAGTAGCGAAATGTTAATGGTTAAAGTAATACTGTGAAGAAGAGATAGATCAAAATTTATTTAGTAAGGGCTCTGCTGCTGAAAATGGCACTTTCTCTTCTTATACATCACACCTATATATAAACCTAATTATTTTTTTAGGATATTTGTGCTGATTATGCTGAAAATAAAGCTATGGGGTCATGGGACACACATAATTAAGTCTCTCAATGAATATTTCTACATATTCTTGAACCACAGCTCACATCATGACCTCTGTCATTTTTCTTGGTCCACTCTATCTTTTTTTTTTTTTTTTTTTTTTACTTTTCTTTTTGTGTGTGTGTGTGATATATATTTTTTATTTTACAATACCATTCAGTTCTACATATCAGCCATGGGTTCCCCTATTCTCCCCCCTCCCACACCCTCCCCTTACCCCCAGCCCACCCTCCATTCCCACCTCCTCCAGGACAAGTCCTCCCCCGAGGACTGTGATCAACTTGGTAGACTCAGTCCAGGGAGGTCCAGTCCCTTCCTTCCAGACTAAGCCAAGTGTCCCTGCATAAGTTCCTGGTTTCAAACAGCCAATTCATGCAATGAGCACAGGACTTGGTCCCACTGCCTAGATGCCTCCCAAACTGATCAAGCCAATCAACTGTCTCACCTATTCAGAGGGCCTGATCCAGCTGGGAGCCCCTCAGCCTTTGGTTCATAGTTCATGTGTTTCCATTCATTTGGCTATTTTTTTTCAATAATTGAGTAAAACTGAAATTTATTATATGCCACAGTCGTCCTAGGGACCTCCATGCTATATATATATAGCCTTTATGGTTCTATGGGTTGTGGTCTGATTGTTCATTATATATCTAGAATCCACCAATGAGTGAGTACATACCATAACTGTCTTTCTGGGTTTGGGTTACCTCACTCAGGATGATTTTTTTCTAGTTCCATCCATTTGCCTGCAAATTTCATGCTTTCATTGTTTTTCTCTGCTGAGTAGTACTCCATTGTGTATATGTACCACATTTTTTTCATCCATTCTTCCGTTGATGGGCATCTAGGTTGTTTCCAGGTTCTGGCTATTACAAATAGTGCTGCTATGAACATAGCTGAGCATGTATCTTTATGGTATGTATCAGCATTCTTTGGGTATATGCCCAAGAGTGGGATGGCTGGGTCTTGAGGTAGTTCGATTCCTAATTT
This sequence comes from Peromyscus leucopus, assembly GCF_004664715.2. Taxonomy (NCBI): domain Eukaryota; kingdom Metazoa; phylum Chordata; class Mammalia; order Rodentia; family Cricetidae; genus Peromyscus; species Peromyscus leucopus. The sequence continues at coordinate 49,483,766 of NC_051073.1, forward strand.
TCTGAGAAACCGCCATACTGATTTCCACAGTGGTTGTACAAGTTTACATTCCCACCAACAGTGGAGGAGTGTTCCCTTTGCTCCACATCCTCTCCAACATTGGTTGTCATTGGTGTTTTTGATCATAGCCATTCTAACAGGTGTAAGGTGGTATCTCAGAGTCATTTTGATTTGCATTTCTCTGATGATTAAGGATGTTGAGCATTTCTTTAAATGTCTTTCAGCCATTTGTAGTTATTGTTTTGTGAATTCTCTGTTTAGCTCTTTAGCCCATTTTTTAATTGGACTGTTCAGTGCTTTGATGTCTAGTTTCTTGAGTTCTTTATATATTGTGGAGATCAATCCTCTGTCAGATGTGGGGTTGGTGAAGATCTTTTCCCAATCTGTTGGCTGTCTTTTTGTCTTATTGACTGTGTCTTTTGCCCTGCAAAAGCTTCTCAGTTTTGAGAGGCCCCATTTATTAATGGTTGTGCTCAGGGTCTGTGCTGTCGGTGTTTTATTTAGGAAATGGTCTCCGGTGCCAATGCGTTCAAGAGTGCTTCCTATTTTCTTTTCTATTAAGTTTAGTGTAACTGGATTTATGTTTAGGTCTTTGATCCACTTGGACTTGAGTTTTGTGCATGGTGACAGATATGGATCTATTTGTAATCTTTTACATATTGATATCCAGTTATGCCAGCACCATTTGTTGAAGATACTTTCTTTGTTCCATTGTATAGTTTTGGCTCCTTTGTCAAAAACCAGGTGTTCATATGTGCATGGATTAATGTCAGGGTCTTCAATTTGATTCCATTGGTCCGTATGTCGGTTTTTATACCAGTACCAAGCTGTTTTTATTACTATAGCTCTATAGTAGAGTTTGAGGTCCGGGATGGTGATGCCTCCAAGGGTTGCTTTATCGTACAGGATTCTTTTAGCTATCCTGTGTCTTTTGTTTTTCCATATAAAGTTGAGTATTTTTCTTTCTAAGTCTGTGAAGAATTGTGTTGGGATTTTGATGGGGATTGCATTGAATCTGTAGATTGCTTTTGGTAAGATTGCCATTTTTACTATGTTAATCCTACCTATCCATGAGCATGGGAGATCCTTCCATTTTCTGATATCTTCTTCAATTTCTTTCTTTAGAGATTTAAAGTTCTTATCAAAAAGGTCTTTCACTTGTTTAGTTAGTGTTATCCCAAGGTATTTTATATTATTTGGGTCCACTCTATCTTTAACCCAGAGGTGGGAACAGGAACATTTTTCATCCAGTTCTACCCTGTACCTTTTAGCTACCTGCATACACCCCATATAATATACCAGTGCTAGTTAATATGTCTGTCTCCTCCACCAGGGTCAGCTCCTCAAGTAAGTAAGCACCAATCATATCTTATTCTTCTCTCTATCTCTAGTATAAATTGACATTAAAATTGTTTTTGTTTTTGTTTTTTTTAAAGATTTATTCATTTTTTATGTATACAATGTTCTGTTTGCCTGTATGCCTGCAGGCCAGAAGAGGGCACCAGATCTCATTACAGATGATTGTGAGTCACCATGTGGTTGCTGGGAATTGAATTCAGGACCTCTGGAAGAACAGTCAGTGCTCTTAACCTCTGAGCCATCTCTCCAGCCCTAAAATTGGTTTTGATAAATATTTTAGAAGGAGAAAATTGAATTAATCAACAAATAATGTAGTAAATGGAAGAATCAATAAATACAGTACTTGGCTTTTTCAACCAATCAATTAGATTTTTCTTTATCTGTGTGTGGAAAGTTTTTACTCATCATTTTGTGAAGAGAGAATGGTTGACTTTTCTTTGCATCATCCCAATGCTTTCTGTCCTGGCCTGCAGGTGATGGAGCCTTTTCATATCAGACCTTATTTCACTATGTAAGACTAGCATCAGTCAAAATCATCAGGGCAGGTACAACATGGTAGAAACAGAAGGTACCCTCCTACAGACTTGTATATGGCAACTGGAGTCATATGTGGGGGAAAGCAGGGAGGTTGCGTTGCATAAGTCAGTCTTTATTCACCTTGCTTGATTTTAAAGGTACACTTCTGAAATATTTCTTAGAAATCAATTATTCACTAAGTATGATGCACCCCAATTCAATAAACATACATCAATAAGTGTCCACTGCCCATATTTCACATACATTATCATCTATGATAATTTAATCAAAACCAAGAAAATCAGGAACTATTCTTTATTGGAAGGAAGGAATTAAAAGGGCATCTGTGATTCCAGGACCAAACTCTATGCCCCAACACACAGAGAGATTTATCTCCATATCCTTCTACAAGCTGTAGAAATAAACCGGGACATTGTTTTTTGTTCTCCAAGATCAAAAGACAAACATGGTGCCGTCTGTGATCCTGCCTGTCAGACAGAGGCATCCTTGACTCACCTTGAGATAAGGAGAGTGCGATGCATTTGGCCTCTTAATCTCTCCTGTTTTTTTCTGCACCACAAGCAGATTTCCTCCCAGGCTCCTGTCTCCTTCTATGTGTGTGGCGCATGCATTAGCATCAGAATCCCATAAGGAAACTTGCTATGGTCAGCAGGAGCACAGTACCAGCCCTATGCCAGCTAAGTGGCTGTTGTGGATTTCTAGTTTTGTGCAGTCCAATCTCTAGATAATTTGCAAATTTGGCTCAGTTGCTGAGCCCAGGGGTGAAAGAAGGACAAAAGCATAAATGCAAGAATGATGGAAAAGAAAAGGAATTCAGGGAGGGCTAACTCCTCCACATCCTAGTGCCTCCATATGTATCTCAAAACACTTGGAGAACCTGAGAGATTTTAAAGATGACTAGAACAATTATGCTTAGAAATATTTTTAACCTTTCTAAAACAATTCATTCTTGCATGGAAAGCTAAGACTAGTAACAATTGCCTTTATATCTTGTCTATGTTTTGCAAAATGGGTTGTGGGCTGTCATTGTTATATTCTGTAACACAGGTATTGCTAATATGGTTTAGATAGGATAAAAAAGGGAAGCCAGATGCATAGGGTTAAGTAATTTTTGAAATCTTTGAGTCAATTACAGAAGCACTTGGAAAGGGTATTACTCAACAGAGAACCTGATGATGCTCATTCATCTTTAGGTGTTTTCTAAGGCTTGTGTGCAATCTGGTTATACTTCTTACTAGAATTATTTATAAAGGGTAGTAGTTCACAAGTTTCCAACAGGTGCTCTGTTAGACTCTGAGTTAATAGGTGATATATTCCTGTGATGCTAAATTTGGCTCAGTGTTAAAGGGTTCTGTTTCTAGTCTCAAATTTCTTCTTGCTCATCCTTCCAATCCTAAAATGATGCTACATGTTCAATGGTGATTAAGTAATAATTTTAACAAATACACCCGGCTTTCTCTGAACTTGGAGTAGACTGCAGACCTCCGACCTCAATGGCTAATCTCTGCCTAGCTATTTAACAGAAAAGCATCATATCTCTCTTCAGCAGCATGGAAATCTAGAAAGACAGGGAGTGGTATATTTCTAGCCCTGAAAGTAAAAAGTAGCTAAGCAAGATTGCTATACACAACAAAATTATTTCTTAAATTTGAAGAAGAAACATGAAAGTTTCAAAACAAGGATGAACCAAGGCAATTCAGGACAACCAAGGCAACAATACAGAAAATACTAAAGAGAAATCCTGTACACAAAGGAAGAAGAAAGTCTCATCCAAAAGTGCACAAAAAAGAATAGATATCATGAGAGGAAAGAGAAGTCAGGGAGGAACACAACATGCCCAACATAGACATCAGCAGAACCCCAATGCTAATAAGGAAGAAAGAAAAGAAGTATCAATAATCTACCCAACCAGAACAACCACCACCAAAAACATGGATGTAAGCAGACTCCTTTCAGTAACTTTTAATGCAAATGGCCTCAACACATTATGCAAAGGGGCAAGCAGACTTGTTAGATTGTAAACAGTGTCAAACTATCTTTTGTTGCCAAGAACGACCTCATTAGCAAAGAAAGTCATAAATTTTGAGCAAAATGGTAAAAAAAAAAAAAAATCAACCCGTCAAGGAAACGGAAGATAAAAACAAACTGGAATCATTATTCTGATAAAGTAGGCTTCAAGTTATAACGGGCTGGAGGAAATACAGATCATTTTTGCTTATTGTACCTTGTTTTGTTGTTGTCTATTGGAAGCCTGCTCTTTTTTGAAGGGAAATTGAGGAGGAGTGGATCTGGGGGAGAGGAGAGGTGGAAGAAGAGTTGGGAGAAGTATAGGGAAGGGAAACTGTGGTTGGGTGGGATGTATTGTTTGAGAGAAGAATCTATTTTCAATTTTTAAAAAGGAATAATTAATCAAGAAGGTGCAACAATTATAGTTTTATGGTGAGAGTTAGGGCTCTCAATTCCATAAAACAAACATTGAAAGGAAATGCCACATAACTGTAATACAACATATAAATAGATTTAAAAAGATAGAAATTATCCAGTCATCTCAGTAGACATGAGGCATTTGGCAAATTTCAACAACCCTTCATGAGAAAGGTCCTGATGAAACTGAGAAGGAGTAGGAAAAAGGCACATCCAATTATAAAGAAGACAAGCCTATAGCAAACAGTATAGTAAATCGGAAAATGAGCAAATTTTGTTTAAAATAATGACGAGACAAGGGTGCTCACTGATTCTATTCATTTTTCAACTTTTGAAATTTTTTTTTATTTTTAAATGAAGTGTAAAAGTCACATTGTAGTTTAATATAGTCAAATACAAAAGTTGACTATCCTGTAATTTACACTGTTCAAGGAAAGGCAGTAATGGACTTTTTTTATGCATTTACAAAGGTAAACACATCCTTTTAAAAGGGCTCACAGAGACTGAAATGGCAATCATGGAGCTTGCATGAGTCAGACCATGTCCTCTGTGTACATGTTCTGGCTGTAGCTTGGTGGTTTTGTGAACTCCTAGCAGTGGGAACAAGTATATCTCTGACTCTTTTGCGTGTTCTTGAGACTCTTTTCATCCTATTGAGTTGCTTTCTCCAGCTTTGATGTGAGGGATTTCATATTGTCTTATTGTATCTTGTTTTGTCCTGTTTTACTGTCATCTTTTGGAGACCTGCTTTTTTCTTTTTCTTTTTCTTTTTTGTTTTTTGTTTTTTGTTGTTGTTGTTGTTGTTGTTGTTGTTGTTTTTCGAGACAGGGTTTCTCTGTGTAGCTTTGCGCCTTTCCTGGAACTCACTTGGTAGCCCAGGCTGGCCTCGAACTCACAGAGATCTGCCTGTCTCTGCCTCCCGAGTGCTGGGATTAAAGGCGTGCGCCACCACTGCCCGGCCTGCTTTTTTCTAAAAAGGAAAAAGAAGGGGAGTGGATCTGGGGAGCTAGAAGGAGAAGAAGGAGGGTAAACAGTACATTCCAATGGTTGAAATGTATAAGAGAAGAATCTATTTTCAATTTAAAGTAAAAATAAGTAAGTAAATAAATAAATAAACAAATAAATGAGTCCATACTATGCATTTCTGTCAACAGCTTGTTTCTATGGGCATTTTCCCATGTTCATTCACAACAAACGTACCTTATCTGTTTTAACAATTACATGGAGTTTCTTTTATGGCTAAACCACAGTGTATTCCATTAATCTTTGGTTAAATTTTCTACTAGTAATTTTTATGGTTTTATAGTACCTTATTCTAAGCTTCTGTTTTTCTTTTAGAAAATAATTTCAGTGTGGCCATGACCATTAATTTTAAACATGACAAGTTTCATTGTTGGTAGATACTGTTCTTAGTCAGGACTAACTTTCAAGTAATAGAAAACCAACTCAATATAGCTTAAACGAATAGGTTATCTATTGATTAAGATAAATGCAGTGTCCAAATGATAAATTGCTAGCATCAGCCATGGTTGGATCCAAAGGTATAAAGCTTGTCATCAGAACTCAAGTCTCTCCCTCTTTTGACTATTTCTCTCTGCCCTGCCTTCATTTTTGCCTGGATCCTACAATAGGAGGTCATGCCAATTTAAGCTTTTCCCCTATAAGCTAAAGCAACTGAGTAAAGAGAACTTCTCCATAACTGAGTAAAACTTTTAGGAGGCTGATTATCATTGGACAAACTTGAATCACACATTCATTTCTGAACCAACCACTAGGACCAAGATAGGCTTTGCTGATAGGTGAGGTTGGATTAACATGTCCAGCGCAAGATTCAAAGGGGTTATCAAAACTACAGGGACTGAAAATTGAAAAAGATATTTCCAAGAGCCATCAGGAATTTGTTATAATGAGTGAGAATGGATTCTAGGCAATGAAAAACAACTAACATCTAGTTGTTGACCTGGGCATTTAATCTCTGTCCATAAAGTTTACAGACAACAGCTGGCACTGTTTCTTCCTTGGTAGTCAAATTCTGAAAATAGCCAAGAGAGATGTCTGTCCTGTCCTCAAGACATCTGTATTTTACTGAGATGAATATGTTAATTATCAGCATACTCTAGGAAACATTATAGAGTTTCCATTCAAGTCAGAATTGTCCTAGCATACCATATTGGTGATGTGAAGCAGGACAACCACCCTCCTGCTTGGAGAGCAGATCTATAAAACTATTGGAGTCAGTGGTAAATTAAGTTCAGCAATAAACTTCTGGTGTGGCTTTATATCTTTTGTCAAGCTGAACTTATCCTGTGAGTTCTCGTCAATCAGACTCATTTCTTAGTGAGCACAGAAAAGAAGAATGTACTGTTTTCAACCTGCTAGATCCCTGCTAAATCAGACAGATGTTTCAGGTGTTGGAAATAAGCAGGTTCATTCTCTACTTTAAAAGTGGTGCTGGTCAAGAAGCAAATAAAGCTTGCCTGGAGATCAGAGTGCAGAGCTATCTACTAGTTAACCATAGAAGCCAGGCAGTGGTTGCACACATCTTTAATCCCAGCACTTGCGATCTCATATCTTTGATCCTAGTACTTGCAAGGCATATGTCTTTAATCCCAGCAGGAGCGAGGTGAAGACAGGAAGTGATATGGCTGGGTGGAGAGAGAAATATAAGACTAAAGTGGGAGGAGACAGGAGCTCCCCCGCCCCTTCAGACTGAGGAGTTGACTAGGTAAGAGGTGGCTGTGGCTTCCTTCTTTGTCTCTGTGATCTTTCAGCATTTACCCCTATATCTGGCTCTGGGTTTTAATTATTAAGATCTATTAGGATTCCTGCTACAACTTTTAGTGAGTAATAGGATACAAAATCAACTTCAAAAAAGTAAATTTTATACTTATCAAAAATAAATTTTCTAAGAAAGAAATTAAGAGGAGGCATTCACAATAACTTTAAAAAAAATACACACAATAAGCTTAACAAAGAAGGTGAAAGACCTCTACAGTGAAAGTGTTAAACTACTGAAGATAAGAATTGAATATGACATTAGATGAAAATAACATCTATACTCATGCATTAGCAGAATTCATATTGTAAAAATGGCAACGTTACTGAGAGTAGTCTACAAATTCAACACAATCCCTATCAAAATTCAAATGACATTCTTCACAGAACTTGAAAAATACATTTACATTGAGACACAAAAGATTTTGAGTTGCCAAAGAAAAACTTAAGAAGAAGAAAAAAGTGTTGATGGTATCAAAATAACTGACCTCAAATTACACCAAAGAGCCATAGTGACAAAGATAAAATAATACTAGCCATAAAAACAGACAAGCAGGCTAAGGGAAGAAAATAGAGGGCCCAGAATAGAGGACATAGCTATAAAGACATAATATTTTGACAAAGATATCAAAATACACCTTGTAGAAAAAAGAGCATCTTCAATAAATGGTTCTGGGAAAACAAGATATACATATGCCAAAAAAATAAAATTAGATCTATTTTCCTCACTGTATACAAAAATCAATTCAAAATAAATCAGACTTTAATATAATTCCTGAAACATTGAAACTTCTAGCTGACCTTGAGAAGAAATATGAGTCTTGGGGGAAAGATAATAGAATAAGCAAAAGGTGGGTTATTGGAGGACAGGAAGAAGAGGTACAGGAAAGATCAAGAGTTGGATGGAAGGTGGGTAGGATCAATATACACAAGGTATATATGAAACTTTCATAGTGAAGTACACCACTTTGTATGCTAATTTGAAAAAGTAATAAAAATATTTAATAATTATGCAGACACAAAATCCAAGGTCTCCTAAATGGAGGTAAAAACTAGGTTGGAAGTTTCCTGAGCATGATCTTGAATCAAGGTCAGGAAGCCTTATCTTCTACAATGGCTTCTATGGAAACTTATACAGCAATCTAAGAAGTGACAGATTATTTTTGGTAGGAAGTGTTCAATAATGAGATGCCATGTGAACAATGTTCCCACATAAAGCTTAGTGGATAATGGAGTTTTGAACTATAATCTGTTCCAAACAATTCCAGCAATATCAACCTAAGTCAGCAGTGCTTGGTCAGTGTTGGTTTTTGTTGATTTGTTTTCAGTGCCGAGCCCTGAACTCACTGCCTCCTGAATACTGGGGCAGCACTCTACCGAGTTACGTCTCCAGCCAAAACAACATTAAGGGTTCAAATATATTTAAACATATACACATTTAAAATACACAGTTAATTTTATTTATATAATTATAATTCTCCTCACTTTTGGATGATCTGGAAAGTTAATACTCAGAAGCCATGGTAAGTGATAAAGACAGCTGGGCTAGCTGACTTATCACTTCTATAAATATTGCCTTCTGGAAATGCTTCTCTGGGCAATGATACCATCTTTTCTTTTTTTTAAGAACTGAAAGTTGAGGTTTTGTTTTTTTAAAAAGTCTGCATTTTCCATGTATTTATGGCTTTGAGTATGCATAGTTAATAAGGACAAGCCTTTTTCATTCTAGCAGCTGTCGCTTTAAAGAGCAAACATTAGATTTTTTTTTCTTCTCCTCTTAAGTGGATTTGGTCTGTATTTGCTATGCATGGAAAGCCAAGAAGCATTTTTCCTTACTATTAATGCCCAATGAACCATGTAAGTAAACACAGGAGAAAATTAATATGCCTGGCCTGCATAGCAACATCAATTAACATTGAGATTGCTAGAAAAGAAAAAGGTGGAGGATTAGCACCAGAGTGTAGTCTAGATGTACCTGGTAGGATCCTAAAAAATCCTCAGATTACTCTCCCATGTTACATGAACATGTTGACTTACTGGCTATCATATAAATGTTACCATGCCCATAAATAATTACCGTTCTAATAAATATATAGTCCTATTGAATGTGTACAACACTCCAAGGAGAAATCAGTGTCCTTATTTGTTAGTCGCAAGTCTGAAACAAAAAATAAATAAATAAATAAACTTTCCCCTCATCCATTGCAGGTAAGAAATGACGGACAGGGAGCTACAATCCAGGTTGACTTCTGAACCCAGCCCTTAGCTTTCACATTATATTGATCTAACATGAGGAAAGGTGTTTCCCAAACTTCCTTTCAGAACTGCAACTCAAAGGATGAGAGACATTTCCTGCAGGTGTACTAGGGGAAGGTTCAAGATGTGAAATCATCTCTGATTCTAGAACCCTCTAGAGTCACAGCCCCTTAAAGAGAGACCCAGAGCCGAGGATACTCATGTTTTCTTGCAAAGACTCATTTGATGTATATTAATGCCCAATAAGGAAAACTGTTAGTATTACTGTCCCTGAACACGTACACTACTGTGATGAGAGTAAGTTGCTCTAGAAAGCTAAAGGAAAAGAAGAGAAGAAAACCTGAATTAAAAGTGGTCCCATTGACATTAAAAAAAAAATTAACCTGTCTAAAAACTAGGAAATGCTCCAAGCCATTTTCATAGGAGCTAATGTACCAAAGGAGTGAAATTCTACAGCAAAGCAAAATTGGAAAGTTTCCTTGGATAAGGTGTGGGGACAATTGGCAGCTATATACTAAAGTTCTTTTATCTTACTATCCTCCACCCTAGCTAATTATTAGTTCCCTAAGGTGAAGGGTACAGTTACAGACATCTTAATCTCACAGAATGCTGGTTCATTAGAGGTGTGGCTCAGAAGGCAAGCTCTTCCATCACCTGACACCCACTATTTCCTTCACATATAGCATCTCCTCACAGAAATGATTCATGGACTAGGGAGATGGCTCAGTGTGTAAAGCAAGGGTGAGGACCAGGTTGAATTCCTAGAATCCACATTAAGTCAGGAGTGATAGCAAACTCCTGAAATCTCAGGATTTCCATGGCAAGACAAGAGGTAAAAACAGAATACCTGGATACTGGCATACACAAAAGCCAATAACAAAAGAGAGACCTGTCTCAAACAAAGTGGAAAGCAAGGGCCAACATCTGAGGTTGTCCACTGACTTACACTCGCTTTATCGGACACACACACACACACACACACACACACACACACACACACCATACACACTCCATACACACTCACACATAAATATGATTCATTAAAACAGTTTTACAAACGACAGTAACTTTCATAGATACTACCATTCCAGCTTTACCAGTTATATAGAATAAGACAAGACATCTTTAAGTCAGTTGAGAGTGACCAATATTCAGACACACCTTTCAACGTTTATGGAGCAGTCTATGAAATGCCCTGTAGCTGGAAAATTTCTCTCCAGCTCCCTCCAAGTCTTGCCAGTCCCGGAACCCACTTATAAAATAAACACACAGACTCTTACATTATTTAAACTAATTGGCCATTAGCTCAGGCCTATCGTTGTCTAGCTCTTACTCTTATATTTAGCCCATTTCTATTAATCTTTACTTTGCCACGAGGCTTGTGGCTTACCAGTACTTTACATCTTCCTTGTCCTGGCGGCAGCTCCAGGTGGTTTCTCCTTTTCTTCCTCCTTCCTCAATTCTCCTCTCTGTTAGTCCCGCCTACACTTCCTGTCTGGCTATTGGCCAATCAGTGTTTATTTATATAGAGTGATATCCACAGCAATGCCCAGAGGATTCTTTTTTTTGTTGTTTTTTTTTTTTGTTTGTTTGTTTGTTTGTTTGTTTTGTTTTTCGAGACAGGGTTTCTCTGTGTAGCTTTGCGCCTTTCCTGGAACTCACTTGGTAGCCCAGGCTGGCCTCAGACTCACAGAGATCCGCCTGCGTCTGCCTCCCGAGTGCTGGGATTAAAGGCGTGCGCCACCACCGCCCGGCGCCCAGAGGATTCTTACAAAGCAACTCTGGTAATGGCTCAAGTTCTTTCCTGTGGGTCTCCTTGGCACCACTGGGCTGTTCTGCTGTGAATCTTGTTGGGTTGTCTCTTGGGAGAGCTTCTTACCTAACACTGCACCAGATTTGAAGAATAAAGTCAGCTCTTCTTCAACACAGGGAACAACAAGGAAAACATCCCAACCATTACCAGACTTTCACTGTGCATCATTAATCTCTTGCCACAAATATTTGAAAAAGACATCCCCATTCATAATAAACACTATGCCTGAAACTAAGAAGTCACTGTCACGCTGGCCTTAACAAAAGGAACAATCAACAGAGCAGGTCATTTTCAGAGTTCCACTTATTCCACCTTTTTCATGACCTCTGAATTAAATTCATTAATACTAAATTAATATTATTAAATTATATTAAATATATTTAATCAATGTACTTAATTCAGTATTAACATACCCACTTTCCAGACATACAATCATCAAGCACATGCCATGGAAGCTGCTGTTTCTCTTCAGTTAGCACAGAACAGGTTGGCTGGTAACTTGCTTTCTGTGGTAGCCCCCTTGAATACCAAAGTGAATGAGAACCCAGCTTCAGACTGAAAAGCTATAAATCTCAATTTCACATGACCTTGAATAAAGAAAGCACTTAACTCCTCTCAGTCCGGCCCATTGTGGAAAATGTGTGTGAAAGTGGCTGCTGCAGAGGACCAACCGCAAAACGAGGTGGTTCACCACCGGGTGCCTAATGAAATGTCGGGTCTATAACAACAGTAAACATTAGGCATTATTGTGACCCCATCCACTCACTGCTTAGGTTTTAATGATCAGATCCCTCTTCAACAACAGCATGACCCTTCCCAAGTCCCATCTTAAATGTCACGCTGTATCTATTTGCCTTTGATTCAAGACACTGGAGGTTATCCTTGGAGACACTGCCCTGAAATTTCTCACTAAGTATATTTAATGTACAATTTCTCTGTAAGGTGAACTTCATTCACCTCTATTCTGAAGTTGACCCTCTCTCAATCCCTGGCTCTGTGTGTGTGTGTGTGTGTGTGTGTGTGTGTGTGTGTGTGTGTATGTGTGTGTGTGTTCACTGCAGCTTGAAGGCAGTCCCATCAATAGGCTTTCATCTTGCTCTATCAGGTATGATTTATTATATATCTGCAGGGTCTGAGTTAAAATGGTCAAAATGGGATTAGCTATGAGCAAAATGTGCTAGAAAATGATACAGCCACTGTCTTGTCCTTCAGGGTGTTCAGGGTGATCACATTTGCCTATGTTTGGTGGGGGGAGTTATTGTGCAGAGATCATTTATTCAGTGTGATTAAGTGCTACTGTATATAATTTAATATTGGGTATTACTTACATCACACCTATATCTTCCTCCTGCTGACCTCAAAACATCTGTAAACATTAAAGTGGTACAGTTGAAATCAAAGCATTTTCTTTTGTGTCTCTGCCTGTAGTCGGGTTAAAACGACAACAAGAATCACAAATGAGTTCTGCTTGTAAGGCAAATGATTAGCAATAAAGATGAATAATAACTTTTTATTAAAAATTAGAGTAAATAACAGATGGCTGAACCCTTGGATACCCCAGTAGAATAAACCCCTTTGGTATTCTAGCATCAGCACTTTAGAAAATACGTATGCTCCTTACTTTCTGATGAGTAACAGCATGTAGCATTGTTAAGCTTGATTAAGCAAATTTAATTAGTGTTAGTCAATGTGTTTTTGTAAGTGGATAAAAAATATTCTAGTTTAGGCATGACTGTTAATCTTTAATTTATGAAATAAATGTTAAAATGTAACCATAAAATATTAAAATTGCAATAAGCCACATTTAAAGCACCAAGGTCCTTTTAAGTGGAATTTTTCAATTGTCTTTTAACCCTGAAATTCAAAGGAAATTGACTTCAATGTTCCTCTTTCTTTTATTTCACCATTGTATATCAGGTGGTAGCAGTAAAATAGTGACAAGAGTTGTACCCTTTCTGCCGAGGCTACTTAACTTCTAAATTGGCCTGCAGTCCACATTTATTCATAGCCAGACTTTGTAGTGTTCTTCAAACCTTGATTTTCTGTTCATGGATTTACTTAGGGTCTATGAGACTCAACATATAAGGAGAATAAAGACCCCACCTTAGAAAATAAAATTGCATTTGGAAAAAAATGTATGAAATAATAAATTCAATTTTTAAAATGTAGAAATCACGAAATACATTCTAAGGATAAAGGGATTCATATCCTAAGATGAACTTGCGACTTTCCAGATCTATGTCAACACACTAGTCTGATAAAGTAGACCATATTAGAGTTCAAGGTCTTCTGTTGTGCATAGTTAGCATTCCTGATATATAGTGCAGCCTGGCTACAGTTCTAGAAAAGCATTTTTTCTAGAATGTTTATGCATAGTCAACACAGTCAATCAAGCTGGATAGATTAGCGAAAACATTGTTCTAAACTTTGTTTAAAATTATGCCTCTCTTGGACTCTTCTTTACATAGACTCCCTCTGTTTCTTACTGTGTCTTTCTTTCCAAATCAGCTGCTTTGAATTACAAAATGTGAGTAATAATAAAGAAGGAGGAGCTTGCTACACCTATGTAGCACCTAGAGTTTTCCTGCTTTGCCCACAGTCAGGACAAATCTTTGTCACCCGCCAGTCCCACAGCCGATCAGACTCAACCAAGTAAACACAGAGACTTATACTGCTTACAAACTGTATGGCCATGGCAGGCTTCTTGCTAACTGTTTTTATATCTTAAATTAATCCATTTCTATAAATCTATATCTTGTCACATGGCTTGTGGCTTACTGGAGTCTTCACATGCTGCTTGTCATGGTGGCGGCTGGCAGTGTCTCTCTGCCTCAGCCTTCCGCTTCCCAGAATTCTTCTCTCTCCTTGTCCCACCTACTTCCTGCCTGGCCACTGGCCAATCAGTGTTTTATTTATTGACCAATCAGAGCAATTTGATATACAGACCATCCCACAGCACACCTACATGAGGATGGGGAAGTGTAGATGAGGATGGCGGGCATTTGAGCTTTGCCACTTTGTATGAAAATGAAAATACAGAATATTATCAAGCCTACCTCCATAACAATTATCAAATCCCAAAAAGGCAATAAATATGACAACTGCATACATTGTTTCCAGGAACATGCTTTGTTCCATCAAGAGGCACCTAACCCTAGAGAATACAGATGTTCAGAGGCACAGGGTCCTTGACCAAGATTGTATGGAGGAAGAGGGTGTGAGTGAAAGAAAATGTGTATATCCATAGAGAGCAGTGACTATAAAAAGAATAGGAAAGGTATCTTTGTTCAAAGCATTCCCTTCACTTACTCATTTGTCAATATTTGATACGAATCTACAATGTGCCTGGTGCTTTGCTAACTGACAGGATTAGAACCCTGAAAGAACTTGACAGTTATTAACCTTATGGAACTCTCGATAGTTGATTTATAAACTAATCGGAGGGAAGAAATGGGAACATCTCACCAAATTCTTCGTGGTCTAGCTGTTGTCCGCATCTCATGTCCCCTTATATTGCTTCCAACTTACCACCTTTGGACCTTCCTTCAAAAATACCTAAGGCTTTACCCAAAATACCTAAAGCTATGATGATGCTTCCCTGACTTTGTAACGTTGCTGGAAAGCACTTTAATTCATTTCTTAGGATTTGGCATAAACCATAACATCTGCCATCTTCTATAGGTAAATGCAACAGATAAATAAAAGGTTTGCTTCTCTTAGTGTCTTTTAACATTGTATGGTATTTAAAAGCCAAAATCTTAACACTATATTAAAATGATAGCATCATATAAATCAGGTGATATCGAACTCTATTAACTAATAAGATACACAACAGCTATGTTAACTGGGGTAACACTCAAAATACAATATTTCACTGGCAATAATGCAAGAATAACTTTAAATATCGCATATCTAGGTTGTCTAGTGTGAGTTTGACCGCATTCTGGCAATCATTAGTAATTGTTCTAGCAATTCTAGAATACCTCTTCACCATTTATGTATAATTGAATTTTGCCCTTCCAACTATAATAGAAAAGTATATTAACAAAAGTTAGTGTGTCATCTAGTTCTACTATTCTTTATTCTTTGTGTTATGGTTATCATATGTTACATATATTTATTTTTGTATCATGTGTGCTACAAATCCCTTTAGTGCTATTTTTTGTTTCAGTTGCCAAGTAGATTTCTGAGAATTCAAGAGAAGATCTGACTTACAGCTGCTAATTCTTTATTCCTGGTGCTTTAGACACATTTCAGTTCTCATGGTTTTCAGTGTAAATTTTCCATTTGATGCTTCTTTGTATCGTATTTCTTCTTAAGAATATTTTTTACCTTGTTCCAAGATGTTGGCAAGTCCCTTCCCAAGCATTTTATAATAGCTATTTTAAATTCCTTGCAGGTAATATTTACCATCATTGGCAGGTCTTGCTCATCTTTACCCTGCTACCTTTTGCATACTTTTAACTGCATATTTTTAACAAAGTCATACACAAATGCATGTTTTACTGTCAAAAATGTTTTACTTGTTTTGTTATTTTCCTAATAAGCACTCTTCAATTGTTTCTGCTCACAGGTTCTAGCTCTGTCTCAGTGGCCTGTGGCTTCAAAGTCAAGTCAATAATCAATGTTTTTGTTTTTGGTTTGGTTTGGTTTGGTTTTGCTTTGTTTTCAATAAGGGATGTCCAATAAAATACAAGATGCCAAATACTGCATAAGATACACATACACTAAAAATTCATTGCTTATCTTGAATTCAAACCTCTTGACTTTTTGTTAGCTAATTATGGCAATCCTGTGTGCCACACTATTGGAATTTGTCCTATAAGTTACCTGCCCACCTCTGTTCTCTTGTCAGAGATTTGATGTTCTAATAAGGACCAGGCTCACTCATCCAAGTTGGGACATGCAAGAGCCCAGAAACTCACTTGCACACACATCCACCTGTTCCTTATTTATTCAGTTTTGTCAGGTTTCCTAGGATGTTCCTCTCTATCCTTGTCTAAATGCCATACTTTTGCAGCTGTATCCCAGGCCATGAGGGGGTAAGAACAAGTAAGGAAAGGTAAAACACAGCAGGCTGTGTCCTACTATGGCCCATATGGACTGATAAATCTACCCAGACCAGGGAAAGGTTCATCTTAGTGTGGCACCACTGTCACTGTAGACACTGTAGGTCCTGAGGATCAGGGACTGTAAGGAAACACAGCAAACTCAGCCTCTTTCCCCCCTCAGAGCTTTTGTTTTGTTTTCTAATCCTTACCACAACTAAAACACTTCTTTAGGCTTTCCCTCAGTTGGCCTGACTGTGCTTACACTAAAGTTTAAGACTTCTATTGTATTTAAGTTGAGAATCCTAAGCAGATGGGGGATGATAAACATCTTTGCTCTTCCTACAGTATTTCAAAGTCTGGTGCTTTTTATTAATTATATACTAATCTTTACCTTTCTTTGTTCATAAGCAGGTGTAGTTTCTTTCAATGGGAAAGGAAGGCTAATGTGTGTTTTTCCTTCTTACTGAGAAACAGAACCTCCAATATCATAGTCTGAGAGACTGTCAGAAGTCTCTCATCCTAATGCCCAGAAGCATCAACAAAACAATGTAAACTTATAAAACAATGATGCCAAATTAATTAAGTATAATACTAAAACTATTTGGCTGTCAAAAGAAATTAAAAGCAAGAAAGCCAAGTAATAAAGAAGTAATGAGATCAAGAGTTTTTTAAATTATCAAGATGGTAGATCTATCCATATCAATAATTACATTAAATGAAATTGTCCTCTATATAAGTTGTTTTTGTAGGCACAAATATTGGCAAGGAATACTCTGTAAGTCCTTCTTAAATTTACCTTAAGATGAGACTGAAAGGATGACATTCAAGAACAATTTAAATATTCTGCTCAATTGTCTATGGGTGAAAGGGGTCTTCTTAGAAGTCTGGAACAAGATCACCTAGACCACACATGGAGTTCATGCTCAGAAAAAGTACCAAGCACTTCACTCCTGCTATTATATCTAAGTTTTATCTTATGATTTTCACGAAGTATTGATGGGATAGAACTTCCTTTAAGACATATTCTTCCAAGATGTTTAAAAATCATTGACCCTGGCCAAAGTCTTTGGTATCTTGGCCAACATTTGAGCAAAGTACTTAATAGATGTCAGGTTCCATAGATAGATGGGTAGATGATATATGATAGATAAATGTGAAGTTAGATGATGAATAAATGACATAAATGCTCTTTTCATACAAATGAAAACCCTGAATAGCAAATGTTGAATATTTGTTTATAGTTGGAGAAGTAGCTACTTTGAAAGGGACAATAACTTGCCTAAGGTAAAACAAATTCAAAATTTTAATCCAGTAAATATCTTAAAATTAAGCCCATGTTCTGTTCCCTATCCACTGCTTTTGATTTAGTAGATCCTAGCATCCTTATGACCTTGTATAGGATGGAAAAATTTAGGCTTCAACAGTCTAGCAATGGATGAAAACTTAGGAGGCAAACTGAAGAGTTTTTTGAGTTGCTACTGGATGCTCATTTCATACTGCCAACTCCCATAGGGGAGGGAGAAAATGTCCACCAAATGATTGAAGAAGTAAACAAGAGAGGCAAATATCAACACTTTGTGGACAATCAATCAGCCGCTGAGTACATGTCGATAAGAACAGGTCTATTTTATCTGACAATTATGCGATTGGAATAGTTTAGTTTTGTGGGGGAAAAGACAATATTACCACCAAGAGCATAATATTTGACATTTCTAATGAGTGTTGGTAGTTAAAAGGCAAGAACCAATTTAAATGATACTATATTCAAATCAAAATCAAATTAGAGGCAGAGTGCCTGGAAACATGCTTTTGCAGAACTTTAAATTAATCAAATGCTTTTAAACTTTCAACAGGAATTCTGTATCCCAGTGTTTTATGACACAGCAAAATGGTTTGAATTCAATCAAACCAAGGGTCATTTTCTTCACTGTGATGACCAAATAAAAAAAATTCTTTATTCAATTTATTTTTCAGAAAGATAATTTGCAAATAGGTGTGCATTTAAATGGAAACATGTGGCCTGTGTTTCCAACCGTTAATAAGCATCAGAAGATGCATAACTTTCATGTGACTGTGTTTTGCTAAAATGACTGGGGGTGGAATTAAATCAAACTGTGTTTACAGCAATAGAACTCTTTTCATCACACACCCAGTCACTCCCTCATCACGTTGCAGTTGTTTTGTACCACTCCGAGTCTTTGAGAATTAGATCCTTTTAAAGAGTAACTCAGCAACAATGGGACAATGTGAATTCACTCAGGAATCCTTAGCATGCAACTCAATATGGTTTCCAATCACAGGATCTGGCTGTTTGACTCTTGGAGTCATATGGGAAAAGTCAGTCTACATGCCATTACATTCTTAGAAAGAGGAGACTGAGACAGGCAGTCGTATTTGATGAAGCCTTTACTATGGGCAAGCACATGAATGTATTTCAGTTCAACTTTACGACTGAAACCATCTTGGCAGGAGAGAGACATTCTAGTCTGAGACAATTTTACCCCTCACTTTGGTTATCAGATTCTTACAACAGTGAACTCAAAGAATTAATATCTCCCCAGGAATCTCATGCTATGAGAAGGAAAAGATCTAAAGTAAGTCTTAGTGCCAACTGGAGGAGGGACTTGCTTCCAGGAAAATGATCCACATTGTTCTGACAGCTTATCATTAGACTGCCTTGCAGGACAGACTGCAGCTAAGGCCTTGATACATTAAAGATGGGCAGGACCACATCAGAAGCAGTACTGATTAATTACATGCTTCCCTTGCCCTCTGTTTAAGGCAAAGCCTCATGCTGGTACCCCAAAAATGGACTTAGGGTCACTGGACCTCATGTTATCCTCTCTCCAACAAGGCTACATTGAATAAATCTTTCTTTGTTTTTTATTGTTGCTTGCCTCTGACATAACAGGGATGCCCAGCCAAGCCTACTTTGTTGGAACAGCCTAGGCTTTGATCCTAAACTTCTTAATAATACAACTAAGGCCATTTTTTTTATAAATGAGGGAGCAGACACAGAACATGTAACAAGAGGCTCCTGTTCCACATTTATAAAAAGAAAACTAAAGTCTCCTAATTGTATTAGACTATCCTTGCATGTGCGTAGGAGACTCAGGTGCCTACTAACAAACACTACTTTATTGCACTCACGAGAACAAACCGTTGTGCTAGTTGTGCAGAATTAGCATTATGTTCTATGTCCTATCTGTCGCTGTCACAAACTGGTAACTTCACATATATTAATTACTTTATAGAAGTATTATGGGCTATATTGCAATCTATGTCAACATGAATATAGACATTTCTTAATGGAGTAACCTTAATGTAATGGTTAAAATACTCTGGTGCTGCCTGTTGCCTACCTGCAGTAAATTTAACATTTAAGTCCTTTCAGATCCATGTCCTACAGCCGGTCATGGTGGTACACACAATCTTAATCCTTGGGAAGCAGAAGCAGGAAGATGAAGAGTTTAAAGTACTCCTCAGCTGCATAGCACATTTGACACCAGCCTGGGCTACATGAAACCCTGTCTCAAGATAAAAAAAAAAAAAAAAAAAAAAAAAAAAAAAAAAAAAACCCTCTTTCCAATATACATGCATAGTAATAATATGCAAAATATAAAATATCCGTGTGGGAGACAACCAAACCAAACTAGTGGGAACTAATGAAATTTAGACCAACACCTGTGGAGCCTCCATGGGACTGGACTAGGCCATCTGCATAAGTGAGGCAATTGTATAGCTTGATCTGCTTAAGGGGCCCCCAGGCAGGAGAATCAGGATCCATCCCTGGTGCATGAACTGGCCTTTTGGAGCCCACTACCTATGGTGGGACACCTTGCACAGCCTTGATGCAGGGGGAGGAGCTTGGACCTCTCTCTGCTGAATGTACCAGACTCTGCTGACTCCCCATGGGAGGCCTTACCTTGTTAGAGTAGGGAATGGGGGGATGTGTTGGGGGGAAAGCCTAAAGTGGTGGGAGAAGGGAAGAGGGGGATCTGTGATTGGTATGTAAAATGAATAATAAAATTTCTTAATAAAAAAGAAATGGAGAAAAATATCCATGTGGATATAAGCTTCATTTGTAATATAGAAAATTTAAAATAAGGTAAATACCCAATGAAAATAAGTAAAACCAAGTATAGTTTAGCCATATCATGGAATACCGTATAGTCATTAAGAATAAATCAATGCTTTTGTTGATAGATAGAATGTTGATAGCGGAAAGTTTGATCATATATTTACAAGTAAATGTACATATCTTTACACATGCATAAAAAATATAAAAATCTTTGTTAAGAATTATAGTGATTTTTTTCCCCAGGGAGCAGAGGAAGTATGCTGTTATTGAAACAATTCCTACTATGAAGAGCTCTACTACAAGGACAGGAGCTAAGTGACTTCTAAATCATGTTGACAGTGAACAAGAAAATGGGGACTTCATCCCAGTGACCACAAATAATTATATTCACCCAACAACCTGGGTACATTTCAGAGAGTACTGTGATCCCAAGATAAGAATGTAGAGCAACTGACACCTGACTTCTGCTTTTTACAGCCCTGAGTACTGGTCCACAATGCCATACACAAACTTCTTACTATGGATGAGCATCTGCTGATTCTTGTTATTAGGTTGGAATGGTTTCTTATCCAGAATGAGGAACTAATGTAGCCCATCAGTATAAAACTATGTAGAATTGCTTACACAATCTCAGTGGTTTGGAACACTATGCTACACAAATAGTGAAAATTCCAAAATTAAAAAATGATTAATTTCTTTATCATATTGAGTTATTTTGTTATTAAAATATATTTCTGATTTAACACAAGCTGCATAGGTTTGAAATTATCCACATTCTCATTTTTAAAACTATTCATGAATATCTGCTAAAAGGGTCATGCAGGGCCAAATTTGTAAATTGTGGTAAAATAAAATTAAAAGTTTTAACATTTCAAAAGCATTCACTTTAGGGGTTGGAGAGATAACTAAGTTGAAAAAGTACCTGCCATGCAAGCATAAGGAACTGAGTTCAGAGCCCAGCAACTACATAGAAGTTGGGCACAGCAGTACACATCTCTTACCCCAGCACTGGAGAAGGGGTAGACAGGAGGATTTGTAGCTAAAGAGTGAACTCCAGGTTACGTATCAGACCATGTCTCAAAAACTAAGGTGGAGAGCAATAAGAAAAAGATGCTTAATTGTTACCTCTGACCTACATATACACCTGTACTCAGGTGTGCATACACGTGAATGCTTACATGCTAAAAATAAACAATGAGAAAATAAAAATATGTTAACATAATTCGAAGATCATGTTGAAAGATTCTAATTAGGTTAACATTTGTAAATGTCAATCTTAAAATAGTCCCCATCATTGAGCTTTCATTTTTTTTTTCTGGTCTACTATGTGTTTTTATTTTACTGATGATCTAGCAATTGTTTTCTTCCCTTTTTAAGGCTCTGCTTAAGACATCCCTCAGCCTCCCTGTAGGCACAAATTCTACCAACTCTGCTGAGACATTCACATTCCTTTTTCACCTACTGCTAGGAAAACTGATCTCCTTCTCCTCATGTTTCAGAAGATGCCCATCAGCTTCTTTGGACAGAACATACCCTCCCCTATCTGAGGTGGATAGGCACATGGCATCATTGTCACTGGACTGAGCCATGCACTGTGAGAGACAGGGATAGTGCTCCCATCTAAATGTGTGGTATAGAGTTGTGGTATAGTCAGTCCCTGGTCAAAATGGTGATAGCTGACTTTTAAAAACACTCACCTTGTCAATACACAAAACAAAATACCACCCACAGTATACACAGATTTAATTTGGTAAAGGCAAAGGCAAAAACAAGTTCTGATGATAAACAGAGGGAAAGTTCCAGGGTTTTAGAAATAAAAATGACTTTGCTCTGAGATTGAACAGATTATAACAATGGTCAAATAAAATTAGACTCACAATGAAAGGAGTTCATAGGAGGCAGAAGGCTGTATTTAAGAACTAGAGGTGAAACGCAATGTACATTATATTCATTGTGGCTCTAGAATTTCTGCTGTGGCATTTTGCACTATTCATATCTTTTTATTGCTGCTTATGACAATATTTGCCTCTCATATGAATTCATTTTCAGACAGCCTTGGCCTGTGGTTTCATTTGAGAGATATTCTAATTTAAAATGATCAGAATTAGGCAGAGGACCAAGCTGACTGAATAGCAGGAAGTTTTATACATATGAAATTCAAACTGCTTCAAATGTGACTGAACTCTCAGCCAGCCCAAGGGAAATGCAAAGCAGTCTCCGGCACTAACTCTTACTATCTCCAGCTCACATGCAATTACTTTGCACTTTCAAGAAATAATATTGATGCACATGTATAAAATACCAATAACATAAAGAGGTGATTGAGGCTCTCCATCCATTCAGCTGACTATTTATGAAGTACAGTGTAAACAAGGTTAGTGTCACTAGCCTGTAAAGATACAAATATGTTAAAGAAGAAAATAGAAAGGTGACTAAATGTATTTCATGCTCTGTGCCAGCCTTTGCTTAGAACACTTGTATTTTTATGGTACCTAGAAAGTTCCTGAATATTTATTATGTCTGGTTATAATTCTGAATGTTTATATGGATTGTCATGTAGTCTTTGAAACTGACACATTTGGTATCATGTTTCTCCTTTGCTTCAGATCAGGAAATCTCAGCAAAGATTAACAACTTACTAACTACCTCAGAGTTAAGAGTTTCAAGAGTAAAACTTGAACTAGATTATTCAAGGGCTACATAATTCCTACACTCTATACTCTAACTCTATCATCATTTTACATCTCAGGAACTTCTGATTCAGTTGCAATTAAGAAAGCTTAGGAGATGCCTTGGAGAACTCTTGGAGAGATGGCTCAGCAGTTAAGAGCACAAAACGTTACTCCTCTTCAAAAAGACCCAAGTTCAATTCCTACTCCCCATATGAGGCAGCTCACAACTACTTGTGAGTCCAGTGGGGAAATCTAACATCTCTTGTCTCTGTGGGCACCTGAGTTCACATGCACCCCCCCCCAACACACACACACACACACATACACACACACACACACACACACACACACACACACACACACGTAAGTAAAAGTAATAGAGAAGAAATTAAGGTTTTGGGGGGCCTGAGGAGATGGCTCAGCTACAATTGCTGCAGAATCCTGAGGGTTTGAGATCCAAACTCAAAAACCCACACACACAAAAAAAAAATCTGGGTGTGGTCACATGCTCTTATAACCCTGGCTGACATAAGAGGTGGAGACAGGAGGAAGGATAGGGATTTCTGACTACCTATCTAAAAGAAATAAGGTGGACAGTGGTAGAGCAGGGGCCCCAAAGTCATCATCTGGCATGGGCACACCCTCTCAAGGGTGATTGCACCTACACACACACACACACACACACACACACACACACACACACTCTCATACACTAAGATTTTCCAAGTAATCTAATTCTAATAAACAATAGGATCAGCAGCCAAAGTCAGATCTCTCTATGCTCCACATCTTTTTCTCAGTCCTATGCACCACCTGAAAAGATAAGTGAGAAAACATTAAACGCGCGTGCGCACACACACACACACACACACACACACATCTTTAAAAAGATAAATAAGTGTATTTTATTATCATAATTATTATCATAATTACCATTATTTGGCAATTTTTTACTCAGGGAGATAAGAAATATATTAACACTATTAATAATACACTGAACACTGAACTAAGCTCTTTTATTATTATTATTATTATTATTATTATTATTATTACATTATCGTTTCCCTACACTTTAAGGTTGTTGTAAAACTCACAGAAAACTTGTCATCTTCGAAGTGAAGAAAGGAGACCTCAAAAGTCAAGGAACATGTCTAAGATCATGCAGCCAATAGTGCAGGACCTTCCAGCAAAGCCGGGCTTTGTCAGCTTCAAAGCCCACGGGGAAGAAGTAGGTGGTCAGCGTGAAAGCAAGGCTGAATGCACAGTTCAGATTACACAGAACACCGAGGGTGGCAGAGATTGGCATGTCTTGGTGGGTTGACTTCGGACTTACTGGGAAAGCAAAGTTTCAATAGCTGAGAGATGCACACATTTTGGAAGACCAAAGAAGCTTATATGGAAGAGTTGAGCAAATCTTGGGAATAGGGCATGTTACAGACACCAGAGAAGAAAGAAGCAGGTCCCGGAGCTCCAAATGTGAGAAAATGTGAGTCTGCTCCATCAGCTGTGCTGTTCAGTGTGGTTGCCATGAGGCAAGTATGGCACTTAAAAAGTGCCCCCCCCAACCACTGAACTTGATTTTAAGTTTTATTTCACCTAACTAATCAAAACTTAAGTATAAAACCTCAAACTCTATCCAGGTACTGAAAACTTTGAAGTAGGTTTACAATTTGCATGGGCAGATCTATTTCCAACTCTGTATTAAAATTAAGAATTTTCAATGAAAATTCCACCCTGCCAATTTAGGTATTCTGCAAGTATAAAATATACATTTGATTCTTAATATTTATTTTCACAGAATGAAAAAGATCTCATTAATAAATTTAAATTATTTTATGTGGTTTTATATGGTGGATTAAACAAAGTACATTATTCAAAATAAGTTTACTCTTTAATTTTAATATTGTTAGTAAAGTTTTTAATTGTATGTGTGACTTCCATATATCTCTATTAGGGAGAGTTTGCTGGCAAACTGTAGGTACTCAGAAATGCTTGCTCACCATTGCAGCGGGAACCTATTGTAACCTCAAAGCAAAACTGGAGCAAGATTTTTGTGTTTGATTAAATAAATAAGCCACTGAAACTTCTCAGTAGGGAAAGTTTTGTGCTCTCAGTCCTGATTTGGAAGGCTCCATCTGGAAGAGTAATTCCAGAGGAGAAACTAAAGGTATGTTGGAAGTGTATTGCAATATTAAAATAGTGCCTGGGCACACACCCTTCACCCAGGAATTATTCCAAAGCAGGCAGCCCAATGGTGTAACACTATGTAAATGTCCCAGGTTTCTCCTGGGAGTGACAACACTCCTGCAAGAGAAAGGCCAGGTCTTCTTGGTTGGGACTTTACCCTGCTATGCACCTAATTTCATCACTGCTGCCTTTAAAGAGAAAGTGCTCTTAATCTCTTGGTCTAGGCAGTAGGGGTAGAGTCCCCTTTATTCCAGAAAGGAGCTACCAAATAAAGCAGCATAGTGTCATTCTAAAATATACAGACAGAGCTACAGCCATGAAAAGACCAGAATGCCCTACTCTCCACCTAGCAATCAAGATAAAAGGATTAAAGGATAAAAGTAAAATTCAGTTAGCAGCCCTTCCCCCCAGCAAAGCCTAGACAACCTCAGCTTTCTGCAATGACTCTCATAAACACTGACTCATTGGCCCTCCTTCCACAGGAAATGGCAGGGATTTAACACAAACTAGTAAAAGAATATGTTGATTCCTCAATGGATGAATGTCAATAAAAAGACACCTGGACAAGGGGATGAATGGCTGTCTTAACACTGTTGCTCTCTGGATGTCAGCACTCCTGCTGAAGACAGACTTTCTTCATATGGTAAGATAACTGCCAACCATCAAGTTCTACCTCATTTTACCCCAACGCTTTGAATTCTAAGTAAAATCAGATGAACTCTAAAATAAAAGTAAGCCCCTAGATAACTGCAAGGAATTGGTTCCAGAATTTCTTGCACATATCAAACCTACAGGTGAACAAGCCACATGTAAAATGGAATAATATTTGCATACAATGCACCCTTTAATACACATCAAATCATCTCTAGCCTACCTATAATGCCTAATACAATTCAAATGTTATATAGAAAGTTGTTACATTTCAAGAGAATAATAGCAAGAAAAATAGTATGCACATGTTCACGACATGTTCAGTAGTTTTTCTCCTGAAAATACTTTACCCCTGATTGCAGTCCAGTGACATAGAGAGCTGACTAAATCCTACCACTGGGGGGCATGCACCAAGTTCCAAGTACTATTCTGCCTACTTGACCTGCCCATTAGACCTGCAATACTACCCAATGGCCCATATGTTTTAGCATTTGTCCCTGTGCTGGCTGGTTATAACAATCAAGAAAACCTAGAACCACCTAGAAAGAGTTTAAATGAGGAATTATCTAAGTCAGGTTGTCCCACGGGCTTTTCTGTAGGGGATTATCTTGATTATTCATTAAACTGGCCCATGGTGGGCAGAACCTTTTCTTAGGCAGAAGCTCTAGACTTTATGATAGCATAGAAAACTAGCTGAAAACAAACAGGGACATATATATTCTCCCTCTGCTTTGGACTGTGGCTGTCATATGACTAGCTACTTGAGCTCCTGCCTTGGCTTCCAGAAAATGATGGACTGTAACCTTCTACTCTAAGCCCAGTGAACCCTTTTATTGCTTATGCTGTTCTTTTTTTTTTTCCTTAAGATATTTCTCATAGCAACAGAATAACAGTCCTCAACTTAGAGCTACTCAGAGGTTGTTGGGCCTTTAAGAGGCGGGGCCTTATATGGGGTCATTAGATCATTGTGATCATACCAAAAGGGACCTTGGATCTGAAGTGGGACTTCTATTGTGCATCCTAACGATGGGATGAGCCGCTTCCAATCCCACTCACTTTTCCTCATGATGTGCTGTTTCGCCATGAACCTAAAGCAAAGTAGAAAGTAGTCACCAATGAGATCCTCTAAAACCATGAGCCAAAGCAGCCCTTTCCTTTTTAATAAACTTTTAAAAAAAACCACCATAAACCAAAACTAACTATACTCCAAATATATACAATCCATATTGTTAGAATAAGCATTTGAAACAAAAGCTGTGGAGTTTCACATTAAAGTTTATACTCAAGGTATCAAATATATCTTATGCACTTATCCATCACCAAAACAAACAAACAAAAATCCATGACAGAATCGGAACTAGAAAAACAGTTACCTTTATATCCTCTTTCAGAACTCACATCCATTGCCTTCCTTCAGTCCTCCTTCACCCCCTTATATTTAGTCTTTTATTTTTCTCTCTTCTTCATGTTATAATGTAGCTACGTCTGCATTTCTTTACATGTATTCAGATATTATTAGCTAGATTCTGCATATAAAAAAGAATATGCCCCTTTTTTGAGATTGTGTGACCTTGCTTAATAATACACATTCTAAACTATTCAGCTTTAAAGAAGAATGAAGTTAAAATTTTGCAAGAAGATGGATAGATGGGTTTTGAATGTATAACAAACCGTTTCTCTCTGTAAGTTGATTATCTCAGGAAGTTTTTAAAGAGGATATTATCAGAAATGTGAGGGAGCCCTAGAAGAGTTGCTGTATGATATCAAGAAAACTGAGTTCCCTTATTGGGGTTCTTATTAATAAAAACAAATTAAGAACAGACTCAAATAGAAGCTCAATGACATTCTTCTTGGAGTTTAAATAAAAGCCCTTGGGCAAGCAACCTGCAAACCTCAACAACTGCCTAGAGGACAGATATAGAAGTCAGAAAGATAGAAAGCTGGGCCATTTGGGTTGAGCTGCCAGGGACGGCGTCAGCCATGTGGTGGACAAGATTCCACATGACCAAGAGGGAGCTTTCTAAGGCACAAAAGAACCCAGAGCATCCGACAACATATACTCAGCCTTGGCTAACATATGAAAGAAGGAAGAAAAGTTATACTTCTCAACCTCAAAAAGACAAGCAGACCCAAAAGAACCTCATGGTAGGTTATAGAAACTACACCAGGGGCAGGAATGCTAGGAGGAAAACGATACATAATCTCATTAAATGAACAGCCAGTCCTCCTATCTCTTTGGCATGGCTTAAGGAGAATCTTTCCTGCAGTTTAGTACCTTGGTCAGGTTTTTACCTAGACAGCTAGAAGGTTAGGTCTTGGGGGCATGAGAGCTGGACAGCTGGTCGTATCCCTCAGCAGCTGCAGCACTCAGAAGAGTGGGCCCTGCACCTCCCTTGGGCAAACAATAGAGCTGGCCCTCTTGGTGTGGCTGGGAGTGAGCTGGCCCCAAGGGCTTGAGAACAGGAGAACTGCCTCCACCCCTTGCTTTCTTCTGCATTGAGTGAGCTAGCCAGGGCAGTGCTGAAAAAGCTTACCCTGGTAGTGAGGATGAGGGAGAGCTGTTAGGCTGACCAACCCAGCTACCACTCAGGCCCAGACCCAAGGCTGTAAGTTGGCCCACCCCAACACGAAGGGGCTGGTTCTGCAGATCCAAAGTTAGAAGATCTCCATGACACAAGGAAACAAATGGATATCCAAGAGGATTCCCAGTAAGGGCCCAGTATCTATAGTGAAGGAGAAGCCAGAGGCTTCGAACCAGACCAATGACTCATTGCAATGAACACTTGCAAGTAAAGATGTATGGACTAAAGGGTGTACTGTGTGACTCACTGTGTCATACTACAGCTTCCATAACAAGATTTTCTTTTCTTTTTTTCTTCTTTTTATTTTATTTTATTTTACTTGGGGTGGGGGTTGTAGATGGGAGAACAGATATAAAGGGACAGGGAAATGAATGGGATTGGGACTAAAGATGTGAAATTCAGGAAGAATAAATAAAAAGTTTTTAAAAAGTTAGGTCTCCATATAAGCCAGAATTCCATTTTCTTTATGAGAAGGAGGGCTTCCGGTGCTACTCTAATAATGCAACGTTTATTGTTACACCACTTTACTGGTACCAAATCATTTGATGCTCACATAAATCCTTCTATCCTCATCCTTTTGCAGATCAAGAACTGAAGCACACAAAGCATACAACTTGCCTAAAATGCAAAACTAATGTCTGGCAGAGATACCATCCATAACCAAATAGGCAAGCTCTGCTGTCTAAGCAACTCAACAAAATCACTGAGGCCAGGGAAAGACTGTTGCATAGAGTTGCTTCAAACATCTTGGAGACCTTGGTCTAAACACCCTGGGAGACTGGACTAATTGACTGTCCCACTTGAAGTATGAGGCATGACTGGGTGAAAGAGAGAAGTGCTGGGCAGAGCAAAACGATGGCATCTGAGAGCTGGTATTCCAGAATAGACAGGTCAGGTCAATTTTCAAATCACCATGCACTCTTCTGTCTCTAGAAGCTATCACTCTTCAACGTCATTACAGTTTCCTTCCTGAAGAACTGCTGTTTAATTCCTGTCTTTGAGGCCAAGCTCAGCAATGAACTATCTCTTGATTATCATTCCCACAGGCAGAATAAGTTCTTATCTCTTAGCTACTCTTTCTTTGTCCTGGGCAGATTGGTATCTGTGGGACAGAGAACTTACTGTAGAGTTTTCTGAAAACAACAAAGAAGGAGAAAAGGAAGGAAGAAGAGAGGGAGAAAACCGGGAAAATTCATGATAGTACTTACTTTTTCTTAAAGAAAAATAAAGAACAACATATTCAACTCAAACGTGCCAAATATACTTCTTGTAAATTTAATTAAAGTAACAAGCAGTGAAGTGATTCCCATGGTTGAACAGTGGGACAAAACTGCTCAGAAATGACTTTTTCACTGAAGTCCATGAAGATATACGTTTGCCTTTGTTCACATGACAGGTCAAAGCTACTGGGGTAATGGAAGAAAACTGGGTCAACTGAAGAAAATCTGCCTCCTATCAAGCTCAAAGTAGTTTAGAATAGAAGTCTGCTCATCAGGTCATTTTGTCCTAACCTTAGCCTAGATTCCGATGAGAAGAGGGTTTGCAGTACATGGAGTTTGAAAGTGCCATTGGGCTGGATCTCCACAAGAGAACTCAGACTCACAAGTGTATGTTCCTACTACGATATTTCAAGAACGTTTGTTTGGGGACTTAGTAAAAAACACAACATAGTCCATTATTTTGGTTTGCTGAGTTCTTAAACCAAAGCAAGCAAGAAGGAACGAGGAATCAAAGTTTCCTTCTAACTCTTGGTCCATCTTCCCTCCTTCCTTTCCTTTGCCACAGTTGGTTATAGAACCCAGAACTCCTGCCCCAAAAGCTAGCTACAGGAACTAGAAATATTGTCCTTAGCTTCTGTTTTCTCTTATGAAAATCTGGCCATGAGGAAACTCTATGAACTACCTTGTCATGCAGTAGATCTATAGACGTTCATTCCAGAACTGGTTCTGTCCTGTGACATGGGATGGCTAAAATACTACTTCATAAAATTATTGTGCCTCTTACAGAAGATGAAACACACACACACACACACACACACACACACACACACACACACACACACAAACCCCTGACCTTACCATAGATTACTTACTATAAATGCTTACTATGTAATTAATAATGTTAAATACATCATTAAAGATATAGTAAACCATCACTGATGTACATGAGACTTACGACTCAGAAATTTTGAGGGGAATTTTTTCACACCCTGAGTCAGTGCTTACAAAAACTCCAGTCATGGATACTTCTCCAGAAGAAAAACGGCAATGGTTGGCTTTGTAGGCCATATCCTGGTATACTGTCCTATATGTGGTTAAATTTCATTTTACCATGCTATGGGAATTTTTGGAGCTAAAGGGTAGTTGATTCAACCACTCATTCATTACTAATCAAGTACATCATACACCACAGTTCCTTATTTCATTATGTTATGCACATGAGGCTTCTTGACAGAAATACTGACCTTGTCTACTAGGACACTGTTATCTGGGTTATGAGTGTGTCTTATTGCAGCGAGCCTCAGAACCTATCTGTTCCCTGTAAAAATGTTTAAAAAAAATGATAATTCAGACCATAAACTCATGAGGAAGCAAAAGATGTTACATTTCTTTTGCTACTAACAAACTTGTTTTCTGTCTTGAAGCTGCACTCTATCATGCAAAAGAAAAGACAATTTTAGAAGAAACTCATCACCTCAGGGTTGTCCTTTCTTTTCCATTTCTTCTCCTTTGTTTGCTTTAGTAACAACTAACTATGGAGTCAGGAGAGTTGTCTCTCCCTGGAAGCTATCTGTCCACCCTGTGCCTGTCGTCAACACTGTGCTCCGACACTCGAAACTGCAGGATCAGCTGTTTCCCTCTTGATACCTTGCTGTCCCGGCTCCCATTCCCTCTTCCTTCAAGATCTCAGTGGTTTTCCATCTCAGTGTGGGTTTGTACTCACCTCAGGTTTACAGGTGACCTTGCCCACCCATTCTGAGGTTGTCACAGGCCATTCTGGGCAATCTAGCTTGAAATAGGGATCTCACAAACCAGATATTCGAGGCTGCCAGAGGAGGGATGACCACATGTCCCCTGTACTTGGACACATTTAAATCTTTGTGGAAATTCTACTGATCTCACCACCTAAAACATGCAGAAGTTCTGAGAGGGGGTCCTCTCAGAAATCCACACCAGGAACTTCTCTCTTTGGTTTTGTTGTTTGGTTGGCTGGATGCTTGCTCGTTTGTTTGCTTACCTCAGCTCAGCTGTGTTATATTTCTTCAAATTTCTTTTTTCCTGGAGATGACAGAATTTTATCCTTGCCAATGCAAAGTTCACATCAAAGTTGCCTTTTGTGTTGCA
This sequence comes from Peromyscus leucopus, assembly GCF_004664715.2. NCBI lineage: Eukaryota > Metazoa > Chordata > Mammalia > Rodentia > Cricetidae > Peromyscus > Peromyscus leucopus. The sequence continues at coordinate 49,515,498 of NC_051073.1, forward strand.
CGATAGAATGCAGCTTCAAGACAGAAAACAAGAAAATACATTCTTTCACTTTTCTTTTTATATTCAGGGCCTTAGATTCTGATATTCAAGACCCAGTTAATAAATATTTTTTTTCTACTTGGGAGAATCAAGTGTGATCATATTATGAGAAAAGTATATTCCAAAGACAAAAATATAAGCAAATCCTATTCTATTATAGAATAAAGAGTGAGAGTCCCTGAATTGTCTCTATAACAAGGTAGAAGCCCATATTACTGGGAAGTGTTCAATGTCTTCCTCTTATAACAGTGGGATGCTTTCTCAATACTTGGTTAAATTTTTAATTTTCTTTGGAGTGCAACAGTTTTTTTTATCCTTTTGAAAAAAATATGTAGAATCTGTAGTTGTGGTTCCTCTGTATATGAACTTACTGGGAGATAGGAACTTTAAGGTTGAAATCAAGTTAAGAAGATGTAAATAACATGGACCCTAATTCAAAGTGACCAGTGTTGTTATAAGAAGAGAATAGGCCCAGGAAGAGACATGTCAGGAAGGAACACTAGGCAACAATGGAAAGACAAGACTGACAACTTTTGCTTCAAATTGTGAAACTCCAAAGACTGGTGTCACCATCAGAAGCCAGAAAGATACAAGGGCTCATTATTCCATAGAGACTTTGGAAGACGAAGAGCTCTACTGATAGGTTGACTCAAGACTCTAACTCTAAGACCTGGAGGTTATGTTTCCGTCCATTTAAGTCATATATTTTGTGATATTTTCCTAGGTGACATCACAATGCCCCATGCTGAGAATATTATCCCTATCTTATGGCATCCCAAAACATGGCCCAATGTCTAACCTCTACAAAACAACTAGACTTCTAGATGCATTCTTTTAATATGATTGTATGATGGTTGCTTTTGATTGTCAATTTAACAGGATTTAACATCACCATGGAAACAAACCCCTTGAGCATTTTGTAAGAAATTTTCTAAATTAGGTTAATTGAGGTGGGAAGACAGACCCTAACTCTAGGCTGCTCCCAGCCTAAATAAGAAGGAGAGACGGAGCTGAACAGCACCTCCCATCATCCCACTTTTTGTCTGTAGATGCAATATGACCAATTGCCTTGAGCATCTGTCGCCAGGACTTCTCTATCATGATAGTCTGTGCCCTCGCACTGTGAATTAGAAGCAACTCTTCCTTCTTTAATTGGTTTTATTCAGTCAGGTATTTTTCTTCACAGCAGTAAGTGAGGTAACTAATACAGAATGTTATCTTGCATCCCAAACTTTACGTTCGTTTCTTTTAGTCCTAAATTGCAAATACACAAATGAGAGTTGTATACATTCATGAGGTACAAAGGGGTATTATGATTTATGATTCAATGCAAAATCATTAACTCAAGATAATTAACATATTCATCACTCAAATACTTGTGTTTTTAGGATAAGAATATTTAATATTATTGTCTTATCAAGCTTGAAATATGTCATTTACAATATCCACATGCTTGTACTATATATTAAACAATATAAAATAATTTTCTTGTCTGATTAAAGCCCTGCACCCTTTGATTTTTAACTCTCCATTTTCCATCTCCCAAGATCTGGTAACCGCCATTCTACTATCTGCTTCTTTTAGTTTGATTTTCATATCTGCTACATCTAAATGAGAAGATGTAGTGTTTGTCTATCTGAGCCTGGATTATTCTATTAGCACAATGATCTTAATTCCATTCATGTTGGTACAAATAACAAAATTACTTCAAGGCTGAGTAGTGTTCTACTGTGTACATACAGCTCCATTTTCTTTAGCTGTTCATCTGTTGGTGGACATGCAGATTGATTCAATATCTTGTCCATTGCAAATGTCACTATAATTCACATGTGACTGCTCATATCTATTAGACATACTAACTTCAAATACCTAAAGAGATATTTCTGAGTGTTCTATTTGTCTTTGTATTGCTGTGTTAAGACACCATGACAAAGTCAATTCATAGAAGAAAAAGTTTACTGGATTTAGGTTTATAGTTATAGAGAGTGAGCACATGCCCATCATGGTGGGGAGCATGGCAGCAGGCAGACAAGCATGGTGATGTAGCAGTGGCTGAGAGCGTACATATTCAGACAGCAACTACAAGGCAAGGGGAGAGGAGAGAACCAACTGGAATTGCACAGGCCTTGGAAACCTAAAGCCTACCTCCAGTAACATACTTCCTCTAAAAAAGCCATGCCTTCTAATTCTTCCCCAACAGTTCTATCAATGCTGGGCACCAAGCATCTAAACATAATAGCCTCTGGGAGCCATCATCATTCAAACCACTACATGAGTCATATGATAATTCTATGTTTGGGACTGTAGGGAACTTCCACTCTTTTTTCTATAGTAACCATGCTATTTACATTCAAACAGGCAGTTCTACAAAGTTTCTCTTTTATCCTCAACTTCACATTTTTAAATCAGAGATTTTGATTGACATACACTGTCCCTACCAACATCCTAAATACCCCCTTACATCCTTGTGATCTATACTAAAACTCTAGTCTGATTCTAGGTACTGTATATAAGCCATTCTTTTCAATCATCTTTCTAAAATACATCCCTGTCTACTACTATTGGTATTCTCTATAACGTTATTCACCCATCAGACAGGGTCTCAATAACTCCTAGACTGATTGTCATTCAGTCACCAGAATGATTTGTTATTAATTTTTCAAAATTTCAAACAGCATTCAATTTCTGAAACTTAAGAAAAACCAAATACTTACTTAGTTTCACTTTTATATAACTTAGTATTAACCAGGAAGAAAAAATTAGTAACAAAAAACAATGAACTCATTAAATGTAATATTGGAACTATAACATAGGCTTACATTTCCTAAATTATAGGGAATAGTCTTATTTAAGAAGGGAGGATATAGAAAACAGAATATAGAGTATCTCTTTCCTGGAACTACACAACACAGATTAGTAGAATGGATTTGAAGAATCAGGGATTTTAAGAGTGAAGAACCCTAGTCAGTGTTTTTAACCCAGTTGTGTGGATTTTTTTTAATGCTTTTTATTTGTAACAGTTATCAGTACACTACAGAATTAGAAATTCATTTTTTGTTAACGCTATCACGAACCAAAGGACTTCAATCTTGGACTGTATGCTGTCCACCAAGGCCAGCATGTTAGCTGACGGATTTCGATGTTCTGCCATACTCTGCTTCATCATGATCTGAGGAAACTTGCAACACAATGAAGGGCATGAGCAACTTCAGATAGACCTTTTATTAGCTCCACTATTCCCTGCTCTGATATCTAAAGGGAACAGAAAGCAGATTTTCATAAAAAGTGGGAAAAGTGAATTTGAGGCAGATATTTGACTCAAACTTCACCAGAAGTTAAAAAATAGCCTTAGATATTGAAAAAGAGAATGAATATATAGGGTTCATTGCTTGGTGATTAAATTACAAATCACACCATGTGACATGTTAAGATTAATCCTTCCCTTTATTGAGCTACATCTTACACTCACTGAGCATCATCACAGATTGACCTAGGATGGAATGAATATTTCAAAAGGACTTAAAATTTGTGTTTTTTTCTTTAGAAGGAATTAAAGTGTAAGTTACCACAGGCCAATAGTTTCACATGGAATTTCTTTGACTAATAGAAAACACTAATTCAGAAGAAAAACAGCTACAAAATGGCAAAAATTAAGAATTATAAAATAGAATGAATAACAAAATGAGGAAAGGAAGTTTGACTTGGGAACACTTTCCATTTAAGGAAATAAAATGTAAGTAAACTTTTGTGTGTCCTAAGACAGGAGATGAATATTAAAGTAGACATAAGCAAAGGAGGATGAATGAAGTAAATTCATGTTTCCAGGGAAAGTGATGAGCTGTGGAATCTAGGATAAAGAAATGATAGTTTTAAGTATTTTAAGGGGAAAAAGATAAGAGAGTATATTGTAGATGTAACCAACCGTCTTATTAAATAAGAAACACAGAAACAATGTAAAAGAGAAAGCCAAGAGGTCAGAACTCAGAGCTAAAATCTCACCCTTCCTTCTGCTGTCCCAGCTTCCGGAAAGAGAGCTATATCCTGTCTGTTCGGTTTTTTTTTTATAGTATTTTGTTCTGCCTTCTCATTGGTTGTAAACCCAAACACGTGACTGCCTCGTCACTGTCTGAATATACAGCCCCTAGGTCTTAAAGGCATATGTCTACAATGCTGGCTGTATCCCAGAACACACAGAGATCTATGGGATTAAAGGCGTGTGCCACCACCACCACCACCACCACCACCACCACCACCACCACCACCACCACCACCACCACACTCTGTCTATGGCTCTAATAGCTCTGACCCCCGGGCAACTTTATTTATTAACATACAATCAAAATCACATTTCAGTACAATTAGAATACCACCACAGTATATGTAGCCCCATTAATAGATTATAACTATTAAATCCATGGTGGGTAAAACACTAAGCCATTGATGTTTTAATTGCCTTTTGATTGAAATAATAATAATAATAATAATAATAATAATAATAATAATAATAATAAAATAGAAGGTTCCAGAGTAGTAAGGAGCAAGAAGAGAATAGCAGGGTCCCTTGGGGAAGGCAAAGGGTAGGTATTTAGTTAAAGAAAGTTCATATCCAGGAAGCAGGTAGAGAATGATGCTTAGTATTGCCCACATCTCTGTGGCTCCTTAATGTTCTTTCAGTTGTTGAAACTGAGTCATGTTACCTTGGATTTCCCACGAACTATGAGAGGGATAGAGTTTACTAAGCAAATTAGTAGTGTAAACATAATTAGACAGAGCTATTGTTTAAATAAATCTGGCATGTACCTTGCCTGGCAACCCTTGGCTAGCCATTAGTCAGTGTTACTAATTAACCTACCCCTCTGCCATCTGCTCTCCTCTGTTCCCTCTCTTCCTTAGAGAGTACATCTATTCTTATGCTTCACGCCATCACTTCTTGGCTAACAATTCAAAACTCATGAGGCCATGTATCTGTTCTTTGCAAGTGCTAGTCGCACAATTACAAACATTAAATAAAATCCTGTGTGCATAAAATCGGATTCATTGTTCTTCCCAGGAGCCACCACTCATCCTTACTTCTGGAGCTTAGTAAATAGCACCATTCTTCAAATAAGTCAGTTTTATATATTGGGGCAATTTATAAGTTACTTTGTTTTTCATAATTCACATATATTACATGCCCGATTTTGTCATAATAGCCCATGCTAGATAATTGACACATTTACTCACACTGTGATGTCTCCTGGAGTTTTCTTCACCTCCAAAACATACTTTTCTAGGTTCAGTTCTGTCAGTCCTCTAATCAAAAACTTTTATTTCCTCCCTGCATTGCATCTTATCAAAATTTAACAAAGGTGTTAAGAGCATGGTCACCAGAGAAGATTGATGAGTTCAAATGACTCAAACCTTCTTTGTCTCAGTCTCTTCCAAAACAACGTGGGGCTAATAATTGCAATATCTATATCCTAGTATTGACACACAATTTAAATGAATAAGTGTCTGAAAAGCATTTAGAGCAATACATAGGTCGTAGTGTACAATAAATACTAGCCATTATTATTAGATAAAATTCTATACTTTTCACGGTCTACTAAATTAAATATCATAATAACCTAATTTTATGTAACTTTACTTACCTTTTAAAAGAATTTTGGAGCTGGGCAGTGGTGGAACACACCTTTAATCCCATCACTTGGGAGGCAGAGGCAGGCAGATCTCTATGAGTTTCAAGATAGGCTCCAAAGCTACATAGAGAAACCCTGTCTCGAAAAAAAAAAAGAAAAAAAAATTTGAAATAAGGTCTTATTGTGTAGCCTTAGATTACTATATAAATCAGGCTGGCCTGACAAATACAGAGATCCACCTGCCTCTGCCTCTGCCTCTGCCTCCTAAGAACTGGGATTACCAGCATGGATCACCATACCTGGCCTCTAGTATGACTTCATAACATAAACTTCCATTCATTAAGCTATGCCACATACCCACTCCATGAGATCATGTGATGTCCTGCCTTCATGCCTTCACTGACAGAAATATCCAAGTTGCCCATCAGTGAAAGCCTACACAGCACAGCCAGCCTGACATGTTGGTCTGTTTGTTGTGTTTCCAAAAGCAGTGATAGGTAACAATGCAGATTTGAACTAAATAAAATTGTACAGTTCACTCTTTCATGTATAAGATTCTCTCAATATTACTATGTAAAGCAAGGTGGGGAAAAGTCCTGGTTTGGTATCAAACAAATATTAATACTGTGGGCAAGAAATTAAGCAGTTTTCAAATTTCCTCTTCATCAAACACTACCTGGCAAATGTTAGGCACTTAATAAACATGATATGCAAAGGAATGCATTAAGAGAAGCATAAAGAACGAATTTAGGGGTCAATATATTGTCCCAAAGGGGAACTGAACTCTAAGATGTAGACGTCTTTGAGAAACGCAGAGAAGGAGCAGACACAGGAAAGAGACAAGTCACATGTTCTGTGATAGGAAACATATTTATATTTTATCATTATAGCTTGAGTCACATCATTTTATAAATTGTCATTTGAGAAATCAATATTAAAATATAAGATGCATTAGAAAATTCTGCAGCTTGCATAATCCAAATCTACTTCAGTTTAGAGGAAAACCCATGTCTGCCTGATCTCCCCACTCATTTCCTAACAAAAGTTAACTCAGTGCCGGGTGGTGGTGGCGCACGCCTTTAATCCCAGCACTCGGGAGGCAGAGCCAGGCGGATCGCTGTGAGTTCGAGGCCAGCCTGGGCTACCAAGTGAGCTCCAGGAAAGGCGCAAAACTACGCAGAGAAACCCTGTCTCGAAAAACCAAAAAAAAAAAAAAAAAAAGTTAACTCAGACTGTGAAGAGAGTCACATTCATTTTAGCATGCTGCTAGACAATGTATATGGAATTCTTCATGCTTCAGAAAATGAAATAATTTATCCATAATTTTCTCTTAATACTTACACATTAGCAAGTGTTAGGTGAGCTTAATAAGTGAAAAGTGAACATTGGTTTTGAATCTAAGGTTAATTTTCTTAAACATCTCCATCTAAATTGCTCACTGCAACAGTGGCCCTCCGTGAAAATAAACTGATCTCTAGGTTTCAAACCTGAAACAATTGATGGGCAATTTATCAATTTAGTACCCAATGACACAAGGAAATCCCAACACACAACTTTTTAAAAAATTATTGATTTTGATCTTTAAGTCAAATGAAACTTGAAGCTGAGAAGAACTAGAAAATGAGATGCCAAAAATATTATGAGAGAAATGCAAAAAAAAAAAAAAAAAAAAAAAAAAAGCTACAGTTATCCAAAGAAAATGAGCTGTGTTAATTACCTTCGGACAGAACGGTAGAAGCAGGTAGCAGTGGTGCATGGCGACCGCAAACCTGTGGTCAGGCTAGGGAGTCACTTCCCATGACCTTACAAAAATCACTTTACTTCTTTCAATAAACCTTTGTTCACTCGTTGATAAGATTTATTATGCAAATTCCACGTGTTTATATGCATGCATTTCACCTATTTCCTGTCATATAAAAGAAAATTACATTTAAAAATAAATGTATTAGTAATACATATGTCTGTATGCTTGAGCTGCATAATATAAAGATATTTGAAATAACAAACACTAATAAAGCTATCAGCCAAAATACCAGAATTTTTAGAATATAATATAAAAGCTTTATACAATCAACATGACCTTTGTAAGACAATCCAAACAAAAACACCACATTTTTCCCAAAGTAATCATTGCAAAGTAATAAAATTTGATGGATTGTAGTATCACTTATTAAAGCCAAGATACCAAATATTTGCAAAGAAAAATGACCGAATTCTACGTAATTTAAAACCTTTTAGTACATCTTCACAACACAAAACAAGTTTAAAAAGACCAAAACAAAACAACAAAGGGAAGCCTTCCTAAATTAAAGTGAGCCAGTGTTGGGGTCAAAGTCAGGAGTACCAAAAACCTTGGTTACTAAAATTGTAGCCTTCAGTTCAAATGCTGTAAGAATCCTCCTGCCTCAGTCTCCAAGAGGAAAGATTGCAGAGGTGACACTTTTGACTTGCAGTAATAGAAGTGTTACTCATTTTTATCCTTGTTTCTCTTCTCAGCATGAACTACCCTCTTTAATACAACAACACTTCTGTACTATTATTTTGAATATGTCCTCCATAAAGGTAAGGAAATGGTAGAAAAATTAATGCCCAGATTCCTCATCTATCGTGTGCTGGTGGGTTTTGAAATCCCCTCTCCCCCAACTCACTGACAAGCAATGACTCAAGAGAATTATACTAAGTGGTGAGAAGATCCCAGTCATTGAGAACTTATTTCTGTTTGCCCTGAAGATCTTGACAATACAATCGTAAAGGCTATGTAAAAAAGCTTTTTTAATAAGGGCTATGATTCTACTTTTGTGAGAAAAATGAAAGCAGAAAGATATGCATTAACATAAACATACTTTATGTAAATGTGTCTACTAGATTTTCAAGTCTGTGTCTCAAATTTTATCCAAAGAGAAAAGACCCTAGCAGCCCCCTATGCCATGAGGTTGGTAGTGAGAGAAGAGGTCACAGAACCAAATGAGCAGTCTGTGAGATGAAAAAGAAAGATGAACATGAGAAGGAGGCAAAAGCGTTGACTGAAAAATATCTTCTCCCACACCACACTTTACAGCCAGTGATGGCTTCTGTTTATATCCAGAAGGAGCAGGCAAATTTTGCTCATTAAATCGCCCACCAGAGCTTGTATGCTGCTTCAAATAGAAAAAAGAAAGAACAGTTGTACTGAAAGGAGGAGATGGATTCATGAGAGGCAAGGTGCCTACCTGAAATGCTTTCCAAGATGCAGGTAGAAAAAGAAGTATTCTGGCAGAGTTAAAGTACATGAACCATTCAATAATTCATGACTTGAAAACTGGGGGGGGGGGGACGACAAGATTTTTAGTGAACACCTGAATATGAGCATACCTGGGAAGATAAGCCTTGTGATATCTTTGCTAGAAGATGGCAACCCCTCTGGAAGCTTTTCTTCAGCTCCTAGTGTGCCTCCCTGATCACCTAACCATTCCTACCTAGCTGGAATTGTGACTTGAGATCATCCAGCACAGCATCCTCATTGTCTAATTAGAATCCTTCCCCTGCTCCAGTGATCCTTGTTAAAAACACAGCTTCCTCAGCTGTCTTCCAATGATACTCCAGCCAGCAAACACTTATCCAGAGAACTTCTAATCCCCAGGCAAATTTAATGATCAGGAAATTTAGGCTAACTTCTTCTACATATTTCTGTCACATTTTCTGACCTTGACTCTATACCCTGTTGTCCTTTCTTCTAACATATGCAGTGAACCATGTTCTAGGAATAATATCATCAACGTTACTTCTTGCTAACTAATGCCAGCCCCCAATATCTTAATGTTTACCAAGGTCTTTTTCTATTGTATATGCAAAGAAGTTGTAATATCATTAACAAGCAAATGGTACATTTTAACTCATGTCCATTCAAGGCAGCGAGTGAAAACCCCACTGTGAAAACAGACCATCTATGTATTATGGTTTTTCTTTCGACCTAAGGTCAGCCAAAGCTCATTAGAAACATATTCTATGTCATCAAGTGAAATCATGCATAGGTGATCAGGCATAGAAGTTTGTAGAAAGACATCAACAAGGATTTTAAGGATAGAATGTAGATCATTAGCACACAAATACCTTTAATGTGGATTAACCAGTTTGAGAAGTCAGCCTAAAATCATGAAGGTGTCTAAGCCAAGACTACCATTCTTTAATTCCCGAGGACAGGAATTCTTCAGAGTTACTATTCTATGACCCCCATGTCATAATTTTTAATATACAATCAGTAAATAATTTCCTACAGGGTTCAAATTTACTGGTTATTTTATTTGGACAGATTGCCTATATAAGACTGATTATGAGGAATGTCAAGAGAAGGAGCCATAGCTAGCCACTAAGCCCAGCTGCCCAACTGACTTCTTCTCCCTGTAACAGTTCATCAAATAATAGTTATCCTTGGCTCAACTATTTCCAGCACAACAGGGTGTTCATCTGTTCTCACTCTTGTTAGAAAGCTCTTTCTTGTCTAAAATTGAACAAGCCCTTCCCTCCTTGTAAGTTCTGCTCATTACTTCAAACTATGTTCATGGAGGTCATCTAAAGATTCTGTTCCTCATTTTATCTGACATCTCCTACCAACACTTGAAACTGTATAGCTGCTGGCCAGATTTTACTGGTAGATTTATTCCATATATGTGACCATGTTACACTGTGACTTTTCTCACAAATTGTGAAAAACCCCAAGCAACCTAAAAGAACACCATAGCATTCTTCATTCTTGGCATCTTGCATCAACCAAATTATCTAAGAATCGTAATCGTCTTGTGACAGTTCCATCCCACTCTTGCCCACTCTGCACTTGCTACAATGTGTGGTATCCATTTTCCCATGTCTTCGTGAAGAAAATACTTCCCATGTGATGTGCTTGTGAGGTTATTGGCAGGTTCAGAAATAGACTATTAGATGTTTTCCTATTAAGGTTCATTTGTATGGATATTGTCCATGATTTCAGATTAGAAAGATGAGATTTCTACTGATTCTACAATCTAGTACATTCACCACCTGTAAATTTAACAAATGATTCTCTATATTTTTAGACTAAAAACTGACAACATCTGGCTAAAGGATACTAGAAGTCCCATTGTAGGATAACTTGAAGCCACTGAGCATAAAACTCTTTGCAGGCCCTTCAACAGTTGGACAGAGTCTAGGACTATGAGTGTGCTCTTACCTAGCATGTGTCAGACCCTGGGTCCAATCTCCAGGACCACCCAAACAAAATAAAATCACACTATCATTAGAGAGGTAACCCACCATTCACTCCATATTTTGTTATCACATCTAGGAGAACATCATAAAATCTTCATCCAGAAGAACAGAATCAAACAATAAAAAAGAAAAAATCATTGGTTAGAAACTTCTAACTTACTTAATATCTTTTCAGGGAGAAATTTCAGATGGTCAGTCAGTGCTTACTCAACTTCTTTGTACTACTGTACATCTTTTGAAGCATACATCTTAATTCAATGCCATTTGTTTATCAAAGAAGTAGACAGCTTTCTCTAAGAGGACAGAATAGAGATGACCCAGCACAAGCATAATACATAAAGAACAGCAACAGGATATGGCTGAGTACTATTAGTAGATCAAAGATTTCTGAAAGCAATGTGATGTGTTTCTAAACTCATACCAAGGCTCTGTGCATTAGCAGATAACTAAAAACAGGATGGCTAGATCCAAGCATGACTTAGAACCAGGCATTTCACAATTTTCACATGGAACAACCTCATTTGTTCTTATAACTGAAGGAACAAATCCAGCTGGCAGCTAGTGGAGCGCCACGCAGGTGGACAGGCTAAACATTGCCTCAGATGGGTCCTTGCTGGCACACGAGTTCACAAATTCCAGCTGGCTTTGAAGATTTCTCAAGTTCCTTAGAATCTGGGACTCCAATTCAGAAAGCTGTTCATCCATTATTCATCATCACTTCACACCACATTTCTAAATTAGCGTCTGACCTGGAAAAAGGAAAGGCTGGCCCCTTTAAATGTGAGGAGTGGTGCTGTGACGTTATGGAAGGTAACACAATGAGACAGATCAAAGAAAGACTCCAAGGGAGATTTTGAAACTCAGTTTGGGAGTTTTTTCCCCCACACATTAAAAAAAAAAAAAATCTAGTTGCCAACCATTTCTAAATGCCCTCATCTTCAGATGTCAAAGTATTAATTGTCCAGGGGGAAATGCATTAGAAATTGTGAATTCCCACTTTGTGCTTACCAATACAAAGTAACATTATCTCTACTGACTATTTCTGGTGGACAAGAGTTGACCTCCTATAATTTTGATTTAGGAAAAAGCTTTTGTTGACAGAAATGAAAAATAAGATTAGAACAAGATAATCCCATGATGCAAATATCCCATTTCTTTTCTTTGTTCTTCCAAAGTATGTTTTATGGAAATCTAATAGTCCTCTAACCAGTGCTATTAAGTAGTTTTCAGTTGGACCTGTTTTTATGACAGGGTCATGCTCTGCCTATAGCGGCACAAATAATGAGTGAAATGTAAATGCCCCAAGTATTTGCTGTTGTGAGTCAAAGGGGACCTATTTAGAAATAAGAGAGCTGGACTACAGAATTGAAGGGGATGTGGGGGTATGCTCCAAGAGACAGCAAAACCTAAGATTGCTGTTGTCAGTTTTAATAATAGGATCACACAGGGCTGTGTTAATTGCCAGGAGGCAGGTCTGAGAGTTCTCTTAATTAGGATGAATAGATTTCTACTGAAATTTCAGTTGACTGTGAGGGTTTCCATTGTCCTCCTTAAAGCTGATTCACATAGAAGCCAGGTTTGAATGCTGTGTGTGGTGAATGTAAATGATGGCAAACTGAGAGACTTCTGCAGACAGACCCAGGTAGTCTTATTATCAATGCTAATAACACTCTGCTTGTCAGGAGCTGGACTGTTGTGCCCCAGGTTTTGACATCTCTGCATTTCTGCCCGTTGTATACAGATGTGCTAAGGGTCTTGACTTGCAGGGAGAATAGCAACATCCTAAAAGCAGGCTGGAAAGTGATGTCCGCTGTGCAAATGGCAGTGTGTGCTTTGAAGAGCAGGGGGAATAATCACTGCACCCCATCTGTCACAATAGGGTCTAGGGGGAACAGATTAATCACAAGGATTCAGACGGAGAATCAGCTAAGGAGTCTAAATATTTTTTTTTTTTAAATCTAGCCATAATGATAAAAATAAAGCAAGCCCAAAGAAATTGCTACAGGAAAAGATTGTCATATTTTTCAAATGAATGAATGCAGGCAGTATGGGTCTGTTTTGCTTAAGAGACAAATTAAGCTACAAATAATAGAATGGGCTTTTGGCGTGATGTACTGGGTAACATTAGTTTCTCCAGATTTTTTATCTGTTTTACTGTGACCATCATTAAGGAGAATAATTTATTTAGCAGAACATGGAGTATGATGGGTGCTGTCATAGAAAGATGACATGAGATCTTTGCCTTTGAAGGACTTGAAAACCTCATTTAGAGTTCACACCGGGACTAAGTGTGGGGAAAGTGACTCCTGAGTTCAGGAACATATTAAAAAATAAAGTAGAAAATTAGAGAAATCCTTCCCCTTGATAGAAACTCTGTGGGGAGTCGTCAGAAGAAGTCAGGGAAGAAAGGTGCCCTGTGGGCCCAGGACTTCGATATTTCTTACTGAAAACCACACTTGGGTCAGGGCACTTCTGTGTATTCTCTGAGTGTGAGGATGAGGAAAATCCATATAGGTAAAGCATTCAGCAGAGAATTTCTTCATGGTATTGGCTCTGTAAATGGAGTTTGTTACATCAGTCAGAACATTAAAAAAGAGAACATGCAGAAAGAGCCCCATGATGCAAAGGGCTGCTAACTATCAAGAGAAGATACAATACAAGAAATAATTATTTTTCAGTCAGTGACATGTATTTTCAAGGCTTGTTAGTTGAACTCTTCATCTATACTTTATTCTATCTTACTTAAAAGGGCTAATGTAGGAGTTTTGAGTAAGCTTAGTAGTATTATTCTGTTCCTTATCTAAGTTTAATAAACTAAGAGACAAGCACAGAAGTCAGATTTCAAGCAAATCAAAATACCCTATCTCTAATGGTAAGGAATGTGGCAACCAGGGCTGTACAACACTAGATCCTGGAACTCACCCAGAATTCCTCTAGTCTGGGAATTTATAGCGAAGAGAGCAGGAAGTGTGCTATCTGAAGACAGGGTGCTTCTCACAGGAGAAGACCGGAAGACACAAGAGTGAATGGCACAACTTTCACCTCACAGACAGCAGTCATTCCTCACCTGGAAGTGGGGAGTGAGGGGGCAGAAGGGACTCAAGAATTTTGCACCAGGACCATAGAAGTATGGCTCCCAAGTCAGTCCCTTTCACAAGTTCACGAAACAAGGCTGCTTTAAAATAACACTAAGATGCTATTTGTCTCTTTCAGACATATTTTCTAGCAGGGCAGAGATCCTCTAGCAGTGCCGAGTGGAATTTTCCGGAGGATAGATGGTGTGCATCTGACGGCACAGTGGTTTACAGGAGACAAGGAGTCTGCAGCTGTGCCCATTAAACCTGACCTTAAGAGATTGGAGGAATTTAAGCAAGCCCAACTTTCTTACAAATACTTTTGATTTTGGAACATATGGTTCATTTTAAAGAGAGAGAGAGGATGAAATAGAAGAGTAAGTGACTTACATTGTTATTTTGAATAAATAAACTTACAAAAATTCCATAATTTTTGTTTTGTTTTGCTTGTTCACTTGAGACAAGATCTTACTATAAAGTCAAGGCTGATCTGGAACCCTAGATCCTCCTACATTGTCCTCCTAGTTGCTGAGGTTATAGGCATGTACAACCATAACCTGCCTCCAGATTATTTTTAATATGGTAAATATACCAACATGAAACTCAAATAAACAAAAGTTATGGGAACCCAAAGACATCATGTTAAGTGAAATAAACCAAAGATAGGCAAACACTGTATTATGTCATATATCTGCAGAATACATTAAACACAGATTCATGGGGTTCGAGAGAGAGACAGGGTTCTTGGAAACTTTGGAGGACTGGGAAGACGGCTGTTAAATGACACATTTCTGTTAAGCAAGAGTAACCTTCAGACATTTATTGTATGTCATGGGACTGTCAACAACACTGTATGGTACACTGGAAAATGTAGGTAAAAATCCATCAAACATATAAACATGTATCTACTTGAGACATTCTATAAATTTTATTGGCCTTGCCATTGATCCTGATATGAGTACTATTACATCTTAATATGGAGGCTTGAACAGGATGCAGATCCTCTTTGTTCCTTCACAAGATGTTAAATTTTCTGTCCTTTGCTTGTTTATTTCTTCAAGGTCCTTTGTATTTCTAAGGGAAAAAAATGTCCTTTCCTGACCAATTCTACTTTAGAAAAAAGCTTGCAGGAACTATCCTCATTCTCTCAGCCAAGAATTAAGTAATAAGAGCAATTTACCTTCCAATTATCAATAGATAGACAAAACACAAGATAAGAATTTTTTTCAAGGTAGTGAACATCAAGCAATAAAGGACAATGATCTCAAAGAAAGCCATTGTAAATGAATTGTGTGATCACTAAACTGCCAAGCTTGTTACTTTAAAATGATGTTCAGGCTACAATGCAAGGAGGGAACCCAAGCAGACCAGGGTTAACCTGCCTTAGCTCAAGAAATGGAGTTAGGAATCAAACACAGATGCAGTGGGCATGGCAGAGCCCTGGAGAGTTCTAAGAGCTATGGAGGGTTCCCCTGAATTCTCCATGGGTCACTTGCCAGAGTTATGTAGCAGGAATCTTCAAAGTTCTTTTTAATAAAATCAAACCCGGGGCCAGTTATTGGGGTGAATACTGGAAGGTCAGAGAGACAGAACAAGCCACAGCTTTCTCACCTCACCAGTTCCTCAGCTGGTCCTGTTTCCTCAGACTGGAAGCCTCTGAGTCCTCATCCAGAATGAATCCCAGCTGAACTGTGCTGCTTCAAAGCCTGAAAGCTTAACCAGCCAAATGCTTAACCAGCTACATGCTTAACCAGCCAAAATGCTTAACCAGCCAAATGCTTCTAGTTTCTGGTCCTCATGCCTTATATACCTTTCTGCTTTCTACCACCACTCTCTGGGACTAAAGGCTGGCTTTCTGGGATTAAAGGCATGAGTCACCATGCTTGGCTGTTTCTAATGTGGCCTTGAACTCACAGAGATCCAGAGAGATTTCTACCTCTGAAATGCTAGTATTAAAGGCGTGTGCTATCACTGCCTAACTAGTGTCTTTTCTGTTCTCTGACCCCAGATAAGTTTATTAAGGTACACAATATTTTGGGGAGCACAATACCACCACAGAGTTAAAAAAAACAAAAAACAAACAAACAAAAAAAACGAGACACATCTTTTTAAGAAAGACAGAATAATTCTCAGATTTCATATTGGAATGATAGTAATCCCTCTCCACTCTAGCTACACCAGAAAAGGTTCATGAAGACATTATATAAGTAGGCAGCAAGTCTGGCTTCAATAGTGAAATATAATCAACCCTAGACTGAATGCTGTTCTGGTCAATGAAATACATTTTGAAAGCAAGAGTGAAGGAGTGAGCTTTCAAGATGCTCGAAGGGTGCATCATCAGCCTTCACCATGGTGCGCAAATACTATTCTGGAAGTATTGAAGGACATCTTTTATGTAATTATGACTGCATGTTTCTGCTTGAGTTTCAAGCCAATCATGTTCCAGGGAAAAGCCACATGGAAGTCAAACATGCCTTGTGTTGTTTTCCCTTTTCAAAAGTAATCATTTCTGCAGTTGGTCACTCATCTATATTGTCAGCGGTAAGTATGTATGTTTTGTTTTGCTGTGTGTGTGTGTGTGTGTGTGTGTGTGTGTGTGTGTGTGTGTGTGTGTGTCTACGCATTTGTCTTCAATTCATTCCTTTGCCACCTCAGTCAGGTCAAGTGCCTGGAAGTGTGGCAAGGTCTCTGCATTTGTTTTTTGATTTAATTATAAACTTAATGTCCTTATGTCTCTCCAAATTTTAGTAAAATCAAAGATACTCTGAAGATATCTAAAGCATAGCCTTTCCCAATATATTTTAAATTTGTGAAAACCAACTGTTTTTGCTATCAAGCTGTCCCAGAAGACTGGAAAGTTTTTATTATTTTTGTGGTTTCTTGGAGCTGAAGTCTTATGCATTAAGTATATAGAGCCTTTAGTTGTAATGTAGTGGCCTCATCTACTTTCGTTTATTCATTCACAAATATTTGTTATCAACCACAGTATTTGGGATTAATAGTGAATCAGATGAAGTATGCTATGTAAAACTTATTATTAAATATAATTATTTCCTATCTTAATATCAGAAAAATAATTACAGATACATGCTAACAAAATAGTACCAGATGATAAAGGGGAGGGAATATTTATATCATATGGTCTGAGAAAGTCTCTCTGAATTAACTACATGGATTAACTACAGTTAAAATCTGGTCCTCAATGGCTAGACAGAAATAAATATGAGAAAAAATCCTGACCAGTTTCTCATTCTTAACATCATCAGCATTTGAAGTTGAGTGTTTCTCTACAGAAGAGAGAAAGGCTTTGTATAGCTCAGTCATCAGCTTCCCCTACCAACATAATGTCAATAGGTTTCCACACCCACCCTCAATTGGAGCAACTGAAAAACCTAAAAATATCACCAAACACCCACGGGAAAGCAAAATGATCTCCAGTTAAGAGTTACTAATCCAGGGACAGATAGATGGCTAAACCTTTAAGAACATTTGGTGCTCTTCTACAAGTCATAAGTTCAGGCCCTGCACCCACGTTGAGCAACTCATAACTATCTGTAACTTCAGCTCCAAGGGATCCAACACCCTTTTATGGCTTCTTCAGTCACCCTCATATGCTCATAAGGCATATAAACAAAAGTAAAAATAATTTTACAAGTTGAGACCTGGAATGAAAGCTTAGTAGTTGGGAGCATTTACTGCTCCCACAGGAGGATCTAAATTAAATTTCCAGTGCCCACATCAGGCAACTCACTGCTATCTGTAAGTTCAGCTCTGAGGTGATCCAGGGTCTGTCAGCTATGGCCTTTATGGGCACCTACCAACATGCATGTGTGAGAGCCCATACAGGCACACAGGACATACACATAATTAAAAATAATAAAAACAAATTTTTAAAATGGGAATGAGGGGAGATGGATCAAAGGACAAATAGATAAAAATGCATTTGCTGCTCTTGCAGAGGACCCAGATTGAGTTCCCAGCACCCACAGGGCATCTCACAACCGCCATCTCTCACTCCAGTTCCAGGGAATTTAATACCCTCTTCTATCCTCTATAGGCATCTAAAACACGGGTGGTGCCTATATATCTATATGCAGGTAGAACACTCATGCATATAAAATAAATAAATCTTTTTAAAAAATTAAGCTGCCAGCTTGGTGACTTTCGTCTATGTTCCAAACACAGGAGTCCAAGGCAGGAAGATTGCTGTAAGTTCAAGGCCAATTGAAACCACAGCGTCAGTTATAGGTTAGCCTGGGACTTCCCCGTGAGACCCTGTCTCAAACAAACAAACAAACACAGACATACACACATACACATACACACTGATCCAGATAAAAAAGGACTCAAAGCCTGAGTTATACCAACAGCAAATTTTATTATATGTAGCAACAAGTTCACCAAGCTCAAAAACAGGAAAATGGGAAAAAGGCACATAGAGTTGTCAGCTTGTGAATGGAGGGAAAGATGGTTAAGACAGGCCAAGAAAAAATAAGGTAAGTTGTATGGATTACACTTTACTAGACCAAATCCAATGAATTTCATCGATTATTTTTATGAAATATTTTATCTATTCACATATATTCTTAGATTTCTAATGATATGACAAACATCATGACCACAGGTATCTTGAGGAAGACAGGTTTATTTCATCTTGTACTTCCATATCAGTCTATCACTGAGAGAAGTCATGCCAGGAATTTAAGCAGGGAAGGAACTTGGAGGCAAGAACAGAAGCAGAGAACATTGAAGAATGCTGTTTACTGGCTTGCTCTCCATGGCTTGTTCAGCCTACTTTTATTTGTTTGTTTGTTTATTTATTTATTTATTTAGTCCATTCCTAGAGAGCAAAACCATGACAATTGTGTATCAGACTTTGTCTGTATCATTTCTAAGCTCGTAATTCTAATTCTTTGTTTGTTTGTTTGTTTTTCAAGACAAGGTTTGTTTATCTGTGTAGCCCTGACTATCCTGGACCAAGCTGGCCTCAGATTCAGAGATCCATCTGCCTTTGCCTCTCAAGAGCTTGGACTAAAGGTGTGTGCCACCACTGCCCAGTGTGAGTTGATAATCCTTTTTATTCCTTTGTATTTATTTATTTGTTTTTACATCCCAACCACAGTGTCCCCTCCTTCCTCTCCTCCCAGTCCCTACCCCATTCCCTCCCCTCAATCCACTCCTCCTCCTTTTCTCTGAAGAAAAGAGCAGGCCTCCCAAGGATATCAACTAGCCATCAGCCTAACTTTCTTATACACCAGGACCACTCGCCCAGGGATGGCACCATCCACAGTAGGCTGGGCCCTCCCATATCAATCATTAATCAAGAAAACGCTAAGCAGACTTGCTGACAGACAGTCTGATGGGGGTGGGTTTGTTTGGGTTTTTTGTTGTTTTGTTTTGTTTTGTTTTGTTAATTGAGGGTTTCCCTTCTCAGATCACTCTAACTTTTGTCAAGTTGAAAAAAACCCTAACTAGGACACATCTATTGGGATTCATAAGGCAATATAAAGTCTTTCCTTTAGAATCCAAGAGAATCTAGCATGGGGGTAAGGAGGGACAGCACAAAATTCAGGGTGCTGGTGTTCGGCCATTTCTCCAGTTTCCCATAGCAATGGCGTTTGCCATTGAGAATCCTATATGGAGTCATTCAGAGAGACACAAGTTGGCGAAGTCTTCTGAGCCAGCTCCCTAAGGGGCGTTTCTTTGACTAACATCAGAGTCACACCTAATAACATGAAGGCTGATTCGTAACAGAATTCTGATGCAAATAGCCTTTAATGGGCTTTGTCTAAAAGCCTGTTTTTGTTGTTGTTGTTTTTTTACTTATGAAATGTTTAAGGAAGGAGAATAAGTGAAATGAAAAGAAAGGATAGTTTATTCTTTCTTAATCCCGAAATAATCTCAAATTCAATTCACTCATTGAAAAATAATGTCCCAGCTAGTTGCCTTTTCCCTTATGCTGACAACTGACTTCCAAGACAGGTTTTGTTGTTTTAAAAAAAAAAAAAAATTCTACTTTTGAGGAACTATCAAGAGATTGTAAGACATTATTTTTTTGTTAGCCAACTCGGTGATTAATTTCCCTCATTGTCTCCATGTTGAGATTTCAAGTACAACTAATAAATATCAACGCATCTTCCAGTCTGTTAAGTGTAAGGGGCTTGTTTTAGAAGGCCACAGATGTGCTTCAGTATGTATAGTAACAAGATACCCTTTCCAATCCCTTTATCTTGTGTAGAGGATGACATGGTTTTTCCACATCTGTGGTAGCATTAAGATGTCAGTGAGTAGCAAATGCTCTTTTCAGTTTCTGGTATCTGTTCTCTGTGGTGAATTCCTTGAATGCTGCACATATAGGTTGCACCTGAACATCCTCTAATCTCATAAGCCTACAGCAGACTGGAGAGTAATACCACAACCTATGTATAGCTTCATAGCAGCCTGACTAAATAAAAATAGAAAATGCAAAAGTGATGATTTCCATGCAGTGAAGTCAGAGACTTTGCTCATAACAGGCGTTTCCACATGTGTCAATCAAGGAATGATGAATACCTCACAGCTGCAAGGGTTTGTGATGCCCATCTGTCTCCACCCTTTCAATTTATCAAAGAGTAACTAACACTTGGACTCCAAACATTTGATCAAATGAAAATACATTTTCCACAGCTTGATTAATAAGGAGAAGTCAAAAAATAGCTCTGACTGCTTTTCCTTATATTAATTATATTACCATAGTTATATCACATCAAACTACTCATCGAAATTACTCATAAAGTAATTTATTTGCTTTTTTTAAAATAAAAATCAGTGACCATTCCCAAAGTACAAAGTATGGCCCTAGGTGCTATTCATATAGAAAGGAATTCACCTCCATTTTCATGCTTCAGGAACTCAGAATCTGACAAATAAATTTATGTCAGAACCAGTTAAAGGGTACTAAGGCATGCTGTGGCCGAGATAGCTTTATGAAAACCCAGAAGGAGGACACATTGGTTCTTTCTGGACAAACTCTTGAATATACCTTAGGAAGGCTTGAGATTTTGTTGGGTCTCCAGGTTAAATAAGAGTACACGGGATTTGAAACAGAGAAACCTTCTAATTACAGGGCCATGCATGCACAAAGCCCCAAGTGTGAAATCTCAGGATATGTTCAGGTACCATGGGGCTTATGCTGTGGAGCAGAGAAGAGTGAGAATCAATGTGTGCATCAAATCCAGCAGAGAAAGCTGTAAGGAGCCAGACTTGAGAAGCAGTGCAAACTTCAAAGGCTTCTCCAGAAGCCAAAGACAGAGCAGGGGTCTTATAGTTATCAGTTGGCAGGAAGAAGAATGGGTTTGAGATAGCAGAGGGGCACAGGCTGAGGAGAGAGTTAGGAGGTCAGAGCAAGGGCGCAGATGGCAGACCATGAGTGTGGACCAAGAGAGTCTCACACAGAGGAAGGGAACACCAGGGCTGGACTATGTGTTGGCCAGGAGTCAGGAAAGGGACGATGACAGTGCCAAGGATGGAGGGATATTTGTGACTACTTGTATTATTTACTTTTGCTACCACCTTCTGTCCCTTTCTTTCTTTCTTCCTTTCTTTCTTTCTTTCTTTCTTTCTTTCTTTCTTTCTTTCTTTTTTTTTTTTTCTTTCCTTTCTTCTCCTTTCTTCCTTTCTTTCTTTCTTTTGTTCCTTCCTTCTTTCTTTCCTTCCCTCTTTCTTTCCTTCCCTCCCTCCCTCCCTCCCTCCTCTCCCTGCCTTTCTTCCTTCCTTCTTCATTTCTCTCCTGCCCTTCCCTCATTGACTTAATTTCTCAGTTACTCTACCTCTGAACACATTTCCAAGCCTTTGCTGTCATTTTTGAAACTATTCTAAAACTAATTGTTATAACCTGAGTAAAAGCCACAATTCTAAGAATTTTTTTTACAAGGACTCCATGATATGGCTCCTTTGCTTTCTTGACCCAGTTGCCTACAATTAATCTTCTCTTGCTCCTTAGCTCCTGTCACTAAAAAGTCAAGGCCCCCTGTCTTTGGACTTTACTGGCTTAGCTGCTTTCAATGAAAGGACTCTCCTTTGCTGTTGCAACCTGTCTCTACTCCCTTGCCTTATTATTATCTTTCTGTAAGGCGCTTCTGAATTATGGTAAGACAGGTGTGTGTGTGTGTGTGTGTGTGTGTGTGTGTGTGTGTATGTGTGTGTGTGTGTGTACATACATGGCAGGTTTATCATTTCTCCCTATGAACATGTTAGCTCCATGAGAATGAAGATTTTCTGTTTATTCATGTTAAACTCCAGCAGATACACAGTAGATGCTCAATAAACATTTGTTGACTAAAACAATGCCTCCATGCCCTGCATGGGCATGAACTCACTGGTCATACTTTAAACAGAAAATTAATGCGATAAAGCCTCCTCAGCAAATATTTTTCTAAGAATGACAATTTGTATGTGTTTATTATAGGAAAAATCTAAAGGAAGGGAACAATTGGCTTCTTACTTTTTCTACTTAACTCAAGACAATAGCTTGTTTAATCTACTTTAATGAAGTTTAAGATTTTATCCTCTGTCTCTTAAAATATGATCAATGTTGACTGGGTTTATATGACTCATATGAAAGGATGTTGTTTTTCATTTTTACCAAGTTGACTTAAAACCATTACCTTCCATGGTATAATTTCAATTGTACCTTAGGACTCTGTATAAAGTCATCCCTGCTTCCATCCCAGGGAGATTGGGGTATTTATTTCTCTTCTGTTTCTTCTTTATTCCTCTACCAACTCTCTCTGGAAATTTAACACGTACTGGCCCTTCTCTGTCCTCTCACTAGTCTCCTTTTAGACTCCTATTATCTCAACACTGCAATGATAGCATTAGAATAAAGAAAGGAGAAGAGCATCACTCTACAACTTGTACAACTTACGTAACCTTATTTAGATCCCTCATTGTCTCAGATTTCTATTGCTGTGGTAAATACCATGACCAAACGCAACTCAGGAGGAAAGTGTTGATTTCATCTTATAATTCTCAGGTTCTGTTCTTTCACTGGGAGAAGGCAGATAGGGACTCAAGGCAGGGACCTGGAGGCCAAAACTGAGGAAGGCATTTTGGGAGATCACTGTTTAGAGGCTTGTTCCTCGTGGTTAGCTTAGTTTGCTTTCTTATAAACCCCATGACCACATGTTTAGGGACTGTACCACCTACACTAGGCTACACTCCCTCTACATCAATCACTAATTAAGAAAATGCCATACAAACTTGCATACAGACAGTCTGGATAGATACACTGTCTTAATTAAGATTTCCTCTTCCCAGATGTGTCTAGGTTTGTATTGTTGACAAAACTAACCAGGATGCTCAGACTGCACATCATTTCTATCTAAAATTGAAGTACTACATATCATTAGAGAATTAGATAGAAGAAAACATTATTACTCAGCTAAGTAAGATTCTTGCCAGGCCCTAGACATGAGTACATTGGTACATGTTAGTACTTTACACAGATTATATGATCTTTCAAGGCAGATGTGACTGACTCCTTTTTTTTAAATATTTTATTTAAATTTATTTCATATGCATTGGTATTTTGCCCGTATGTGTATCTGTGTGTGGGTGTCAGATCCACTGGAGCTGGAGTTACAGACAGTTGTGAGCTGCCATGTGGGTGCTGGGAATTGAACCCGGGTCCTCTGGAAGAACAGCCAATGTCCTTAACCACTGAGCCATCTCTCCACCCCCGACTGACTCCTTTTTTATCATGAGTGTTTTCTTGACTATGGTTGTATAGCTATTATGTGACAAGTCAAGACTTTGAATCTAATTCTTATGCTAAGAACCAAAAGGTTTTGTAAGTTAGTATATTCTGATAAAGGAGCTAGGATAATTTAACCCTAAAGTTTCATTAAGCACTAATATTCTAAAAATGTAAGGAGTGATATTTGCATATAATATAATAACATCGAAACAACTCCAAACTAATATTCACTGTAATGTGGTGACTAAGAGGAAGCAAGTGTGCAAAGTCATCTGTGAACCTCCAAGGGGAAAAGCAGAACTATGATTCTATGAATGGAAAAGTAATAGAGCCAAATAATAACAATCTCTCCATCACATTCCAAGTCTACTCATGGGCAAGTGCTTAGGTCTGAAGTGACAGCATTTAGACAAATGGAGAGGCCAGCGTTTAACTTAATATCAGATCAAATATCAACAGTATGCATTGTATAAACTTGGGTGCTCACAGCCTACCATGTCATCAGAGAAGTATGCTATTATTACCAAATTAAGAGGCATAAGTGTGCCTGTTCACTTCAAAGCAGACTCTCTGAGGATCAAAACACCAGCATTACAGTCCTTGGTAAGCCCTGGTTAACTTGGACCTCCAATGTGCTCTCCATATATGGCCAAAGCATGTCCTGTGATTCACAGCCAAGGGGCTCTACAGAGAATGCAGGCTCTTGGAGGCATACGGATCACATCGGCTGAGCTCTGGACAGGCAAGACAGCAAATGGTCCATTCCTCTCATTTGTCAAATGCACCTCTCATGAAGTAAGAGGTAAAGTTCCCTCTGGATTAATCCCTACCCATTACCACCACTTACAAAGCAACAGGAATGTCTCAACTGAAAAAAAGTTGAACTCACTTATAGAGCCTTCCAGATTCATGTGTCCATCAAAGAGTGAGTGAGGTTGGAAAATGGCCCCAACTGTCACTTTTTCCCATGGATTTCCAAACGTGGTACTGCAGAGAAGCTAAGCACTCTGAAATAGATTGTGACTATTCTTTGAATCCTGCTTCTGTTTTACTAATGGCACATTGATTTCCATCTTGGTGGTAAAGATGAACTAGTGTACTTGAGCAGAGGGTGTTTCCAGCAGGCCTTACAGAGGGTGTGTCTTTATTACCTCTGATTATATTGGTTAATATTATCAATTGTAATACAGCTTCTGATCAGTGATAAGAGGGAAAAGAGGAAGAATGGACTATTTTTAGTTAATACTTTTGTTCTTTTGGAAAAATCACCTTTTACCTGGAAGGAAACTCTTGGAATAGCCACTGTGACTACAAATGCAGGACTGTATCAGTCACTATTCCTATACTGTGATTAAAAGCCTGACAAAAGCAACTTGGAGGAGCAATATTTGTTTTGACTTATGGTTAGGGAGTAGAGACTGTTATGGCAAGGAATGTGAGGTAGCTAATCACACTGTAGCCACAGTCAAAAAGCTCAATTTCTCCTTTTCTTTCACTCCAGTGAAGCAACTGCCCATATCCAGGGTGGATCTTCCCTTCTCAGATAAACATTTTTGGAAACATCCTTTGGTATCAGACAAAGCAAGTCTCGACAGCTATGTGAAAATTGAAATAACACCCTGCCTCCTATCTGACCACCATGGATTAAAGATGAATAGCAACAACAGCAGAAATCTTGCAAACTTACTGAAACTGAAAATACTCACTACTAAATAAAAAAATGAGTAAAAACAGAAATTTAAAAAATAAATAAAAGAAACTTTTTAAAATTGAGTGAAAATAAAAATGCACCATACCCAAAACTATGGGACACAATGGAGGTGGTTCAAAGAGGCAAGTTCATAGCTGAAGTGCCTACATTTAAAACAATGGAGAGGTCTCATACTAACAGCACACATGAAAGCTCTAGAACAAAAAGGGAAATAAAAAGAAGTAAACAAGAAGAAATAACAAAACTCTGAAAACAACAAAATAAAAACAAACAATGACAAACAATACAAAGAATCAATGAAATGAAGAGCTGGTTCTTTGAGAAAATCAGTAAGTTTGATAAACTCTGACTCACATGAAGCAAAAGATGGAGAGAGAAGATCCAAATCAATAAAATTAGAGATGAAAAGACAGATAACAAGGATATCCTAAGGCACATAAGGATATCCTTACAAAAACTTTACTCCAACAAATTGAAAATCTAAAAGAAATGGACAAATTGCTTGATACATTTCACCTAACAAAGTTAAATCAAGATCAGATAAGCAACAGAAGCAATTTAAATAGACTTATAGCCTCTAGTGAAATAGAAGCAGTAATTAAATCTCCTGATCCAAATAAAAGAAAGAAAAAGAAAAGAAAAGGAAGGAAAAAAAGCCTAGAGTAAGATGGATTCATCTCACAATTCTACCAGAAATTTAAAAATGAATTAATGCCAATACTCTCCAAATTATTCGACAAAATATAAACAGAAGGAATATTGCCCAATTCTCTCCATGAGGTCATAATTACCCTGATACCCAAGCCAGACAAATAAAGAGATAAATAAACAATAAAAAAGAACAATAAATAAAGAGAATTACAAACCAATTTCCCTTATAAACATAGATGCAAACATTCTCAATAAAATACTTGCAAATTGAATCCAAGAACACACACACACACATACACACATACATACACACACATACACACACTATCTACCATGTCTAGATAGTCTCACAACTGCTTATAAGATAATCACTCAGAGGCTTAATATTATTTACAAACTGTATGACCTATAGCAGGCTTCTTGCTAGCTAGCTCCTTCATCTTAAATTAACCCATTTCTATTAATCTATGTTTTGCCATGTAGCTGTGACATTACTGGTCTGCTGGCATCTCGCTTTTCCTTGGGCAGCAGCTAGGCATCTCTCCCTCCTCTCCTTTCTTTTCTCCATTTATCTGCTCAGATTTCCTGCTTGCCTCTAAGTTGCCTTGCCATAGGCCAATGCAGCTTTATTTATCAACTAATCAATGCAACACATATTCACAGCATACAGAAAGACATCCCACAGCACTTCCCCTTTTCTGTCTAATCAAAAAGGAAGGTTTTAACTTTAACATAGTAAAATTACATATAATAGAATAGCTATCAAGCAGGAATTACAGTTATAGTATCTAGTCTATTTGTATTTGGCAAAATTAAAGAAAATATTCTATCTATCTTATACTTATGAGTCTAAGGTTTTATATCTATTTATCTTTTATCATAACCAAGGAAAATATTATAACTATTTAGTCTTCAACTACATCAAAGACCCCAGAAGTATATAATATTACCTAAGTAAACAGGAATTGCATTGAAAGCAACTTCCAAAGTTCTAGAAATGACAGAGACATCTAGCTGCCTGGACAGTCACCCAAAGTTCCTCTGCAATGTTGGAGCATCCATCTTTAACCTATAGGCCTAGAGTTTTTTAATGGCTTCTCCCTGTGTCCTGTAGAATATCTGGCAGTCTCCTCTGGGAAGCAGGAACCTGAAGGACTATCTCATCTTGTTTTAGCAAAGTTTAGTGGTCATTTTTCTATGGGTCTTGCATGTCCAGTTTATATAACATACTGTCAAGCCATCCAGGCCAGAACAGTTCTTTGCCCAGCAGAACATTTTGTGCCAAGAAGAAGATAAACTCCATATGGAGTGTCTTTGATGCCCATCTTCCTCTTTGAAGTAAATCGGCACTACCAGGAGCAGATGTGTCTCACTGGCCAGAAAGGCTAAGTTTTTAAAACATTTTAAATGCTATATTCTGTAGGTCTTTGGCATGTTGGAAGATGACCTACCTAATTGAAATATATGTATACCTAGAAAACTTAACTAACACGACTATAAGTGTGATTATCATAGATGACTATGATATAATTATTATTAATCTGTATTTTTTAATTATACATTACAATTTCAAATTAGTTACATAATACCTTAAACAAGAGCAGAAATATATATGTGTACATATATATATACATATATATATAGTACAACAAAATTAACTTTAAATTTGTATCAATAAGCCAAAATCTATAGTAATATAAAATATGTAATATTAACAGTTGTTTTTTTGGATTAAAGTAGATTCAATAATCTACCATTTGTCCTATCATTTTTACATCCCGCATTTCTATATTATATCCCCCTTTCTTATTTTAGAGAGAGATTGGCTATGACCAATAACAATTTGTAAGCAACCTCCTAAACAAAGATAAACATCCATAATCCATTTTTGGGGGATGTGGGCGGTGTTCTAGGGTACTTCCTGCTGAGTGGGGACCCTGTTAATCTGTCCTTACTGGAGTAGTCTGTGAGGCTGGATTATCTCAGCCAATTGCCTTGAAGCTGCTCTGGATGTTGAATCATCTGGACACCTCTCAGGAAGTCTTCCTTGATGGAACCATGTTAACCTGGAAAGAATCCACAACTTCTCATCTTCTGTCGAAACAAAAGTAGAACCTCTTTTCCAAAGCAATATATCCTTAGACCCAAATTTTGAAGTCAAAATACTTTTAAAATATATATATATTGGTTTAACTCAGCAGCCTTTATAGTCAAATATCTCTCTCCAGTCAAAAATCCCAAAGACATCATAATCCAGACTCTCTGTGTAATTTCCATCTTTACATGGCTTATTATATTTTTAAATATTATTTTATTTTTTAAGACTTTATTTTATTTTTATGACTATCTTTATCCTTTATCTTCTCTCTCTCAAGCCTACATATCTTTTTACACACAATGTAAACCATTCAGAGTTTTATTCCATCTGACTCTGTCTTATTATGAATCTATACTCCTTCTCTAGCCAGAAGAGATTTTAAATTGTCAAGCTGTGCGGTGACTTTGGCTGTTGACTCTGCCCCCCTCAGCTTCCCAACATGGTAGAGGTATGTTTACCTCTGACTCTGGAAAGCAGTGGGTCTATGCCTCCATCCATCAGTGTGTAGCCCCAGAAACCATTTTTTTTTTCCTATACTAGCAAAAGCTAATTTCACCATGCAGTGTGCTGTACGACTTGAAGAAACCTCTGTGTACTGGCAGTGGGAATCTGCCATGCTGTAGGTCAAACCCTTACACCTCAAACCCACCATGCTGTAGCTCAAACCTGCAGGCCTCACCATCTCTGTATCATGGCTTGCCTGAGACATACAACTAGGAAGCTGTTTTTAGCTCCATTTTAGACTCTTTTTTAAAGCTTTCTCAGGTTTTGGGGTGGAAATTCTTGCTAACATGTCTGGGCGCCACATGTAGCCAGAAGGTTTCTCCAGTCCTGCCAAGTCCTGCCCAGCCCTTCAGTCCCACCCAACCTGAGGTCTTGCAGCACTTATAAAATAACCACTCAGAGGCTTAATATTATTTACAAATTGTATGGCCTATGGCAGGCTTCTTGCTAGCTAGCTCTTTCATCTTAAATTAACCCATTTCTATTAATCTTTGTCTTGCCAGGTGGCCATGGCATTCTGGGTCTGCTGCTGGCATCTTGTTGCTCCTTGGGCAGCAGCTAGGCATCTCTCCCTATTCGCCTTTCTTCTCTCAGTATCTCTGCTTGGATTTCCCACCTACCTCTAAGCTGCCTTGCCATAGGCCAAAACAGCTTTATTTGTTAGCCCATGGGAGCAACACATATTCACAGCATATAGAAAGACATCCCACAGCAGTTCACCGAGCCCTTAGGAGAGCAATTTAATGGAGACCCATTTAGGACTGGGTGTTCAAGGAGGAGTCACACAGAGAGAGGGGAGTTGGGAGGAATAGAGAGACACTTGGAATGGCATGGGCTTTTGAAACCTCAAAGCCTACCCCCAGTGACATGCCTCCTCTAACAAAGCTATAAATCCTAATCTGCCACAAACAGTTATACCAACTGGAGACCAAGTGTTTAAATATATGAGCCTATGGGGGCCATTCTCATTCAAACCACAATAGAACCCAGCACCTTACTCAACTGTACTATGTTCAAACCTGGCCTCCTCATTGGATGAGATATGAGAACTGTTTTCTAGACCTTTCTATTTTCCAGTGCTTACACAAAACCTAGTCCACAGAAAAAGCCTTTAAGCATCAGACCTAAAAATAATCCCAATGTTAAGGGTTTATCAGCCTGCAACTGATAAGCAGGAACCATAGACTGAGCCTCTGTGATAAGAGAGTCACTTCCAAACAAATGACATCAGTTACTATAGTGCAGAATTGGGGCCATAAGGGGAATTGGTGACATATTATCCATCATTATTGTGTTTTATGACAAAATTTGACTCACATTGCTAAGCAATATCTTCCTAATCTGTAAAATAATATTTAAAATCATATAATGATATAAAACTTTATCAACCCCATGAATCAGTGCTCTTTCCAGTGTGTGGGGGGCAGGGGGCTGCTATGAACTATAACACCAAGTTCAACAAAGCAATCTCTGAAATCAGTTTGTAATTTTAGTTATTTTACTATGAATGAAATCAGTATCTACTAAATTTAAAGATGGTAGTCTTTTAAAAACATTTTAAATCTATAAATTTGGAAAATCTTTGTGATTTTTCACTTGCTTTGTAAATATTTCCCGGAACATGTGTTTCTTTTGTGTAAAATTTTTAATTAGGGAAGTTGACCTTTCTACCACAGCATCTATTAGTATCAAGGCAATGAGTTCATACAATGTCCCTGTTTGGAATTCTGTTATTGTCATGCCAAACAACCTCACACCCTGTAGCCTCTGAGATTTGCAGTCTCCCCCGCCCCCTGCCTCATTCTCCTTACAACTCTCTCATTAAAATGCAATCTAAGAATGTGTTTATTTAAAAGATCATTTCCTTAAAAGGCAATAAACCCTCTTTGAATTTGTGAAAAGAAAAAAAGTCTTTTTTTAAACTGACAAGTTAATAGAGTCTGAAGTGAACAGATTCTTGGAGTACATAAAGATGTATCAAGTTTCCAATGAAGCAGTATGCCTCTCACTTCCACACTGTGCACAATATCGCTTGTGATTGTTGGTTACTGTTTTCAATGGGGCATTCCTTTCACTCCGTTGACTTGAAAGCACATGTTTTCTTGATTTTTTTTTTAATTTTTAAGATTCATTTTGATGTTAAAATGAAATACAATTTCTTTTGAACACACTTCAAAGAACACTGGTGTTGTCGGGGAAAATTACTGCCTCCAATTACATGTGGAAATATCTGCCCCTTATCACTTGAATCAGTGACTCAGCTTTGCCTTGCTCAGGCAAAGGCAGCAATTTCTGTGCTGTGTGGTAACACTAAAGAAATGCTTACAGACAGCATAACTAGGAAATCAGTTCATGTTACTGTTTCTCTGAGCATTGTTTTCCTTCATCTCTGGCTTGAGTCCTTAATTTCTTCATGACTGAATTCAGGTTGAGAGACTTGGCAGCAATGGATTTTGAAACCAGCCTGGCCTACATGAGACCCTATCTCAAAAAAGAGGGGTGTTCCTACCTCTCATGCATATATTGAGGGAGCAGGGTAGCAGGTGTCTTGGCTCCCTGTCTCTAAGTGGCTGCCAGAATAGGACCAGATCTTCAAGCACTGGTCACCTGAATATTCCACACCAAGCACATAGTAGGTACTCAGTAAACAGCAAAAGGGCTTGTCTTCAATGCGGTGATGTGGGGTAACCACTTTGTACTGTAACCTAGGTGAAGAGGAGGGACATGGGGAAATTCAAGCCTAGAGCCTCTGCCCCAGCTCCCAGCTCTTTCTCTCACCACCAGGAGATAGTTACTCAGTGTTTAAGGACAAGGATGTAGAGGAAGGGTACACGTAACCCATGTCTGACTTCAGCTTCCTGCCAGGAGGCATCAATGCTGTTTTCTCCTGGACTCACAATGACAGGACTTATTTCTTTAAGGACCAGCTGTATTGGTACTGTGCTGACCACACATGGTCCATAGACCTTGACTGTCTCAAGCTGCTGAGCCATCTTGCTGGCCCGTTTGATGTTTTGAGGCACTAACCAAGTGGAATTCTAAAAATCAAGACTTTTCTGGAAAGTTGGTGAGTCTGATTCAAGAACACCACCACAAATAAATAAATACATGATACTTTGTAGGGCAACATACAGGGGAATAGTTGACAAGATGGCCCAGAATGACCACTAAGCTGAGACTCAGCTCTCAGAGACAGCACGTCTCTTTGAATAATAATTAATATCTGTAATTAGTGCTTATTTGCCAACAAACTATTGTTAACAGAATATGCTATTTTTGGGGTGGGCAGATTATTATTATCAAAATATGAATTTGCTTATTTTCTATAGAGGGGAATATGTTCATGTGATTCTTATGGGAAGTTATACCAAGACTAGCTGTGGTCATGTCCATCAAAGTCTTGAAATAATAGATCATGCCACTGTGCATGCCTAGTGTTGTTCCTCCTTGTGTGCTTATGTCACTAGGCATGGGTGATTTTTTTTTTAGTAATTGTTATATAATTTGTGGTCAAAGAAGTAAGAATAAACTGAAGGAAAAGTTCAAAATTATATGTAATATCAATATTAGTCTGTTTTCTGTTGCTGAAACAGAGAACCTGAAACTAAAAAAATTTATCAAGACAACTCTATTTTAATCCAGAGTGCAAAAGTCTGAGAGAATGACCCAAGATCTGGGTGGAAGCCCGTGCATGAAAGGCAACCAAATAACTGCTTGCTTTTGAGAACAACTATCTCAGGAATACCAGCTTCTAATGGGAAGCACACTACAAGAGAGCAGAACCCCATGACCTAGTTATCTCTTAAGTGTTCTATCACTTCTTGGTGCTGTTATGTGATTACCAAGCAGCGACATAAGTTAAATTAGAAACAACCTATATTCAAACTATAGCCACATTTAAGTCTTTGTTTCAAAATTTTGTCAAAATTTATGGTTCCTGGTTCCACAATCAAAAGAAGGGAGTTTGGCAAGCTCCTTTGCTGCAAGGATATAACACATCTCCCCCAGGTAGTAGAAGTCCCTTGCCACCAATAAAGATCTATGGTGACCACAAATGATCACAAATCTGACTGGTGAGTTTGTTTTCTTCCTTATTCATAGCTATGCACACAAATGACAAATAGTAGAATTTAATATAAGGGGGCACATTCATGAGGAAAATCATATTGATAAACCACTGAATATCCAACGCCCACTCCATCTCCCAATATTTCTAGATCGTAACAACTAAAGCTCATGTTGAACACATGCAAATCTCATAAAAAAGACTATTCCTAATAGTAATACCTATTAGGAAGGTCCCAGATACCCTCAAGAGACATCAAAAGCAATCTGGAATTTAGGATTCAGAAATGAAGCAAGACATAGCCATCTGGCATATGGGGTCATATTAAAAGGAACAGACTTAAAAGTCAAAAGTGAAAAAAGCAAAAAAAAAAAATAATAATAAGTCCAAAGCATGCTGAGTTACATTAATTATTCTGATTTGTAAGACTCAAAAATTCTCTGGATTTTCTCCACTTAACAGAACCAGAAGTCAGGAAACTTGGTTTTAATCTGAATTCTAACAGGAGCTGGCTTTAAAATCTTTTATTTTATTTATTAATTTAGCTCACAACAATTCAGGTGGCACAAACTCTGTGCCATAAAGTATCATTACTAGCACTAGAGTCAAGCAAAGTTAGACTACGTCCACCTTCATGAACCTTGTAATCCTATTGCAGTGACAATATTATCATAATATTTGTAAATAAATACTGTAAGCAGAAAGTAGTCAAGTACAGATGCTATCCACACTGCAAAAGTAGGAAATGTAGCATGGAACCCAGGCATTCTGAATTTTGGATGTTAGAATCACCTGGGAGCTTCAAAAATGTGAACAGCTGATATTACACCAGATCACAGAAACTGACTCTAATAATAATAATAATATATACAACAGCCAGGCAGTGGTGGCGCACGCCTTTAATCCCAGCACTCGGGAGGCAGAGCCAGGCGGATCTCTGTGAGTTTGAGGCCAGCCTGGGCTACCAAGTGAGTTCCATGAAAGGCGCAAAGCTACACAAAGAAACCCTGTCTCGAAAAACCAAATATATATATATATATATATATTAGTATTTATAATATTAATATTAATTTATAATCCAAATAATAGTATTTATGAAAAAATACAATTTTTTTTTAAGATTTATTTATTTATTATGTATACAATGAGTGTTCTGCCTGCAGGCCAGAAGAGGGCAGCAGATCTCATTGTAGATGGTTGTGAGTCATCATGTGGGCACTGGGAATTGAACTCAGGGCCTCTGGAAGAACAGCCAGTGTGCTTAACCTCTGAGCCATCTCTCCAGCCCAGTATTTATAATAATAGTAATATTAATTTATAATCCAAATAATAGTATTTACAATAATACAAATTATTATTTAAAGCCTATACTGGGGTCACTGGTTTCAGTTGATCTCAGTGGGCAGGAAGAAATTTAGTCCAAAGCAGAGGGAGGCATTTTCAAGCAGAAAGAATCACCTTTGCTATGCACCAGGGTGAGCTTTTCGTATTTGAGAGGGGGGAAATAAGGAGGCTGTGGGAGTGGCTTAGCTCAGCCACTGAGTCTCACTTGAGTAAAGCATGTTGTGGACTTTGGAATTTTATCCAATGTCTAACGGAGAGCTGTTAAATAGTTAACAGGGAAGTGGTCAGGCATTACAAGTCATTATATCCCATCCGTAGACAAGTCAATGGAGGAGCAGAAGATGACCGAAGTGAAGGAGGGTGGCAATGGATTGCACAGGGAGAGAGATCATTTTTACACCATGTCCGAAGTGGACCTGATGATCACGGAATTCCGTTAAGGAGAATCCGTGAAGAGCACAGGCTGGGAAGGTTCCTGGGTTTGTGGTTTGAACACTTGGTGAAAGCATACACATTTGCTGAGATGTTTAACACCAGAGAAGAGGATGCGAGGTTGATTTGTACCTGTAAAGGTGCGGTGGCCGCAAAACACCCAGCTGGAGGCGTCAAGTCTGCAGCTGGATAAATGGGTCTTAGGAAAAGGTCTAGAAACACCGATTTAGAAGGTGGCAGCAGGTTGACAGAATGTGGAGCTGTGTGTGATTTGAGAGCATAGAATATGATGGCCCAGTTAGTTCTAGTGTCGGTTATTACAGTAAAACAAAATGATAGGACCTCTCATTGAGACGCATTTGAGACTCAAATCTCAAACTTGAGCGGGCTTCAGAACCATCCTTTCGTTCATTACGACATTCCTTACCAGGCCCCACTCCCGAGGGCCCCACTTTTGGGGCCTATGAATTTGCATTTTTAACAAGCTTCCCAAATGACATAAATGCTGCCCACGGGGCGTGGGGAGGGGGGGTTACAGTTGAGAACTTAATGATCTGAGATCTTCTCTCCATCTTTAATAGTGTCAGTGGTAACAGAACTATGCCATCTGTAAAAAGTCACAAGAAAACCTGTTCAAATGCCAAGTACAGATTTTATTATGGTCGGATGAAAAGGTTTTTAAGTGAAAAGAGGGATACAGTCCTAGAAAAGTTTGAGAACTGTTTTATGTCTCCGTGATTTTTTTTTATTTTAATGTCAGAGAAATAGGACAATTGACAGATATTTACCAAGCATCTTATTCAGGCAAAGTATTTCTCCTCGAGATTAATCTGTTGCTCTCTCAGAGTAAAGTGAATCTTATGTGCTGGTGGGGTTGCAGCTGTATCTGAAGAACCTAATGAGATTTAGAGATTTTAGTCTGAGAGCACCGTTTTTTCTCAAGTAGCGAAGGAAGCCTTGGGGGTATGACAGGAAGAGAGACAAGCAGCATAGAGCACACAACAATAGAGAGACATTCTGCTCAGCACACACTCACGTGTACATGAATGTGTGCGTGAAGCCTGTGAAGACACCATCTCACCTTCCTCGCTGCTCCGTCTCATTCACACGTGACGTGAAGGGAAACAAAGAGCTCATTTGCTAAAGGAAAGGTTCATGTACATCACTAGCTATGTAAAATGATGCCTTTTCTTGTCACACTCTGTCACGGTTAGGTCGCCAAAGCTGGGTTTCACATTTCTTCACAGAATTGTCAAGGTAAAGAAAGTATTCAGTTTCAGTGCTCTTTCTTTGGATGGTTTTGTGGATCAGCCAACCTGATATTTCAAAGGGAGATAAACCTAACAAACTTTTCAAACCCACTGGGAGAACTATGGTGGTTCATCTGATTTCTAAAGCATCTGTGTGGTATTATCTACTCAGAACCACAACTTCTTCCGAAGTCCTAATTTTCTAACATGTTATGTTTGTATTTTAAAATAAAGATATTTATAAAATCTATAAGGTGGCAGAAAGAATTGATGGGCTTATTCTGGGGGCAGGGGGATGATTACGGCATTTAATAAACTGGCCAAAGTAAATATGCATCTCTTGTTTTAGTGTAAGTATTGGCTCTGATGTCTAAAGTATCAACAATTAAAGTTCTAGGCTACCATTAGATAAAAAATGGAATTATTTTCCTATTCTTTTTCCACTATACAAATACACAAAAATATTCACATTACTGCCAGTCCTAAGCTCCAAGGTCACTGAGTTGGTGAACTGGCTTGGTCAGTGATGACACACCCTTGCTGCACTGGACATGGGTTTGATTGACATCTGAGCACACTTTCCAATCCCAGCTAAGATATCAAAGGGCAACTGATCTTTACTCTCTAGTAAGGACATAAAGCTATAAATGAGCATGTCTAAACAATGAAAGTTTCCTCATGGGAGCTATCCAAGTGTCCCATGTATTCTGGCCTTCATGAGTATCAAGGGAAGAGGTATAAAATCTTGATGTGACTTAACATGTCTTAATCCATTTTCCACTTAAAAGAAAAGTATTAATTTTTATAGTTCTTCAGTCTATTAATTTTGATCATGAAGTCTTCAGTCGCATAAAGGGGAATTTGATGGAGGCCTCCAGTTACATAAGATTAAATGAGTGACAAAGGCATTGAAATGTATTAGATGAATGTTCTGAATGAGAATATGGATCTTAGGCATAAGAGTACAGATATAAACACATATGGTAAATACACGTGGTAAAAAAAATATAGAAGTGATGTTTTTGAGATTATCAATAGATAGCTGAATTACTCAGATTATATGAGAAACAAATAATCAGAAGAAGATTAGAGATTTCTTTCAAGTATAAATTTTGGGGCTGGTCTGATGGCTAAGAGAAGAAAGGCATAGGACACCAAGTCTGGTGACCTGAGCTTGAGCTCCTAACTCTACAAGGTGGAGATGGAAGGAGAGGACTGACTTGTGGAAACTGTCCTCTGACTTCCCACATATAGACTGTAGTATCCACACATACACACAATAAATCCATAAATGTAAGAATAATTTTAAAAGAAAATATAAACTGAAAAGTTCCTATTTCTCTCCCTACTTCCAATTCTTATATACTAATACTCCTCAACAATAATATTTTAGACAAAGAAAATCTTTTAGCTAAGTTAATAATAAAACAACTTAAGTTCCTCCATGCTATATATTTTACACAGACTATGCTATTTAATTACCAAAGAGAAACTAACTATGTAGTGCAGAGAAAGGGAGGTCATTTTATTCTCATATAACAAAGAGGGATATCAAGTTACATAACTTACCCAAAGGTTATAAGGAATAAATTTAGGGGTGTGATTCTAGGCTAGATCATCCAGTTATCTTATTCCATTTTCTTAAACAATACCATCTCCTCAAATCAATAAAAAACGAACCACAGTCTATAAATGAGTATTTTCAGCACCTTCTGTGCGTTCATGCTGTGGAAGACATTGGAGAACTAAGAACTAGTCTGTGAGCTCGGGGTGCAAGAATGCAACCAGAAAACAAAAATTTTACAAGTATGAGGCTATGTGCAATTACCTAAGAAATTCCGTGACTCAAAGCACTATGGGAATTCTAAAGAGAGATGGTGAGTCCTAATGAGAAATAGCTCAGAATCCCTAAGGAAATGGAATTTGTGCTGCTCTTCAGATCATGCCTTTACGTCTGGAGAGAAGGACAGGCTTACGGTAAAACATGGCAAGAACAAACACTTGGGACCAGAAATCGCAACAGGAATGAGGGGTTGAAAGTCATGGGACAGAGAACCCATCTACCCAATCATAGCAGAATGTACACTTGGGAAATGCACTACTCCATAGACACCCAGAAGTTTGTGTCCATACAGGTCAGTGTACGAGAGTGGCAGCCCTACTTGTCATAAGAGCAACCACTAATCAAATCAAATTCTCTTTAACTTTACTTTCTTCCACCTCCTTTTTCCTAACCTTTAAGGTTACTGATAAAAGTATATTGTTTTATCAGAAAAGGTTAAAATAGAAAAACAGTTTCTAAGATTCATTTGTTTTAATTAGATTCACTCCAAAACACATCTTTGAAATCCAGACACCTATAACATGATTAAAAGACAGGCTACTTTGCTTGCTCAATTCTCTGTAATTTTTAATAAGAAAACCAAAATTCACTAACAGTACCCCTTCGGGGAAGTATGAGGAGCTTAAGGGAGGGAACTGAATAGCATGATTTAATGTGAAAATAATTCCTGAACATCTAAGCATTTTAAATACATTGAGAAACATTTCTCATACACATATAGGAAGTTAATGGTAACATGGTCAGTCAATTTCCAGTTTCTAATGCACAGCTTTGTTTCAGACTTGAAGGGATTGGGGTCAGAGAGTAGAGCCTCGCTCTTTCTCTATCAAGTAGTAGATCATGCAGTGACAGCTCCTCTGAATAGATACCACCTTCAGACTCCTAAGGCTACAGGAAGGTCAGCATGAAGCACAGCACAGCGCTCTGCTTCCCATCTCCAGTGAAGCTTAGAATGTTACTGCATGAAACACTGTAAGGAGGAAAAATGCTTTAAAATTACCTTTGCCGTGAGGCAAACAAAACAAAAGAACAACAACAAAAAACAACAAACAAAAAAACAAACTTCCCTTGGCTTTGTTAATCATTACCATTTCAATTTATACTATTTGTTTGGCTGACTCTGCTGGTATGTGAGACACTCAGCTAAACTGATGCAGGTAAAAAGTAACTACAAACAAAACTCTCCCTTACTGTCTGAGATTAGACACAGGGACATCAACTAAGATGCTTGTTTCTTATCACCAAGAATGCTCTTAACAGAAGGAAACCATGCCAAATTAAAATGTTTTCTAAAGATGGAGGAGTTCAGTGCTGTACAAATTTATTTCTTAACTATAAAGGCTCCAGTGGTTATTTGGATTGATGGGAGGTCTTATTAAAGATGATACCTCACCAAGTGTGTTAAATGAAACATTACTTCCATGAGGTGCTCACCAGCTGTGACAGGAAGAAATGTTCCTAGGATTACTCAAGTCAGGGGGAAATAAACTCTTTACCACTGGGCTGCTCTGAGCTTTTCCGATGAAGATGAGCATCTTTACTACCCCGGGGGAGCCCAGCATGTGACATTTCCTAAAGTGCCAGACTGAGAACCTAGCTGTAATGGCACACTGAGTAAACTCCCAGGTAGACTGATTTAGACAAGATTTTAACAGATGGAGGACAGAAAGATATGAGACCACTAAAGATGACAGAGTCATTTCGAACCCTCCAAACCAATGTTGTTTGTTTATTGTTTAACTGAAACTAGAAGATTCCTCAGTGCCAAAGTATATTTGAGTTGGGGGGAAAATACGATTTTAAAGACACTGCAGTTTTCTTGATTTCTTTTCTGTCTCCTTAAACATTATTCAAGGAGAAAAATGATCCTCTAAACGTAGAATTTTGTGTGAAGCTTTACATTTTAGAGAAATGAAAGTGATAGATTTTTAAATTCAATTCTTCAGAAAGGAAGTGTCAAAGACAAAGAAGTACCATAAAATAGGGATACATAAGAACTTGAAAAATGCATCAGTATTTTGAGATACTTAAATTTTATTAGCATTTTAAATAGGAGCAATCACTTGAAATAAATTAAAAATAGTAAATAATTCTTTTCCATCAACTGTTAAGAACTAGAAATTAAAGCTGTATTTTAATATAATCAATCACAGATCTTCACTATTCCTTAATGCAACTTTAAAATCTGAAGCATCACATATGGTCTATAAAGCGGGATGAAAACAAAACTATGGACACACACTAGTTTGAGAAACAAAATGCATAGTTTACAAGACTGGCTTTTAAATTTTTTATCAGATTATTTTGGGGAAGAATTATCTTTTTACTACAAATTCAATATTTTATAATAAAATTCAAAGATGATGCACTGTTTAAGAAAGCAATATTTAAATTATGACTTAAAGGAATGAAATGCAAAATCTGGAAACAGATGAGAAGTATATAGTAAAGGGCTCTGAACAGAGGGACAGAGAGAAAGAAGTGGACCAGTGTGAGGAGAGAAAAGTATCTGTCAGAAATGCTAGATAGCATCTTGCAACAGGATAAAGACACCCTCCAGTGTGGTTCAAGAAACTATGGACCGTACATTTTCTAAGTCAACTTCAGTTAATTTTAGAGTATTTTATGCCTGATTTATAGCCCAAATCTTCATTTGAATTCAAAGAGTAAATATTTATTTTGGTAAAGCACAATCTTTTCAAATGCACAGGAAGGAAGGAATGCTATTAGGGAATGCCATGTCTTGTTTCCTTGTTCAAATAGCTATGGAAATGTTTGGATCTAAATGCTTTCACCGCAGATGCAGATGAGAATATCTTTTTAGTCTTTGCTTGGGAAGCCCACAGTAAGTGCTCTCCTCTACTCCTCACACCGATCCGTACCCCCTCCCTTCTTGGGATTAAATGAATACATTTTTTAGAAATTTTTTGTCTAATAAATAAAATATATTGTTAGCTAATATCTCACTTGACGATGCATTAAGATGTTGATTAGTGCAAAATATTCATATGTAGAAGGAATAGTTTGAAGCTAACTGAATCATGAGGATATTTGTCTCACACAACAGAAGTCTAAAGGTAGATTAAAGGGTAGGTTGTTTTGGTAGGTAGATAAATGATAATCTCAGAATACCGCGTTTCCTCTTCTTACATTGAGGCACACCTAACTTTGGCACCATCCTTAGACACAGCACAGTGGGACTACAACAGTTTCAGAAAACATTTTCAAATGTTATGACCCTGCAGCTGTTTCCACATCTGCAATTTCCTCTTTCTAAAAGACCATCCTTGTACTTCCCTGGTCAAAGTTGACTCATCTCCTTATTTCTCAAAGAATCACCAGGATGGTCATTCATTTAATGAATCTATCCCAGAAGCTACAAGGAGGAAGCTCTTAGGCTGTGCAAAGGTTTTCCAAGGGGAAACAGCTGTTTTAGGAAACAGTAAATGATTTAAAATTAACTCTCAAAGCATTCACCAAGGACAAAGAAAGAAAGCTATCTGGAAAGCAATGAAGTCTTCTGCATAGCATATCTGCATGGTGTCTAGCTTTTTCTATAATATTAAATATATTATGATATGTACACATTATATATAACATTCCTGGAACTTACATAGTGATGCTAAACAAAGTTTATTATAAATTGAATACCTGAATAAATAGCACATATTTACATAATTTTTCTCTTCTGAGAAAGCCAGTAAACTCTTAAGAGCTCGGTTCCTGGTAACTTCATTTCTTAAACATTTCCTGGGACATCCTGGTCCTTTCCTGCAAATGGCCTGCCTACAGAGAACCTTGCAACAACCCACTTTAGAATAATGGCAATGCTCTTAGGCAGTTAATCTCATCAGCGTCCAAGGAAAGGGAACTGTGATAGAAATGCAGGTGGCTTCTAGCGGGCTATCACAGTACTATCCCCTGTGTACGTTTGAGAACCTACATAAGTGGTGGTCACCCAGCAGCCCATTCTTGGCTGGACAACTTGATTTTTGCTGCTCTTAACAAAGCCCCGTTACAATACTTAAGGATAATTAATGTGTTCATGGGAAACACACTGTTAGGAGTGACATTTACAGGATATCATTCTCTATAATAGTCACTTTAAAAAATGACAGAGATGAATTATTTTTATTTCCACACAGCATGAAAATGGAGAGGCCACAAAGGTTTGCTGGGATCAGAACTGACACTAAGTGACAAAGACAAAGCACTATTTGAACATGAAGTGACTGTCTTATCTGCCCCAGAGATAAGAAGGCAATGGCTGCCCAGGTCTCCGCCTGCTTTAGCTCCCTTGTCTCAAGCTAGCCTAGTGCAGAGAATATCTTTTAACTCAAAACCTCACAGACGTTTTTGACGGATTTAAAAATGGCAAAACAGAGGTGTGGTAGATAGTCTGGTAATCTTACTGTTCTAAAAAATGCAAGGTTTGGTGTGAAATAGAGCTTGCCAGCTGGCCCATAAAACATTATTGTAGGGTGACATAGAAGCAGAGAAGAAGAAAAAAAAGAAAAGAAAAAAGAAACCTAGAGGGGATTTTTTAATAGCCATGAGAAGTTTGTGTGCCACAGGGAAACAGACACTGAAGGTGAAAAATGAAGAAATGTTTGTATCTTGCTTTTGCTCTCCAGTCAATTATAAGTAAGATCTGAATCTTTCTAATGATGGGTAAAGTCGATGAGCCTCTGCATGCCATAAAAAAATGGGCCATGTCCCATCAGGAAATTTTACTCATTTCAAGACCCACATACTCCAAAGTTCTCATCTAGTTCCAATATTCGAGGTGATGTGAGCAACTGGTTTCCCCTTCACACCTAGAAAAACAAGTCACTCTTCTTTGCCCTTGTTAAGTAGACAATGACTCCATTCTTTTAGAGGAAAGAAGCAATTCAAAAGTTGGCTATCTTCACAGGCTGCTGGGAACTCGATTTGGTTTCAGAGACATTGACCGATGGCAGCTTTAGAGCTAAACAAACTCCATGCTATCAACCCCAAACATTTTATTCATCATTCAAAGAGAGGCCCCCAATGTCTCTTTGTTAATATTGACTGATAGAAAAGCTTTTGAAAGTCCAACTTTAGTGCCACACTATAGGAGAGGTTAGGGGTCAGAGTCTAACTGCAATAATTTCTGGACTAAAAAATAGTGTTGCAGCTTCAAGTGATTGCCAGAATATAGATGAACTTGGTTACCCAAGAAATGCTCATTGGCACACCTGTGGTGATGGCTCTTTCTAATGGCTAAGCCATCACATCTCATCTATACCTACGAGTTGCTCCACAGTAGAGCTATAAAAGCAAAATGAAAAACACTTTCTATTTCTAATCAAATTTTGTATCTAATATAGAATTTTCAAGAACTACTGGAGATGTTTCTATAGTTCTTGACTTCCAGTTCTTCTAACAGAATATTTTCAGTGCTTATGTTTTCAGATATAATGCTTAAATGTCACGTTTTGGCGTTTTTTTGTTTGTTTGTTTTTTCATCAACCCTTTTTTTTCTCTAGTTGAGTTTCTTTTTGGCAGACTGAATGACTACAAAGAAGTACTTTAGTAACAAGAAGCATTTACTTTAAAATTATTTTACTTTTTTAAAGTGTAACCTTAATTTCTCAAGAGGACTAGAAGACAAAGCTATTGTTACCTCCTTAATTTTATTGTATTTAACCTTTCATCACATTTCTATTTGTCTCATTAAAATGGGGAATGTTTCATGGTGCTTACCTTTACAAAGTTCTCCAGAGTTCCTTTGAATGTTTTCCAGATTATAGATCCTACAGTGCTATCCTTCACATGGCCTCATTCATCTTAATAATCTAGAGATCTTCCAGCAATTACAGTTTAGAGATAACATTTGCAACGGACATTCCAAGGATCATAATGATCTCTTATTTTAACACTTTGGGAAACAGATGCACTCAAAAGGTGATATGAGGGAATA
This sequence comes from Peromyscus leucopus, assembly GCF_004664715.2. Lineage (NCBI taxonomy): Eukaryota > Metazoa > Chordata > Mammalia > Rodentia > Cricetidae > Peromyscus > Peromyscus leucopus. The sequence continues at coordinate 49,559,028 of NC_051073.1, forward strand.
CATCAACAATTCATTCTGCAAGCTTGGCAAATGGCTTATGCTCCTGTATAAATGGAAATTACTGAGCCAGGTCATTTTGTAAAGGCTTTCAGGTAGGTTCCATTCTGCCTTCTGAATTTAACATACTTTAAAACGCTGTATCCAAGTACTCCCACCATTATAGCCCCTCATTTAACAGCACTGATTTTTCCACAGGCTTGTTCTTGCTACATATCTAATATAGAATTATTATCTATATATTATATCTAATATATATTATATTTAATATATAATTATAGCAAGGCTACCTGGGAGACACAGGCTTCATAACCCAAAGGCCGCTGCCTATTTATGGAAGACTCTAAAAAAGAATTTAAAGACACTAGAACTCAACTGTAACTTCATGTTTCCTCAAATCATGACTAGTGTCACCCTTCCACAGGATTTGACTAGTGTCAAGAGTCTAGAGACCGATTTTAATTTTGAGTAGGTGGACAGTCATTTTATAAGGTTCAGGTCAGACATCAATGAATAACACAAACATAAGGGACAAGAGGCTTATGGATACTTTATTGTTCTACTTGATTATTGAAAACTAGCCATAATATGTCTAGAAGAAGGAAGAGCCCATAGATGATATACGTGTTCATCTACATTATAATCCAAAACACATTTTGTTCATTTATTTAAAAAATTCTAACATAAAATGAAATCAGACTCATGATAATGTACAAATGAAATAATAGGAGTTGGCATTTATCCACAGCTCTAATTTTACTACATCTTTGGAAATATTAACAAAATAAATTAATAACTATGACCAATTATTAAGTCAGGAAGACAATCTTGTTGGGTATATTCACAGCAGAGAAATTGCTGGCTCATGTGATAGGTCTACTTTTTGAAATATTATTTCCTCTAGGACTCTCCACTCCGTGTTTTCCTGATGGCTCCATCAACTTACATCTGCACCAAGCCTTTCCAGCATCTCTTTTCCTCCACAGCCTGGAACTTGTTGTCTCTTGTGTCCTTGATGGTAGCCATTCACATGAGTGTGAAGTGACAGCGCCTCTGGTTTTGATTTGCACCTCCATAGTGATGAGTGATATTGGATTTTCAACATTTTTTATACCTTTTGGCTATTTTCATGCCTCTCACAAAAGTTCATTCAAGTTCTTTGCCTTTATTTCCCAGACTGTATCTAATCCCAGATTCCCCCTATATTTAACATTTTGCTTATTCAGAATTTAATAGATGTCTATACAGATCACGATCAGCAACTTCCAGAAAGGCCAAAAATAGACTCCATGAGATCACAGATTATACTTCTGGGATTCCAAATTGTCTATAAAGCAAATATTTTATTGCTAAGTATATGTGTATATGCATATGCATATATTTGTGAGCTTCACACTTTTTAAGAAGTAAATGGACATATGAATTGCCTACCCTTTGATGTACCTTCCCCCTCTATAACATTATGGAAAACAATGACTTTCCCAATGTAATAACCAAGTAAAACAATGTACAATTACTCACTACCTATACCATGAGGAAGTGTGTAAATAATATCCCCATAAAATCCCCACAGGGCTCTGCTTTGCCCAAAGTATTTTTTAAATTATTTTTTATTTAATTTTTTTTTCATTTTACATACCAACTCCTGTTCCCCCTCTCTCCCTGCTCCCACTCCCCTCCTCCTCTCCCCATCCCACTCCCACCCCCTCCTCATAGCAGGTAAAGCCTCCTTTGGGTATAAACACAGGCTGGCTTACCAAGTTGGGGCCAGACAAAGCCCCCCCCCCCCTTGCATCATCCTACCATAGGGAATGGGCTCTAAAAAGCCAGTTCATGTATCCAGGATAATTCCTGGTCCCATTGCCAGGGGACCCACAAACACATCAAGCCATGCAACTGACACCCACATTCAGAGGGCCTAGTGAGGTCCCATGCCGGCTCCTCAGCTACCAGTCCAGAGTTCGTGAGCTCCCGCCAGCTTGGGTTGGCATCTCTGTGGTTTTTTCCTAATCGTGATCCTGACCTTCCTTGCACTTATACCCCCTCTTCCCTCTCTTCAACTGAATTCCAGGGGCTTGGTCAAGTGGGCTGGAAAGATGGCTCAGCCATTAAGGGCTAGGCTCACAACCAAAGTATTTTTTAATTATTTATTTTTAAGCAGAAGATTTGTTTTAAAATGGAAAGGATTTGAATGTACATTTTTTTCTTATATATTGTATTCTTGTTTTTGTTTGAGTACATAGGATATTCAATACAATTTGTGTTTGTTTGTTTGTTTGTTTTTGTTGATAACAGATTCTCCAATCATATACTGCATCCTGACAACAATTTCCCCTCACTCCACTCCTTCCAGATTCCCCCACCCCACCTCCACTCTCCCCCAGATCCACTACCCCTCTGTCTCCTTTCAGAACAGAGCAGGCCTCCAAGAGATGACAATCAAATACCACAAAACAAAATACAGTAAGACAAGGCAAAAGCCCTCATATCAAAGCTGAACAAGGCAACCCAATAGAGGAAAAGAGTCCCAAGAGCAGGCAAAGGAGTCAGAAACACACCCTTTTCCACTACTAGGATTCCTACAAAAAAATCCAAGCTAACAGCCATAATACATATGCAGAGAATCTGGTACAGACCTTCACAAGCCCCATGTTTGCCATTTCAGTCTCTGTGAGCTCATGTAAGCCCTGCTTTAACTGATTCTGTGGGCCATGTCCTCTGGGTGTCCCCCAGCCCCTCTGACTCCTACAATTTTTCCTTCTTCTCCTTTGCAGGTTTTCCTGAGTTTCAAGGGGATTGACCTGATGAAAACCTCCAATTTAGACTCTCCACATAGTGTCTGGCTGTGGGTCTCTGTATCCACTTTTATCTGTTGCCAGAGGAAGCCTTTCTGATGATGACTAGACAAGGTACTGATGTATGAGTACATTTTCAAAAAATTTGAGTAAGACTATAAGGTCAGCACTCACAATAAATCGTGGCTTGAGACAACTTCAAAGAAATAGACAACACAGTAGGAGCTTTAGTGAGAAAAGATAAGTCAGCACTCACAATAAATTGTGGCTCAAGACAACTTCAAAGAAATAGATTACTCAGTAGGAGCTTTAGTGAGAAAAGATAAGGATAGTGTGTCACTAGAGATACCAAGAAGCAAAAAAATCAGACCTGGCCTAGGAGAAGCTACATCACGAACTGTATTTACCAGCAATGTCACATGGTGAAGGTGAAATTTTTGCATTGAAATATTTTAAGCAAAAGATTGTACTCACATTAAGGATTTTATTTTTTGTTTACCTCCTTTGCCAATATTAGCTTATGAATTGCTGCAGTTAGCATTGTTTTATTATAAGTTAAGAAGCAATTTGCTTATAAATATTTAAAAGATGTCACCATATTATGCCTTATTATAGAAGCATACATATTAAAGAAAATTTATAGGATCACAAATATGGAAAAGAAAATATGTTTAAATGTGACCCAATTCTTCAGCACTAGAGAGATATTACAATAGCTTTAAATACAGTCTTTAAATTTCTGGGACAAGAACCTGAATATAAAACCCACAAACTATAGCCTTTAAAACAGAAATGACACTTGAAGAAATGAGTGACTTCTATAAAGTTGCAAATTATGAAATTGGAAGACTAGTAGAGACATGTACCCACATGAGAACACACATGTGAACACACATATCACCTACCATATCACACAAATGTCAGCCCACTTGTCTGAAATCACATGTTTGTTTGCATAAGCAAGTACAAACAGACACAGGTATCTATGTTACATAAAGTATGAATATTTCTTTTTCCAATTCCATGTCAGTGCAGTGAAATACTGACATTGGCACCAGGCCAATTTTCCTGAGAAAAGACTACAGTAAATACTCAAGGCCATTTGTAACCAATAGGCGAAGTCTTTGAATATACAACCTTGCTCATATAAAATTAAGACAGGTTTTTCTTAAGGTGGATCATTATCTGAAACCACCTGCTGAGACAAGAATTTGTACAATTCTTATAAGTAGTTCTTACAAATTTGTCATTTTTCTACACTGTACAATCATTTGAGACATAAATGTTCAGGTTTTTCATCCATTGCTTAAAAAGCTACTGGATGCTATAATTGAATACTTGTGTGTGCTTTCAAGATAAAGCAATGTTTGTGAACTACTCAAAAGAATTATTATAGAAATAAGCCCAATGAATACAGTGCATGAACGTGAAGGTACACAGGGAAAAGATAACTGTTTTCTACCCTATAGTGTCAACTGTGAAGACTACTACTTGTAAAAATCATCATTCTTTAGTTGGCATTTAACCCTAGGAAAAGCCAACAGGAAGAACTGGTAACTTCTAAAAATACAAATATTTGGGAGGATGTTGCCAGTTCTGTACTCTTTCCTCTCTTTCTATTATTCTTCTCATTCCTTAGAAAGTTGGACATGAGATTAAGTAGGTTGATGTGTCCACTAATAAGAGACAAGTGTGTAAGATGGAGGTTCTTAAAACTAGAGAGGAAAATATTCATTAGCAATACAATTAATGCCTTAATTCACTTACTCATTCATACATTTATTTATTTACGAAATGTACACATGCAGTATTTAGTGGTATAACATTAGTAAAACCAAGTTTTAAAAATCTCACTTAATTCATGTTCTAGTAGGGATATAGATAAGAAATATTACAAAAAATCACCAAGTGTAGCTGTGTGGTTGCTACACGAGTGTGTGGGTTCACTCAGGTCCGTGGAATGAAGACAGAGGCATCTTAAGAATTGGAGAGATGGCTCAGTGGTTAAGAGCACTGGCTGCTCTTCCAGAGGTCCTGAGTTCAATTCCCAGCAACCACATGGTGGCTCACAACCATCCATAATGAGACCTGGTGCCCTCTTCTGACCTGCAAGCATATATGCAGGCAAAACACTGTATACATAATAAATAAACAGATTTTAAAAAAAAAGAATTAATTTAGCCTATCATGACTGCAGGGGGGTCCAGCCTTGAAGTATGAGACCAAAATGAGCCATCTTAGAAATAAGACCAAAATGCTTTCACGCTAAAACTAAGGCCTAAGATTTCTCCTTTTAGGAATAGGCCATTAGTTACTGAAACCAGTCAGTCCAGATTCCAGAAACCAGGAAGTGTAAAAGTACAGAGTCACAAGGTAGTCACGAGGTAATGACTGCCAGACTATGGAATGTCCTCTCTCTGGTTTCCAGGGTAACTGACCACAGAAATGTCCCCACCTGAGGTCAGCCAATGAGAAATGGTGGCAGGCAACCACCCCCTTAGAAGTAAGATTAAGCCATGATTTCTAGAAAGCCCCTAGAAGCCAGCCAATCAGAATTGTACCCATACTAGCACCCCTAAATGATGTAACCTTACGGTTTTTGCCTTTAAAAACTGAGCTTGCAAGAGGTGGGCACTTCCTCCAGCCTCCACTGTGTTGGATGTATTGGACGAAGTCCCTGCCTAGCCTTGTATTGCTTTTGGATATGCTTTTGGATATTTCAAATTAAACCTTGCTTTTGCATTCAGGCATGCTCATCTTCGCTGGTCTTTCTGGGGGGGGGGGGAGGTTTCCGCAATCTGGGCACAACAGAAGGACTGAAGCACTAACACTTTGCCTAGGCCAGTTTTATTTCTCTCCAATACAGTTTAGCCAGTTAATTTCCATATGCTCAAAACAACCTGGAAGGGGCTCCCAACAGTACAATGCCAAATGCAAATTCCTCGATTGAGATTGCTCAGGTACCATGGTTTTCCCGGGTTTCCTGAATCAAGTTTTCCATAGGCCTTGGTATCCTTGGGAAACTCCACAACAGGATTCACACAGAAGGCAACAAGGGAAACAAAAGGTGTCTGCTAAACAAAAGATGGATTAGGGCTAGGTGCTACTCTCTGGAGCCAGGCCAGGTGCAGCTCAGCAGGAGTGCCACTGCAACCAAGGATGCAAATTAGGGTATTTTCCATAAGCTTCACCAGGACAGGGAACATCATACAACCTCAAAATGCTATCCTAACACTTAAGCATTTTCATAGATGTACCACTGGACACAGACCTGTGGCTGTAGGAAACAATCCATGTGCTCAGGTAATTTTGATGACTGGCATGGATCATGACCAGTGACAAGCCTCCTTGGCCTAGTGGACCTTAAAATAAGCACTTTTTGTTAGGCTAGGTCCAGTTTCCAACCTATCTCTAATTCTCAAATGGATCAATCAAAAGTATGTTTATACTAAGCAAAACTCCTTTCTCAGACTCAGTCATCCATATTTCAAAAACAAAATAAGTATCTTTCAATATGTCAGAAAAAAATATTTTTTTCCATAATTATAATTTTGTAAATTAGGAAACCACCATCTCCAAGGCATTTGTGTTCATTAATAGTCTAAACCCCAATAAATAGGAAAGTACAGCTAAAGAAAGTTTGGACAATTTATAAATCTACTTCTGGAATATTGAGTATGCAATTTGATTACCAGATTGTAAACTCAGTGCCATTGGAAATTAAAAACAGGCTATTGCATACACTTTTGTTTAAAATTTAAATTCTGAACCAAACTTTTCTTTTTAGTTTACTGATGCTGTGTAACCTGATGATGCCTTGAACTCTTGCTACCAAAAATGATTTTAGAAAGACGAAAGCAGTGGCTCTCTGCAAATTCAGCTCTGCATCCTAAAAATAATATTTTCTCTTTTTCTGTATATAGGTGCCCTACAATAGCTGAAACGCTTAGAAAATCAGAGATGGAAAGGGAATGTGGATTTGGGGCTATGCAAAGGATGATGATTATCTGGAGAATACAGAGATGATGATATACAAAGGAGAGACTATGCATTATCTCAAGAGGTTAATTTCCTTTTGGTACAAGGAAACCGGTCAGTACTGGGTTGGATACCAGCATCAGTTCATGTTGTAATTCCTTAGAATAATCGTGACAACTGTGTGGGAGAAAGCATTCTCCCATCTTATAGATAAAAGATTTAGATCCACGTAAAACATTGAAAATCCTATAGCAGTCAAGCTAAGAATGTCATCCACAGTCAAATGATTGAAGAGCCTGCCTGCCTTCATTCCCTTCTGAGTAAGAGATCAGGACCCGATAAAAGCAGATTTTTCCAGAAAATAGGAAATATCTGGGTATTCATCCCAGGGTACTCTGAGAAAATTACACAATTTTACTACTTTTCAATTGCTCAGTAATGTTTAATTTAAAATAATTTTGTTAATTTTTGCAATGATTTTTGGGGCAACTTTCACAATGCAAACAGTAGAAAACCATGAAGTTAGGAGGGTCTTGCTGGACTTGTATTGATGAAGTTTCCAGGACTATTAACACAGCTCCTTGATCTAGCTGTAAAACACTTTTTACTATTTTAGAAATTGATGCTCTTATTTTGTTGAGTTCTCTGAAAAAAAGTAGCTAAAAATCAAAGTGACATCATCCCTGTTTTGTTGGATTTCCTGTTTAAGTTGGATATTTTTGGTTTCATAATTCTGTTACTCACCATAAAAATCAAACCACACTTCAGTGCCTGAGTTTGAAGAGAGGTCATTTATACATTTAACTTCCACTTCTCAGCATCTGGGAACAACATTTTTAGGGATTTCCATAACTTTAGCATGTGTGGTTCAGCCCTACCGTATGATAAGAGATTTACCTAATAAGAATTTAAAAGCTCCTGATAAAGACAGAATGTGTAGGAACAGGTTATCCCAGCAAAAAAGAGCTGTCTCTTAAGAACCCAGGAGATAAAAGAGGATGGATGGATGGCTGCAAGAGAAGTAAAAGTTGTGAATGAGCCCAGCAGATTCCAAATGCTCATCATCATCTTCCCGAAACACGGAAAGCGTCATGACTGTGGTGACCTGCAAGGCCAGCTTCCAGGGGAGTGTGTTGTCAGTCAATGGGCTATGAATGTATTAGAGACCATTTCTGGCACCACACTGGTTGAAAGCTAGACAGGATTCGAAGATACATTTTGTGTCTCTCACCAATCTCATCAGCCTTTCACTCCCTTGTTGTTTCCTTACAACAACATTTAAACTTGGTCAAAACAGTTTTCTTTGGAAATATGCTGTGTTTGTCCAACTAGATAATGTTCTGCTAGTTCTGATGCCTTCTTCCTCAGAAGTCCTATTACTTGCATTGTGATTGTTTCTATCCATATGGGTCAGGGTTGTTTTTATACGTAGACAATTCTCAAATCTAAGCTCCCAAGCTGAGGTCTGTCTCACAATCTGTTTTCCTATAGTCACTCAACCAAGAAGCTTCATCTAATCTCACAATGCTCAGTTTATTCAAAGTGAACTCATCATCTTCCTCCCCATACTAGTTAGGCTTCTATTGCTGGAATAAATCCATGACCAAAAGCAACTTGGGAAGGAAGTGGCTTGTTTCATCTTATACTTCTAGGTCCATTGCTAAAGGAAATCAGGACAGGAACTAAAAGCAGGAACCTGGAAGGAAGAGTTGAAGCAGAGACCATGGAGGAGTGCTGCTGCTGATCTTGCTTTCTATGGCTTGTTCAGCCTGCTTTTATATACAACCCAAGAACATCTGCCAAGAGGCGGCACCATCCACAGTTGGCTAGATGCTTGCAAATCAAACATTATTTAATAAATGCTCCACAGTCTTGCCTACAGGCCAGTCTATTGGAAGAATTTCCTTAACTGAGATTTCCTCCTCTCAAATGACCCTAGCTGTGTCTACTGTGGACACTCACAGAAGTTTCCTAGTGAGATCTAATCTTGCTTTACCCAGCAGGGCTGCATAGAGGAATGATTTGACCACAGACATGGTTACCAGGTGTTCGGAAGGGTCTACACTTGGCTGTGCAGAATGCTTTGATCTAGCAAGGGGGAGGTCTTTTGCCCTGCCCCTTGGCATTGTTATAAAAAGCCCTTTTGAAGAGCCAGAAGGGGCTGGTAGATTTTGATCCAGGTCCTCCCAAAGCTATCCTGTGTCTCTGTTTGTCTCCTATCTGCTATCTTTCTATCTAAAAGTTTCTCCTCATAGGAACCATTTAAAAGGTGGGAGCTGGCCTCCCACAGGCAAGCTGACAAAAAAAATCTAACCAGAATAATTGACCATAACCTTTCCTTTCTTGTTTATTCCTGAGATTTTTACATCAATATTACAACATAAAATACTGTCCAACATTTAAAATCCTAATAGTCTTTTTAAAATTCTGGCAATTGAAGGGTACACGATTTCTTCAAAAATTTAAAGTCTAACTAACTATGTGTTCCTGTAAAATTCCAAACTAAATTACATATTTTCCATTTCCAAGAATGAAGAACATAATTACAGTCCAAGGAAAGCAGCACCCAAGTCCAGTACTTTAAAAGCTCAGTGTCTGATGTCTCCAAAGGGCTTGGGAAGACATGCTTCTCTGGCATCACCATCTTTACCACACAGTTTGTCTGGTAAGCCCGTGACAGCATCAGTCCACATCTACCTCTGTCCTTGGTGGTCATTCCACAGGCGTGGAATTGTCAATATTCTAGGATTTTCACTGTAACTGAAGCTGCAATTTCACCACCAATTCTCCTGGCCTCTCATAACAGCCATCTCAGTTCTCCAGACACCTTCACACCTTCAATTCTGAAATTTTCTTGCCCCCGCCCCCCCCCCCCCCCCCCCCCCCCCCCCCCCCCCCCCCCCCCCCCCCCCCCCCCCCCCCCCCCCCCCCCCCCCCGCAAACCAGTGCTATTTAAGAGACTCTTCTACATTACCAAGTTCAAATGCTAACTTGATCTACAGCCTTGGTCTCCTCTGGTCCACAGCTTTTGTGTGCTGACCCTGAAAAAATACTTTCCAGAAGATTTTTACCTCAAGGATGTTGGGCTCTTAAGTAACCACAGTTGACTCTTCAATCCCAGCTAACAAGCATTGATTATACCAGGGAAACAAAGTCTCACATCAGTGGTATTGGTCTCTTGATAATCATAGCTGATCCTTCAGCTTCAGATGATTAGAAACAGCAGATTATTAATTTAAAGTATGACACAAAGAACCACCATAGAACCTTTGCTTCTCTGAAACTTCACAACCAAGACTCTGTCTCTTTCAGTATTCCTGTCTTCCAAGTTCACACAGAGCAGCTCATTAGGCTCAGAGCACTCAGTGGCTTTTCCAGCCTAAAGCTCTAAAATCCTTCTACAGTCCTTTCAAAACAAAAATGTGGTTAGGTCTGTCACAACAATAGCCCACTTTATGTTACCAAGTTCTGCTCTATTTTGTTTTTTATTACTGTGATAAGTACCATGACCAAAACTAACTTAGAAGTTCATTTGACAGATTATAAGTCTACCAGGAAGGGAACTTGTGGCAGGAACTGAAGCAAAGGCCATGAAAGAATACTTGTGGCTTTCTCAGCCTGCTCATTTATACCACTCAGCATCACATTCCCAGTAGTGGTACCACCCACAGAGGGTTGGCCCCTGCAACACTCATCATTAATCAAGAAAATGCCCCCAAAGACTTCCCTACAGGCCAATCTCTTGAATGCATTTTTCTCATTTGAGGTCCCTCTTCTCAGATAACCCAAATTGAAAAAGAAAACCAACCAACAAACAAAAATTAACCATCACACTCCAAATTCTACTACTGCTGTTCCCTACATTAATGAAAGAAAGCCCCATTCATTTCACTTTCCAGGCCAGAGATATAAACACTGCCCTTTTTTTCTCTGTAATTATTAGCTCCAATATTGATTACTACATGCTGCCTAAATATGTCCTGGATATATCCATTTGCCTCCATTTCATTGCATCTATTGTAAGCCATCCTGCATCTTTTGGAGGACTGCATTACTGCAACTACCTCCTAACCTTTCCATCCATGCTCACTTGACCCGGAATAGTCTTGCTAGGCATAAATATAGTCCTGTCACTTACTCTTGCTAAAATCCTTCCTTGTTGCTCTTATAAAAGATGTCCAAGTCTCCCAAACAACTTGTAATTTCCTCCATCTGCGTCATTTATCTCTCCTTTACCAGCCTATTTGAAAGTGTCACTGCGGATATTTTCCATTGTGGGAAACTGCCATGCTCTATGTCTAGACCTTCCTGAACATTTCTCTCTCTGATACCTTCCATACCCCCTTTTTTTTTTTTTTTTTTTCTACAATGTGAGAAAGCATTTACATCCTTCAGCTCCAAGAATTGTTTCTGGAAACCTCCCTTTAATTTGTATGTGTAAGTTTAGGTCCTACATATTTTTTCTAAATCATGAGTCATAAGTTTTTAATTCTTATATAATTGTCTATCTCTTTCAACAGAGCTCACCATTTTTAAGAAAACAAAACATGTATCACCTTGATCTCGCTCTATCTATAGTTTCTAATTAAGGGCTTTACAAGTAGTGGGGGTGTATAACATTGCTATATAAAACCTTTACCCGAAATAAAATGTAGTATCATTTACTCAAATAAGTCTTCCTATTAATAGCATCTTGTCCTTGTATCAAAAAGTATAGATTCAGTCTCTCTGGATAGAGCAATACAGGTCACATTTTGGAACGGAATAGGGCCATTAATGAATTAGTTAAGAACCGGAACTTTCAAAGGCAAAGCACAGACCATGACCACCTACATTAGGACTGAGGACGATAAAGTTGGACATGGGGATCCATGGGGTCCCTCTTGCTTTCTGTGAGAGACCATAGTAGTACTGACATGAAAATACTGTGGACTCCAGATGGCTAACATATAGGATCATCCATTCAATCTCATCAGGATTTCTGATTTGTACAAAAAAAAAGAAAGGAAAAGAATAGATCTGGAATATTGTGTTTCAATAAAATTAACATGAGAGTGTTAAGCATGAGATGGTGTTATAGTTAAAATATGCAGTCACCTGAATAAGCCAGAAACAAGGACATCATTTATTGTGTGAAAGCAAGGCACCCCACAGGGTACTCTTTTGGTTGCTGAGTTGTGGAGAAGTACAGAAAATATCAAACAAGATATCTAGATAATTAGGATCGTGGGGGCAATTGGGAGGCCTGAAATCTTCTTAATATCTTGAGCCCAGTATGGTTATATGTGAGTATCAGGCCTTGCATAGATATATGGTGTTATGGCTAATGGGAGTGGAAAAATCCCTGGGTGAGTGTATGATTCAATAAAGACCTGAGTGAATATGTGTTGTTGACATGAGCATCATCAAGGACACCAATGCTGCAAACCCATCAGAATGACAAAGACTTGCCATGATCAGGCTCTGGAAAATGGCCAGCATTCCTCTTGTCCCAGTGTAGATGTACAGTATGAGCAGAAAATGTCAAATGCACCTTCTTCCTCTTGGATGTTTTCAGCCTCAGACTTTCCCCATACAGAGATCCCTTAGGATATTAGTCAAACCTGCCTGTTCAGCTGTATCCAATAATCTTACCTCCTGGATTCAGATGTACAAAATAAGCAAGCTGAGTTTCCAAGATGCTACTGGTATATCTCCATCAGTGGACATGGCCTGCTTGATGTTAGCTTTTCTGCACATGTGTCTGTCCTCTCTCTGTTCCCCTGTCACCTCAATCGGTCAACCTCAAAGCCATGCAAGTTACTGAAATAGCTAATCTTGGTAGTCAACTTGACACACTTGGATAGAATGAACCTCAAGCGAGGAGTTGCCACTATCAGATGGCCTATGGCTTTGCCTATAGAACATTGTCTTGATTGGTAATTGACATATAAAGGACACAGCTAACTGTGGTCAGTGCTACCCTGGACAGGTGGACCTGGCGTTTATGAGAAAAGAAGCTGAGAAAGCCAGGAGAAGCGAGCCAATAAGCAGTGTTCCTCCATGGTCTCAGCTTTGATCCTACCTCCTGATTCAATTACTGCCCTCAGTGATGGCTGTAAACTTGTAATTGTAAGGTGAAATAAAACCTTTCTTTCCCAAATTACATTTGTTCGCGATGTCTATCACAACAACAGAAACCAAACTAGAACATAAGAAATAGTTCATGAAGCCCCCATTTTTATTTCTGAAAGTATGGCTATTTTTATTTCTCTACTTATTTAATATACAGTCACTTTCTCAGTGCTGCCTATGTTTGATTCATTCCACAGTAAGTAATAAAATTCTCTCTCCCAGTTTCCACTACAGAGTTTCACTATCAGTCGAAAAACACATACCATTATCTGTTAATGCCAAAGTCATTAGCTTGGTAATTATAACGCAAAACAAAAAGATGTAGCACACTTTCCCACACTCCTAACTCACAGTTGGCCTACGCACATATCTGTTGAACATTCACAGTTCACGTAGGGAGATGTTGCTTCATCTAGTAATAAATACGAATGTAATGGTTTCGTGATCAAGAACTAGATGAGTCATTCCCTATGCAGTTAGTGTTATTTATGTTCTCTGAGTGTATACAAAACAGATTTACAAAAATGATTATGACAAGCTTATAATTAAAGAATGAGCCACAAAGAAACTTTGAGATCATCGCACCCAGCCTCTTCATCTCACGGATTAGCAAGATTCACCTGCAGGAGGCTGAGCAAGCTCCTGAGGGTTATTTGAGTTGGCAGGTGTTCCTGCAAAACTCTCTGGATGGGTGTGTGAGTGGCAGAAGCTGTGGTCTATAGATGGGGTCAGAGATTCCACAATGTGGGTGGGAGGACTTCTGGAGTCAGAAGTCATTCCTAGTTGGTTACTCAAAGATGTAGATTGCTTCCAATGAGGCACAGGACACAGACTTCCTACTGATGTGTTGAGATCTTCAGTTACCTGAAGAGCTGATTGACAGTCGCAAGAAATGCCCCTTGACCACAGACTGCTTAGTGCCACAGAGTTTTTCCATCTTAATCTCGCTCAATTTTATCAACTTCTAAATTTTCTGGTGTAGTCACCTCCTCTCCCACTTACCCATCTCTCCAGTTTAAATCTCCAAGTGCCTTTTCGTTTTCTCCTTCATGATGGTGACTTCTGACCACACTGGCCCCACAGTATTCCAAACAATTGTTTTAATTGCCATGTAAAATCCATATATCTACTTGCCCTGCTAAAACCTGGACACCCTGGGGCAGAAACACTTTGCTCATAAGCTTCCAAGTAAGTTCTTGGTCTTCTCTTCCCTGCCTCCCATTCTCCTGCTCACTGAATCAGCCAAAGCCAGGCTACTCTTGACTTAGCCTGGATTTCTCTCTTCCTGTCACCAAGAGTTGTGATCTGCTCTTCAACTCTCTAACTGCTGCTTTGAGTCTGGCATTCAGAGTTTCTAATTAAATCATAATTGGCTTTTAAACTATCCCTTTGTCTGCTTCTAGTTTATATGCTCTCTTTAAAATCACCAGCATTTTCCATCTCAACCACAAACTGATAATGTCATTGCAGCATCTACACTGCAATGATATCACTTCCATGATAAAGACAAAATGTCTTCCACTATGAAATATGTGATGTTGTGAATTACATGCTTTGCATACTTTAACAGTAAATGGATTCAAATGAGCTTCTTATACCCATCTCAATAATAACAGTAAACATAAATGGTCCAAACACAATCTCCTGTTTTTTTCTGTTTTCTTTGTGTTTTTGTTTGTTTTGTCAACTTGACATAAGCTAAACTGATTTGGAAGGTGGGACCTCAAGTGAGAAAATGCCTCCATCAGATTGACCTGTTGGCAAATATGTGGGACATTTTTTTGATTAACAATTGATGTGGGAGGGTCTAGTCTTCTGGGAGTGATGCTACTCTTGGGCATGTGGTCCTTAGAAGTATAAGAATAGTAGCTGGACATGAGCCTAGAGAACAAACCAGTACACAGCACTCCTTCATGGTCTCTGTTTCAGTTCCCACCTTCAAATTCCTGCTTGAGTTCCTGCCTGGACTTTTCTAACTGATGCACTGTGATTTGAACATGTGAGCCAAATAAACTCTTTCTTTCCCAAAGTGCTTTTGGTCTCATGGTATTTATCACAGCAATAGAAACCAAACTAAGACACATATCAATTAAAAGAATTTTTTTCTGATTTAATCTTTGCTTTCTGAAGACACAACTCTATGTTTTCTATAAGACACTCAGTTTTGTCTGAGGCTCAGCACATAAAAGTGTTGCTTTGCAAGCCTAATAACTTGAGTTCAATCCTAGCAACTCTAGTAAAAACTTAGGTGTTGTGGCACACATCTCTAATCCCAGCACTCCTATGATAAGATTGATGGCAGATACAAAGGGGTCAGCAGGAAGCTAGCCCTGAGTGTGCTGTGCAGATGGAGAAATATAAAGAGATCCTACCTCAACTAGGTGTAAAATGAGAACCATCTCCTAAAAGTTGTCCTCTGATTTCCATGTGTGCCCTATATCCTATATATGCTCAAATGCTGTATACACACGCAGAGAGAGAGAGAGAGAGAGAGAGAGAGAGAGAGAGAGAGAGAGAGAGAGAGAGAGACTCCATTTGAGAATAAAACAATAAGTTAAAAACACAAGAAGTAAAATCACATACTACAAGAGCATTATGAAAAACAGATGAATAAAACTAAATGCCTACTAAAGCCTCTTCTTTTTTATCTTTGCTATCTCAGTGAAAGACCTCTTGTTCATTCAGCATTCTGTTCCCATTCAGGATAATTGGTCTTTCTTCCTCTCCCTTGAATATTCACCTTCTTGACTCTACCACCTTTCCCAAATTCCCCATTCCGTTAACCTCCTAAGTATTTTTTTTTCAATTCTGCCCTCCTCCACTGGTGCTGTCTAGTTGTTACAGGAATTACTTCCCACTAGAACAATGTGATCTCCTATTGTGCTTCTCATGGTTTAGAATGACTTTCCTCTGAACAGACACTCATGCCATCACCAGAATAAACATTTTAGAGACAAGTGGGCACATGGCTCTCCTGATGCTAGCTCTTGCCTGGGTTGAGGCTTCCTTGTGTGGCATATGGAGCCCTTCCTTGAACCAGATATTTCTTAGTGAGAATTGTAAATTGATGATCAAAACCTCACACTGTGTTTGAAAGGTATATTTGCAGAAATATTCAGAAGTTGTTATATGTACTGTTGTAGAATATTATTTTAAGGTATGTTGCTTTTTTATGTTGCATTTGTTTAACTCTGTGAACCTATATTACTTTTCCCATCTAAAACACCTGACTAGTCTAATAAAGAACTTAATGGCCAACAGCAAGGCAGCAGAGAGAATTCATAGGAGGAGAAATATGTGGGAAAAGGGAAGAAGTAGCCAGAGATGGAGGAGGGTTCCAGGGACCAATCACTCAGCTACACAGCAAGCCACGGAGTAAGAGTAAGATTTACAGAAATAAAAGAATGGGGAAAGCTCAGAGGCAAAGAGTAGATGGAAATTTTAAATTAAGAAAAGATGTCAAGAAATAAGCCAAACTAAGGCTGGGCATTCATAATTAGGAATAAGCCTCCATGTGTGATTATTTTGGAGCTGGGTTGTGGGCCCCTCCAAAAGAGCAGACATAAACAACAGCATCATACTACACACCACCTCCAACTTGATATGCCTCCCATGTTTCTAGAAGAGAGAGGTGAGACCACAACATGGAATTCCTTCTGGAAGGTCTTCAGTGAGACAACATTGGTCTGCACCGATTCTGATATTTTTCTGAACTTTATTAACATTCTAAGGTTTTTGTTGGGTTTTTTTTGGTTTGCTTGCTTTAACTTCTTTTCCCAAGGTTTTGATTGGAGAAGGAAATCCAAAACCAGATCTAAACCTGTATTTTCAACATTCATAACTCTCTATGTACTTCCATGACCAGTAGGTAAACCAAAGAGGGTCAAAGACGCTTCCTGAATTTCTGTGCCAAAGCAGACAATGAAGACTGCTGTGTCACTGTCTGCCTAGTTAATGATATGACATGTTCTTTTGGATCTATATACTCTGGGGTTGGAGAGATGGCTCAGCAGTTAAGAGCACTGGATGCTCTTCTTGGTAGCCCAAGTTCAATTCCCAACACCCATGTGGCCACTCACAGTAATCTGTAACTCTAGTTCCAGGGTATCCAGTACTCTCTTCTGGTCTGTGTGAGCACCAGGCCCACATGTGGTACATTTACATACATGTATGTCAAACATCCATACACATAAGTTTTTTGTTGTTTTTTTTTCCAAAAGAACAATGAATAAAGTACACCATGCTTCCTTGGTCCCATTTGCAAAGACATGATCTGAAAAGATCATCATGTGCCATGAAAAGCTGGTTATTGTAATAAATTGTGTCAGAGCACAAACCATCCCTTTGTTTTATAGTTCTGTGGAGATGGAACAGAGGCATTATCAAAATAAATTGAGGGATCAAATGAGGACATGTGCCCAAGAAAATGCCCTTTCTGTTAGAGTGGCTTTGGGATTCTAGAGTCTCCATGGCTGGCTTTTCCTTTACTTGTTAGATGTGGGAGTGGAACAGGCCACTGTTTACCACACAATTCTTGGAAAGCTTCATGCTACTGACCTCAGAAAATGTACTTTCCTGGTAAGCTATGGCTTCATCATGGCAAATATAATCTAATGAATTTCCCTTTTTTTTTTTTTGAAATGGGGTTTTACTCTGTAGCTGTATTATTTCCATTTCCAGTTCTGTGATGGAACACATTAATAAAAAAACAAATTAGGGAAGAGCGGGTTTAGTTTGGCTAATAGTTCCAGAGAGGATACAGCCAATCATGGAGGCAGCAACTTGAGGCCAGCCTAGCAGTCAAGAAGCAGAGGTGAAAACCTGTCTGAGGTAGGAGCAGGCTCTAAAGCCTCAGAACTCAGTGGTATATGTGCTCCAGCAAGACTTACCACTTGAAGGTTTCACAAGCCTCCAACTGCAGATGAAGTGTTCACATACATGAGCCTCTGGGGATGCGACCCATGTAAACCACATTAGCCCAGGTTAGCCTATAGCTCACTATGTAGTTCAGGGTGACTTCAAAGTTATCCCCTTGCCTCATCCTCTCTTGGGCTGGGTTTACAGGCTTAAGTCACTAATTCTTTGTGTATTATCATTAAGCAATATTTACTATTTAATTTTATACACATGTATTCTCTTTTGGTTTTAATTTATTTTTGTATACTCAAAATAACTTTGTAGAAAATTAAAATTAAAAAATAGTCTTATCAAGTAAGTTTATTCCTAAGTGACAAAATTTTAACATTCCGAGTAGAATTGTGATCATGCCTTTGTTATACTAACTTTAAAAATATAAGCTTAGGGTAATTATTCTAGTGTGTATTTTTAAATAATGATTACTTAAGTCCAAAAACTATAAAGAAAAAAATCTTCAAGTTGACATAACGGCCATATAAAATGTTAATAAGTAAATTGAATATGGATACATTTATATTGGAAGAACATTAAAAAGTATGTAATAAAATATAAAATACTTTTTGCATTCTCCAGTTTTTTGCCCTTAATATAACTATTATAATTCTAAGCAAAATCTTCCTCCAAGAGAAATATATACTGTTAAAGTTTCATGTATAAATCTATTCCCAAAATTATTACATATCAACAGAGATATTGTCTTACCATGTCCTGTTTGCTATTATACATTTTATTTTTTCACATATTATAAGATTTTTATTTAAAATATTTATCTGTGAAGAAATTTAAAACGAGCACCTTAAAAATTCAGTATGTGGTGGGGGAGAAGGTGTGTGTCTGTGGAAATGTGAGTGGATATAGACATGACGTGTCAGAGGACAACATTCAGGAATCCGTTCTCACCCTCCACCCTCTTGACAGCAGGGTCTTTCCCATTTCTGCTGACCAACAAGATGCCGATGACTCTTCCTTCTCCACAACCCACTCTCGGCAGTGGTTGGGATTACTGATGGACCACCATCATGTCTTTCTTCTTACGTGGGTCCAAAGACCAACTCAGACAGCAGTTTATCAAGATTGCACAGCACATGCTTCTACCCACTGACCCATCTCTCCAACCTGCAAAAATCTTTCATCTCTACCTAAATACTCACATTTTTCGTAGCTGTTCCTTAATTAGTTTCAATCCAAATGCCTATCTCTTTTCACATTTTACCTGGAAGTTAGTTGTGGTTCCCTTCTGCTGCTAATTAACCCTCTCCTTACATTTCCTTCACTCCTAAGTACATTTCCCAAATGCAGAGTTCTTCCCTGACAGACTATTTTTCCTTCAGGATTTTAAAGGTGGCTTTACCTTGTCTCCTGGTTTGTAAAGTTCTCATTGAGGAGTCATGGGTACATTTTCATTGCTTTGAGTATTTCTCTCTTCTGGCTGTTTTAAATGTTGTTTTCTTTATCACTTGTTCTCAGCAATTTGGCTAGAATGTTCAGTATGCTTTTCTTCTGTTAGGGTTTGTTCAGTGAGCTTTTTAAATTCAGAATGAAAATTTTCACTAATTTATCACATTTTATAATCATTATTTTTTCAAATTTTTTTTAGCAAGTCTCTATCCAATCACATGTCCTGTGTTGTTTGATTCTATTCCCTGCCCACTGTGAATGTCCATCATTTCTAGCCAGTTTTCCTTTATGTGTTATTCTAGGTACTTTCTACTTGCCGTGGATTTGAGTTCATTGATCTTTATTTGTGCTGTCTCATCTCTAATTAATCCCATCTTCTATCGACAGAAGGTGTCACCTTCAAACTTCATATGTTCAAGTACTAGTTTCATTGGAACCTCCAGTGTGACTTATTTAGAGATCAGGTCCTTAAAGAAATTTTTAAGGTCACCAGCCAACACTCAAATGACACAATTCAATATGAGTGATATCCTTATAAGACACAGAAACTATGAGGCTGGAGGGATGGTTCAGCATTTAAAATCACTGGCTGCTCTTACAAATGACCTGAGTTTGGTTCCCAGCAACCTCATGGTGGCTCACAACCATCAATAACCCTAGTTCTAGGGGAATCTGAAGCCTTCTTCTGGCCTCTGCAAGCATCAGGCACTCACACAGTACACTTACCTACATACACACAACTCACTCACATAAAATAAAAGATAAGTAAATAAATAAATCTTTAGAAAATATAGATAAGAACACATTAGGAAAAAACATATAAAACACTCAGAAAAGATAGCCAGAAAAAGACAAAAAGAAAGATGTCCCTGAATGAAATAAACATACTGTCACCTTGGTCTTGAACTTCTAAGCTCAAGGATAATGAGAAAATATTTCTGCCATTCCATGTCCTAGCAATATAATACATTAGTAAATCTATTTTCACACCTAACATAACATTTTTTAATCTATAAAAGTTGAATTGGAGCCTTTAAGAAAATTTCTTCACCTGTTGTCATTATGTACTACCTCTGAGTTGCTGAGCACATAAAACTTGTTTTAAATATTTATTTGCAATGTCTAGTTTTCTGTTTCCATCATCTGTGCTACTCTGGTTGTGTCTGTTCTCTTGATTGACATATCTCATTGCAGGTCACATTCTCCTGCTTCTTAGAATATTGTCTAATACTTTAATGGACACTATGCATTTTGAATGCTGTGTTTATGTTAGTCCTACATATTGTTGTGTTCTTAAAAATAGTGCTTTGCAATATTCATGCTATTGTTTAGAGGCAGCTGATTATTTCTGAGGCTTGATTCTAAGGTTTGCTAGACAGATCAGCTATAAGTTTTGCTCCAGGATATTTTAGCTTAAGTAATAAGGTGAAGCTTATTGAATATCTATATCCGCAGAAGATTCTACATATTGGCAGATCTTTGGACTTACAAAGTCTGCCCAACCCCACTTGGGTTCCAGGACTCACTAAGTTTACCTCTTCCTGGATTATCCCAGGCTGTGTAATCATTCTCTCATGCACGTACAGATTAGTATTCAGTCAAGACTTCAAAGGTCCACATTAAAGAGATCTGAAATGTTGTCTTTCTGTAGCTCTGGAAGTCTTACCCCCAAATTCTAACCATTTTGACAGTCATAAACTATGCTCCGTTTCATGAACTCAGGGAATTCCCCAGGCTCTAAGCTGATCGTCGAGTATCTCAGGATGGAAATCACCTCCAGACAGAAGAGAAGAATACATAAGACACAGTATTAACCACACCTTTCTTCTCACTCCAGATTCTGGGTCCTGTGACCTGTATTTCGGTGTCTGTTAGCCATTGTTCTTATGCTCTGTCCAATTTTCTAGTTGTTTAAGGACAAAGGGATTATTTTTTAATAGTTATTCTTAAATACATACATTATTTACATGTTTGTCTACTATATCATTTATCTTAAATAATTATTTAAATATTTGTGCATATATTACATTTATTTATTTGTGTGTATGTGCACACATGTTTGGGTGCATGTGTGGAGGTAAGTAGACAACTTACAAGTGTTGGTCCTCTCCTTCCACCATGTGGGGTTTGGAGTTCAAACTCAGTTCATCAGATTTGGCAACAGTTGCCCTTACTGGCTCAGCCATTCAATCTTTTTTTTTTCCACTGTTATTCTACTGATGGTGGTTAAAAAGAACTCACACTTTGATTCTGCAATTATCATACTATATTCACATTCAACTCATGTATAGCAGATATGCAATATTCCATTCAATCAATCCAGTAAAATTAGCAAGCCCAATACTAAAGGACATTTAGGATATGTCCACTGCTTTAATAATTATAATGCTGTTTTGATAGATGGCTTTCCTATACCGACAATAGAAAATAATTCTGTAGTATTTTATATTATCTCCCAAATTCCTAGAATAGAATTCTCTGGATCAAAATATATGAACATTTTAAAAGAAAATCATGTGATTCTTTTTTTTTTTTTTTTTTTTTTTTTTTTTTTTTTTTTTTTTTTTGGTTTTTCCGAGACAGGGTTTCTCTGTGTAGCTTTGTGCCTTTCCTGGAACTCACTTGGTAGCCCAGGCTGGCCTCGAACTCACAGAGATCCGCCTGCCTCTGCCTCCCAAGTGCTGGGATTAAAGGCGTGCGCCACCACCGCCCAGCTAAATCATGTGATTCTTAACAATGATATATTCTGAAAATCCACCATTAGGGCATTTTGTTACTATGGTACAGGTTAGATGCTCTGGCACAGGTTAGATGCTCTGGCCCAATCCATTCATACAATATATGGTGCGATATATTGTTTCCAAGCTACAGATCTGTAATAGCCATTACAACATTTAATACCACAGGCAATTATACAACAGTTTATATATCTAAACACATCTAAACACCAAAACCACACTAAGAATATACTACATAGGATTTTTTTTTTGAAGTAGTATACCTGTAAAGGATACTTACCATGAAGGGAAGTGGCAGTGGACAGGTCAAGGAGTGAGTGGTGAATGCCTGACTGTAAAGGTTAAGGCATTGCCGCTCAGGGCTGTGGACTTCATGAACAATGCATCTTTGGGATACAGTGAATTCAGTATCTTTTTCATTACTTAATAGTAAATTAATGTGTGCTTATTCAAAACTTCTCTACTTTAATAACATAGCTTGAGAGAGAGAGAGAGAGAGAGAGAGAGAGAGAGAGAGAGAGAGAGAGAGAGAGAGAGAGACTTCACCAGCCTCTGCCTACACAGCTCAGGAAACACCAACATCATCATCACCCTCCCCACGCCTGGCTGCACTTGCACTGGGAGGTCTGTGGGAGTGGTGACGTGCGTGAAGTTTCTGCTATGACAGCAAGCTCTTCTGAAATCCTTTAGAAGGCCCTTCCTGAGGCTCCTCTTGGAAAAAATTCCCCTCTTATCAGATGTATGTCTATGGTCTTTGATTGGTTGTTTCTTCTTTTCAGTGTGGTCTTGTGTCAGCATATAACCCAGCATGAACATTTCTCTCTGTTAATAATCAACTTTTGGAGACAGGGAAATGGCTGTGTGGGTAAAAGCATTTGCCCTTTAAATTCGCAGAACTTGTGGGAAAGGTAAGATCCAGATGAATAGCATGAGTGTCTCTAATTCCAGTGTTCCTAAAAGGATAGAGCACATGAGGACAGGAGAATGCCTGGAAGTTCACCAGCCAGAGTGCCTGGAAGACACAATGGGGCAAATACCCAAGAAACTCTGTCTTAAACAATGTAGAAGGCAAGGACTAAGTTATGCTTTTTCTCCCACATGTGTGGCATGGCACGTGTGTGCCAGCATTCACATATATAAAAATATGAAATATGCACACACAGAAAACATTGTGGATTGGGGCCCACATTTTCATACTTTTACAGAATTGTTGAGGTCTACAAGAACTTCTGTTAAAATTTCAGCATGCATTGTATTATCTGTATATTCTGGTTTAGAATAAACTGTATATAATTATGAAATCTTTATCTTTATCTGTATCTTCTTCTTCTTTCTTCAACTATGCATTCCTATCAAAATTCCAACAAATTCCCAGGAACCACCTCTGAGACTTCTTCAGCATCATCTTCTCCCACAGGCAGATTAAACATGTTTCCCTTCTCACCCCTGGATTTGCTGACTCTTGCAACCTTTTCATCTTTGGAAAACCCTTTAGAGTCATAAGCAGCACTCTTCAATGTCTTCCAGATGTCATTCATTCACTCATCATGGTGACATCACCCCAAGCTCTTGAAAAGTTCTCAATGCCCTCATAGACATTGTAACCCTTCAGAAATGCACCTAAGTCATCTCAGTGTCTTCCTCCGTACCATCAGTAGCCTAAAAGAATTTCCTTCTCAGATTGTCTATAAGTCCTTGATCTATTGAGTCAAAAAGACAGATTTTGATATTGGGATGGAAATTACACTATTAGTTTCTTAATAGTACTTCTCTAATTTCAGGAGGGTATGATAGAGAAGGATCTAGGTCAGTGATTACTAATTGTTCCTCCAGTGCCCTCGTCATATGTGCTTACAGTTGAGCAGAAGACCCTACTCACT
Source organism: Peromyscus leucopus (assembly GCF_004664715.2). Classification (NCBI taxonomy): domain Eukaryota; kingdom Metazoa; phylum Chordata; class Mammalia; order Rodentia; family Cricetidae; genus Peromyscus; species Peromyscus leucopus. The sequence continues at coordinate 49,582,845 of NC_051073.1, forward strand.
CTGTGATGTTCATGCAAGGATCTTGCATCTTGGAATGTTTCCTTGTGCAAAAGTGATGCCAAAATGATATGTCCAAATTCTACTTTAGAATTTTGCAAAATTAGCACTCCTCTCAATAATGCATGACAATACACATTTTTCTACATTTCCCTCAGCATTAGAAAATTAAGATTTAATAATATGAGGGGAGAAATATGCTTTGATTTTCACTTATTCAATTATGAGTAAGACTGAGAATTTTTTTATCAGCCATTAATTTTCATTCTCTTTCAATTGGCTGTTTCTATATTTAACCATTTTCATTTTTCATTATAAATAAACTCATTATGAAGAGCAAATTTAGGGTCATTAAATATTATTTTCAGAACTAGTTTAGTTTGTGCTATTGATGTCATACAGAAGTTTTGCATATTTAAAAATTTCAATATTTTCATTATAGTTTTCTGAGTTTTATGCAGTTCGGCCCTCATCAAAATACAATTCGTTGTCTTTTCTTCTTAAACTCTTCGGTCTCATTTTCTATTTCTATTTCAAATTTCTGTGTACGGCTACTGTTGTGTGAGTGCATATCCATGTGGGTGAAAACACACATGTGAAAACTTGTACTAACTAGAAGCTGACATCAAGGGTCTGTCTTGCGTATTCTCCATCTTGCTTTTTTGAGTTTGACTCTGAGTGTCCTCATGTCTTTGCCTTCCCAATGGTAGGGTCACAGAGACCCATCACCATACCCTTCTTTGGTGTGGGTGCTGGATATATTAACAAAGGTCCTCATATTCATATGGCAGGTGCATTGCTGACTGAGCCATTTCTCCAGGCCTCATTTAAAATGTTAGCAAATCAAGTTTTGCTTTGGCTCAAACTATATGAGGTATGACGTGAAGAAGAAATAATTTTTCCCAAATCATTATCTAGATATTTTAAGTCCATTGACCCCTTCCAAACACTACTCTCAATTCAAATTACCACATTTATTGTTAAAAGAAGTATCTTGTTTTGCATGTGAACTTTATATCTGCTGATTTGTCAGGGTACATGTTTAATATTTAGACTCGGGTTATTTTTGTTTTGGCCAACACCACCATCATGGAAAATTTCCTTGGGTTTTTTTTAATGTGTCATTTATGCTATTACTTTAAAATGTTGAATCCATCTTGGGTTGATTTTTTTTTAAATGGCTCAAGATAGGGGTCCACTTTCTTTGATTTCCATGTGGATGTCATGTTCAAGCGTTGGGTATTGAATAAACTGTCCTTCCTTCATGTGCATTCTTGACATCTTTGTCAAATGTTCATCGACAACATTCATGGCTTTATTTCTGAGCTTTCTCAGGTTCCCTGGGCTTATTAGTGTATTTAGATAAGTAATGGTGCCATACTTCTTTTACTGAGACAGTTTCTAATATAACTTGTGATCTGAAAATTTTATTGCTTCCAGATTTGTTCTTAGTTCTCATAATTGTTTTATCAAGTCAGACACTTTTGTGTTCTATGCAAATTTTAGTGTGTGTGATTGCTATTTTAATAGGGATTCCATTGAACCTATGAATTATGCTATTTAATATGGGCATTTTTAACAATTTACTAATTCTTCTAACCCACAAAAGTATATTTTTATTTACTTGTGTTCTTTCCAAGATTTTTTTATTAATTGTATTTTATTCATCTCCATATATATATTTCACTTCCTTGGTTACATTTATTTATTTATTGAAATTAAATCAATAATGGAAAAGTCCAAGACCTGGTATTTTCATTTGTTCTCATTGAATATCTCATTAAAAGGGATAGTTTCATTCCAAACTTTAAAAAAATACATTTGTTTATATGTGCATAAGGAGCGGTACTCCTGCCATGGCACACATGTGGAGGTCAGAAGACAACATATGAGAATTGGTTCTCTCTTCCTACCACCTATGTTCAGGGAATTCACCTCAGGTGCTCAGTCTTAGCAGCAAGCCCTTCAGCTGCTAAGCCATCTTGGAGGCCCTCTATCAAACTTTTACAAAAGAGTTAATACTGTTCTTTGTATCAGGAATCTTAGAGAGTCTTATTAATGAAACCTGAGGCTAGTTATTGGGGTCAATGCTGGTAGATCAGAGAGACAGAACAAGTCACAGCTAACCTCACCTGGCCAACTTCTCAGCTGGTCTTGTTTCCTCAGACTGGAAGCTTCTGTGTCCTCATCCAATGGCTCTCAGCTGAACTGCTGCTCCAAAGCCTGAAAGCTTAAGCAGCCAAATGTTTAAGCAGCCAAATGCTTAACCAGCCAAATGCTTCTAGTTTCTGGTCCTCACACCTTATATGCCTTTCTGCTTTCTACCACCACTCCCTGGGATTAAAGGCTTGCTTTCTGAGATTAAAGGCATGATGAGTCACCATGCCTGTCTGTATCCTTGAACACATGGATTTCTGCCTCTGGAATGCTAGGATTAAAGGCATGTGCTACCACTGCCTATCCTTTATGTTTAATATTGTGGCTGCTCTGTCACTGACCCCAGATAAGTTTATTAGCATGCACAATATTTGGGGGAACACAATACCACAGTTCTTTTTTTTTTTTTCCAAAAAAAAAAAAAAACTGAAAGAACTGCCAATCTCATTTTACATAGCAAGCATTGCTTTGTGTGTGAGTCATCTTTGTGTCACATGATAGAGTAACTGAGGTCCCAAAGATCTACAGAGGACTCATGATTTGAGTTATTAGCTATTCCACTGCTTCTAGAGCTGTGGTGGGACAAAGCAACATGGTAGTGAACAACTGGTAGTGAGAAGCTGCTCCCCTCAAGGTGGCCAGAAACCGAAAAGAAGGACCCAGTTCTGAATACACACCTTTAAGAGTAAGCTCCTGGTAACTATTTTTCCAACTTGGCTCTATTCTTAAAGTTATGACAACCTTCCAATAGCATCATCAACCATGGACCAAGCCTTCAACATGTGAACCTTTGAGAGCCATTTAAGTCCAAAAGGCAGACAAGCTGACCATAAGATAAGCAACTTTTTGGTTCATAACCTTGATAAACACAGATGCAAAGCATTCTCAGCAAAATACTAACAAACCAAATTCAACACCTCATTTGAAAGATCATGTGCCAAGATAAAAAGTGACCTATCCCTGTGGTGCAAGGATAGATCAACACATAACAATCAATAAATGTGAAATGCTGTTTAAAAAGATGAACAAATGTCATATAAGCAACTTAAAGATGCATAAACACCCTTTAAAATTCAACATGATATTTAAAGGCTTCCAACAAATTAAGTATAGAAGCAACGTGCCTAACACATGAAAGTTACATATGAAATTGCCACAGCTAACTTCACAGCAAACCAACGGGTTGAAAAGTTGAGGTGAAGCAACCACAATAGAACCTTCTTACTCACAAAACCATTGCTTTAGGGATGTATTTAAAACATAACATCATCTATTCATATTTTATATAGTATAATTTTGACCAAAAAAAAACATGTACAGCAAATCCAGGCTCCGCAATTAAAGTTAGGGCATTGGAATGTGAATATTTTAGCAGTAGTTAATGGTTACCTCCTTAGAAAAGTGGCTATGTCTGTTTGTATCATCACTATATACTTAAAAGCTTGGCAAACAAAAGATCCCAGAAGTATTGAATGCACATGACTAACAAAAAGAAATGGTGGGCAAATAGCATGCTGGAAGGATTACCAGTGAAGGAAGCTTTAATTAATAATTAATAACTGATCCTGCAGGTAGACTGCAGGGCTTCAGAAACAAAGATTAAGTAAGGCAAGTAAGGTCTCTGATGGGGGTATTTAAAAGTCTCTAGAAGGAGTTTCATTGAAGCAAAACTTGAAACACCACTATATTATAGAACTTGGGAATAGAAATTCATTGTGGTAAAACTTAAGAAGTTCAATGTACCCTAAAACTTTGAGGGGCCTCAAAAATGAATACATATGGTTGTAAAGTTTTTTTAAAAAAACTGATTTCTTAGGAACACTTCTAGTTTACACAAAATTCACTGTAGGTGCAATATAGTTTGTAGACTTAAAGTTCTGAATATGTGAGAATTGGAAATTACCCCTGTAGGTCTGTCTAGTACGACACTGATATTGTGCCCTAGATGTTCCAAATCTATATTCACTTTGTACTGGAACTAGTGTGGACATAGCAAAAACTACAAAGACCTCAGCTGCTGGATGATTTCGAGACAGAATTGGCCTTCTATGTTTTCTGAAGCTCCCAGAGGATTCTAATGTATAACCAAAGATTAAGACAGTCTAAAGCAAAGATAAAAGTGTCTTTAGGTTTGAGGGCACAAGTGAATCCTCAGAAATAGTGTGTTATAGATGAAGAAGCATTGGAGGAAAAATTGGGGGTTGGGGGTAAGAATGTTTGGAGAGTAGAGGTTGAATGAAAGAAAAGGTAGGTCATTTTTGCATACACCCAATTAAGTTATATTATGAGTGCTGGTATTTGTTATATGCCTTAGAGTCTGGCATTTCAGATACTATGAGTTTAAGCTCAATATTATTGTCTTACAAATAATTACCAATCTTTAGTAAGTTATTCAACTTGCTGAAGCTAATTTTTGTTTTTTGTGAACTGGGGACAATAATTTTAATAATCAGGAAGTGACTGCAGATGAAAGTTTCACTGACATATCTGTGCTGATATTACTATTATCAGAAGCTGAAAGACCTCCCCCAAGATATGGATTTCATTCAGAAAACAAGTTCTAGAGTCAAAGGAATGATGTAGTTCCAGGATAATGAGAAACACAGGAAGACAAACAATTTACAGAATAGGGTCTCTGTGGTTCAATATTTTAAAAAACTAGAAACGGAGGTGAAGGTCTATGGATGGTTTGCAGTTGAAAGTATGACTACCCCTTAGGCAGGTCAAACCTGATAAAATGAAATCACCAGAGTTGATCTAGAAGCTGAACTTTTCTTAACTATAAGGTATACTGTAAAGCCACACTTTCCTTGTTAACTGGGGCAAAGCCCTGTGTTCCTTGCTGGAGATTCCCATTAGCTGACAGGAAGCGGCAAAGGATCCACCACTGTCATCATAACTTCAAATGAGGAGATTTTCATTTGCTAAATTGGACGACCAAAATGTAAACTGAAATAAGAGACTGCAAAAAAAGAAATAGAATCTCACCTTCATGCCCCAAAATACCACAGCAGAGAACACTATGCTTCCCCAATGCTTGCCCTTGCTGGTCTGGATACCACAAACATGGAACTGTATACCTGGAAAATTGAAAATGAAAATAAGCATCTCGTAAAAATATATATGGCATATTCATTTTCAGACTTCTACCTTGCACAGAAGCATTTGGTTGAAATTAATTTGGTCTTCCATCTGTGAAATTATTGTTTTCTATGGGCTTGGTCATATGATTATTAAATGGTGATTTCAGTGCCATCATTCTTTATTACAGTTTAATATTAATGTTTTATTATCTATGGAGGAAGTAGAACTGAGGACTGTAACCACATTCATCATGCTTCTACTCTGAGAAAGAATTTAACGAGCCTCACATAAAATGCTACCTCGAGGAAATGTCGCGATTAAAATGGTACAGCTGCTTGGAATACATAAAATTTCCTACTGAGAAACAATTCAGGCAAACTTTGAGCATTGTGGCAGAGACTGGCATTGTTAGGATGGTTGTTAGGAAGCCCCGCCTAAGCCATCTCTCAAGTCCGTCCATTCATAGCTTACAGCTAACACTGTGTGATTGAGCAGGGCAAGATATATATTCATATTCAGTAGATGGAAAAGCAGGCAATATAGAAGCTCACTCTGTGATAACAGGAGCATGTTTCTTTAATTATTTGTTTTTGAATTAAAGTGTGAGTGCATGTGTGCATCCATGAGAGAGAAAGAGAGAGAGAGAGAGAGATTGAGAGAGAGAGAGAGAGAGAGAGAGAGAGAGAGAGAGAGAGAGAGAGAGAGAGAGAACATGTGCATGTGTTTCATATGGAACTCAACTTGCCAGGCTTGCTTGGCCAGTACCTTTACAGGAAGAGCAACTCTCCAGCCCAAGGCTAGCCCTTTAAAACACCTGTTTATTTTCCTGCCTCCCATTTCCTTGTACCTAAAACCAATGAGTCTCAAATCATTGAGGTACTTTCTATACCTCATCCTTAAGCTTCTTTGTGAGAGGGAAGGAATTCCAGGAGCATTATCTAATAAACACCGCCTTTCCTTTTATGTAGCTAAGGAAATAAAGTGTATAAAATATACTCCTAGGAAAGAAAAACAAGAAAAATGATAGCATTTAAGCACATGTTAGGTGGGGTATCAGTGTAACCTCGTGTAAGGGACACCTTACCCGCATTCTTAGCGTGGGCTGAGGAGTGAGCCGAGGAGCTGGCTGGGACGCTGGCATTCTGGTCCTAAGACACTCATACAAACCTGCAAGAAAAGGTCAGACTTGGAAGCACACCAGTAGCACACATATAGTCATTATGGGAAGTTTATGAGTTATTTACTCAGCAAGCTTGAAAATATCAAAGGATGAGTTTGGCTCTTATTAGCATGAAGCTTTTTAAAATGACACCGAGGAAATTCTTCCTGCCCTTTTATTTGCAATTCATCTCAGAAGCACCTCTGTATTACAGCTTGAAATTACAGAACCACCCACAAATTTCATCCTCTTTTTTTAGACAAATATTGATTTTTGCCCATCATCTAAGCCTGAGCATTTTGGATAGATAGGGTGCAAATGAATGTCATGTTGCTTTTCAGGGCTGCAAGTACTTAATAAAGAAATGAGATATCCTCAGGAACTATGCACTGTTCTGAGACTCAGTCACAGATTTTGGAAGGTGAGGTTCAGATGGCTGAAGCAGCTTGTGCTGGTTAGGTTGTGTTAACATAAACTAGACTCATTTAGGAAGAAGGAACCTTAGTTGAGAAGTTGCATTCATTAGATTGGCCTGTGGGTATCTCTGGAGTCATTTTCTTAATGGCTAATTGATATAGCAGGCCCCAGTCCATGGTGGGTGGTGCCACTCCTAGGCAGATAGACTTGGGTTGTATAAGAATAGTAGCTGAACAAGCTGCAGAAAGCAAGCCAGTAAGCAGCATTCCTTATGGTCGCTGCACCAGTTCCTGGTTTTCAGGTTCCTGCCTTAAGTTCCTGTCCAGACTCCCCTCCAAGATAGACTGTGACTTGGAAGTATACACTAAATCAATTCTTTCATACCTGATTGCCTTTGGCCATGGGGTTTATCTCAGCAACAACAAGTAAACTAGAACGTAGCCCCACTGTTCTCTGGGTTAAATTGGGACTAGAAGTGTTATTGTGTGTTAAAGGGCCAGTCCACCTTCAATGAACTACCCTCAAGCAATCTTCTCAACTGTGAGCTGCAAAAGGGGGTCTGGTCTCACACTGATCTGTGTAAAACTTTGGGAAGAATCCTGGGGGAGGAGAACCAGTTAGCTCGCCCTTCCAAGTAAACTCCCCTGAGGCCTCAGGCCGGAAAAACAACTTCTGGAAATCTTGCTCCATCTCCTCTCAGTATAGGTCACAGAGATTATTGGAAAGGAGCAAAAGCCTTTCTGGAGAGACAGCTAGCTTGGAGTCACAGCAGGCAGCTCGTTCTGTGGGGAGATGAAGCATATCAACAATGGGTGGGAGTGGGCACAGACAGGAAAGGAAATTAAAAAATGAGGCAGGTGAAAACATTGCAAGGCTGAGAAGAAGGAAGAGGCTCCAACATACCTGCAAAGGAGGCCAGATCTTGTGTGTAAGGGACACACACCATAGGGTAAGGGAAGAAGTCTGCAGTTCTCATGACACTTGGAGACCAGTGCTAACTGGAGGAAATCAGTTTGTTTTCCTGGCTTTACAGTATGTCTTTCAATAATGGCACCAATGAAGTGTTTAAAAATAACAAATAATTTTCATATAGATCTCATTTTGTGATCATTGCTACAATGCTATGGAGTGGGGATGAGGAAGAAAAGGCATAAGGAGAAAGGCCGATTGGGATGAGTTTTCATGAGCTTCTGTACCATATGCTGGGAATCCATTGATTTCACCCTTGACCTACAAGGGAACTTGTAGGTGCCCTTTGAACCCACTTTACAAGAGACAAGTAGAAGTCCAAGGGGACACACAGTATGTCTAATGGTATTCTATCCTGAAGTGTTGTAGACAGAATTTAAACTAGCACATTTTCAGAATCCAAACCTGAATGTAATATGGTAACTATTTTCATAAGACAATAATAAAAATACGGAGAATCAGTACTAAAAAGATTATGTAGTAATTAAATCATATTTCTCAGCCTCCAGACTGCTTTCCTACTATAAGCAAGACATTGTTGAGAACATGTAAACTCATTGCCAGTGACTTCACAAACATTGCTTCTGACTGTCTTGGCTCCAGTATTTCTCTCCCTTATCATGGCTTGGAGCTTCATCTGTGGGAATCATTAGGACTCAGAATTTTATGATTGTCCCTCTCATCTTATGTAGGATGAGTATCCGCCTCTTTCCCTTTAAGTTAGGCCTAGTTGTAAGAGTTATTACATCTGATGAAATATGGATGACATGTCATTTCCTCAAGAAGCCTTAAGAACAAGTATGTGATTTGCCATTGTCTCTTTTTATCAGTATCATGGTGACCATCAATTTTTCACAGATGCTCTTCACCCCACAGTCCTATGTGAGGTGATTGATATGGGATGTTATTTTTCACTGGCAAGCCTCTGATATTTAGTATGGGAAGGAAATATTTTGCTATACTGAGATACTATAGTTTGGAAATTTGTTGTTACTGCAGTATAACCTACCCTACCTTGACTGATGTACAGCTCTATTAATCAGAGTTTGATGCAAAATCAGAAAAGGCTATGTGTATTATTTTAGCAGAAATGTTTATCAACAAAGTGAATTAGATGCCTCAAAATTGATGAAAGGCTTATGAACTGTTTAGGTCAGAGCATGGTCTGTGGTCTACAGATAAACACTACCCCTTCTACCTATTCTTGTAAATAAAGTTTTATTGAGACACCGATCTATCCATTTTTTTAAAATCTGTTGTCTATGGCTACTTTCAAGATACCTCTGAATTTAGAAATTGCAAAGCAGACCACATGACCAACAAGACCTGTCTACTAACTTCCACACAGGGAAAGTTTTTCTGTCTTTGTTCTACATAAACCTCCTAGAATGTCTTCCTAGAGGAAAGAGATGCATTTATCTACAGAACTATATTAGCTTTCTGCGACTATAACAAAATATCCTAGATAATCAAATTATATGAGAAAAGTTTTTTGTTGGTGGTGGTGTTTTGTTTTTGTTTTTGTTTGGTCTGCAGTTTTAGAGGTTTTGATCCATAACCAATTGGCCTTACTGCTTTGGGGGTCTGTGGTGTCACAGTGTGTTTCAAGCTATTTGATTACCTCAAGAGACTGTGTTAATAAAATCAACCTTGGATAAGGGGGGTGAAGCCAGCAATTAGTTGACAAGAATTAACCACAGAGAGCACAGAGGATGCAGGAAGATAGATAGAGAGATGTAGTCTGATGGTTTCTCCAGTCCTGCCAGGCCCCTGCAGTCCCATGGCTCGCTTATAAAATAATCACTTAGAAGCCCACACTAACCATAACTGCTTGACTACCAGCTCAGGCCCATCACTGACTAGCTCCCACACTCCGATTAACCAACAATTCCCATCCATGTCTAGCCACGTGTCTCAGTACCTTCTCTCAGCTAGCTCTGTCCTGTCATCTTGCTTCCTCTGTGTCTGTCTGGCGACTCCTGACTCTGTCTTTCATCTTCCTGTCACTCTCCTGGATTTCCTACCTGTCTATAAACTGATTCACCATAGGCCAGAGCAGCTTCCTTATTAACCAATCATAGCAACACATATTCACAGCATACAGAAAGGCATCCCAGAGCAGAAAGATGCACAAGGAGGAGTAGGGAAGGACTTGGAGTTTTGAGGTCTTTTTGCTTTGGGATAGCTGGAAAGATGCTCTCATGCTGGGTCTCTAGGCAAAAAGGAAGGCCAACTGGTTGCTTCTCAGCCTCTCTGAACTAGAAGGTTTTCACCCCAACATCTGACTCTCTTGTCTTTGTTAGTAAATAGAATGATAGAGACTTAGTTAAAAAACCTACATTTGTTGGTACTACTGAGCCAGTGCCAGCAGGACTGGAAATCCCACCAGGCACAGCTGGGCATTGACTATGGACCTCAGGGATGCAGAAGGTAGTTAAAATATCAGTATATTCAGGTAGAGCTGCTAAGCCAATGAGAAAACAACAGTGTATCGTAGAACGAGCATGACTAAAGGAGGTTGCTCACCTCATGCAGTCTAGGAACCTAGGGCCGGGGGTGGCGGTGGCAGATAAATCTGCGTTCACTATCTCCTTCAAAGGTGTGTGCCCAGTGACCTAACTTCTGTTCTGTCACTAGGCCTCACCTCCACCTCCTGATAGACAATGAGATGGAGATCAAGCCTTTAACGAGTTATCTCGGGGAGGCACTTTTCCAAACCATGACATAGAGGTGCTGCCTCTGAGACCACAACCGTACCTTTGTCAGAGACAGAAGGAATGTCTGCCTGTCAGCGGAGAGAAGCCTGGAGAGCAGATGCTGGTGAGCAGCTTCATACAAACTGCTCGGGTCTGAAACACCCTTTGAGAGAGCTGCAGGAGGCCAGCCTTTTCTGCCTCCCACCTCTTGTGCAAGTAAAGATGTCTGGTGGAGTGCCCTTCCCGCCCGTGACTTCAGTATTTTGGCTATAAGAAAAATATCAAGGGAACTTGTCAACGCTTTGGTTCCTCACCGAGAAGTACAATGAAGCGGAGATTGAATTGGCTCTGAGCATTTGGCTCACAGGTTTGTTTGCAGTTCTCATGTTTCTGGGAAAGTCCACCTTAGACGGCTGCACACGAATCCCCCACAGCACACACTTCCTCGTGTAAGTTAATCTAGGGCCTTTCTTGCCAGTGTTAGAGAGTAACTTGGAATTTAGCTGTATAAAGGCATGCTGTCTCAATTTTATAAATAAGAACATCTAAACATGTTTACCTCACAGATTTATGTCTCAGTCACAGCAGCCCTGCCAGCTGTCAGTGGTGGCTGATGAATAGGCGTCATGTCAAACTGTCAAAGCATCCCCAGTCCTTCAATTTCCTTCTACATCAAATACAGTTCTCTCTGTTGAATCCCAAGAATGGTTGCAATCTGGCCCTAAACTAACTACTTACTCATGAACTCCTGGGTCTGCTTCTCTACTCTGTGCAGGCTAGTCAGCTGCCTGTGGAAGCTCACAATATTAACACCTGCTTACAGGCTGCCTGTTATTACCCCTTCTCCTTTCCTCCTTCTTAGACACCTACCCTTTAGAAGCAGTTGTCTGTATTCTTTGTCTCCAACCCACCCTGATCCATTACCTAGTCATTCCAGCTGAATCATCCAGGTCACTGATTTCTTTGGCTTTTTTAGTTCTAAACCACATTGGAAAGTGTGGAAAACCTTTCTTGTTAAAATACTTGTTTTTGAGACTATGATTGAAGTTTATTATATATGTGTGAAATTGTGAAAGAAGAAACTATAAAACAAAACAACAAAACAAAAAGAATACTGATACTTGAGACTCCCTCTACCCACCAAAAAATGTCCTTGTTTGATGTGTTGGTGGTGACTGGCTCCTTATTGTTGTTGTTTTGTTTGTTTGTTTGTCTTTTTTTTTTTTTTTTTTTTTTGAGACAGAGTCTCTCTACATAGCCCTGACTGACCGGAACTCACAATGTAGACTATGCTCGCCTGAAGGTTCTGAACATTCCTTCCTCCCAGCTGACAGCTACTTCTCTTCCTCTGAGGCCCTGGGGGTTTCTCCCACCTGTCCAAGGCTCTTTTCTCCCAGTGCTGTCCTTAGATTGTCACAGCCCACAGGTGATTTCCATCCTCTCATTGACTATCCACTGTGGTTTCCGGCTAGCTATGAGGAAGATCATTCTTACCCACTCCTCACCCATTTTTCTTTTTTCCTCATGAGAAGAAATGTTCATTAGTACTACACCCCCAGCTTCTCCATCACCTTTTTAATCTCCTGATAGGAGAAATTGTCAAAAGTTAACTTTGAGAAGAGCACTCAGTCAGCGCTTGGATGGGCATCTGCTTTCTCTGTAGAATTCAGGCACAGAGCATGCATGCTCCTTCCTTCCTCCATTACTCAGGCTTCCAGCATGGGGTCATCTGTGTGATACATCGCTGCCTTATATAAACTGGTGACTCTGTCCATTTGTCGGTTTTCAATCAGTAGACTGAGTACCTGCAGTCAAAAGCCGTGTTCAGCAATATTGTGTCTATCAGTGATAAAAGAAAGGAAAAAAAAATAGTGTAGTTCTCCATATTTTTTATTCTTGTCATGCCTAAATGCAAAATCGGATAGAGAAAGTAGTACCTCATAATTGGCCCACAATGCTCACACAATTGCATTCTGTTTTCAGGACACCCACTTGCTCCAATATGGAAATTTTTATTTTTGTTAAATAGCTATTGTGTTCAGCTATCATATTATGGACTCAGAATACATACTATAGTTTCTAAATGAATGAAATAGCTAGTTTTGCTTCTTTATTCATTCATCTGGCAGCAGTAATATATTGAGCAACTGTTCCACATGCTGCATATAAATCAATTAAAATGAATAAAAGGAAAATAAGGCATGCTTTTGTCTCATTTTTCCTATTAGGGAAGTTTGTTAGAGGATGTTATGTTTTGAGAAACAGAAGCATAAATGAAAAGAAAGGTAAAGAACAGAAGGAACAGTGGGGGGAAAAGGAAGGAAAGGAGGGAGGGGAAGGGAGGGAAAGAGGTCAGGAGAGAAAAAGGAAGGGAGGGAGGGAGGGAGGGAGGGAGGGAGGGAGGGAGGGAGGGAGGGAGGGAGAAGGATTGAGGAAAGGATGAGAACTCCAATTCTATTATGGCTTACTTACTTCTTCTTGGGGGTCTTGTTCAGCTATGTATGGCTAGTCATGCTTGAACTCTGGGATCTCCTGCCGCAGCCTCCTGGGTAGCTAAGACTGCATGCACGCACCAAACATATGTTGTGATTCTTAAGAAGTCAATTAGTGTCAGTCTTTCTGAGTGAATGTCTGGGTGGAAGGTAGGGAATGATTAGCCTTGTAAACATCTGGATAGAGTGGCTTTTGTCAGAGAGTGCAGTCAGTGCATAAACCTTTATGCAAGTCACATCTGGCTTGCCCTGGGAAGAGGGAAGAAGGTTGTGTGGCCAAAGGGCGGCAAAAAGGAGAAAGAAATTTAGCAGATAGAGGACAGAAATGAAGTCCTGGACCAGAGCACAACACACCCTGTAGGGTACGCTATGGGAAGACTTGGGTGTTGACTTTGCGTCAGTGTTCATGTGTGAAGAAGAAATGATCCCTGGAGGGCAAAGATGGACCCAGGAGGACAGTTAGGTAGCTCTTGTGAGAGAATGGCTCAGACTGGGCTGGTGGTCAAAGTGGGAAAAGGAGTCAGATTTTGTATATGATCTGAAGACAAATCAACCAGATTCCATTAAAAAAAAAAAAAGATGGACCAGATTGGATGAGAGTTAAGAGAAAAGCTACTGGAAAAGAAATCAAGGCTGCATTTGTGTGTGTGTGTGTGTGTGTGTGTGTGTGTGTGTGTGTGTGTGTTTAATTTTCAGTCTTACAATTTATTATCTTTTTATTTTATTTTACTTTTTCACTATCCACCTTTATAGTAATTGTCATTTGGCTTGTCTGGTTAGTGATTATAACATGTGGGCTTCACTTACGATATATTCAGAATTACTGCTGTAGAACTTCAAATGAAAGGGAAGAATCTTTCAGTAACATAATTCCGTTTCCTCCCATCCATTGTGTTACTGACACCATGTATTTTATTTGTGTCTAAATTACAAATGCCATGAAAATATTTTTTTATTGCTGCTTTAAACCATCTGCGGTCCGTGAAAGAAACTTCGGGAAGAAACATATAAGATTGCCTCTTGGATTCGCTCATGTACTTACAGTTTCCCAGATTCCTTGCCCCTTCCTGTGGTGCTGAAACTCCATCTGCTGCTATTTCTCTCTACCGAAGCAGCGTCATGGAGTGAGAGTGGGCTGGCCGCCGACTTTGCCTGCTTTCTTTCATCTGAAAACATCTTTATTTCATCTTCATTTAAAAGGAAGTTTTCAACAGAACACAGGATACAAGCAGCTTACCGTGTCCCTTCCCTCCCTCTTTAAGACATCTTACCACTGTGCCCTGCATACAGTTCCGTCTCTAGCCCTTTCTGTGGTTTATTCGCCCATTGTCCTTAGTTTTTGCAGTTTGAGTGCTATGTGTATCAATAAAAACTTTCCTGTTATGTGCTCTGTCTGGGGTTTGCTGGGTTTCTCACATGTATAGATTCGCCCAATTCAGAAGAATTTTGGACATTGGGTGAACACAGATGAGTCTTAAACTTGCTATGGGACTGTGGATGAGCTTGAACTTCCCGGTTCTCCTGCCATCTCCTCCCAAGTGCTAGGACTGAACCAGGCCTGGTTTATGGAGTGTTGGGGCTAGAAATTCAGGGCTTGGTGCATGCCAGGCAAGCACACAACCAGGTGAGCCACATCCCCTGCCCAGGCATATGCTACCAACTGAGCTATGTCCGCAGCCCAGCCATTGGTTCTTTAAATATTTTGCTACATCCTTTTTCTCTCCTCTTCTAAAAATTTATTTATATATGTTACTGTGGCTCCATTTTATTTCTCTTTTGGGTCAATATTTTGCTTCTTTTTTTTTTTTTATTTTACAACACCATTCAGTTCAACATAATAGCCACAGATTCCCCTGTTCTCCCACTCTCGCCCCCCTCCCCCTCCCCCCAGCCCACCCCCCCATTCCCACCTCCTCCAGACCAAGGTCAATATTTTGCTTCTTAAGTATCACACGTCATACATGTTTCATTTTACCATAGTTCTCTCTGAAAATGTATGCACATAAATGTCACTTTAAACAGTCTACCCTATTGGTCAGACACACACACAGTTTCCACACATGTAAAAAAAAGAAAAAGAAAAAAAAAGATTTCTATTAAAACCACCAAGAAATTTTTGTAGATGCTTTTGGAAGGAGATAATTACCTCTCTCTGCCAACAGGGAACTCAGTGAAACTCCAGCATGAGGATTTTGGCAAATCAGTGAGACCCGTTGTCGTGGATTTGGCGGGGGCTTCATGGCAAATGAAAAGATATTTCTGCACAAGGCATTCTCAAGTCCGTAAGATGGGTTTGTCAGCTCAAGCCATTCAAAGATGTTTTGCATATTTTGTCAAGATTTGGAGCAAACTGTCATTAATTTGTAGTTTATTGTTGTACTTCGAAGAACTTCAAATATTTCCAGTGGGCATATTTTTGGTAGATAAAACAATTAACCTCCATTAAAAGGAAAATATTCACTTCCTGTTTGAAAATATTCCTTCCTTCACTTCCTGGACCATTTTCCATTCTTCTCCACTGCTTGAGAAAAGAGCTTCTGTGGATGATGGTGGTGCCCCGCCCCCGCACCCCCCCCCCAATTGCTTTGTTGCCTTTACCACCTCTCAGGTGATTCTCAAGCCCAAGGCCCCTGAATGCTGAACTTCTAACAGAGGAGATGGGTGGACTGAATTTGAAAAGGGCTTTCTGAATGCTACTTATCAACCAGACCCTGAAGGTTTCGCTTTGGGCTTTACCTGGTTGAATGAAAATATTGACTTGTTATATCCACAAGAGGTGACCCCAGAGACTTGAACATGCATGAGGTTAGAAAAGACGGCTGGCTTCTCTCTAAAATGCATGTGTGAGTCAGTGTGTTAATTAATTGTTGAATAATTATTGTGAATTGCAGTGAATCCAAAGTAGGTGAGTAATGGAGGAGGTAGAGAGGAGGGGAGGTCCTAGATTGTGCATCACTAGGAGAATAAAAAGGACAGAGTTCTTGGACTTACTGTTCTCAGGATTTATTAAAGGAGAGGTATGGTGGTATTTTATTTGTACTGAAATGTGATTTTAATTGTATGTTAATAAATAAAGATGCCCGGGGGTCAGAGCTATTAGAGCGGTAGCAAGAGCATGGCGGTTGTGGCGTACGCTTATAATCCCAGCACTTGGTAGGCAGAGCTAGGTACATCTCTGTGTGTTCAAGGATACAGCCAGCATTGGAGACACACGCCTTTAAGACCTGGAGGGCTATACTTACAGGCAGTAACAAAGCAGTCACGTGTTTGGGTTTACAACCAATGAGAAGGCAGAACAGAAAGACTAAAGACAAACACACAGGAAGTAGGTCTCTTTCGGAGAGGTAGGACCACCGCAGGAGGAAAGGTAAGGTTTTAGCTCTGATCTCTGACCTCTTGGCTTTCTTCTTTACATTGGTTCTGTGTTTCTTATTTAATAAGACGGTTAGTTACATCTATAGAGAGGAGGTGTGTGAAATACAAAGAAAGGGGCAAAAAAGCCCCATGTACAGAATTAGTAGAATAATTTTTAAAAACTGAAGACCTAGATAAAGATTGTAGGAATAAATGTTTCAGGACATTAATAAATCTAGAGACCCCAGGACAATATAGCATCCTGTAGGGTAAAATGCAAGGTAAGGGGACTGGGGATTCTCTCACATTTTAGCTCTTGAAATGGTTGTGCTGTTTATTGCGTGCTTTGCTATGGTGATAAAAACCATTTCAGGAGAATTGACCCTGTGCTCCTTGAGTCTGCAATCTGATGGACCAAAACAACCCCAAACTGAGCGATGGGCCATAATAAATGTATAGAAACCCAGTATACAGGACAAAAGCTCTTTTTAGCTTCACCCATCTTTAATCCTCATTTCTACATTCTCCTGTTACTTTCTAAATGGAGGCAAGTGTCTCACATATGACTCTTTACATCTTTTCCCTTGTCATTTTAAAACATCCATGATTAATCTCTAATATAATTGATCTGTATCACCTCAAAACTCTCATGCAGAAAACCTAGCTCCTGTGCCTAGGAATGTGGCCTTATTTGGAAATGGCATTGTTGCAGATAGAACCAGTCAAGATGAGGTCATAAGAAAGTTGGAAGTCAATCATCCCTATTCCAATGTGGTTGATGTCCTTATCAAAAGGAGGCAGGCAGGTATTAAACAACACACACACACACACACACACACACACACACACACACACACACACACACACACAAGGAAAGGGCCATGTGAGCATAACGGTAGATATCAGGGTAATATGCATGCAAGTTAACCAGCTCCATAAATTGTCAACAAACCCCAGAAGCTAGAAGAACAGAGCAGGTTCTCAACTCTGCCTCACCATGTTCAAAGGAGCCAGCTTTGCTTTCGACAACTTGATCACACATCCCCAAGCTCCAGATCTAGGAGACAAAGTATTTCTGCTGTTGAAATCACACACTTCTTAGTACTTTGTTATGACAACCACAGCAAACAAATACAGTCCCTATTTAGTGTCTTGGGCTCTCCCACAGTTTAAAATTCTCTGTGCCTACAACTTCCAAATTGATATTTCTATTTCCGAACTTTCTTCCATCCTCCAGACTGTCCATTGCCATTTCACAGGAATATCTTAAAACTAGCCCATCCTCATGGACTCTAAACTTAACTCTTGATTTCTTCCCACAGTGGCCGTCACCTCTAGCCTTCCCTGTCACTAGAGATTACAGTTGCATTCTGTTGCTTCTCAAGCCAAACTCCATGAAGGAGGCCACTGCTCTTCATCATACTCATAATAGCCTTAGGCATCCAAATACTATGACTTCCTCTGTTTTGACATAGTCTCTTTCACCACACTGATAGGCAACTAATTAAAACATTGAAGACTCTAGAAAAATTTTTGAGTGAAAATTGTATTTATCAAGTTGTCATACCCATGAACCTCATTTTCTTCACTTACAAAATGGAGAGGTTTGTAAAGATTCTTTCAGCTCTTACCCATATAAATGATTTTATTAAAGGAATTCACACACAGTATGTGGTGCCGACACCGTGTTTAAGGAGCCTAAAATGAAGTGACTATTTGGTAATTACAGAGTTGATCTAATCATTGCAGATAGTACTCTAGGTAATTTAATCCCTGAAGTGAATTTTGTTCCATTTAGCTGCCTACATTCACACAAATAAGATAATGAGATAACTTAGTCACTGTGCAAGATGCCAGAAGTCTTCCTACAAACTGCATGCTCCAAATGGGCTGCTTCACCTTTCCATGCACCAGGAGACAGATACATGGGTTGGAAGGTCCAATCTACCTATCTGTCTATCTATCTATCTATCTATCTATCTATCTATCTATCTATCTATCTATCTATCTATAGCACATAGATGTTAGAGCACACACATGGAAGAGAGTCATCAGGCAACTTCTAACCCTTTAAGAAATAAGAAATATTTTAATTACCATCAAATATGAGATAGGTTAATTAACTTTTTTGTGTGAAAATATTTTCATTTAGTGCAATTGTTTTAATTTATATTATCAACCCAAGGACTATTTCAATATAAAGAATTTATTTCTGAAAGTAAAATTTATTTTGACAGATTTTAATTAATTCCTCCTTGTTCTTGCCTTTGGGGGTACAGTTCCAACATCTTATTCCTGGGGTACACCAGGCATTCTCACCTTTGCATTGACTGTCCTCTCCATGACTTTCATGACACTAAAACATTTGTTCAGATGTCACTTTCTGATGAGTTCTTATTCATCTCCTACTTTCATGATTCTAACTTAAGGTCTTGGTGTTATTAACCAAAATATTAAACATCTCATAATATATACTTTAGTTTTTACAGTTATATTTTTATTTATTTCCACAAGAATATTCATCTGTTAAGGCTAAAGGGGTTTGCTTTTGTTCACACACATATCCTAAATGCCCAGAATAGTGGATTCTAGAATACAATTACACAACTAATACTTGTTAAGCAAATAAATCTAACCATGGTCTTATGCATATTAATTCAGACAACCACTTAAGGAAGTATCTTAAAATAATCAAGAACTAGGAACAAACATATCAGTTTATAGCTTGGCAATATTCAAAATGGAGATATTTTACGATAGTCATAGTACATTTTAATTGACCCTTTAGCTTATCAGTCCTAATAACCTCTTCCCAACAAGGCTGAACCATGATGATGAGTATATCATTCCAGGATAAGCAGGATAGAAGGATAGAATGTAGGTGTTTAGGTCTCTCTCTCTCTCTCTCTCTCTCTCTCTCTCTCTCTCTCTCTCTCTCTCATATGTTTACGTGTGTGTGTGTGTGTGTGTGTGTGTGTGTGTGTGTGTTTGTATGTGTGTGATGAATGGGTGTGAATGTGGGCACACATGCCACAGTGTATGTATAGAAGCCAGAGGACAACTTTTAGGAGTCTGGTCTCTCCTACCACCATTCCCTCCAGGGGTCAAGCTCAGACTGTCAGACTTGCACAGCAAGTGCTTTTACCTGGTGAACCATCCCACTTACCTGAGACAGTAGACTTGACTGATTTTTTTTAGCAAGTCAATAAATAATCTCATATACTAAGTATGAGCAAAAGGGCTTTTTATGAAATTTTACTAGAATGTGTAATGTTGTGTGATGTTGACACAATGAAGAAGATGAAAGAACATTGCAGCAAGAGACACACTCCCTTCTGTCAAGAAGAACCTTCCCCAAAACTAGCCAGGGGATTTATTTTTAGTTAGCCTGGGGACACTAATTGATTGGGATTGTAGAAAATTCTGTTAGTAAATAGTTCTTTGCCAAAATGGCAGGCCACAGTGTGGTTGAGGGACATGCACCCTGATAGACCAAGTGCTGAGTAGACAAAGAGAGAAGTAGATCTTTGATGAGGACCACTGTACTTCACATCTAAGTAAATCAACCATGTTTTGTTTGTAGTTGCAGTAATTTCAACATGAAGGAGAAATTTCTTGGAAAGTTCTCTCATATGTGATCAAAGAATCTGCATATGCCCCTCCCCCTGGGTCCTGTCCTAATGTTCACAGATTATAAAATGCTTGAGTATGTTTTTTATTAGGCCACTTTTTTCAAGAACCAGCAAAGGGGTTTAGGAGTACTTTGTACTGAGGTTCTATAGAACCTAGTCCACCATAATTCTCAGCCTTTCCAGGAGCTAACTAAGCCACAATCACACTACTAACTCTACCCTACTCACCAATCTGAAATGACTGAGATGCCTATGTGTGGACCTCAAAGTGGTGGTCAGATGGCAGACATGGAAGCCAAATCAAGACAGTTGGCACGCATTCTTGTACTAGGAGTGTTCTAGTATGACTGAAGCCATTACTCACATGTACTTGGCTTTAGTCTAAAGCATAGTGAAGAGGTGAGTTTTAATAGAAAAATCTCAAGGCCAAAAAATAAAAATAAAAATAAGGCCATTCCATCCAGTAAGAATACAATAATGCAAGATGGTACCACATCTATGAGATGTATAAGAGAAGCACATTGGTTTCCCCAGAGGAGAAACTGTCCACAGCGTGAGACATGGATTTACATTTTAGTAAGCTCTAAGAGCACTATGGAGGAATAATTTGCTGTAATTTTCTTGAGGTCAAACTATCTCTACCTCAAGGGAAAACTATTTCATACTTCAGCAGTGAAACCATATCCAGTATCACCTCTTAGCTGAGATTATACAGAGGGGTTTATTTTAAATGCTTTCCTCTGAGGAATTTTCCCCTTTGAGAGTTGGCATTAAAATATCGCCATAATAAAACCACCCGACAACTGTAGCTACATGTGTAATGCTTGAGTGGTGTTTAGCTGAGATACCATGGCATCAGAAAACACAACAAATCCTTTGGAGGGACAAGGAATGGCCTCTATACTTAGCAACACCCTGTCTATATATGTTATAGGTGGAAAAACTTTCTGGGACAAGATTTGATTAACAAAAAATTCAACTCATTTTTGTCAAAGACTGCAATAAAGAGGGAGCTTCTGAAGGCAGCAGTAAGTGTGTAGACCCGAAGCTCTGTGACACGTGCATAGTCCTCAGAATGTCCACCCTGTGAATCAAAGTGCATCATTTACACGTATATTTGCGAAAGGCAAACTCATTTTTGAGAAATGACCTTGCAAAGCAGTCGCTCCATTGACTCCAAACCAGCCAACCAATATGTACTGAAAAGTCTATAAATCCCTGAACTACATAAGATGGATGCTTGAAATAACATCTCAGATCCTTAAAGAATTATCTTTCCTACCACGGAGCAGTCAGAGTGAGGGGTAGGTGAAGAGAGCTTGGACCTGGCACATGTCCAGATAACTGTGCAGCCCAATATTTAGAAGTCTTGACAAGACCTAACATGAGTTAGCATGTACTTTACAGCTGAGAGAAGGCTATGGAGTTCCAAATGCAGGCACTTTCCCACCTCAGAAATCTAAGGCAGAAACCTTCACAGTTTGTCTTAAGTATGGAGGCTTTAACCAAGGACACAAAAGCACATAAAGCTACCCAGCAGTCTGGCAGCCATGATAAGGTAAATGCTCAATAGACCATTCATGGAAACACAGAAAATATGTTCAAATGGCATCCTGACCACATGGGACCTCCTGGAAGTCATACACACACACACACACACACACACACACACACACACACACACACACACACACAAAGATGTGACTAGGATAATTTGCCATTGCAGTTCCACATTCATTGGGTAGAATTTACTCCAAGCCATGAAACAGATTCATGAACTCTTCCATCTGCACCTTTACACCCTTATACCATATCCCATTTCTAACTCAAAAATACCAGGATAATTCACCAGGGTCATTTTCACTGAAAACCACACTGTGATCCCTGTAACAGTCTGTAGAAATGAAGTTTCTGGCTACTTTCCCTTCTAAAGATATACATGAAAAATGTCTTTGAGATACCAGAGTCTATACTAGCTTATGAAAACAGAGAACTTGGCCTGAGAAGCTGTGTTCTCAAGGAAGAACCTGAGTTCAAGCACCAGGGAATACTAAGAGTCCTGTCCTTGCGTGACTTCCTCAGACAATGAAACAGAAGAATTCAGGCCAGGAAATAGAAGGTACCAAGAACCAATGAAGTCCCGTTTGGGGAAGGGAAGTTGCAAATCAGATGTTCAACTGAAGTGCATCAAAGAGAAGTCAGGTTGAGAAGAATACCATGATAAGATTTTGCTAAATGTTTGGGTAAGGAATATAACTTAGTCAAATATCTGGGATAACGAAGGCAAAAGAAAAAGACAAAACAAAACAAAACAAAAACAAAACCCAAAGAAGTCAAATGTAAGAAACAACATTAAAAAGTATAAGTCCAATTGCAAAACAGTATCCTGAACTAATCAGCTCCCAGGACCCCTAATTCTACCAAGTTTCCACAAATGTTCAAGGTTTTTTTATAAAATAGCAATGTGTTTGCATTTAATCTCTGCACATCATCTCATAGACTTTAAGTCATTTCTAGATTATTTATAGAATCCCCCTAGAATAGAAGTCTACATGATTAGCTGAATTATTTAGAGAACGATAAGAAAATGCCCATATCTGTTCGGTAGACACAGAACTTTTCAATTCATTTTTGTCTGTGGATGGCTGAATTCATGGATGGGAATCCACAGATTTGGAGGGCTGACTGCATAGGTAACAAATGACAATCCGTACTGCTAAGATGGCCCCAGCCTACTCCAGGCCTGAGCATCACTGCCCTGCTGGAACCACTCTTACAGAAGAAGAAACATCAGAGCTCAGTCATGAATGAGCAGAATATGGGAGAGAATAAGTACAACCACAACCTATTGTAGGCAGACAGGTAGAGCAAGAAGAAGCCATATATAAGAAAACCAAAGATGTAAGCAAGCCCAGCACTACAACAGACATTCATAAAGTTGTCCTCGGCTACACAAGTCCTAAATGAGAAACCATCCCTTTCTACCCATGTTTATTTGAATAGTCACGAGGAATATTAAGAAGACATCTGACAAACACATTAGGTCCTTCACACCAAACACAAAACAGACAACAACAGCAACAAAACCCCACAAGTCTCCAGACATAGTTGCTGCCATCCTCCTTATTGAGGCATGATAGAACCTGTCAAATAACACCAGGACTGAGGCCTCCCCCAGCAGCCAGCCACATCAGCGTAACACTGCATTAGATGTGCTGCAGTTCGTCAGTCTAACAAATGAGTCCCTTAATGTCAGTTTCCCTTGATACACAGCAAATATTTTCCTATTATTTAGTTATGCTGCTTTAATTGGGTTAAGTTCGGCTCACTGAGGCAGCTCCATCTGTGAGAGACACTTATGACACAGTTAATGGAGAGAAGGAAAACTGCAAGAAGGAGGGAGTGGCAGTTCAGAGTGATGTGTGCTAGATGCTTGTCAACACACACACAAAACAAGAATCCCAAGTTCATATTTTTCAATTAAAGGTCATAAAAATCTACTGGTGGCAAGCCTTTTATTTGATTAAAAGAAACATTATCCATCTTGAGTACTTTTCCAAATAAAATAAGCATTTTAATTAAATCTGGTGACAGGGGAGGAATGTATGTCTTAGTCCATTTTTCTACAAGTGACAAGAATGATAGAGTTATTACCAGCACTTGAGGACTCAGCATAAAATGATACATGTCAGTCTTAAACCTGAGAAAAACAATTAGCCAGACTACAGTCTGGCACATGGAACCTTCTCACACACAGCAAAGAGACTGAGTAGTCATTGGAAGAAGCAACCAAGTAAGATATGAAAATGTTTTGGTAGAGGCTTGGAAGAAGGTTCAGTTAGTAAGTGCTTGCTTTTGATCATAAGGACCCTAGTTTGGCTCCTCAACAAGCAAGTTCAGAACCCCAGCATGGTGGTACACTCTAATCCCAGAGCTGAGGAAGCAGAGAGAAGGAAGATCCCTAAGTCTTGATAGGCAGTGATCTAGCTGAATTGGTGAGTTCTACATCCAGTGAGAAGCTCTAAAAAAATGATGGAAAATAGTTAAGAAAGGCAACAGCTATCAACCTCACCCATACACACACTTGGGTACACACACACACTTTTCTAGTTCATAAAATATTAAATTAACAAGGCAGTTGCTATTTCAATAGTAAATGCAAAAGCATTAATGAGAAGCTATATCAACATTTTAAATCAAATTTTAAGTTCTGTTTTGAGAGTTTTCTATAGCCATACTTAAGTTCCATACCACTTTACCTGTGTAATTTTTTAACATATGATTGATATGAGGCATGGATCAGTCCATCCAGAATCAATAGCTTGAGCACAGATTGCTAGCTACTCACACAGGGACTATGGTTACATAATCACTCAATGTATGTGATGAATACAGACAGGAACCTGAGTACAACCCATTTCAGGGCTTGAATACTCCAGTTTAGCTGTCTGCATTGGTCAGATTCATTGTATTACAATAAAATTAATTTTAATCTGTGCTAGTTCCTCATTCCAGGCAGTACATGTTATTGTTCAAAAAGAATTACAGACTTTTTTTCAGCTAGAAGGGGCCTCATTTTACTGATGAAGAAATTGAGTTTTCCCAATTGAATCAGCACAGTTAAATCAGGAGAAAAATTTATATTGAAATCTGAATCATCTCAATTAGTTTTCTAAAATAGCGCACCAGGCCATTAGGCTTGAGTGATTTTAGACTAGAATTTCCTAAACAGAATGGCATAAGTGAGGAAAGCTATTGATCCTAGAAGCTGGGATGCTTGGGCAAGACCTCAGGCAGCTGATCTCTTGGTCCAGATGCCTCAGGTTTAGCAAATGGAACTAGTTAACTAGGAGTGCCAAACAAATACTATCATCACTTGTTAGTGCACCAGTGATAGGGACTGAAAATAATTTGAGAGTGGATACTTCAAACAACTGCATCTAAGCTGCTGGCACATTGCATACGCTCTCTACTGAGGCATGGGGCATCTACCAATTACTTTCAGTCTTTTCCACTTATCATATTGTTATATCTTTGGGAGGATAAAGTTGTAGTAGAGCATAGGATGCTGTATTAGCTAGACTAAGCACGGCGGTGTTGTGCTTCCAAATAAACACTGATATACACTAATACACCATGGATTAATCCAACCCAAGCAAGTGTAAGTCAATGTCTGTACCTCCATCTTGCTGCTATGCAACCTGGATCATTAGAATGCCAAGGCAGTGACAACAGGGACAAAGGAAAATGGGGCATGGGATGGGGATGGAGGGATCTTTAGCTATTGACCCAGAATGAACACATTAGTTCTTCTCACATTTCAGTGTACAGAACTGATTATATGTTTTTATCATCATCATCAGGGTGCTGCAAAAGCGGAGGTCCACATAGATATCAAGGGAACTTTTCTCATAAGGAAAAGTCATATATATGCATATATTTCAAGCTTTAATTCTAACAGTCCAAGGTTATACCTTTATTTTTCTTTAGGTAGCTGTTACTAAGCATATTAGAATCATGCTATTTGAGATTCATGTCATAAGCCACAGACCTCTTATTTAGACAAAATATCCTGCCACTACTAATAATAGCTCACATCATGTAACTCCTTCAAGTTTTTAAATCTTTCACACAAATGACAATAACACAGTCCATTCACACAGCTATAACAAAAAGTCCACCAATTGAATAGATGGCTTACAAACAACAGAAATCCTTTTGTATGTGTGTGCGGATTCGGAGACTAGAAAGTCAAAGATAACATCAGATTTGGGATCAGGTGAGAACCCCTTTCCTAGTTCAGAAACAGTACCTTTCACCATCAATGTTTTCACACAGCACAGTTCACAGCAGCCTTTGCGGCCTTAAGATTTAGCTACAAAGGCTTCCTTTCCTTGGAGTATATATAGGCTTATAATACCCAAGGAAATAGAATTTCAACATGATTCTTGAAATTAAAGCAACCGCTCAAAACCACAGACCATAGAGGGGGGGAAAGTGCCCCTATGATTTCTGGGAAAATACGATAAAAACTGACCATACCTGTAATCCCAGCACTTGGTAGGAAGAGACAGGAGGATAAATAACTCAAGGCAATTCCCAGATCTATAGTTCATTCAGGAAGCCTGAGTTAGAGGTCCAAACAAACAAAAATTGCAAAGAAAACAAAAATACTAAAACCGTACCTCGAAGAACTCAACAAAAGGTAGTTGCTATCATCTTCACATAGAGCGTGTTTGTGGTTTTGTTGCTTGGTCACATGACGCACTGCAAGCCACATTTAGCCTCATTAAAGGAAGTAAGATTGAAAGGATTAAGCTAACAGTAAAAGAAGCTGTGCTGCCAGGCTAGGAATAGTGACACCAAGCCCAGTCAACACTCATGTTTGAAGTTAGCCTGAGCTCAAGCAACAGCTTGTCTTGTCTCAAAAAACAAAAGCTCCCTCTCAATCCTACAATGTAATAACCCTGGTTTAACTAGGTTCACCAGAAAAATCTTCCCTGTATTTGCCATATTATGTGTGCAACTTTCACACTTATTTAGTTACAATATGAAGTTCTTCTTAAGATCAGGTTAGTAAAAGATGCACTCTACTTTTGTCATGGAATAAATCCTTCAGGATTCAAATCCTGATAAGTCATCCACACTTTCCAGACCTATTAAATTGACTCTCTGCCTCAAGTTAAATTTGAAACTTATCTAAGTTATTTCCCCATCCTGATGCGGATGAATGCCTCAAGACCAGGTCTTTCTAGTGAAATGGTCACTTAAAACCCTCCACATTCTGGTTTTGTTCTTTGTTTAAGGATGGA
The DNA here is from genome assembly GCF_004664715.2 of Peromyscus leucopus. NCBI lineage: Eukaryota > Metazoa > Chordata > Mammalia > Rodentia > Cricetidae > Peromyscus > Peromyscus leucopus. Next base: position 49,609,614 of record NC_051073.1, read on the forward strand.
CTGGAGTATCTTCAGGACCAAGATACCAGAAGATCAGAGAGTAATAACATCCTTATCATCTTTCATAGATCCAAAATGAACCGAGAAAGTTATATTAGTCACCTTTCTCTGAAAAAAACAGAACTGATAGACTCTAGATATATAGAGAGGAGAAAACTGATAAAGGGGGCTGATTAAAAAGATTAGGAAGACAAAGAGGTTTGCTAAATGTATCACCTAGAAGCAGAAGAACCATGAAATTCAGTAATGGAATCAGTCTGAGTGTACAGTCCTTATGAACCAGGAGTTCCGATGGCCAAACCTCAAAAGAGCATGGATTTCTCAGTTCACCAAGAGAGCCAGTGGTCCTTCCTTTACTGTTTGGTTCTTCCTAGGAGCTCCAAGAATTAGACAATGCACACTCACACCAGTGAAGGCAGACCTTCTAATACCCACTCAAATTTAAATGTTTCCTATAATCTCATAGAAACAGGTAATAGACAACACCTACATTACTCATTAAATGTGGAGAAATTGAATTGGTGGCTATTGTGGAGCCTTCACTCCTATAGACTGATGTCTATGGTACTAGAAGGTACTCTGCATGCCACCAAAGGAGAAAGGTAAACACCAACCTAGATACAAAGCCTTCAGTCTACAATAATGATCCCCTGGAAAGATAAACTAGTACAATAGTGGCACAAAGCTTGTGGGACTAACCACCCAGGATTTGATTTGATTTAAGGTCCATATCTTAAGATAGAACCTATACCTGCCCCTGCATGTGTGATCAGGAACTTGAAACTAATAGGCCAGGGTCCTAGAAAAAAAACCAAATATGACTTTTCTGCTAAAGAAATGTAGCAATAAAATGACTCTTAGCAACATTCTGCTATACTCATACATCAATACCTTGCTTCCTCAGAGATCCTTCTTCCTTTAGCATATGGGAACAAATACAGCAAACCACCTGCAGTCAGACATTATGCAAAGAATGAGAGACCTTGTAATACTCAGTCCTAAATGAGATGTCTCCACCAAATCCCTCTCCTCAGGGTTCAGGGAACCTTATAAAAAAAGAAGAAGTAGATGAGGACACCAAAAAATAAAGCCTTCTAAATGCTAATGCTCATATGAACTTCCAGAGACCATGGCAGTATGAACAAAATGAACAGTGGGTACCAAGTAGGCTCTTAGAGCTGAGAGAAGTAGATACATGCCCACATCCCCAACCCAGAAGCTATCTTCAATTAGTAACCACTCACAGATAAAAACTTGGTTTTCTCCAAGGGAGTCTTACTGGGGGAACAAATAACTCCTAAGGGGAGGCTGAATGCCCAACATAGATGGCCAATAAAAACATAAACTCCAGGCGTCTCTGGGGGTTCTTTATCTAACAATGTTGTGTTACAGCATTGTTTTTTAACCTTAACCTTTCATGTCCATTGTGTATCTATTGTGGCTCCCAGTTTCATTTGTATGGGATTTCTATGTATGTGACTGTGTCTCTGTGTCTATATGTATGTCTCCTGATCTTTTTTTTTTTTTGCCTTTTCTTCTGTTTTTAATTCTGTTCTAACTTTTTTGTTTGTTTTGTTTTTGTTTTGCTTTATCCTATTTTATTTTATTGTTATTCCTTAGATTCCTATTTATTTTCTAAGGGGAAACAAAACTGATGTGATTTATACTAGAGGAAACTGGGAGGAGTTGGGGGAGGTGAAACCATAATCAAAATATATTGTATGAAAAAATTCTACTTTCAATAGAAGAAAAATTAGTCATTACATATTAACCTACTTTTATCCTCTAGACCCATGGATAAGATATGGTTCACAATGACTGTCACAAAAAGGAAAGTACCTAATACAGCAGTGGCACAAGATTAATGGAGTATCAAGCCTTGGGGAAGACTATGGAGGCAAAATGAGAAATAGGTCTCCAGGTGCCTTGTTCCCCACGGTTTTATGGTGTGATGCATCAAATCTTGAACTGTATGACTTCAAGTGTATGATTCTGTACCTGTCAGTCTCCATGCCCGTGTGATCAGAAACCAGGGTACTCTAGCACTGTAGCAACAGAGGAACTCTGGTCACTGAAAAAGACCAGAAAGTGACATTATCCATCACAGCTAGCCTTTTCTCATTCTCCACGAGGAAGTGTAGGTAATGGTCATGTTACCCCTTCCAAATCAATACTTCCAGTTCTAGTGAACCCAATGGCACCTCAGTTCTAGCTGAGGTGAACATGGACTCCTCCCCTAGCAGGACTTCCTCATCCATGTTCAAATGTGCTCCGGTGTCAACCACAGTGAGACAGTGACGAGCCACACATCTGATGTGAAATGTTACAGGTTAAAATGTTCATTGTAGATTATAATATTGAGAAAGTCACTTCCTGGCTTGAGGCAAGAGAGATCTGAGATATAAGCTTTGATTTGAGGGATCTTCTGAAAGCTAATCTCACACAGGATCTGATCTCCTACAAAGCCCCACTGAAACTAGCTACAGCCCAGTGAGTAAGGCAATCAATCACAGTCAGCTACAATGCTCTGAGGTAAGTCCCTTGTAGTCAGGGTAGATACAGCACCACACCACATCTAAAACACTTGGACGTGATAGGCTAAAGCGGCAGCTAGTGCACTGCCAGGAGATAGAGTTTTTGTAACCAGGCTCCTGCTCAAATCACAGAAGAATATTTTCCTTTGCTAATTATGTAGTTAAATATTCACAATCCAATGGACAGGGGGTACCTCCTTGAGTCTAATAAAGAATTCTGATATATTATTGCACACTACCCTAAAAATGAATGTGTATGAGAGGGGCACAGTACATGTCTACTGCTAACCCAGTACACATGAGTTTTCCAGAACCCTGCTCTGAAGGGCTTGTACGAGTAGTTCTTCAAGTCATCTGTGCACAATAGAGACATTGAAATTACTCATCAGAACATGAACACCTTTATAGGTGAAGGAGGGCATAATTGCTATTTATCAGAATGCCTTCCCTGGAAGTCAAAGACATACAGTCATTCTAGGTGCATTGCCATTCAGAGAAGGAAGTTGAAGAGTGAACAGCTTGGAATCCTGGCATTTGTATGATACAAATAGACTGGAGACATCTGAAAAGAAGCCTGACTTCACAGGGACTTGAGTGTGAGTGTATTTCACATGTGTACTTATATGCATCGAAGGCCAGGGGAAGGCAACATAAACTTACTCAAAGGTTCATCATACAGCAGAATGAAAAACATTTCTTGGCTTGTGGACAAAAAAGTAAAAATATAACCAAGAAGCAGACTCAGGCTCAATATAAAAAAAAAGCTTTACCGCAGAAATGCCCAACAACAATAAGAGGTTGCTATGTTATTCTCCTGCCTTAAAAATGTACATGCTGGGAACAAACGCGTTCCTTTCATAGGCATAAGAGAATGTTTGTGCAGAGAGTGAGCAGTTGCATACGTAGCTCCCTTGGCTTTTTAAAGATTATAATTTACAAATAGCTATCCTCACAAACAGTATGATAAATCGTTAGCTTTGCAATCCCAAGGATTGTGTGCATTAGAAAATAGTATATCTCAAAGGAAGGCAGACAGAGATAGCCTTATGCAGAAAATAAACACTGGAAATTTTCTAACGTGTTTATGGTCATTCATAATAGGTCATAAAGATAATAAAATTCAATGCCTTGACCATTAAGGAAAATCATAGTAGAATACTGTCAACAGCTGTTATTACCCCACAAATGTGAAAGTTCAAAATTCCACTCAAAATCTGCATTTGCTTATGTATAATTAAAATATTTAAACACGAATTTAAAACCCAAGGGATTTTTACTGATTCTTGAAGCCTTTGACTAACTACCATATTTCTTTAGAGTATTAATTTTTCGAAAACAGAGATGAATCTTCACTAAATTATGAAAGTAAAATAAATGTCACTGCCTTGTTCTCCATTTTCTCATCTCTGGGCCAGCACTTTTCTACTTTTATCTTTACTTTTTATCCTTCCTCTTTCCTGCCTTGCTATAGTCAGGAAAGCTTTGAATTAAATCAAGTTCCATACCATTAAGATGGTGGAGGGTGATACACCCCTAATTTCAGATGGTTTTATATTTCTGATTTTTTGATAGATACCTTAATCCTAAAGTGATGAAACATAAAAATACAATCTTGGGAAAAAGTCATGCCAACTCCAGTTGTTTAAAGGAGATTCTTGGCATCTGAATTTTCCTGAATGTATGGTATGTAGCAAGCCACATAACTAGTTATTCAAGTAATTAATCCTGCAGTGTATTTACTTATCCCCATAATACCAAAGAGAAATGTTTGAGATTTTTACATATTAGTAGTAATAGCTGGGTCTCTGTAGCAGGAATCTTAAAAGTTCTTATTAATAAAATCAAACCTGAGGCCAGTTATTGGGGTCCATGCTGGTTGATCAGAGAGACAGAACAAGCCACAGCTATCTCACCTTGCCAATTCCTCAGCTGGTCTTGTCTCCTCAGACTGGAGGCCTCTGAGTCCTCATCCAGAATGGGTCTCAGCTGAATTACTGCTCAAAAGCCTGAATGCTTAACCAGCCAAAATCTTCTAGTTTCTGGTCCTCACGCCTTATATATCTTTTTGCTTTCTACCACCACTCCCTGGGATTAAAGGCTGGCTTTCTGGGATTAAAGGCGTGTGTCACCAAGCTTGGCTATTTCCAATGTGGCCTTGAACTCACAGAGATCCAGAGGGATTTCTATCTCTGGAATGCTACGATTAAAGGTGTGAGTGCCACCATTTTCTAGCCTTTGTATCTAGTGGCTGTCTGTTCTCTGACCCCAGATAAATTTATTAGAGTACACGATATTTTGGGGAACACAATACCACCACAGGTCTCACTTATTCAGGGTTCTATGTGCAAAGTATTGCATTTATCAGTTTTCATATGTCATCTAACCCTGTAGCCATCACAGTATAAATTATATTGTGCTGTCATGCAGTTAGAGAGAAAAAATGAAGGTGCAAAACAATTGAGGAATTTGCTTAGAAGTAAGTGATGTTCTCTCAGCTCTGTTTAACTCCACGGCTGGGTTCTCATTCTGCAGGCTCTCCTTCATATAGGTACATTGAAACCAATGAATGTCATGAGTTTCAAATGTGCCGACAGAGACAATGCATGGAGATGAGAGAATACCCTTTCTTTGTAATGTATCCAAAGCCTCTTCTCATATCTCACCTTCTCCAACTGATGCATATACCTGTGGAAAATTTAATCAGAAGTCACCCAGACATCTCAGGACCAATTAGAGACTATTAGGTTTCTCTCAAGCTTTAATATCCCAACCTACATCCCTCCACCAATTTTGCAGAATTGCATGCATTTAATGCTTCACATTTTTCCTTAATTTAATTATTTTAGGTAAAAGTGAAATCTTTCTTTTGGAAATTGAAACATGAATTTCTTTCTTTCTACTGATCCTTAAAACAGAATTTTGGCTGACTTAATATAAGAACAGAATATTATTTCCATACTAACTCAGAAGGAAAAGCAATGGAGACAGAAGAGAAAAACTCCTCATTGCTTCCAGCCACCTCCTAAAGAATCTATCTCACTAGTTATTATCAAGCACTTAATCATTTATGGTCAACTGGCCATCAAATGGTCCCAAAATACATATAACAAGCTACTTAATCTTTACTGTGGTTTGCAACCCATGGTTGGGCCACAGTTAGTGCAGGTGATACTCCAAAGTATCTGAAAATTTCATCAAATAGTTGACATGTTAGGTTAGCAAACTAGAACACTGAATTGACTGCAATGCCGTCAAACTCAGTCAGGAGGTAGGGTTGTTAAACTCCAGTGAATTTAGGGGCCTCCCTTATGTCAATTCTCTTTGGACTCAGTGAGAAGATTCAAAGCATAAACCATGGAGGCTGCCTAGTTTTATGGCAACTTGACACAAGTTAGAGTCACTGGAAATGAGGGAACCTCAAATGAAAAATCTTATGCCTCCATAAGATCCTATTGTAAGGCATTATCTTAATTACTGATTGATAAGGGATGGTCTAGCCCATTGTGGATGGTGCCATCCCTGGGCTGGTGGTTCTGAGTTCTATAAGAAAGCAGGCTGGTGGACTGGTCTGCTCTGGTGACCAGTCTAGTGAATACCCTAACCGTCATCATAGAGCCTTTGTCCAGTGACTGATGGAGGCAGTTGCAGAGATCCATGGCCAGGGACCAGGCTAAGCTCTGGGAATCCATTCAATGAGAGAGAGGAGGGATTCTGCTGGCAGGGGACGTCGAGATCATGATGGGAAGATGTGCAGACATGACCGGCCACACTAGTAGAAGCCCATGAACTGTAGACTAGTAGCTGTGGAGCCCCCATGGGACTGGACTAAGCCCCCTGGATACAGAAGACAGTTGTTTGGCTCAAACTGTTTGAGGGGCACCCAAGCAGGGTGATTGGGATCCATCCCTAGTGCATGGGCAGGCTTTTCGGAGCAGGGTGCCTGTGGTGTAAAGCCTTGGTGCAGTGTGGAGGGGCATGGACCTGCCTATGCTCAGTGTGCAGGATTCTGCTGACTCCCCATGGGAGACCTTGATTTGGGGGATGTGGGGATGTGGGGTGGCTTGGGAGGGAGGCCTGGGGGTTGGGAGGAGGGGGAGGGGGTATCTGTGGGTGGTATGCATGTAGAGTGAGTAGAAATTTTCTTAATAAAGAAAAACGAAAAGAAAAAAAAAGAAAAGAAAAGAAAGCAGGCTGAGTAAGCCATGTGGCACAAACACCCCTCCATGTCCTCTGCATCAGCTCCTGCCTCCAGGTTCTTATCTTGTTTGAGTTCCTGTTCTGACTGCCTTCCATGATGAACAATGATATGGAAGTGTCAGCCAAATAAACCCTTTCCTCCCCAAGTTGATTTGGTCTTGGAGTTTCATCACAACAATGATAACCCTAATTATGACACCATCTATGAAAGTAGAGACTTCTATCTCTTCGCTTATCTCCCCTCCATCCAAAAGAAGACACAATGTTCATTTTTTCTCTTCACTATTATATAGTGTATCCCTCACTTGGTAATTTTATCTGCTAATCTGCAAATAGAAATCCCTTCAATGAGGACCAAACATCAAATGAATAGTATCAACCTGGAGTGCGCTGTCTTCTCAAAACCATCATGATCTCTGGGCTATGAGGCTCCATGACTCATGATGCACAAGATTGGAGAGTTTGGCAAAGGGCTTCTTGGAATTGTGACAGGTTACCAAGATGCATGTAGGGTGATATTTCAAGGTCTTTTGAGTTTTTTTTTTATACCTAACTGGTCTTTAATCCTCTTATAGGAAGATCATAAAAGAACAAAATATGTGCTAAGCTAATTTCCAATTTTGAAAGATCATAAAACATTTTAGTTAACCCTTTTTTTTCCCTAGGGCAATATTACCATCACCATTTTAGGTAAAGCTCCCACCTTAAGGATCCTCTGTGGAAATAAAATATTCAGATGTCACTAAATTGAGAAAGATTGGAAAAATGAATACTGAAGAGAATGGGAGAGAATCTTTTTTATCATATTTTTAGAGGAAGTGTTACTGAAGATAAGTGATTAAATATTTTATAGAAATTATCATTTTAATTAAAGTGTGGTGTGGAGTACTAAGCACTAGAAAGGGGGCTACTGGGGCTGAAATCCTTGAAAACATACCAATTTAAAGCTATTAGCTGTAATATTAACCTTAGGGCCATCTATTAAGTTCCTAGCTGAATATTAAAATATATTAACAAAAGAGCAAACTATTGAACCCTTTCATCTAGCATGAAACTGTAGATTAGACAGCCAGTAGCACAATGAGTCATTTTAGGGTTGTACATGGAATAGGGATGATGATTCAGATGGAACTCTATGTTATTTACTAACAATAAAATTTGCTCTTTTTGATGTATAGATCAGAGTCTTCAACAGTCATATTTTGTTTTACCATAACCATAGACCAGACGCAGAGTAGACTATCACTCATACATGATGGTTCGATGCCACTTCGGATTCACATCCTCCATGGTCCATAAGCCTGACAAACCTCTGTTATTTATTCCTTCTCTCTGTTGGGGAGGGGCACTTCCATAATCATGGAATAATGTCATACAGTGTTTGAGTTCTACCACTTAGCAGGAATCTCTGAGTAAGCATTCACGTCTGTGTGGGTGCCACAATTTCTTTCCTCTTATTTGGAAATAATTTTCTATTAGGTAGATGTAGTCACTTCTGTACTCATTTACCCACGGGAAATCAAATGGGATGTTTCCAGGTTTAGGTGATCATTGTTAACACCACTAAAAGTATTTATCTGTGGAGCTAAACCTACTCATATGTATGTCCTTGTATGAACACAAACTTACATTTCCTTACAGTGTATACTTACAAATAGAATTGATGGACTGCCTGGCAAGTGCCTGTTTAGCATTTTGAGAAGTTGCCATGGTATTCTCCAGAGTGGAGGACCATTTTGTGATCCTATGAACAGTAAGAGTGCCTCTCACTTTGTAGCAGTGAGGCTGGAAATCACCACTATTTTTTTTTTAATTTTAGGACAGCCAATAAGTGTATGAGGCTCTCTCTCCATCTCTTGGTAGCCTTCGTGTTCATTTCCCTCATGACTAATAATGGAAAACATTTTTTTATTTTGCAATCTATATTTTGTGTGGCTGGAAGTAAAGCATATTCAAATACTCTGTCCGTGTTTTGATTAGGGTTGTTTCCTAATTTTTAGTCTTGAGAATTCTTTACAAATAATGGTGCAAATTCTTTGTCTAATGTGTGATTTGTAGACCTTTCTCCTCCATACTGTCTTGTTATTCCCTTAATAGGCTTCTATAGAGAACAAATGTTAATTTTAATTCAATTTTCCCCTTTTTTATTTAGTGAATTATTGCTAGAGTTGTATCTAAGAATTCTTTATTTTCCTCTAAGATTTTTTAAGTTTTGGCTTTGCATTAACATTTATTGTGTCCTTTGAGTTAATTTCTGTTAATGGAGTCAAATGCAGATGAAAATTGATTGTCTTCCAAGTGAACTCCCTCTCCCATTTTTGAAAAGACCCTGACCTTTGCCTGTTGCATATACCTTTGCTTTTGCAAATTTGAAAAATGTCTGTTTAGCACTTTCGTTTGAATCTATTTCAATTTTTTCTCTTGTTCCATCATTCCACATTTCAGTTTTTCCACAAATACTATAATGCCTGCACCTGACAATACTTGTGTGGGTGTCCCCCAAAGATGAATGTGCTAAACGCTTGGCTTTTCAAGATTGTGCTATTGGGAGGGTACAGCGAACCTTTAGCCTGTGGGGGCTTCTGGGAAATCTTTAGGTCATTGGGAGTATGTCCTCAAAGGGATTGGGGAATTCTCACTGGTCCTATTTGTGTTTTTCCTGGCTCACAAGTTAAGCAGTTGATATCACTGTCATGTTCCCTTACCAAAGCTCCAAAGTGATGGGCCCACTCAGTTTCCACATTGGTGAAACCAAACAAACGTTTTCACACCCTCACCTCCTTCATCCCTGTTTCTTTGAAACAATGTTTCATGTGTAGAAAACTGGCCTTAACCATTTTTATGAAACCAAAGATGTCCTTGAACTCTTAATCTTCCTACCTCCACTTCCCAAGTGCTGAGATTACATATGCATGCCATCATACCAAATCTATGCCATGCTGAGGATCAGACCCTGGGATTCCTATACACTAACTGGGCAAGCACTCTACCAAATAAATGGCATCCCTAGTGCCAACACTTTCTCTTTATAATTTAATGCTTCAGGTATCATTGGAGTGACTGAATTCCAAATGATAAAACTTTTATAGCTTTAAGGAGACAATAATGTGTGGCATTAAAGTTTGAATATTCCAGTTTCTTTGTATTTCCATATACTTCATAAATTCACTTCCTTGATATCTTCAAAAATAATTTCTCCTGTGCTATTGATTGAGAATGCATTAAATATAAATATTGACATTTTACCTAGAATAGGATTTTTCAACCCAGAAATAAGATATGTGTCTCCATCACTAATCTTACATACTAATCTTACACGCATTTCACTGTAGTTATCTCAGAATATTTCATAGTGGAATGATCACAAATATCACTGTGTTTTTAACATCTCAATTTCTCAATTGTTTACTGCATTGTCTAAAAAATGTAATTCAGTTCTGACTACTTCACTTGAATACTGCAACCTTGTTAAACTCAATTTATTAATTCTAGTGTTTTAAATGGATTTTAGAATATTGTCATGTAGAAAATCATACCACAAATAAGAAGAGTTTAATTTTTTCCTTTCTATTAATTTAGAAAGAAAAGAAACAAAGGGGGAAAATATCTCTTGGTTCATTTTCTAGAACAAATGCTTTTGCTAGATTTCAAGGTCTATATTGAGGAGGGTAGATGTGATTGACTAGTTCCTATCTTAGAAAGAAAACAATTAGCCTTTCACCAGTAAATATGATGTTAGATGTAGTGTTTTCATATATTGAAGGCATTCTTTCTACTTCAAGTGAGCTGAGAGTTTGCATCCCGAATTAGACATTGAATTTTGTCAAATGCTTTTTCTGTGTCTCTTGATGTAAGTTGTCCATAGAATGTTATCTTACCATTTTAATGTCAACTGGGTCCATAGTAATTTTCCCTCTTTCTTTGCCAATGTTGATTCCTTATTTCTTCTTTTATTTTACTGATTAATCTCATCTGAGATTATTAATTTTATTTATTGCATTAAAAATCTAGTTTTGGGATGCCCATGGCTGCTTATGTTTATAATCTCATCAGTCGTGAGGGAGAAGCAGATGACCACAAACTCAAGGCTAGCCTGGGCAACATAGCAAGTTCCAGGTCAGTCTGAGCTGTATAGCAAGACCCTCTCTGAAATGAGAGAGGGAGAGAGAAAGAGAGAGAGAGAGAGAGAGAGGCTGACAGAGAACTCACTAGTAGCTTTTAGTTAAAATTGGTCTTTATGTTTATAATTTAATTTATTCTTGCTTTTGATTTTTTTCTTTACATCTCTTTGAAACTTAATATGATGATTTGAATGACAATGACCCCCAAAGGCTCATATATTTGAATCTTGGTCCTCAGTTAGTGGAACTGCTTGGGAAGGATTAAGAGGTGTGGCCTTATTGGAGGAGCTGTGACACTGGGGACAGGCTCTGAGATTTCAAAAGACTTACATCATTTCTCTTCCCCCTCTCTACCTTCTACTGATGGAGCAAGATGTCACCTCTCAGGTGTTCCTGCCACGGTGACTTCACTCTGCCATCATGGACTCTAACCCTCTGAATCAAAAAACTCACTAAATATTTTCTTTTGTAAGTTGTCTTGGCCATAGTGTTTTGTCCCAGTGATAGAAAATTGCTACTCCATTTAAATTATTGGTATCTTTTTATATGAACTTTTAAGGTCAGAAATTTTGTTCAAACACTGCGTAAGTGATTTACATAAATTTTAGTTGTTTATATTTTCACTTTCCTTCCACTCAAAGATAATTTTCAATAGCCCTTGACATTTCTTCTTTGATGAATTATTTAATAATGTTTTATTTAACATTTTTCTTTTTATATTTATCTATGTGTATATGTCTGTGATTATGTGCATGTGTTTGTGGGTGCCTTTGATTATGCCACAAAAGTGTATGAGATCCCCTGGACATAGAGTTAGAGGCAATTGTGAGCCCCTTGATATGGGTACTAAGAATTGAACTCTGGTCCTTTAGTAGAACAGCAAGTGCTCTTAACTGCTGAGTCATTTCTCTAACCCCTGTTTCTGTTCAGCCTTCTAATATTAGGGGTTTTCCCCTTATTACTTTGATATCATTTGCACATTTAATTTTATGATCACAAAACATACTTCAAATAATTCCAATCCTTTTAAACTTAATTGGTATTTCTTTGTGGTTTCACATTGTAGTCTATGATGATGAATGTTCCATCTGAACCTGAAAGAATATGCTCTCCTCTATTTTGGCATGTGATATTTTACCAACGTTTTACAAAAGTGATTGATGATGTTGCTCAGATCTTCCATATATCATCTGAATTTTTATTTGCTTTTGTCAATATTTCTCTTCTCCTTTCATAACATTAATATTACAACTGATATTCTTCTATAAGTCCCTGGGGCTCTTTCTCTGTCCTCTCTCTCTCTCTTTTTCTCTCTAATTTTGGATCCCATAGTGACATCTTAAAATACTGTTACTGTATTCTTCGGCCCATTTTTTTTCTTTTATTGCTATTTTTAATGTTTTATATACCACTTTTATTTGCTGAAAATTTTGACTTTCTATTCTTTGCTAGATCATTTTCCCCCTGTTTCCTATGCATGTGTAATACAACCACTTCACAGTTTTTCTGTATTTCTAACATTTAGGTCTTCTTGTGGTCGATGCCATTTGATCTCCTTTTCTCCTCATAATTCCTTGGGTTTCCCTTGTTTTCTGTATGTTGAGTGCTTTTAGATTTTATCTGGATATTTTGAATACCATATTATCAATTCTAAATAAATTGTGTGTAGAATATTTGTTTGTGTTTTACCAGTCATTCATATCATTCTCAGTAGACTTAGTCGTTCACTCATTATTAGTAGACTGTTTTTCCAACATCAATTAGTTTTCAGAAGACTTTTGGGGATATCTGATCTACCCAGCTTGTTCATACTGCAACATACAGTGTTCCTCATTATAATTTATTGCTCTAAGGTGTTGTTGAGATCTTGTTTCATGAATAAAGAACTGAGTGGTTTAAAACAAACACGGGTTTAAAGGGGCAATTTTTCTGATTACTTCCTATTGTCAATTTTCCCACTTTGTTTATAAGATTCCCTATTCCTTGTGTTCTTGTTAGAAATATGGAAAGTTGGGTGGAGGGTATAGCTCAATTAGTAGGGAGCTTGCCTAACATGCACAAAACCTTATTTCAATCCCTAGTACTGCATAAGCCAAGTATGATGATGCACAAATGTGTAATACTGTAATCTCAGCCTTTGAGAAGTCTGGAAGCAGGAAGATCAAGAGGTCAAGGTCATCCTCAGGACATATCTGTAAATTGTCTTCCAATTTCCACAAGTGCACAAATCATATCCCCTTCTTCATAAACAAAAAGGAAAGAGAATGAAGGGAAGGGATAGGGGAAAGGAAAGGAATGAAAGGGGAAGAGAAGAATTAGGAGAAGAGAGATGAGGACCGGTCAGAGACTCCCTACACTGACTTCTAGAGTTGCCTTTGCCTCAGTGATGAGTAAAGGGGCTCTGAAAGGCTGTATTCTTTGTCAATATTACAGGCTTCAATCCCACAGTGTTTGCTGACACTAAGCTGGTGGGGAAAGAAGGGGTGCCACTGTGTTGTGATACTCACTTGGCAGGAAAAGTAGACAACTGTTTCCTTGGGATTTGACACTATGTACTAATGTGAAAGGAGGCAGGTGATGAAATGATAAACACATAAAACCTAAATGGTAGCCTTCAGCCAGACTATCTTTTTAGTCCAGAGGTCTCTACCTACTCTACTTGCATTTAATGTTATGTTAGATGTTAGTTATTTAGGACAGAGAAGGCCATTTCTGTAGTTATAGACAGGATAGAGTGGACTATGTTCATTCCACTGTGTTTCATTCAAAAGTCACAGTCATGGAAAATTCTAAAATGTGGATAGGAGAGAGGGAAAGATTATTTCATAGGAGTATGTATATGAAAGAGAATCAATTACAGAGCATGTTTGAAAAGTAAATGTTAATAATGTTAAATAAGTGTTAAAAATAAAATGAGACCTGCACAGGACACTTTTCTCTAGCACTTCCATGGCTTGAAGATGTAACCTGCCTAGGAACATACCACTTCTTTTTTGCTTGCCCAGGGAAGGCTCCATCTCTCTAAGTTATATGACAAAGTTTGAGGTAAAGGCCTTGTTCCTACAGAAAGAAGGTATGGTCCAACACTTGCTATAACTTGGTTGGTGAATCTCAGTAACTCCAGGGTTTAGTTCAGGAAGCTCATCCACAGATAGAAGCACATTGTCTAACTTCATAAATCACTCTGGCTGTTTTATTTTCCTGAGATGTATTCCTTCATCCTATTGATTAGCTTGTTTCTCCAGCAAGGGAAACAGGGTAAATTGTAGAGCCCTTTTAAAGACGATATACACTAATAAACAAATATTAATTCACAGAAATTGCCAGCTTTAAATAGTAGGGCCCTCAATACCTAGCTACTTATTGCATGGCATATAATTTATTTTTTGTCTCTAGTGCTTAGCATGCTGCCAAGCTCAGTGAGCACATACTCAATGTCCAATAACTACCTGTCAAATAAACAATAGATTTAATGAATAAAATAATTCTAATACATATAATGTTGGACATATAATTCATAGAACCATCCTTCTTGCTTTAATAGTAGTATTTTAGTCTCAGGTCCTACTTCCTAAGTAGGAATAAAATACCTGGGAATATCTAGTGTCTATTCCACTTCAACTCTTCCAAGAATCATTAGTATTTTGCTAATGAGGGAGGAGACCTTTCAAAAGTCCAATATCCATAAAGTTATAGATTTAAGTTACAGACCCTTGAGCTTGATTCTGGGGCCTGTGACTATACCTAACATATTATACTACTTCTGGAGCCTGTGGCTATACCCAACACATCATACCACTTCTCAAGGCAGAACTTCAGAGTCTTTCCAGCAACCTGCCCATGTGTCATCTTGCCCTGCTGGCTTAGAGTTAAAAGTCTTGCCATTTTGTCCTCCATCAACACACACTATAGAACTTTCCCTGGCTTCATCAACTATGCCGCCTTACCTCATGCTTCCATATAAGGCTGTGAAACCAATCCAGCAATTCCTCTTCACACTACTAGTGTGTACCCCAAAGGATTAGCCCAATCTACCCCTATTAGCTCTATTAGTAGCTCTTTTGATCAAGTTTATGGCTAACACATCCATAGATAAGTCATAGCATTTCAAATATAACATCTTGCATCTTTCAATACTATTTCTTTTCATTTAAATACCTTCATGCTTAGTTACAGGTTTTGTGTGTGTGTGTGCATTATTACAAAAAGCAGTGACTTTTCTCATTTTCCACCAAAGTCTGTCCAAGTATGTAGAAGGTTAGACTGAAGTCATTAAATGAGCTAATTCTCAGTCCTAAAAATTTAGTTATTTCACAAATGAACATAAGGGATCTGAATTATTGCTGAATCATTTTTGAAAATGTACGGAAAAATTAAACTGTAAAAAAAATCTAGAAGCAAAATGTAGACTATGTTTTTTAATGTGAACCAGAGGCTGAAAACACACACCAGCATTTTAAAAGACAGAAAGGCTATGCTGTCCATGAGCCACTGTATGATATCAAGCTGTGTGAATGTTATCTATGGTAAAAGTTCTCAAATTTTGGAATACAACATCACACATACACAGAAAGAATAGTGTCAAGAAATGGCACTTCCTAAAGCTGTGACTAAATCCCACTGAGAAGGATCTTTGTGACCGAAACCTAAACAAATGTATTTTGAAAAAGTTTTTTCCAATGCTGAGATTCACAAGGTTTAAAAAACACTAGAACATACTTGACTCTCAAGACCAAAAGATCAGATAATATATACATGCGCCGGGCGTTGGTGGCGCACGCCTTTAATCCCAGCACTCGGGAGGCAGAGGCAGGCGGATCTCTGTGAGTTCGAGGCCAGCCTGGGCTACCAAGTGAGCTCCAGGAAAAGCGCAAAGCTACACAGAGAAACCCTGTCTCGAAAAAACCAAAAAAAATATATATATATATATATATACATGCAAAACACATCTCAATCAATTGTTAAATATCTCCAATTCAGCATAACTATTCATATTAACTTATATTCACTTTCTATTACTTAAATATCTCTTTGCAGAAAAGAATAGTGTAGGTTACCCAATTTAAAAGTATGTTTTCCAACAACTTTTTCTAGAGCAAAAACAAAGTATAAAACCATAATTATGGTACAGTTTGGTTCTGATATACATAAGTGTATGGGTCCATTTTATATGGGAAATCCAATCAAGTATGCCTTTGTCTTTTCTATGAGTTATAAAAACCACAATCCATGTTGTCAATTTATTTTCTGGGATGTGGGTGTTTGTATATATGTTTTTGAATACACAGACCTTCCAACAGATGGGTAGTTAGACAATTACAAAAATCTTTTTATTGTGTAGCCTGCTTGGCTTTTACATCTCATTGCTAAAACTCAACAGAAGAAAAATTGTGTCAAAAATCATTAGAGAAATACTGAAATATTTCATGTGCACTTGCTTTAAAAAAATCTTTAATAGTTCTATTAATACTTGTCAATCACCGCATGTTCTTAATCTTCCTGGCTTTTTAAATGTAATTCCTCTTTCTTTGTTGAAATCTTTTATTCTGTTACCTTTAGTATCTTCTACACAACTGCACATTTCTGAAATTAAAATATATTTCTTTCCACTTGATTTGTCTTCATCCCTTCAATTACCAAAGTTGTTTCTACAATTTACAAAAATACTCAAATTCCAAACTTTCTTGTCATTTGTTCAATCAAAACACTCACCTGAATGCTTTTCGGATAATTTTATTGTATGTTTATTTCTGCCAGGCGAACAGTTTCCGAACGTCTAACAATAAATTACTACCTGTCTAGGGAAGTCATGCTGTTTGAAGGGTTTTCCTCGGCTCAGCTACTTGAAGAAAAATGAAATAGGCTCATTAACAAACAGACTTCATAAAAGAGAACAACATATATTCTGTAAGACTCAACTGTTGATATAGTCTGGGTCAGGCTAGTGACTAACGTTATCTTGTGATGGATTTTCTGAAAACACTGGTATTTATTCAAACCCAGAAATGGCACTTAGAACAGAAAGTGAATTAAACTTGAAAAAGAGAAATGTAACACTGATTCAAAATAACCCCTTCTTGGAACCTATCCAGACACAATATTAAGTGCATGCAATCAGTTCCAAGCCATAGGTTAGAGAGCTCCCACAACTCACAGAAAATGTGCAATTTTCAGCCCCATGAACTGTCTTCACCACAAGAAGATGAAACAAGACTATAGTCTGACTCTGTCTCTGCTCACTATCAGGAAGAGAATCCTTACTACTGAAGCATTTGTACAATCGCTGTGTCCTACTGCATGGAAAGGTGTTGAGATTGAACTACTACAATCAAGGTAGTGCCTTGAATCCCAAACATAATGTAGTTTAGACTCCATATATGATCTGCTGCAAATCAATTGGGCAGAAATCCTGAAATGGTGCTTGCAGTCCTGTGATCCTCTTTTACAGCTCTTCCTAAGCCTTACAAGGTAAAGAGCCCACGGCTCTAACCTAAATGTCCAGATAAGATGTGAAAAGCCCCTCTGCCATTGAGTATTCCCCTATCTTGCGTTCTAATTATTTTGCATAGAGCTACCAATGACTCCTAGTCCTGACATAGTTTCCAGACATAAGAACATACAGTTGTCACAAGTATATCACCATTTAATTACCCTGGTTCTTCATGAGGAAGCTAAATTATTAAACAAAGATTGTGACTAAAACACGTGAGATTAGTTTAAATTGTATGATTGTGGAAAATCAGCATCAAAGTACTTCCCAGAGGGTAGTAGAGTCAGGGACTAGTCATGTTGATGTTGCTCCTGCCAAGGAGGTCTGCTTGCCAGACTAGCATTCCACCAGGAGAGAAGAGTCATTCCGTTCAATCACAGCTTGGCTTTGATAATATGCCATGCACAGAAGGAAACAATATGAAAGTGACAAATATATCTGAGAGAAGAAAATATATTGTTTATGTTCTCTTTCCCCACTCCAAATCCTGGCCAGAGTAAGAAAAGGTTACGGCTATCAATTGTTTTGCTTCATTATACAACCAATATCAGTTCAGTCTTAAATAAAACAGATGTAGCCAAAGAGGAAGAAAAGCCCCCTGGGCTAACCAGTCAGTTTTACTAGAGGTCCGCACAAAATTTTAAAATAGAACCTTTACAAAAGCATCTGAAGGCCTCTCCTTTGAGAGAGAGGCCCAAGCTTCCGGCACTTGGTTTGCTGTCTGCCTTTCTCAGCCAAATTATCATCCCTCTTCAATGGAAACTGCAGTCAGTATTTCTATTTCACTGGAGAGAGTAAACAGATGTTTATTCACAAAATGTTGATACACATGTCAGATATAGATTTTTCCTATGATTTTCAATTTGGTGGGTCAGGTTCCTGTGGTCATTTTTTTTTTTTTTTTAGCCTCTGGTCATCCTGGAAATCTGTTCAGACACACAAGTAAAAAAAAATAAATAAATAAACTTAGCTGTGAACACACCAAACGCTATGTCAGAGGAGCCACAGCGTGAGGCCCTCCATTACTCCAACTATTCTCATCCAGAGACATCAACAGGCAAGGTGAAGTTCCCTAAGCCCAGTCTTTAAATTGTTGACATTTAGCTCTTCCTACCAAAGTAGTTCAGCCAGCTAACTACTCCACCTCTTTATTCTATTCACGACACCTTTTAGATCCATTGAATTCATCTCCTTCCCATATCTCCCTTGAAGCATTTCATCCTTCGACTGTGTCTCTTTTAGAAAGGATTTCCTGTATCTCACAATGGCCTTGACTTGGTAGGGAACTCCAGAGGTACCTAAATTAAAGTTTTTCTAAATGCTAGTAGGAAATGTAGGATTTGCCGTGGCAGACTGAGTTTTCCACAGTATCCCATCATGTGCCCATCTTATGTAATATGGACATGTCCCCATTGGGAAGCAAGCCAGTAAATGGGAATTTCCTTGACCCTGGGTGAACTTTGACCATGGGTGGCACTTGGTCCTTTCTCAGACTCCATCATGAGACCTTGCTTCCACCTCAGGCCTCTGATAATCTCACTCTTGGAAGACAGCCATTATGTGGGCAAAGAAACCCTTAAGGTCCATAAAAAGTCATCTACAGAAAGAAACTGAGGATCCTAGTTCATGCATAGACAAGCTAAGCTTCCAACTAAGTGCTGGCACAAATGTAACAATTCTGTGAGTGGGTATCTTGAAAGAGAAAGTTCTAGTCAAAATTTGAGCCACCTAATAGCTGATCATGAAGTATAGGTGAGCCTTTACTGAGTACACCAACAAAATTACAGGTGCTTATACTATATAGTTATCATGGCTCTGACTGTTGAGTTTTCATGTGAATTGCTATGTAGGCTTTAAGAAAACATAAGTAGATACTTTGTGACATATTTGTGTATTTAAACTCTGCATTTGTGTTTATGCTAGTGAGTACATGTGTACATTTTAAAGGACAAACTAAGGGTATTAAATGATAATGCTCTGCTTCTTTTAATTGCTAGATCTAGCTGTTCTGAATCTATTATCTGAATGTAACCTACCACAGCCCCATCCTGCCCTATCGAACTGATGAGAGATTTGGTTCCTTTGGGGATTCTCCCCCAGTATGCCATGGTCTGAGATCTGTCTTCTGTACTATCTAAAAGATGTCAAAAGCTATCTAATAGCTTTTGAAGATGAAACAAGCTATTCCCTTGAACAGTATATCTAATTTTATACATACTGGAACTCTTCATTATACATTTAAGTGACAGACATTTACTGAGAAGTTATTATATACTCATTGTACTTTGAACTGTGCTAAGCATTAAGTAAAAATAGATGAATTAGACACCTACATAGCTTTTATAGGTGTTAAAAACATGCCCTGTAGCTGTAGAATCACTCAGGCTCTGTACACAGAGATAATCACAGAATCTCTTTTGGTTTTGTGAGTTAACTAAAGTTGAGCCATGCTCAGAATAGTGAAGGTGTGACCCCTGACCTTTCAGGCCAGGCTTTCCAGGTGCCTTTCACAACCTCATATTTAAGACACTATCACCTTTCTACACACAAATCAGTATTGCCACAAACACCAAGTCCTTATGGGAGTATCAGATGAATATTTATCGAGTTCTCATTCTCTATGCCAAGTTCTATTATGTTTCTAAAACGCGTTATTATCTCAATTCTCACCAAACCCCTATAATGTAGGTATTGTTATTATTTTTCAGATGACCAAACTGAAGCACAGGAAAGGTTTTCTGTCAAAAGTAGTTATGAATTGATTTTAAAAAGCTAGGAATTGAACCCAAAAGCATTTTGCTGGGACATTGCTCAATGCTAATCTATATAGTTGTGTTACTGTGGTGGTTAATATTGATTATCAGCCTAACAGACTTGAGAATCACCATGGAAACAAACCTTTGGGCATGTCTGGGAGGAAGTTTCCAGATTAGATTAATTGAGGGAAGTACAATCCTAAATATAGATAACACTGTTCTGTAGGCTGGGGTCCTAGACGTACTGAAGAAAGAGAAAGTAAGTTAAGCAGAACACTCATCTCTTTCTGCTTCTTGACTGAACACATGCAATGTAATCAACTACCTCAAGCTTCTGCCGCCATGATTTCTTCACAATGATGGACCATACACTTGAACTGTGAGCCAGAATAGACCCTTCCTTCTAGACGTGCCACTGACAGATATTTTGTCCCAGTAACACATAAAGCAATTAATATAGTTATGAACAAATTAGCAATGTGGATTGTGAAACCATAAGTCAAAGAACTTCCCGCATTCTTCACAATATACCATGTGTATACAAATGGGCTCTGTCTTAGTTACTGTTCTGTTGCTAGGAAGAGACACCATGGCCAAGCCAGCTTACAGAAGAAAGCATTTCATTGAGGTTTGTTTACCGGTTCAGAGGATTAGTTCATGAACATTATGGCCAGGCACACAGTGGCAGGCAGGCCTGTGCTGCAGCAGTAGCTGAGAACTCACATTTGATCAGCAAGTTGCGGGCTGAGAGACAGAGATGGGAGGCGTTGGGAAAGGAGGGGCAACAACGCAAGATGTAGCTACCAAGGACACACCCTCCATGACCTACTTCCTCTGGCTAGAATTCCCCTTCTAAAGTTTCCAGCACCTTCCAACTGGGGATACGTCTTCACCCTAGGAGCTTATAGAGGACATTTCATATTCAAGCCATAACAATATTTGAGTTATGCCTCTGTCACTGCTTTATTAATAATCATTGCCATTCTGAGGCATTGTTATGTATGGGATATGCCCTATGATTCAAGAGAGCTGAAGCAGAAAAATTCCAAAGCCACCGCTCAGATATAGCTATCGAATAAGTTGCCTTTGCAATTAAGATTCCTTGGAAAATGTTAATGACTTATTAAAGAAAAAAAAGTTGTACAAATCACAACCATTTAGAATCAGATAAGTATTCATTCAGTCCCACAAATCAAGAACAAAAGCCCAGAGAATATTGATTTCACAGGTTGTAACAATGAAGAAATTTTGACTTGTCAAATTCTGGAATAAAAATATAACCCAGAGACACATAAATTGGAAATAAGTAGATATTTCCTGTAGTGTGTGTGATACTCCTGTATACAAATGTAAAATAAAGATAAACAGGAGTACCTTGGCCTTGTATAACATTTTTTGAAGCTAAATTTTGGTTTGTGAGAATTCAATAGGCATTGTAATGTCAAAAGCTTTCTACTCTGAAAAATAGACACTGGGCTTTTTCAGAGACATTATTACCTAAAATCTCCCTTTTTAATATAAGAAAACCAAAAATTAATGAATTCATATTAACAGACAGAGTTCCATAGTACTAAATGACAAAACTTAATTCTATTATTTAAGTATTTTGACTTTTACATCTAGGCTTAGGACCATGTTTCAAAAGTGCTTACATAGTTACATAAGATTTAGAAGTGGAGGACTAATGGTTACATATAGACCTTTGCATCATGACTTCAACTTTAAAAATAAGGCCAAAATTCTAACTGGGATAAATGAGACGTAGTAATGGAATAAGTAACTCTTTGATTATGTAACTCTATTATCTCTGTGTCCAGTTTTAGCCAGAGATCTGAACTGAAGCACTGGAACCCACATGGGAATTTCAGTACTGACTGTTGTCTGAAATCTGTTTTTGTATTTACAGGCATTATAATTCTGCTTTCTGTCAAGAAAAGAGATAGATATAAGTGGATCATTCTTAAAGTAATTTTGAAAAATCCCAGTTGCTATTTGATGCCTCTTCTGTGAATGGCCCACGGACTCATTCATCGGGAGGGTTACCATCACAGTGATCCACTACTGTGCCTTTGCACAGGAATCCTAATATCAGGACAATGAATACACTGTGGAAAAGTCAAGTTTGGATTAATAATAATTTGTGGATGAATTTCAGAATTTTGAATTTTTTTTTCCAAAAATTATGTAACTTGCAAGAATTCTACCATCTATTTTGAGATGTCCTTTTCGTGTACATCAGTGTGATTCCTATTATAAGAGCCAGCAATGGGTTTAGCACAATTTCAGGACTGATGCAAAGGCACAGGTGTAAAAAAATAAAAATAAAAGAAAATGTTGTTTGTTTTTTTCTTTGATGGAAAAAGAGAAGAAAGATCCGAATGTAAGTCCCTCTGTTCTTCAGCTCTGTGAACTAAGGTATCAACTCTTGTGTCCATCACAAAGGTGTCATGGGTGGGGGGTAGTGCTGCGATTCTTTAAAGCTGGTGGAAATAGCTCAAAAATCTCCATGAGTCTCCTTCAGCTGCCCCTCCTGTCCTCAATCTTCAAAAAGGAACAACAGCACTCCTTGACCACAGAGCCCAGTGGTTTGAGTCTTTCAATTTTGTTGTCCTTTTCTCTTGTCTTGAAGGAGGCCTGCTTGTCAAGCCAGAATGAAAAGAATGTTTTGAAGCGTGAGAAAATTCAAATTTCCCAGTGAAAGCCTGGAGTTTATCAGCAGTCGTGTGCAGCACTTACTCCAGGGGGCACTGGGTTATGCAACAGAGCCTGTCTCCCTGCTCCCCAACTGAGGCTTTTCACCTGAAAACCATTCAGAATCTCTCTGAAGTTGATTAGCCTTCCATGGAGCCAATTCATCTTGGCTGTGCTTTGTCATGTGACCCTATCCAGCCCGGGTCCCTGCTTTGATTATGTGCTATCTCTTCTTGATTAAATTTCTCAGTTTAATTGATGTCAATGAAAAAGTTTGTTTGTATTACCCTGCAATTTCTCTTCTCAACCACATATAAGCTAACTATACTAATAGTTACAAGCCAATGTAGAATTTTCATCCAAAGAAAAAGTCTTTTTTAACTGGATTCTCATTGTCTGTGTGAAGACTAAAACTTCATTTTTGGGTGGTGAGAAATTGCCTGTTTCTTATATTACAGAGTTATAGTAAAAGTGGAGGTTTTATAACATAATATTTAGAGGTATAATGAAATGAACACAGGCTTTTAGGACCAGATCTGGATTTAAATTCAACAACAGGACAAAAAATCGTGGGATCTCTCACAGCTAAATGATCTCATCTGAGAAATAAAACTACAAATACTAACTCATACCAGGTGCTCAAAGGTTATAGACACACCTATAGAGTAAGATATTCACTCTAATGTCGATTACTGTTTGTCTTAGCCTTGCCAATAATACCAACTACAATGAGAGAGCTTACTTTTACTTTCTCTTTATAGTTTCCTCAATAATCAATCGGTCAGTGATTTCCACTTTCTATGTTGAAACCCAGTTAGTAAATATATACATCCTTAGTGTATCCTTCAATGATTTTTGCCTTAGGCAGGGATTTTTCACATTAAAAACTTTTTTTCCAGAGAGTCACGATGATGGTAGTCGCACTTTGGACAGCAATGTGAAGACGATGGAACAAAAGAAAGTGGTCAGTCAGCTCAATCTGGAATGCTGGGACAAAAAGCAGATGTAAGCATGTCTGTTAATGATTAAAACCACAGGCCAGTTAAATAATCTGTTTAAAAATCTTGCATTGTGATTGGTTATCAGATTAATTGAGGAACCTCAGGAAAATCATGGGAAACTCTGTGTTGACTTGTTTAATCTCAGCTTAATCAGCTCAGTTGTGAGTACAGAAATACCTGCCAGTGCCTAGACCTACAACTAAAAAAATTAACTGAATAAATTAATTGTGCTCACCTCCATACTTGTCAATTGTTTCTATTTGTAACACATTCCCATATCTGCTTATCAGCACTGTAGGAGAAACAATTCAAATAAATGGCTCTAAAGTTTTACCTCTCACCATGGCAATGGATTTTCTTCTTCCCAACTATGCTCCTCTACTCCTCCCCCCTCCTTTTTTTCCTTTTATTTTTCTCCCTTCTTTCTCCTCCTTCTGCTCTTCCTCCTATTCCTTGTCTTAGCCCAGGCTATACAACCCCCTTGCTCATTCTTCATTGTCAATGCATAGCTGCTAGTAGCCCTCCTCTTCCCCTCAAAGTCCAACCTGGGAAGCCCCCTTGGAAACCTCTTGACACATTTTCCTATTTATCAAATTATGAATCATGTTTAATAATTCAAACCACAAAGACAGCAAAATATAAACCTTGGAATTATACACGTTTTCATAGACAAAAGCATCAGAAATGCCAATTCCCTCCTTCCTCCTTTTGAGCAAAAACATCAAGACCCATGAACAAAGCAAATTCAAAACTAAGTTTGTCTACATTTTTCCTCATCTGGAATTACCTTATAAATTTTTAGTAGACTATGTGACATTATGTAAATCAGTGTTGTAGACTGACTAGAGATATTGCTAGGTAAACAATGAATAGTTTTTCTATGATAAAATAGCTCATCTTAAACAATCATAATAAGATAGTATTAATAACATAACTAACATCTACCTTCTCTTGAGGTCTCTTAAATACTTCTCTAGACTTTTCTATTGGCTGTTTCAGTAGGTGAACTTTACAAAGAATCTCAGGCTGTTCTTTTTGGCCTACACTATCTCAGATTGAGAAAGGGGGAAGGAGGGAGAGAGGGAAGAAAAAGAGTGAGAAGAGAGTTAAATTACACATGACCCATGGTTTGTTGATGCTTCCCAATAAGGATCTCTGAAGAAGAAAGGGATGAAGAAGAACCTGTTCATACAGTACCTCTAGGAAAATTTCTGGTGTTCCTTAGTCATTTACACACACAACTAGCTAACTGATTTGGAAACTAAATGTAGCATGACTCTTAAAAGGTCTTATTAATAAAAACAAACCCGGAGCCAGGTATTGGGGTGAACGCTGAAAGATCAGAGAAACAGAACCAGCCACAGCTAACCTCACATCTCCAATTCCTCAGTTGATCTTGTTTCCTCAAACTGGAAACCTCTGTGTCCTTATCCGAATGGATCTCAGCTGAACTGCTGCTCAAAAGCCTAAAAGCTTAACAGACCTAGTTTCTGGTTTTCATGCCTTATATAACATTCTGCTTCCTGCCATCAGTTCCTGGGATTAAAGGCGTGAGTCACCATGCCTGGCTGTTTCCAGGGTGTCTTTGAACTCACAGAGATCTGGATGGATCTCTGCCTCCAGAATGCTAGGATTAAAGGTGTGTGTGCCACCATTTTCTGGCCTCTATGTCTATCTAGAGGTTGTTCTGTTCTCTGACCCCAGATAAGTTTATTAGGGTGCACAATATATTGGGGAACATAATATCACCACAACTAAACAACTTTCAAACAAATTCATCTGCTGTTCCAGGGGAGGAGGAGGGGGAGCAAATGAGTTTCTGTATTTTCTGGCTCTTGTCTAGATAAAACATGTCATTTGCTCCCCTCCCCTTTTTTGGCCATAAATAATTCTACAGCGAGAAAACAAAAAAACATGTAGTTCATCTGCTGGCAGATGTACAGTGCCAAGTTCAGTGGTCAAAGGTTGAAAAAGCTACCAGAAACACATAGAAACTGAGATGGGTTACTCAGTTACTACTGCATTTCTTACTCTGACACTCATTAATAATGAAAGCATCTAAATATTGAAGGTTAAGTTTCCCAAAGTCTTAAAGGTGTTTTATAAGCTGAGATTATCCTGAGGTCCCCCCAGAACTTTCTGTCTTGTTGTAATTTTTCCCAAATGTAGAGTTAGCTGCAGCACTTGGCAAATATTTATTGACTTCATTTTGATGTCCCACAACATTGCTCAAATACCTCCTGGGTGCCAAAGAGTTATCCAGGATCAAGTGATATGCAAGAAAGAGTTCCCAGGCTGGAGAGGTAGCTATGTCAATGAAGTGTTCATTCTGCAAACAGGGGATCCTGAGTTCCATTCCCAGCACCCATGTTTAAAAAATGCCAGGAGTAGCAATGCATGCCTGTAATTCTGGATGGTGAAGTGGAGAAGGAAGATCCTTGGGGACTGCTGTCCAGCCAGTCTAAATGGATAAAAGAGCTCCAGGTTCATCAAGAGATCATGTCTCAAAAAATAAGATGAAGAGTGGTTGAAGAAGACACCTGGTGTTGACCAAGCATCCAAGTGCAAGTACACACCCCTTCCCCGACCCCCACAAACAAGTTCCAGCTCTCAGACAATTCCAAGCTTACAGAGCATATTATGATCCAGTGGGACCAATCTTGTGCATATAAGATGTTTTATGATTCTTTTTTCCAGAGGTTAGCAAGGCTTCAGAAAATTAATAATAATAATAATAACAATGAGGATAAACTGACAAGTGTTCAAAGAAGGATGATGACCTCAGGAAATGACATGCCATTTGATATGCAGAAGCATGTGGCATCAGGGACCGAGTAATGGAGTTGAACTTAGGCAGTGGGATCAAATCGAATTGCAGAGGACCTGTGTTCTGTGATTCAGCCAGGAGAGTAGGGGCAGAGCATTAGATAGGAATGACATGGGTTTTACAAAGGTAATTCCAGCTCAGTTATTGGTGCCGCATTAGGACAGATGCAGGAACAGGAGGAGAACCGTGTGATGGGCAGGTAAAGCATGCAGCAGGCCTCAACTCAGGCCAATGTCTAGTGCACTAGATAATTGAGGTTGAGTTCTAGAGGGCTGGAGTGTTTGTGCTGACTTATTCTCATCTCTTTGAGTGATTCTGTAGATGGTGCTGGCACACTCACACCCTCTATAGTGAGTTTGTGTAGGGGGAGGGGCAGATACAATTTGATCTTATACTTTCTGTCTTAAAATATAGAGCTTTTTTTCTTCCCCCAAAATTCCAAAATCCTTCCTTGTATGCAATTCAAATTCACTATAAAAAAACTCATGATTACTCATCATTAATATATTGGTAAGTAAATTCTGTCTCTAGGAATCACCTTTTCAAGAAGTAAAGGGTCTTTAATTTTGGCATACAACTTGAGTAGCTTACCTCAGATACATGACTTCATTATAAAATATTTTATTGACATTTGTTATTATCATGTACTGTTCGCTTTACTGAGAAGTAGCCCAAAAGCTAGATATTGTTATATATATAATTTACCAACCCTCATGTCTCTACAGCCCAAGTCCAAGAAACTTCCTCACTGTATTTGGTTCATTCATTCAGTCAGCCAGCTTTAAATCCAAAATGAAGTGCTTTCTAAAATGCATTACAGAATCTGCATTTTAGAGGTAAACTCTCCCCTTTATTTAGTCTTCTTTCTGAATGAATAAACACACTAGAGCTTGGAGTACAAAGCTGAGCACTTATGGCCAGGAATTCAGAGCCTCCACTTGGTGTATAATACCATATTTTTAGTGACTCCTGCTTGAGGAGATTTCAGCCCATGATCTCTTCACCCATTGCTGTGGGAGAGCATTGAGGTAGGGAGGTACAGTGAATGGAGCCACTCCATGGTAGCTGAGAAATGGAAAAGAGATCCTAGAGACAAGGTATATCCTCCAGTGCATCACCCCAGTGAGCTTCTCTCTCCTTTCAGGTTCTACTGTCTCTTCCACTACCCCTGGATAATTCCATCACAATACAAACCCAACATGGGTTATTCTACTGGTAAAGCCAGAGCTTTCGTGGTACAATACATCTCTAGCCCTTCTGAATAATATTGCATTGGGAATAAGATAGATTTCCACATCTGATTCTTTGGAGAAGAGAGCTCATCTATAAACCATAGCACCAGAACCAGCAGTTTCGTTCTCATAGGAAGGTCCTGACTCTTATTTTTAATGTCACAATTCTAAGGAACTTATTCCTCAGGGACTAGCTATGCACCCATGCAACACTATAATTTAATCTGTGTAGTCTTCTACCAAAAAGATGCAAAAGAGGTTTAGTCCATGTGAGCCTCACTGAAACTAGGACACATGTTTCCCCTGATTCTCACACATCACGAATAACTAGGCCTGCAATACATATGAATTTATATGTCTCAGTCTGAGCTTTTTTGCTCCACAGACTTGCTGCACCTCAGCTTTCTCTGTGATTATATTTTTGCCCTAATTTTTGCATCACCTTAAGCAAAACTGAAAATATGTTTGATAAATGTGTGGGCCAAGCACCCACTAGGAGCCGTCTTGGAATTCTTAAAACAACAAAATTGTGGTGACTCCTGCATGAAAAACTACAGGGTAAATTTTCCTAATCATTATTGACAGTGATGTGACTATTCTTTAAAAAGGAGGGGGAAATGATTGGCAGGAACCAGTTTTTCTTCCCAGGAACTCTCTAGAGAACTGAATAACTGAGGTGGCAGACAACAATTTTCTTTGAAGATGACCTTTCATATTAAATGAAAAGCTAAAGGGCTAGTCTCGAAGGGAAAGAAAATGAATAATCTGTAAGGCCAACTATTCATTCCTGAATACACAGTGTTTATAAAAAAGAGACACTGAAACATGATAGTAAACATCAAAGCGTGTTGCATTACAAATTAAGTATATTTGCCACTTTCTGGGTCATCTTGAAAAGCCCACTATGAATAAGTTATCAGCATAGGACCATGTTGACATGGTTACCATGAAGTATGTACTGGTCAATGTATCATTAGCAGGCATTAGAGACACAAGGAGAACTTTTATAATATGCCATTTGGACCAATCCCTCTTGGTTTCATTTCTGATTCAAGAAATCTTGATTCAAGAGATATACATCTCTATCAAGTTCTAAGGGATCACTGGCCTGAAGGCCATCCTATGAGAACCATTAGATTAGAGTACTCTGTTGCAAGAGGAGGCATGCTCACTTAGAAGAGGTGAGAAAGATGGATTTAAGACCACTTATCATTTCCAAGTTCAACACGAACAGACAGAAGATTTGTCTGCTGGACTGAAGGCTCTAGCCATGTCCCACCCCCAACTGCCACCTGCCCTGACAACTTTTCAGCAAAGGGCAATATGATTAAAATACAGATAATGAATCCACTCTGGAATTGTTAAGAAGGTTTTTTTTTCCCATGGCAACCTCTATACACCATCCTTTTTACAGTTTCAATCTCAGAATGCCTGAGAAGGTCTCATATCCTAAAAGCTAGAAAAGAACACTTGAAGAGGCATGGCCTGGTTTTATCTTTCTGAATAAAATGTTTGAGGGTATGTGTTTATTAAGCTCTTGCTTTTTCCAAAGTTTCATCATCTCATTTTAAACCTTCACCTCTCTCAACTGAAAGCCAAAAGTAATTAAGAGAGATTTGAACCCTTGACTTAGTGTAATGAAAGAGGTAATAAAGCACCCAGTGGGTGGTTAAGTCTGATAATACTTTCTGCTGATTTTTTTTATAATAATTCAATTAAAACTCCTATTGGCTGGGAACCAGAAAGCATGCACCGCATCAAAGTTTTACAATATGTCATATTTGGTCTTAAAATAGTCTGTACTCATTTAGTGTATTTACTAACCCAAATACTTCAAGCAGAGTTTCTTTCTAATGTAATTTAGAATAGCCATTTATATTAGAGCCAAATCTCTCTTGGCTATTAGCTCATGTCACTATGGTGCTTAATATCTCCAAAGGCAGAAATAAGAGCTCAAAAGAAATTACAAAAGTTGTATTAATATAACTACTGCAGTTCCTTTTTGGAGATTTTAGAGATTTGAACCACACTGGCTCCTCTTTGCGTCTTCTCAAACATCAGGGCCCCTAGGCAAGCCAACCAAAGCCATTCAGATTAACTGAATCATTTGGCCTCATCTAATCCTGTCAAGTTCCTAGCTCCAACATCCACAATCCTACACTCTCATCTTAAGTTCTCTAAAGACAGTCTTGTAACATTCCAGAAAACTTTAGCACTTCCCTTTTTAACCATAAATCATATACAACTCTTTTGGATTCTTAGTCTATAATTTCTCATAAAATTCTTTGAGATCCTTTAGTGAAGATAAATGGCAAGAATTATTAGACTTTAAACTGTGATCCTTCAGTGTTATATGTACTGGATCATAACTCTATGGCTTTGCTTCCCTCATAAAACTAAACCACAAAGCCATTCTTTTCATTTCAAGCTTAACAGCACACAGACCCATGGGTAAAGCAATATAAACACCCTTGAGTAATTTCTCAAAACCAAATCTCCCCTGCAAAAACAGACATGAAACTCAGCGATGTGTAATCTCTCCCCGAATGTGTGAAGCTGTAGTTCTCAGGCCACCCAAGGAGACTGGTGAGAATAATGTTCACGTGTTGAACCAAGACAGGCACGGGAACTACCTGTAATTACTGATCTCGGTTGATTCTGGTTCCACCATTGTGTGACTCCAAACAAGTCACCACAACAGGTGATCGGTTTGGTGAGGTGTAGAGGAGGTGAAACCTCCTTTCTTTAAAAAAAAAAAAAAATGTAATTTTACAGGATTCATTTAAATCATTGGTGTCTGACAGTCATTGCTCAATGCATGACCCTCTTTAAATGAATATCATTAACACCAATATCCATAGGCAAATACACTAAAATACTGCATTCAGAATAGGTGCTAGCAAGATACTCATGTAAGTGTTCATAAAGACTCCATTAGTGACAGAAAAAAAATGAAAGAAGTACAGATGTCCACTGTCTGGATACAGTGGAAGGGTCTTCCAATGGAATAATAAGTAAAAGTCAAATGGAGAAAGTACATCTACCTACAACAATGTGGATTCACTTTATATTTTCAAGTCTCTGTGTTGACCACTTTATTTTTTACTTTATTTCTTCTTTTTAAAAATTTCATACATGTATAGCTTGGTCATATTTATCCCCCACTCCCTCCATCCAGCTGCCCCACAACATTATCTCCCAACTTCATGCGATATGTATATCATATATATATGTATATATGTATGACTCATATATTTAAATCACACACACACACACACACACACACACACACACACAAAATTAAGTTCCATTAACATGCTATCCACATGCTCATTTGTATGAGGTTATGCATGGGGACTGGAACACCCTGCCAATGACCATCCCACATGCACACCAAAAGAAAACACTTAGTAGCCATTAACTGCTATTAGCTCTTCAGCTAGGGGGTGAAGAATTGGGACCCCTCCTCGAATTTTAACTCTTGATCTTGTGAAGGTCTTATGCAAGTAACTACTGCTGCTCTGAGTTCATGTGTGTAACAGCTGTATCCCATCCAGAGGCCAGGTTTTTCCTCACTCCTCATCATCCTCTGGCTCTTACATTCATTCTTCTTCCTCTTTTTCCATGTTCTTCAAAACTTTGGTTAAGAGGGATGATGTAAATGAGTTAAGCACTTAAATGCAAACAATAATACCACTTTTCCCCCTGAGAATAAATAGTATGTAAAAATCTGTTGCAATGGTCACCATAAAATGCTACTATAATAAGTAACTATTTTCCTTCTGTCCTCTCTATTATTTCACCATTTTGGAAGAATAATGTTGAGCCATCACAGTAAAAGAGACAATATAAACTGAAGCACACAGACTTGAGGTTGCATTGCAGAGACCCATAAGCCTAACCAGTAACTATTTTCTAGATGACTCAGGTTCATTCGCCCCTCTAAACCTCGTGGTTCTCCCATGTGAATTGGGCGTAGGTAGAAGCCACTCAAGAATGCATGCATGGAGCAACCCAAGCACTTGGCATGCTGCTCTACATATGACGGTAAATGCTTACATCTGTGACAGCTATAACCCCAGCTGGAAACAGGACTCCCCAGAGGCTCTGGTTTCTCCTGTCTTAGGTCCCTCATTCTCTTCTCAAGTTAAGTCCCAGAAACTAAGCATCCTCATGGCAAAATGAGTCATAAAAATCAAAATACCCCTTCCCTCAAAGTCAAAAATAAAACCTACAACTTGCATTCCAGTTTTCCTCACATTTCTGTGTAACAGTAGTTCATAAAGAGATCTATGCCGTCTTGTCTGATTGTCATAAGTGCCACACTTGGTCTTTCCTATCCTTTCTTACCCCTTGTGCTCCCAATGTCACACACACACAAACACACACACACACACACACACACACACACACACACACATCATTGAATCATTGCTTTTTCTCTGCTCTTCAACCCTATTTTTATCTAGATTCAGATTGAAAGCAGTAAACAAGCACGATATTTAGGTCATATATTTTTATCTTGGACACGAAGACACAAATAGACACAGTTCACAAATAAGGACTGTTTTGGTTAGATATAGTACCCCTTCAAGTTCCTATTGGAATTTCTTAGACTTTGAAAGAAACTGATATTCGTTTACATTTTGTTACTTAAAAAAATAACTTAAAATAAGAAAGGGCACCATTTTCACAATCCACATGAAAGTAATAAAATAGCGTAAGAGCAATTCTTTAAATGTAATTCAACTTAGAGAAAAAATGATTCAACGGAGATATTGGATGCAAACATGTTGAAGGACATATTGCATAAGTTGAGTATGTTAAACTAAGCTATTGCTTATAGAGATCATAATGAAACAACCTGGAGTCTCAAAGTAGACCTCCTTTCCAGAGAGGATTGCCCAGCAGCAAGTCCTGGGAGAATGTCCAGTTTGGTAGACAAAGTGTCTGAAGAGCATGGCAGAACATAAGAGTTTATAATTGACCCAGGAAATTGGCATCAAGAAGAAAACAAGAAATAGAAGAAGTTCTCTTAGCATGAAAGAGCAGAAGACTACCAAGGAAGCCAGAAATCGGAAGAGTCTCCAGATTCTCAAAGATGGCATCAAAAGCATAATCCAGGCTAGTGGAGCCTCCTGTGGTTCAAGGACTGGGGTGACTAGTAGAGAGAAGGAATGTCCAGTGCAAAGTTTGACCTCAGTTGCTTTTGGGGACCTAGATAACCCTGGCAAGTTCCAAAGACCAGATCTCAGTCCTGAGTCAGGAAACAAAAATGAAGTTCTAAGACCTGTAGCATATGGGAGATACTAAACCCAAGAATGAAGACACATGTTTCTAACCATGACAAGATCAAACAGGCCAGAACAATAGTGTCATCATTACCTGAAACTTACAAAGGGAGTAGCAGCGCTCTTATTTTACCAGATCCCAGTACAAGAATAGAAGTTTTGTGTGTGTGTGTGTGTGTGTGTGTGTGTGTGTGTGTGTGTGTGTGTAATTGCACTCACCTAGGTGCTAATGCTCATGGAAACCAAAAGAGGGTACTGAATTCCCTGGAGGTAGCATTACAGGCATTTGTGTAATGTCTTATGTAGGTACTGGGAACCAAATTCTGGTCCTTTGCCAGAGAAGCACACACCATCCTAACTGTTGAGGCATCCCTTTTACCCATCTGTGGATCAGTTCTGGTGAACTTGACTTGTAGTAACAAGATAGACTATTTTTTGCTGCCCTGCCTCCAAAAGTCAAAAAGTAATAATAATGATGACAAATTATAATGACATACACACATGTGTGTTAGTACCATGACAAACTCACTGCTTTCTATGCTACAAACTAATAAACTTAAACTAATAAGAAAGCAGACCACTTCCTATTTTCCCTACCTTTTCAGTACTATGTAACTTTAACCTATGAAAACAAATTACCTTCTCATTTCTGGGATATAAAGACTTCCTCCATGTTATTTTCTCTCTCTAAAGAACACTACATTTTTCAAGCCTTCTCCATTCTTCTGGGAGCAACAGCTTTGAATGAAGCCCTACAATATGGAATCTTGATTTTTTTAAATGCATTATAAATGCTTTTTGCATTTCTAGCACATCACTGTGATAGACTCTACCACTAAGCGGCACACACCCACTTACAAATGTCTATCACGCCCATGACCTAATTAATTTAGGGGAAGAATCTCCACACAGCCACCCTTGGGAGTCAAAGATTCTGTTCTTGTGATGGAAACAAGTAGTTCTGTTCTTGTGATGTTCTTAAGATGGAAACAAGTAGTTCGTAAGCCAACATGCCTTTTCTGCTGTGGCTGCCCATCCTTTTCTAGAGCAATGACCACTGGCATCTTGGATCCCCAGATAAGAAACAAGCAGCAACATCTGGCAAATGTCCTGTCTTCATAGTCCATGTCAGCATGTTCTAATAAGCAAGCGTTCCTCAGCTAAGTATTTATGAGCAAATGCTCTGGAATGCTCCAAAGCCTGATAATTAACAGCTACGTGCTACAATTAAATTTTATTAGTGCTTTAGATATTCGGGCAAGATATTATCTCTTGTGTATGACAAATTCATACTTCATGTCAAACCTCAAAGCAGTAATAAGAGCATGAATTTTATTTTTGTTTTCATTTTCTTCTTAATTCCACTGTTCTTAATCCCATCTGTCTCTCAAACTGCAAATTTCATGGGCCATTCAAAGGACCATGGGGAAAAGGCTGGGGAAGGCATCCAAGGCTTTCCCCAGGCAATCACCAGCCCTTAGAGGGCACCAATAGGGACAAACTAAATTAAGGTGGTGACAAGAGGTCTCAGCAGTCCTAATTCACATTCACGGCCCCTTGTGGCCAAGCTATTTCACTCAACAGATGTTAATTGAATGTCCACTATGCACATGGTACTGTCTGAAGGTTTATGAAATTAAGATGTCGCAACATCTGTTTTTCCTGGTGTCCTTTCTAACTTTATAGTTTTAGAAATTAATAAATCCAAAAATGTACAGATCCAGGAGATGATAACTCTGTAGGTGATACTGGGTTATATATACAAACAAAAAAATTAACACAAGGCAATAAATGCCAAATAAAAGATGCAGGTGTCATAATACTTCCGAGAAGCAAATGCTTGGAAAAACTTCAGCTTTAAGAGTTCCACAGCACTGGTTCTTAATACCCATGTGAGTTGGAGTTTGTTAAAACAGGTTTCTGAAACCCACCACGAGAGTGGACTCAGGTACAGCTCTGAATTTAAATTTTCCTGACTTTGCACATAAATCTATTGCTTTATAAACCCATCTTGTAACTCAATATCCTATGGAAAGCCATCAGAGTTATGGCCATAAGACTGGAATGTCAAAAAAAAAAAAAAAAAAAGGGATGGGCTTGATGAAGAATGGCTACCTGGTGATTTTAGCTTACAGATATTCCTGACGCATAGAATGTGAGGTAGATGAGGGCTATATAGCTCTGTCATCTTTGAGTCCTGACAGGGGTGATAAGACACACATCTCTGGCATGGAGCTGTCTGGTCCGCCCACGTTTGAGCCCTTCAGATCCTCCAATCATACTTCTCAAGTTTCTCAAAGTACTTGGAATTCCAACTACTTGAGACCCCTCTGCAGTTAAGAAACTGGTTCCATAAAGCCTGCTAGTGTCACCATATACTATTCTGTACCTCAGAAACACTAGCTCCTCTTTGTCACAAGCAAGGGACAAAAGTAATTTGTCTCCTAAAACTCCAGCTGTGGCAACTTGACCCTAATGCTTTGAGTCATTAGGCCCCACCCACTGCAGCCAGCTTTACTGTGCGCAGAGGAATGTTACATGCCCGTCTATAAGCTAGAAGGTATGTGGTGGTTTCCAAGCCAACTATTCCAACTTCCCTTCAAAGGACCCACCTTGCTTCACTGTTTCAGACTAGCCAGGCAAGGCCTCTTAGCCTCCACCCCACAGGACTCACCTCTTTCCTGGTCCTTCCCAGGCCAGATATCCCAACAGCTTCAGCTCCTTGACCCATATCACTTCCTCACCCCCAAACTCCTAAGCCATTCCTAACCTTGCTCACAAGCTACGAGTGCCTTCCAGCTCTAAAAGCCACACGGATCATCTCGTGCCTAAGTCCTAGCCCCTTTTTGCTGTGCTCGCTTGTCATTCATTTTGTGTGTCAAGGGCCTTGTTTTCGTGTCTTGGGGATATAGGGTATCCTGACTGTGACATTTGTCATTGTGTCAGCCCTTCTTTCTCAAGCATTTTGGAGTAAATTTATGACTATTTGTAAGTAACCTAACCCCTTTAAATAAAAAGAAGACACAGCAAGGAACTTTATCAATGCCTTTCACTATTTATTGCTCCAAATATAAAGCACCCACAGTCAATAGCAATGGGAGATTCCAGCCAGATTCCAGGCCCTCCTCCACCAGTCCATCCCCCACCCCCTGCCCCTGGTCTACCCCTACTAAGGATACACAGTCCAGTTTTGCTCAGGTCTCTTTTGCACTTATCTGTCCTCTCTCTATCCAGAACTGCTACCAGAGAGAAGGGTCTGATGTTAGAGATCCCAGGCAGATGGCTGCAAGTGCTTTCTTGCATGTCCCACTGACACCGTCTGGCAGGCTTTGGGCTAGATAGTGAAGATAAGAAATGAATTAAAAACAAATTAACAAACATAGTCCTAGTGTGGTCAGGTACCAGTCCCCGATTTCCTATGTTTAAACAAAAGACCAGAAAATTAATATGAAAGTGAAAATCTCAGAAACTATTTCCAAGGACTCTAAGAATTTCTTTCTTAAAATGAATATATATATCTTGATGTCTCATGAGAAGTTGCTCTTTAGAAAGAAAAGGATTTACACCTGCTGCATTCTGTTTGCTGGCCCAGACAGAAAGGCGTTCAGAAGGATTTTGTCACAGTGTAACGCAATCTCCCTTGGTCGTTGCCCCAGGTGCCTCTCCCTCATTGTAATCTGCCATTAAAGAGAATCCCACATGTCAGAAGAAATGAATGAGGAGAATGCAAGAAGTTTCTTTCCCACCTCCCCACATTGGTACTAATAATGAAGTCATGAAATATCTCTGGTGCAAACATCAGCCTGTCCAGTGCCAGTGAGATGCTGTCATGGTCTCAGCTCTTTTTTTCTGTTCATAAATGTAGTGCACACTCATTGCAAAAAATTCAACCTAAGGAAACACTTTGTAATCTCAGTTCCCAGTAGTAATGACTTTTATTATTTTTATATATCTGTGTCTTACTTTTCAATTGCTGTGAAGAGACACCAAGACTATGGCAACTCTTATAAAAGGAATCACTAAATTGGGGGCTTGCTTACACTTTTAGATAGCTAGTCTAAGATTATCATGGTGGGAAGCAGATAGGCATGACCCTGGAGCAGAAGCTGAGAGCCTTACATCCTGATCTGCAGGGAGCAGGCAAAGAAAAAGGGAAAGAGAGACGGAGGGAGAGAGACAGAGACAGAGACAGAGACAGAGACAGATACAGACAGACAGACCAGACAGACTGACTGACGCTGGGGGGTCTGGCATGGGCTTTTGAAACCTCAAAGCGTACTCCTAGTGGCACACCTCTTCCAACAAAGACATACAGGGCCACACCTCCTAATCCTTCTCAAATAATTCCATAAACTGGGGACAAGCATTTAAACACTGAGCCTATAGGTGCCATTTTTATTCAAACCACCACACCACCCCATGTTATTTTTCTGTACACATGAGCATACATTCATGTTTAAACATTGTCCATTGACCACACCACCTCTATATAATTTTGCATTCATTTTTCACCATTAGACTAACACCATCACATATGTAATTACATGTTGTTTTAAAATATGAGCAAAAGTTGTGTCCATACTTATAATGAGGCTATTCCTCCCATTAATTTAAATCCCAATCTTTTATGGGAGAGATATGCATATCTGCTTCTCATTTACTCCAAATACACCAAAGGAATGGACAGAGGAAGAGAGGAAAGCACTGATGATAGAATAGCATAAAGAAAAATTAAGTACCTTGAAATTTTCCTTTTCTTCCCTAAAGAGAACTGCAGTGAACGCAGAAGGTAAGAAGGGAAAGTCCAAGTCTTGTAATTGTCCTAGCAAGTGGAGGCTCAAGATGTGCTAGGCTGCATAAGACCTGCACACAATCAAGCCAGTCAATATCCTTGCATGGAATGGGAAAGGTATCACAGGCTGAGGATTTGTGGGGCCTTGATGGCTTCTGGAGAAGAAAAAGTTTTCAAAAAGGATGGGGCCCCTGGTAAATTACCCACAATCCCACAAATGGTCCCACACCTTTCAGTATATGAGCAGTATTAATTGAACTCCAAGGTTTTTTTTTTTTTTAAGAAATAAAATGAGAATACAAAGTTGGTAGGGGAATGAGGAGGTAGGTGGATCTAGGGGTATAGTTAGGAGGAGGAGTAGGGGGTAAATATTATCAAAATATGTTTATGAAATTCTCAAAGAATTAATAAATTTCTAAGGATTTCTAGTAGAGTCTAGTCTCCTGACTATAGACTCATTCTTTAGGGAGGGTATTACAATATGGAAGCAACATATAATTTCACCTCAAAACAGTATTTGCACAGAGTACAAAGCAAACTAGTTTGGCTATTATATATCTTTTAAAATTTCAGGACTTTTTATTACACTGATGTGAGCATCATATGATCAATATTAAATAGTTCTTTAAAAAAATACTGTTACCTGTGTGAATGTTGCAGACAGCAAAATCTTCTCTAAATTAATTATATGCATAAATTCATGCCTGGACATTTGATAAAGGCTTGTGGGAGTCAGTTTGCTCTTTCTCATGTATGTGTCCAGGGATCAAATTTAGGTCACAAGTCTTGGAGGTAAATGCCTTTACCTACTGAGGAATCTCACTGGCTCTAATTTGAGAATGGATCTTAACTTTTGGTAACTGTTAACTAAAATATAAATTCACTATTGACTTGGTCATAAAATCAACCCATAATTACCCCCAAGTGCTTTATGGTCTTTCTTCTAAAACAATCGTATCAGGTGAGTGCACAGGCAGAAGACTCTCTCTACTCCAGGGTGACGATTAATGTTGATTGTCAACGTGATAGGGTCTAAAGTCACATAGGAGACAAGTCTATAGGGTAAGTCTATGAGAAAGTTTCTAGACTGAGTTAGGTGAGGTGGGAAAAACTACTCTAAATATGTGTGGTACCAGTCTGTGGGCTAGAGTCCCAGACTAGTTAAGAGGGAGAGGGGAGCTGAGCCTTTTCCTGTCCCCTTTTCCCGTCCCGAATCTTTTCTTTTTGGCTGGGTAGCAACTGCTTCACACCCCTGCCCTGCTCCATACCCCTGCCTCCATAACTTCCCTTCTGTGATACCCTCCAACCATGAGTCAAAATAAACCCTTCCTTCATTACGTCGATTTTTTGGTCAGGCATTTTGTCTCAGCAACAAGAACGATAAATGATACCCCCTGTTTCAAAGATACCATGTCATTAATATTCTGGAAATGTTAAGCAGCTCAGAGAAGGTGACAGAATAAGTCCAAGAACTTCAGAAAAATCTACCTTATGCATCCTATATACAAATAGGGTTTGTCTGTAGTCTATCCTATTTGAAAGCTGGCATTTCATCTGATTCTATCAGGAAACACATGTTAAGTAGTAAGCTGACAGCCCTGCATTGAGGGGGTGACCAAGGCAATGACAGTTTTAGAAACCACATTTTGTGGCCAGAGACGGATGAAGGAGCTGGTGTATTTAGCCTTGGAAAACAACATCAAGAAAAGATAAGAGAGTTCTTTGGGTGTTTGAAAGGCTATCAAATGGACACGACACACACGCAGATTTGTTCCTTGTTGCTGAAAACACCCGGCAAGAACAATGGACAGAACTTCAAAAGAAACAAGTCCCCACACAATAAGAGATTTATCTTTTGACCCAATTGAACTGCTCAGCTGTGGAGAGAGAGAGAGCAGACTGCAGTCAAGCAAATGCCTCTACACTGGCTGCATTCTGGGGAAAACTGTCAGGGGCGCTGTGATGACTTTTTTGGTTCCTGTACCATCACTCCATTTTCCTTCTCTTTTTCTTGAATCACTCCTGTAGTGTACAGTGCACAGATGGGAACAGAAGAGAAACTGCTGTGATCCGTGGGCTTCTAAAACATGTTTCCCAGATAGTAAGGACTGCCTGGGGTAGACAGTGGACCCAGCTGAATGGGGAACCTCACAGGAGGAGCCTGGGAAACTGTGACACAAGGTCTGAAATGCCCTTCTGTAAACACCACTTCATTTCATCCTCCTAACACCCCTGTAGGGCAGATGAGAACATGGAGGTTCAGAGTTCCTCAGCAGTAAATTCAACGTCACATCAGCAGATCAGACAAGGACTCATGCTCAGGAAGTTTGATCTGGAGTTACTTACCTTACCCACTAGATTGTGGAAGAGAAAAGGGTAAGAAAATGAATACCTTAAAGACAGGTTGGATTTTTAAGGAAATCAGTTGGTGGCCTTGCATAACAGATCTAGCGATCCAATTTCTTTGTGTAAAATGGGACAGCATTTACATATAACCACAAATATTCTCTTCTGTTCATTAAATCATCTCTGGATCACTTCAATTATCAATTATAACATGTACATCATTGTTTTTTGTATTGTTCAAGGAATGACAAGAAGAGAAAAATGTGTCTGATTGTTTAGTACATTCATATATATGTTTAATCCAACCATTTTCAATCTAAGTCTATTTGGATCTACAGAATGCTGAATCCATGAATAGGAAGGTCTAAGTATATTGATATTCATGGTAAAATGTGGAGGGGGGCCTGGAACTGCCCGTAGTAAGATTTAGGCAAGAGCTATACTGAGGTCACTTTTTGTCTTTTATAAATAATTATGAAAAGGGTCTACTCACCAAATAAACAATTTCAATGTGATTACAAAGGGAACAACATTTTAATGCACTTAGCAGAAGCAATTTACATGCATACAATTAATGTGCTAATTTCAGTGATCTTTAGCTATTCATTAAAACAGGCCTGGCAGGTCCTGTACTTGGCAACACTCTGTTAGTCATTTCCTGCTATTACTTTATGTACTCAAAAGTAATCAGCCATCTATAATTTAAGACTTTTCAGTAATTAAATAGCCCTTTCTCCTAATTATGTCCAAATTAGAGAGGTTAGTGTGTGGATAAATATGTTTGTACTCAGTACATGTATTCAAAGATGGTGGATTCTCTGTATGTGGCAACAAAGACCAATAGAGCCCTTAACTCACAGTGGAGGGGGTGTTGTTAGAGTGAGCAGGAAAGGCCTTTTGACTTGAAGGCTGAGTCGTTGTAGAGGAGGATTTTCAGTGTGATATTTTATACCCAGTTTTGTCAACGTGCTAAAGTCTGGATTTGTTGCTTACAAGGACCATCTGCTTTTTTCAGGCTTTGGCCTGAGAAACGAAGTGGAACAAAGGTTCTGGCAGAAAAGGAGTTAAAGGTTGTGTTTGCAGGAATGTGTTTGCTGACATTGATCAATGGGCAATTTTGTGATCATGCGTTTATTCACACAGAGGGTTCAAAAAAACAGATCAATAATGAAGCAGTGTTGAAGATGCCAAAGAAAAGGTGATTAATGAAAAATATGGTGGAGGTGCAGTCTGCCATGTTGTGTGAATGCTCCTTCATTCCACACCCTACCAATAAATATGCATCAGACGGAGACAGAACACTTCCTTGGAATGTCGTTGGAGCCAGGCAGCATCTTATCAGACCTCATGCTTCAAAGATCAGCTCCTCACATCCAAGAATCAAGTTTAAATCCTCTTGTGCACAGTCTATGCAGGCAGCTCTTCTCCTGCATTATGCATGATTCTGACATCTTGTAACATGAGCGGCATTCTAAAACTGGTTTCCAATTTTTATTTTCTGTATTATGTTTTAATGATACCATTTAAGCTAGAATTTTACCTTGGCTACAGTATCTTGTTACCCTTCTTCCTATAGCTTGTAATTATGACAGCAGTCTTGTAACCTAGGACAGTATACATAAACAAGGATTTCTCAGAGCCTTGAGAGGATCTGTTGCTTTTAAAGCCCACACCTCGGTGCATCTTTCTCATTATGTGGATTTAATATGTAATGATGAGTGTTAGGCAGACCCCAGCTCATTACATCTGGAAAGTGATAATAACTAATAATGGGCTGTGCTGAAAATGAATACAAAATCGAGAACAACTCAACATTACAGTGTCCTGCCTGCATTTTCTAGGATGAAAGGACTCAATTTCTCAAATACCCAACTCTAGGAAGGGTTAACTGGAGGTAATCTTGTGAGGAACTGCAAGGCTTTACTCTTTCTTATCTCAGGTCACTCGATTCCTCTTACAGAAATGCAGCCTTTTCTCCCCCATTGGCCTCTGTTCCCGAGAGTGGATTTGCAATCATCCTTTTGCACCCAGAAAAAAAATGCCATGTGAGAATATGTACTCTCTTCTTTGTGGGTGTACTTAGTCCTCTTTGTTACTTTGCAATATTGGTCCTCTATTTAAATGATTTCAGCAATCAGTAAAGAGTCAGGGTCTGGACTTAAGCAAATGTGCAAATAATTTTATTCCCAGGACTCCTTGTTTTTAATGGTGCAGATAGAAGCTGTCTCTATGGTACATTAAGGACAAAATTCAATGCTTTCAATTAACCTCTTAATTTGATCCACAAAATGGCTCTTTTTCATCTCTGCTAGGTAGTTTCATCATCTACTGATAGCCACATGATCACCATGTTTGTTCCTCTCTGTGAACAGACATAGACACATCCAAGAAAAGCATGTTGGTATAATATCCTTTATATGTGCAAAACCCTGTAAACTCACCACACATTATCTGCTTGTACTTCTGCCTGAACAAAGGTATCCAGTTGAGCAAGCGGAAGTCAAGGGTGCCTTTCAGCTGAGATCCTCTTTGCTATACTGAGAAGAGACAAACACAACACCATGATTTTCTCTAGTTAGATACCCACAGGAACATCTTCTTCTGACTCAAATAAAAGCACTATGCAACACTACTCCTAAGACTCATCCAGACATGTAATTGGTTTTGTCTGCCTCTATTTCCTCAAAACAAAAAAGGAAATGGAGGAACACTCAGTTTTACCTTATTGATATTTCTCAAGGTTGTTGCTAATATTGAAACTGCAGAACAAGCAAACTTATTTAAACCCAACGAGCTATACTTCTATTTAAAATGATGTTATTAGTCAATAGATACTCAGGGGTTGGTTTTGGTGGAAATAGTTTTCTTCCCAGCTTTTGTTTTTTAAGTAGTCTACACGGAGGCTGTATCTATGGTATATGCAGATAAAATTATGGTAAGTCATGACACCACTCCAGGGAACAGTGTGCTTTGAGTGTACACCGTGGAGGAGGGCACTGGACAGTGTAAGAAAATTGTCTCTAGACAGGAAAGGGCTTTAGAATCACCAGGAGATCTTTCTGAACAATCTAGAGGAGCCACACTGCAGTTTCTGATTCAACAGGACAACCCAAAACATGGATATCTAATAGGTTTCTAGGCAGTGCTGATGCTGTTCATCCAGGCTCAAAAGTAGGAAAGTTTAAACCTTGTAGGATCTCCCCTTTTAAAGAACTGGACTGAAGCATCACCGCTCTGTAAACATATGCAGAGGATTGTCTAAGGATATAACCAAAGAAGAGAAGCAGCTTACATTAAAGATTAAATAACAGAAGCAGGGAGCAGTGTGAGACCAGACTAGGTTTGGCGTGAGATTGTCTTAATATGACCATGTTTGGGAGAGGTACTTATGGCCCTGTCAGAACAGAGAAACAGGGTCTGGGGCCTGCCCTGTTGATTGCACATTTATGTTTGCCCCCCACTCATTTTTCATGTATGGACAATCACAGTGAAGCACTACACATCTCTTTTGGAATCCTGCCTAAGGTGTGAAATAAATATTTCAATAAAATGTTTTAATAGATCTATCCAGGTTCCAATTAGAGAAGCACACTTAATTTGTGAGTTCCATCCATAAAAACTTCCTCTGTGCAGTAATACATTAGAGAAAATCTGAAAATAACCCTCTGTGTTTCATAACTCAAAGCACAGTGAGACTCCCTTCGCTACACCTTCCCACATACTGCCCAAGGAA
This sequence comes from Peromyscus leucopus, assembly GCF_004664715.2. Classification (NCBI taxonomy): domain Eukaryota; kingdom Metazoa; phylum Chordata; class Mammalia; order Rodentia; family Cricetidae; genus Peromyscus; species Peromyscus leucopus. The sequence goes on from NC_051073.1 coordinate 49,653,625, forward strand.
TAGTCTATAAAAAATGACTTGATCTTGTCTATGACTGTGTCAGCCAGTGGAGTATGAAAGGTAGCCATTTTAACCTATGCGCATTACTGCATTACTTCATAACCAATATGGCCACCATGCCACCAGGGAGATTAACATAAACCAGTTCCATGTACACATACTGAATGACCACCAGCCGCTGCCATTTGTCTATAAGACATGCAGAACAGCCTTGGCCTTACCTTTTCCTCCCTCTACCCTTTCCCTGTTTCCATCGGCTCTCCCTCTGCTTCTAATTTTTTTTAAAGAATCTCAATTCTCCCATCTCCTCTGTCACATAAAGAAAGGATTTAAATGAGACAATCTGTTTTCTGAATGGTGGAGGAAGAGACTCATAGTATTTAATTAGAGCTCATTTGAAAGAGTTATCTTAGTCTTCTGGACCAAATCCCCCAAGGGGAATAATGATGCAATTGTTTGATGTCTTTCACTCAGGTGCTTGTCTCACCTTTGTAGTTTAGTTATGTCTGGGGTGGGTGTGGGGGAGGGGGTCAGACGGGGGGGGGGGGGGGCTCGTCTTGATTCCCATGGAGGCAGCATTGTCTCGACAGTTTGATCCTGCTTTTGGAAATCAGGTTTTTCTGGCTCTGAGCTACTGGCACTTCTGTCTGTCTCTGCCTTTAAGGACAGTCTTGCTTGGAGAGCTATTTCCTTTGATGTGGATGTCAGGCTAACACAGCCATCCCAGTAACTAGTACATTTTCCTCCCTTTATGAAGGGTACCCATGGAAGAAAGTCAACTGGTTTTTCTGTGATCATGGAAAATGAGAATCTCCAAACCCTTTTTTTATGGAATAATCTACTAAAATATTTTAATTGAAAAGGAGTGATTGTGGACCTAAAAGAGTAATATGAAGTAGACCTAAAATTCTATACATAATATGCAAAAGACATACAAGTAAATGAGGGAAGGTATCTTTTCTTTATATGACAAGTCAAAGCCAGAATAGTAATTGACAGGATTGTAAAAGAATCCTGTCTGCCCTTTTATCTTAGATTTTCTTCTCAAGGGACATTTTTAGCTCCTCAATTCTGAAATGATGACAATAATAAGAATAAAAATAACAATGCACAGGGATGGCTGCTGAGGCAGAACCCAGAATTTTCTAAAGAGAGACAATATATTGTTAAAACCTGCCAATCAAGCCCTCCCCTTCTTCTGGTGGAAACATTAATTGGCTGTGGGAAGAACATATTTTAATTAAATAAGTATGAGATAAATAGGCATCTATTATTCTGGGATAAAAGTACAGTGGGCTTCCTTTCTATTCTCACCCCCATCCCCAATGAAGAAGTTGATCTGTTTTGTTTGCCATGGGATACAGAGCTCCAGGATGCAGTGATGGGTATGGGCAAGTCTCTCAGGTGATTTCTAAGAAAAAAAAAAAAAAAACTTTGCACTTTCAGGACGCTTTAACCCTTGTTCCCTCTGAAATTGCAGGTTATTCGAACACATCCAGAGGACTGTAGATGATGTGCCTGAGGTTGGCTAGAAGTTTAATATCCCATGAATTACTCAGAAAGGAAAGTTACCACAAAGACCAAATTCTATAACAGATATAGAGGCTGCAGGCTAGACATGGATTATCTTCCATGATAATTACTTAAGAAAACTTGCCTAAACCAGCCACCCTACCACTGTGGGTTTTTCACAGAGCCGAATAAGATATGTGGGAGTGCATGAACTTGAGGGCTGAGTGATATTAGTGATCCTTCTGTCTGCTGGCATTGGATAACCATAGCCTTGGATGAGAAAGCTTCATTGCCCTGAATTTCATCCAGGCAGAGTAGGAAAATACCATCCCATCATCTTAATAGCCAGAACAATTTGGTGAGGTCAAAGGCTGTAGCCATGCAGCCAATTGATTTCCTTTGGACAAAATTTGACTATGATTCCTACTAACCACAAGATCTATATATCCTATGGGTTACTAAGTTGTGCCAGGATAGAGAAATTCTTGAAAGGCCAAGATAGCTGCTCCAAAACATGCCAAATTAAATACAGAGGACATGTGGACTTGTATTTTTTTTCTCTAGGATTGATAAATGCTGGTAAATTTGTGCAACAATCACATAACAGTTGAAATTTATTTACTCAAACATACTTTATGTAAGACACTATGACAAGCAATTTACATATTGTCTTACCTCATCTTTACCACATCTTATTGTACAAAAGAAGGGGGAGTGCTTTGAAAACGATTACAGAGATATTACATGAAAAGCATGGCCTCAAACCCTGGCCATTGTAACAACAATTTTCAAGAAAGTTAGTATTAACAATATCAGATTTCAAATGCTGTTATGAAAGCCCCTTGGAATAGGAAATAATAATTAGCTAAGGCCCTGTTCACTTAAGAGGTTAGATAAATAATATTTTAAAAACCCCACCTGAGGGATAGTATTGATTTGTTAGAGGTAGAAAATGGAGTTACATATAAAAATTACATTTTCAGAGGATTATTTCTAGCAAATTCTGAGGGTAATCAATGATGTTGTCAATATATTTAATTTTTTTACCTCTCTACACATTTTATACTGTGTACCTTACCTTAATTGCTCTCAATAGCTGGCCTTACAGGCCTTGAAATTTAATAGAATTGAAGTTTATCTTGCTGACTTGAAAAGGTTTATTTCTGAAAAAACTGAACATTTTTGAAACACTAGCAATGATACAAGTTTAAAAAATGTGTTTGTCCTTATTTCCCACTTCTGTTATTGGTGTCGAGTGCTCCCTTAAATCCAATTAAAACCCTGGGGCTCCTCTCTCTTTCCTTCTTTCTTCTTTGCTGTCAATGAACCACTAGGGCCTGCCACTCTTCACTACTTATTTCATTATCCTGTGTCCAAAAGGAGGATTTGCTTTTAGACTATCTACAAATATAAATTCTACCAATAGCCATCTCTACACAATATTCAAAACCTATAATTTAGCCTTCCTATCCCCTTTCCTCTGGGAGCCTTTCCACACTCAAAAAAAATGGCTTCTCTAAATACTACCCTAAATATGCCAGTTGTGATGGTGTTCTTTGGTAATTCAAAAATACAGATGCTTAACTTATGATTCGTGTGAGGCTGCAATAAACCTACAGACATAAGGGAAAACATATTGAATATATTTAACCTACCAAGCATAGAAGTTTAGCCTATCTTAAATATGCTCACAACACTTACAGTCACCTAAAATAGAGCAAAGTCATCTAATATCCTACCAACTTTATAATAAAACATTGAACACCACACACACACACACACACACACACACACACACACACATATGTGAAAATTTTACAGATGTGAAGAAATGTAAATATTTCTGTGTTTAAAAAAATAATACTTCAAACCAGTACACTATAGGGCATAGGCTGTTTACCCATCTGGCTGTGTGGCTCACTGGGAGCAACCACTTGAGGATCTTGTCCAGCATCACCAGATAACAAAACCCTACATAGTAATTGTGGACTGGTCCCTGATGATGCTTAACTCTATTTTCCAGCTTATGATGGTGTAGCAACATGAGCATTCAGAAGACATTAGACTTGGATTTCTTGTGTTCTTGGCATGGCTATGTGCAGTAGGCACTTCCACGAGGTTGGGCAGTGGCAGTAAGCTCCCAGGCAACCACATGTGGACAACTGTGGCTCATCACTCTCACATGTCACCAGTGTCTTTCTCAAATACAGATATTCAATACGTTACCTGAGACTTTGAATGATATTTTTTTATAAAATAGAGTTTGTGTTACTAGATTTTGCCCAGCTATCAGCTAACATTCCCAAGCATGCTTAAGGGAGTCTAGGCTATGCTGTTCATCAAGTTAAATAAGTAGAACACTTTCAATTTGCAGAATGTTCCATCCATGATGCATCGATTGGTGTGTAATTCACTGTTATTTGGGAATATCTTCCGTGCTCTCAGAGAGTCAAACATGGGACCACTAAAATTGATAAATACAAAATAATGTAGTTGGACTGTAACTACGTCATAAGTGAAAGAACACATATACTCTAAATCTCTAGCACAGTGCTCAGAATTCAGAACCGAGCCCTCCTAAACTCATCCCCTTGCTCTGATGTCAGTGGTTTACTGTCAGTCACCTTAGAACACCCTCCGTTTTTCCCCGTCGCTAAACTTTCACTCCATTCCTCTAACCAAAGTGTCTCTTCTCTCTTACTATCTATCTCTATTAACATTTCAAACATCTTCCAAAGTTCAGGTTAGACTTCATCTTCTACAGTAAACTATCAAGGTCATTTCAAATTAAAAAAAAAATGTAGGTCATCATAAATGTGCTGTACTTATATCACTTGTTTAGTACAAAATTATTTAGTTAAATTTATGTTAGGTGTATGTGAAAAAAAAAGTTAGGTATATGTGAATATACACACACATAAGTATATAGTAAAAAAGATTATAGCGATATTTTTGTAGAAACTATATACATTGGGAATCCCTTATGATACTCCTTGTTAAATATATATTTGTATTCACCACATTATGAGTATTTTATATTTTATGTAAATATATATAACTATTCATTTTTATGACTCATAAGGTTACAATTACTCTATTTGGGGGAAATTTACCAAATGTGATCAAATGAAGTGGTGGCAGATGATTGCTAGTGGTCAGATTGAAATTGCTCTCTACTTTGGTTGTTACTTAACAAAAAAGAAAAAAAGAAAAAACAAAAATACAATTAAAAAAAAAGAAAGAAAACTTCTTTTTCCCAGAATCCGAAGGTGAATTTCTTTTCCAGTGTCTAAATCATCTCTGTTCTTCTCCATCAGCAGTCTGTAATTAGCATAATCATTCAGGGTCTCTAGATGTATCAAGTGTCACCACGTGACTGTGACTCTGATAGATTTTACAGCTTATACCAAAAGAAAAAAAAAAAAAAAGACTCTTTGATGCCCAGTGACATCCCATAAGATGACAGATCACTTCCTTGTGGTTGCTGGCATCTCCTACATCTGGCCCATTAGCAAGTGGCAGTGCCGAGGGACGCTGAGAGTTGAAGCAAAAAATGAGAACAAATACCGGTCATTTCAATACCGACAGGTCCAAGGTAGCTTGGATTTTTAAATTGGCTGTTTTTCAGGCAGATATAAGATCTTGCTGGTAAGATCAAAACAATAGGCCCCGTAGCTTTCCTGGATGGCAGGTTTTGATGCTAGGGGGAAAGTTTGACTGTGGTTCATAGATGGTGGCCACTTCCCTTTTCTTAAATGGTTAACATCTTTCGCTTCTCTCAGAGGGGGATAATTGATATAAATTCTTCCATGTCACCTTAAAGAGGACTATCAGGAGTCCTACCACTGGGGTTCAAACTTGGGGAGATACTGTGGATGCAAAGTCTGGCTGCTAACCCAGGTGCCATGCCTTCTAGAGCTTCTAGAAAAATAATTCCCATGAAAAGAAAGAATCAGGCTCAATGCCTCATCTAAGGAAACCAGCTTGGTGTAGGCCATTTAGGCTCTCCAGAGACTCTTATCTGGACCACATGGAGGTAGAAGGTCCTCAATAAAAAACAGAAGGCATTGGAAGTAACTCTCTTGAAAGAATTTCCAGTAAAACCCAAAACGTGAAAGTAAAGAGCTCTCCTGCCACCATTCACTGTAGAATAACCCCATTTCGGTGACAACAGCAGTCCCCAGCCAGAGAGACAGCAGGGCAGAGAAACCAGCAGGGCTGTGTGAACCACCCTGATGACTACATGGCAGTCTTCCTTTCATGTCTCAGCAGAAGTACAGGTACTTGGAGGGCTAGAATGGCAGCATGGCCAGTGATATGACACCAGCTTTTAAATTGACCTCATTTTCACTCGTGGTGGACGGTATGGAGAAAAGTAATAAAATTAATGTCCATCAAACATGCCCGAATCTTCTATTTAGTAGTTAATTTTATAAGGCAAGTAGCAATATTTTTTTTCATGTGCAGATTGAGAAACCTGAGTTTTCCTGAGATGAAGTCATTGGTCTAAGGTGAAGAGATGATCAGTTGTAGCCTTGGGATTTGGCCTCAAGCTTTATGATCCCCGAGACTCACGGGAAACCAACCACGAGTTCTGCAGACTGCTTGCGCACTCTGTGGAAGTGAGGAGAGGTTATTATAAACAAGGAGAGATTCTCTGTTCCAACAAGGGCCAGAACTGGCGTGCCTATTTCACATTAGCTGAGCACTCATAACAGCTAGACAGACTGGGACTCTACTCTGCAAAACTGGCCGGAGAGTCTGCATAGCCTGTAAGGGGATGTCCTAGGGCAGCCAGCCATCCATCCAGACAAACAGGTTAAGGCAGCTGTGAATAAACTCTCTGAGACTTGGTGGCAGGTGTTCTCAGAGGTTAGATGACATATTTGGGAAGATCACATCTCTTTGATGTAGACAGAGGCGGAGTGAGGCAGAGTCCTCTCTGTATGTTGGGAACTGGGAAGGCTCAATTAGTTGATACCTCCCTGGGTTAGAATTTGGAAGACTTGAATCTTCCTGATTTTTTTTTTTTTTCTGGAAACTCACTTCCTTGCTCTGGGCATCAGTTTCTCTTATTATAAAATGAAAGAGTTGGAGCAACTGCCTTGTCAACTTCTCTTTTAAATCAGGAAAGACACTGAGAAAATTGAAAACACGGCTTTTATGTGGTTACTATATTTGATGGAGAGATGGAGAGAAGGTGAATGATCCCAGGATCAGAGAGTTAGAGGTAAAGGGCCTTCTCCGGGTTTTCAAAGAAATAGATTAAACCATTCCTCGTGGTATTAAAACGTCCAACTGGATATTTTGTAGGCCAGCATAAGAAATAGGCTCCTCCACTCGGGATTCAGTGTGTGAAAGGAACGAAGTGACAAGTCCCAGGAGGCCCGGCAAGGGACACTGTCACCTGACACTCGGGAGCACACTCCTTGACCTTGTATACACTGAAATTTCACGATTTGCCTCCCTTAGAGGCAAGTGAAACTTTGTCCTTTACAGGGTTTGAAAAGAAGCAGGACAAAGAGAGCCTTGTTCCTCTAAGGTCCTGCATTGTGAAGAAGAACACGCAGTGCCGAGGACCTGGTGGGAATCCCCAGGGGGGAGAGAACAGGCTGACCTCTATCTTCTTTATTCTTGTGAATCGCTGTATCTCAAACTTTTTGCTACAAGCAGCAGGTCCCTGAGGAATGGGGGAATTGAAATGCAACAGGTGGTTTGGCTGCCTCTGTCCAGCAGATGTGGAGGACAAGTGCTCTGTCGCCAAGATCACCCAGCTTGCCTGCAAGTGAGCTCACTCTCTGTCTCTCTCTCTCCCTCTGTCTCTCTCTCTCTGTCTCTGTCTCTCTCTTTCTGTCTCTGTCTCTCTCTGTCTCTCTGTCTCTCCTCTGTCTCTCTCTGTCTCTCTGTCTCTCTGTCTCTCTGTCTCTCTGTCTCTCTCTCTCTCTCTCTCTCTCTCTCTCTCTCTCTCTCACACACACACACACACACACACACACACACTTCCTGCCCTGGATTTTGGCAGGCATGATGAGGAAGGAGACTTTCTACCCGGTGCCTTGCACAAAGTTCCCCATAAAGTAAAACACAAGAAAAGATCAATTGTGCTTTTGTGTCACGAGAGCCCTAACCTAATGTTGTACCCAATTAAGCTTTACCTGTAGGTGGGCATGCCCAGAAAGCTAAACAAGAAACCAAGGCATCCAGCAATGCGGTAATGGCACAAGAACACGTTCATTCAGGAATAACTCAATTACCTGATCTTAATACAAACAAAACCCCACACACCACCTGACAGAGAAAGAAAGTGGATATTATAACACTGTTACAGGGTTAGCATCACATAGATTTTTATAGCATCAGATCTTACAAAATGTCTAAAGATGACTTTAAATAAAGAAAACTGAAAGGAAAGAAATCATTTGATCCCCACTTAATTAAACATCATCGTATTTGTATTGATTTTTTAGTAAGAATTAGAAAAACAGCATTCCCTCCCTTAAAGTGCTTTCAGCTTACTGAACAAAATGGGCACATAAACAACCAAGTAAAAGAGAGTGGAACGTGATGGGGCAAAGGAGAGGGTCACACAAAGGAAGGGAGAATTGAATTGTCAACGATGGCACCCACAGTCAGAGGACGCCGCAAGTGGGCAGCAGAAAAGGATGGAGCAGGGCGTTTTCTGAACTACCTTGCTCTTTTAAAGCAAAAGATGAAATCTTACTCATGCATGTGTGGGAAGACGATGTGCCCTCGAGTACAGGTGACAACTCAGGCCAGAGGCATGGGATCCCCCTAAGGCAGAAGTTACAGCCAGCTGTGTGCTGCCCGATACGTATGGCGGGAACCAACCTCAGGTCCTCTGCCAAAGGAGTGTGAGTTCTTAGCTACTGAGCCACCTCTTTCGCCCCCCTTTACCACCCTTGTTTATCCCACTTGATAGACAAGGACATTAGAGCACCAAGGGGTTAAATCACTTGCCCAAGAAATCCAAGCTGGACGAGACAGATTCTCATCTGTCAGCGATTCATCATTTAAGAAAATCCTGCCGTGTTATATTAATTTACTTATTCAATACTTACCAAGAACTAAACTGTTTTTTTTTTTAGTGATCACTTTAGAAATGAATGAAATGTCTTAAAGTATAACATTTGACTTGAAAGAAATCGAGGAGAAAGATGAGATTGGGAAAATGGGGTTTACAGAGGCACACCCACAGATTATTCTAAAGCCATCGTTCTTACATAGTCTTCAAGGACCTTGAATTTCTATCATTGGCCCATGCTGAGCTTTTCCCAAAGCTTTAGAAATGCAGTTGGCAGAATAAGGTCATTTGACATACAAAATTTGCACAAAAAATTCCACAAAAAACAAATCTTTTTTTTTTTTTTAACAATTAATCTTCTCCTTCCTCATATCTACCCTCATCCTAAACTTTGCAAAATATTTTGCCTTATGACTCAATTTGTTCTCATGCTGTGATTGCAATAAATGTGGTGGTATTCCTAACATGTAGACATAGTTACAGCATGATGTTCATTCTACAGTATCTATACAGCATGGCAAAACCTTCCTTTAAGTAATCAAATTATTTAAGGATTTTCTTCTTTCTCAATGTCATAATTTTTATTCTGACTAAATAGGGTTATATTTTTCCATAGGATTGCTTCACTGCATCCAAAATACAGATATCCTTTTATCTTTATACAGTATCAGATAAAAACTGTTAACGATATTTCCGTATAAAGTTGAGACAAATCCCAAATTTACTAGGTTGTAATTGACCCAGTAAATAAAAGACAGAAATCCAAAGTAACTTAAGATTGTCTATTCTGAAAATGTATCAACTTCTGTTCTGAAAGTACACTGACCTGTAAAACTGTGTATCTCCTAGTAAATAGAAGCCCTGTGTAAGGTGTTATCTGGCTTGAACTGGTTCACTTTGTTCTCAGCAGACTGATGGTTCAGGTCTCCTCAATTGTGTCTTTATTGTATAAGAGAGTCAGAGTTCCCCAGATTTGCATTGCAGCCTAGGGGACCTCCAACCAAACTTAAAACAAATAAAGTGGAATGTTTTAATCCTATGAAATTATCTCTCACTGAAGACAAACCATAACAAAAATATAATTTATTGAAGATTTTTTTTCACAACTACATTCCTCAGAAATGAAAAATAGCAAGTGACTTTGAAAATGTTTTTATACAGCTTTGCATCTCAAGAATCCAAGAATTCAACAATGCCAAGGGCATTTAGCAAGATAAGCAATGCTGTCAAAACCCCGGCTTTGTGAGAGACTAGGACCAGATCAAAAGTTCATTGAGCATTCTGCCAAAGCAACCCTTTCCCTATCCTACCCTGCTGCTACTCTATCTTCAAGTAAGGCAAAACACAGAGTAAGATATCCCTTTAAAAGATGAAGTATTGCTGGGCAGTGGTGATGCACACCTTCAATCCCAGAACTCAGGAGGCAGAGGCAGACAGATCTCTGTGAGTTCAAGGCCAGCCTGGTCTACAGAGCAAGATCCAGGACAACCATGGCTACACACAGAAACCCTGTCTCGAAAATTGAAAAAAAAAAAAAAGAAAGAAAGAAAGAAATCTGAGTATCATTTCTTTGATGCTGTTATATGTTATGCTGGTTTAATTAAATTTATTCATTGGCAATTTCATACATGTATACACACACACACACACACACACACACACACACACACACACATACATATATAAAATGCATTCTGATCTCTCTCCCAATCCTGTCAATTCCCTCCTCACCTTCTATTCAAAAACCCTTGCCCACGTTTATATTTTCTCTTTTTGTTTCGTTGACCCATTGATTTTAACTAGAACTATCTGAGTAACCAGGAGTTTTGGACTTGCCTACCAGAGCTTTGTGGGCTCACCAGTGGGCACATGAGAATATTGGCTCTCTCCATCCTAGAATCTACCAGCAGCTACTAGTTCATCAGGGACAGGAAGGGCCTGTGAGCCCATCCCCCAGCCTAGACTGGCAGTCCACAAGATCAGTCTCCTATAGGCTCAATGCAGATAACCATAGCTGCTTTGAACTCCTGACTGCCTGACGCCCTTCAGATAGCATTTCACAGCCCTTCTCCCTATAATCTGATTCTTACATTCTTTGTACCCCTCTTCCTCATTGTACCCAGAGCCTTAGAGATGAATGTGTAAATGTCTCACTTAAGTATGAGCAGTCAACTGTGGTTAATCTTAGCACCTTGAGCAAACAGGAGTTTCTTCCTTCACTGCCATTCACCGGAAAGAGAGCCACCTCTGATCAAAGCAGGGGAGCATAATTTGTCCTGAGTCAGCTCCTGTCCCCAGGCTGCTTGCACAGCATCCACTATGTCTTTAGAGTCATTTCTAAGGCAAGTCCTCTGCGTTGCTAAGGTCCACTCAAGTGTTTCTCACATATGCTCCTATAGCTCCTGTGCACAACCCAAAAGCCACACTCACAGATTCGTTCCCCCTGAGTTACTACTTGCCCTTCAGAACATGGAGCATGGTTTACTCAACTTTGTGTTTCTTACATAAGTATTTTCACTCCTGCCCTATATTTTCACGTACAAAGATAATCTAATTTTGGCTTCTTTGCAAAATCTGGCACATAGATTTTGATTTTTACCATTATGATTTCTATCTTGCCAAAAGGTATTTTTTAAAATATGTGTGTGTGTGTGTGTGTGTGTGTACACTTATATACCTATATGTCTTTATACCATATATACCCAAATGTTACTCAAAGACAAAAGGCAAAGGCTTATGACCACACAATGAATTCATAATCTGAAACTCAGTGATTGTGTTCTACTGTGACCGGGGTGTATAATTCTTTCTTCAGGCAAGGGGCTGTCAATAGGCAGCTTCCAGAAATAATGAATGTTTGCAGTCATAATTTCATGGGTTGACTGAAACTTAATAGCCTTTATTTCCAATTTAGTTTGTGATATGTTCCAGTAGAAGTAGTCTCAAATGAAATATAGTCTATCATAATACTATTTAACCCTCTGTTATTTTGTTAATCAGTCGATACTGTTTGTTTGGGTTTATGTGTCTAGCTGTGGCAGACTGTCTGAGGCACATTCATTCTTCTCTGCTGCTTTGGCTTAGGCTCTCATAGTCTGGTCACCAGTGTACAGGAGAAAGTTGTCCAGCAACCATCTTGGAGATATTTGCCTCATCTGACACAGCCAGCTCTTACTCCATTCACGACTGAAATATCCCTGCCAGAAAAGAGTTGAAAAGGAGACAAAAATAAACACTCTGGGTCTGAGTAGCCTACTTGTTATCCACAATGAAGTTGGGGCAAATGTTAAGATTCATAAATTAAATTTTGGCTCTCTATAACTGTGGAAAAGTCAGACTACTGAGAGTAGGGGATTGATGGGCTAGTGTTTATAGATCCACATGGGCAAAAACAACTGAGCAACTTAGTACCAGGCAGAGTACCATCAACATTCTGGGAGAGGAAGGAATGAGTCACACTGGCATGCTGTGCTGCTGAGGTGTGATTCAGAGAACAAGATGCACTCTTGATTTTCTTGATGCATCCTCTTAGGTGCTGAGATTGCAAGCCCAGATTCCTACCAGGGTCACTTTCACTTGCTTTTTTCTTTTCCTTTTGCAAGACTATTCATAACTAGTGTTTATCAAAAACAAGGGTAAAAAAAAATCTCCTAAAATGACTTCAACGAAACTAATTTTAAAACGAGTAATTACCTTTCCAAGTAGGTCTGGTGCATATTCACATAATAAACTATTAATTATTGTCTGGGTTGGGTCAGAGCAAATTAAACCAATGAAAACAAAGTTTAGCATAGTTGAAAGACAGTTCATTGGCAGGCCATTGCCTTTGCCCCTCTTTGCAGTGGTCACAGCTACAGTGCTATGTAGTTTCCATTGTACTGGTGCAGAGAACAGAAGACCTTACATTCATTCTGCAAGAGTGAATCACCACACCTCACTGTTCACCTAGACTGCAAAACCACATAGAGCTATCATCCATAACTGGTTAGGATGGCTGATATCAAAAAGACAAGTGGTGGTAGGGGAGACAAAGAGGCAGAAGCACATCCACTATAGGTGGGAATGTAAATTGGTCAAACATTACAGAAGTGACTCCAAACCACAAAAATAAAACTACCATACAACCCAGCAACCCTGGTTCTGAGTACATTTCTCAGGCAATGAAATCATCGCCTCTAAGAGCTATATGTCCTTAGCAGCACGGTTCTAATATGTGAGATGTGCATGGATAAAGAAAATTCTTTTTTTTCGAGAGAGGGTTTCTCTGAGTAGCTTTGCGCCTTTCCTGGAACTCACTTGGTAGCCCAGGCTGGCCTCGAACTCACAGAGATCCACCTGCCTCTGCCTCCCGAGTGCTGGGATTAAAGGCGTGCGCCACCACACCCGGCTCAGAAAATTCATTTTTTACATATACACATGAAGCAGAATCTGAGAAAATCCTGCTATGTGAGACAACACGGATAAATCTAAAGAGAATTTAGGCTAAGTGAAATAATTCAGGCAAAAGGGTCAATATTTCATGCTCTCAGTGATATGTAGAATCAAAAAGGAGCCAATTTCACAGAAGTATATAATAAACAATGGTTGCCAAAGACAAGGAGATTGAAAATACAGAGTAATGTGTTTTTAAAAGAAATACAAACTTATAGTTATAAGATGAATAGCGTCCAGGGATTTTACATTTAACATGAAGCCTACAGTTGAGAACTCTGCTAATTAGATGAAGCTGGCTAAGAGTAAATAAAACACACTCTCTCTCTGATCCATACTAACAAATAACAACTAACTGTGGCAATGTGTATGCTAATTTGGTTGTGGCGATCATTTCCCCCAATACATGGAATTACTACACCATAAACCTTGAGTATCCAGCCCATCATAATACCCTTGTGCTCCATCCACATCTCTGAAGTCAAAAAGTTAAGATTCAAAATATTTAGGGGAGGAAACTGAGCCCACATTAAACATGCAGACATTTTTTTTTGTCATAGTTCTCTAAACAATAGGGTTTGTCAACTAGTTCCCTGTCATTCATATTGCATTGGTTGTGATATATAATAAAGTATGTAAAATGGGGAGGGGGTGAAGGTTACATGCAAATACTGTCACATTTCATATAAAGAACTTGAGCATTCATGGAGTTTCATATCCTTTGACGATTCTAAAACTAACACCCCATAGATACTAAAGAATGACTGTATTATTTTTATGGATTATACTTCAAGGGAACTGGAAATATAAAAGTATGTCATAAAGAATCTCATATTTTGGACAAAATTTCACCAGGAACTAATTGGTGTGCGTATGTTCATTTATGTAAGTGTGTGTGTGTGTGTGTGTGTGTGTGTGTGTGTGTGTGTGTGTGCGTGCACGCACCTTGTCTCGTGTGTGGGGATCAGAGGACAACCTTGAGTGTCAGCCTTCACTGTCTGCCTTGTTCAAGATGATGTCTCATGTATGTTCTCTGTGTGTAGGTCAAGCTAGCCTACCCATGAAGCTCTGGATATCCTCCTGTCTTATAGTAGGACCACTGGAGTACAGATTTATGCTACTGCACCTGGCTTTTAAAACTCAAGCTTACACAGCTTACACTTTATCTACTGAGCCATGTCCCCAGGCCAGGAACTCATTTTAAACCCACCGAATGAATGACAGTGGATGGATGACATTCTTTTAGTGTTCTTACTGATTGCTCTAGAATTGATAAAACGCTTACTAAACTTAGCCTTTAGGTAATCTGTGAAACTATCACCGTACTAAGCCACAGCACTTTGTAGCTTCTACTAGAAAGAGTGTGATGATCCACAACATGCATCATTTCTTCTAGAGCAGCCCCAGGAGAAAGTCTTTATATTTAAATATGATGTCCGGGATAGGGCTCATAAAAACAAATACTTGGTCTCTTTGAGTCAAGATAATTGACACCTTTATCGAGAAAAAATATAGGGACAGAAACACCAAAAAGTTGACCTCTTTACCAGAACAAATGATTCCCTGGATAGAAATCAAGATACTGCTGTGTTCTCCATAGCACTCATCATTTCCTGGCCTTCATTCAATGGTAATAATTACAGCATGTCTGTCCCTACTGTGACCTCTGAAAGAACATGTCTCCCAAGCCCTTCCCCTGCAAAGACCCTCCATCTCTTCTGCTCCAGTGCCATCCCACTTCCTTAGATGGGGATGGCTCTCATCCAGACCTTGGCTGTCCTGCTGGCTGCTCTTGTCTGGACCCAATAGGCCTCAGCTAGAGGTCCAGGTGGCTCATTCCTCATTCCCCAGCAAGGCTTCCACAGAATCCACCCCTTCCTGATCCCTCTACCATTAGCATAATCAAGCCTGGAGTGACCTTCCTACATCCAAAAAGCAATTCAGTAGTACATGCACATTTTAGTCACATAAAAGAAATTGAGCCAGCAAGTGAAGACAGTTTTTGGAAAGATGCATTACCTTAACACAATTCACAAAAACAAGGTCCAATTACAGAATGCTTCAAAAAATGGTTTTTACCTATAACACTTCCTGGATGCATATATATCCACATACATGTTCCTCTATATAACTATATCTTTATTTAGTCCATGAATCCACTATCAGATAGATAGATAGATAGATAGATAGATAGATAGATAGATAGATAGATAGATAGATGACAAGTAGTCAAACTGATTGAAGATTGAAAATTTTGGAACTTTTAAAACTGTATTTATTTATACAAATACAATAGAGAGACATAGGAGATAGACAGAATAGGTCGATATCTATCTAAAGATACATCTAGGAGAATAGAGACATAAAATTCCAAACTAATAACTATCTAGACATCCTGCTTGAAGAATGGGGCCATGTCCATCCATCTATAAAAGCATTTAAAGGGGTTTCTGACAATGTGCCACTTTGCTTATATTGCCACATTGTACATGACAAGCTACAAAGATTGTCAGCAAATTTAAAAGGTATGCTAAAAGCATTCTGATATGATATAAAGAGACTACTGTCAGATGCAAAATCCAATCTGTGAGCCTTTTCAGGTGGTCAGAACTGAAGGTGGATTTTTGGTATTCATTAACTTAAAATGTTGATGTGTGGCCTACAAAAATTCACTTTGTGGGCCTAAAAGAACTCCTTAATTATCTTCCAAAACAGGTTAAACAATTAAGGAACTCTATTGGCTTCCTGCGGCTGCTCTAACCAGTGACCACAATGGGAGTGGCTTGAAAATATATATATTTTAAAGTGTTAGAAACTAAATATGGCCAGGCAGTGGTGGCACATGCCTTTAATCCCAGCACTTGGGAGGCAGAGCCAGGCGGATCTCTGTGAGTTCAAGGCCAGCCTGGGCTACAGAGTGAGTTCTAGGAAAGGCGCAAAGCTACACAGAGAAACCCTGTCTCAAAAAATTAATAAATAAATTAAAATTTAAAATTTAAAATAAAAATTAAAAAAAAAAGAAACTAAATATGAACTTAGGATGCTACAGAACAATGATCACATTGAAACCTCTAAGAAAAGGTGCATTATTACCTCTTCCAGCTTCTGGTGGTTTTGGTGATCCTTAAGAGTCCTCATTAACAACAATCTCTGTCTCAGTCTGCACATAGCCTCTGCGTGTCTACAAGTCTGCTTTTCCTTTAACACCTCTAGTCACTGGAATTGGGGCCCAATTCAATCTAGTCAGACCTTGTCTTGACCTGATTGCATCATCGCAGACACAGTCTCCACATAAAGTCACGTGCACCTGTGAGGACGTTGTGTTCGTTCCTTTTCTTTTTTTCTTTCCTTCTTTCTTTTTTTTTGGGGGGGTAGGGCTGAGAGGGGTTCAAGACAGGGTTTCCTTTCCTCCCCAAATAGCATAACCAGCTGAAGACCAGCTGTTCAAACACATGAACCACATATAAACCACAACAAACATTCCAGGTATATTTGTGGTGAACACAATTAAACTGACAACAGGAAGCATTTAATTAGCACAGTCTGAGAATTAACTTTATGCCAGAACCTAAATACCAATGAAAAGATAGATCCTGGGATATAAGATATGTGATAAACAAGAAAACAAATGGAGCTGAAATGAGAACTCTAAAAAAATATTTTAAAATGTTACCTAAACTGAGTTATTTTGATAGTGTAAGTGGGTGCAATTAATACCTACATCAAGATGATAGATATAAAACAATACTATTCTTAAACTACCTTGGCCTTGTACCAGACTTTATGTTTTGGGCCCCCAACTGGCTCCCAAATCATGACATGGAGACTTACAATTAGTTTAAATGTTTAAACTTAGGCTTGTTTCTGGCTAGCTCTTTTAACTTAAACTAACCTGTTTCTCTTTCTCTACCTTTTGCCTCATGGCTTTTTATCTTTTCTTTCCTTCTATATCTCTTACTTTCACTGCTTCTCATGACTGTCTGTCCAGTGGCTACCTGGCTGGCTGTCCCCAGGCATCTCCCTCTCTTCCTTCCTTGTTCTCTTCTCCTTCTTCTCTTACCACGAGCCGCCTAGATTTCTCCTCCTATTTATTCTCTCTGCTTGCCAGCCCCACCCACCTTTTCTCTGCCTAGCTTCTGGCTGTTCAGCTCTTTATTAGACCAATCAGGTGCCTTAGGCAGGCAAGTTGGAACAAATGCAACACATCTTTACATAATTAAACACGCATCCTTACATCATTAATCAAATATGTGAAAATGTTTGCTTAAAATAAGTAAAATTCTGCAGCATAAACAAATGTAACACGTCTTTGCCCAATTAAAATAATATTTCACAACATAGCCTTTAAAAAGATAAGACAGCCCCTTGAATTTGAAATATTGTTTTGCATTCTAGTTGTATTTTGAAAGGGTGCTCCCATGCTCTGAATTGGAGGCAGCAGGGATTTATGTATTTAATGATGTAAAATGATTTCTTTAGTAAAATGCTTGATAATTGACAGAAATAAATTATTTGTAAGCACTGGGGTGTTTCAATTCACCTCAAACTCAGCAACTGGTTTTTGCTGTGAACTTTCTCACACACATTTCAAGAAGACTTAGCCACCTTTAAGTGTGAAACTCTTTCCTTGGATGTACACTGGTTAGGTGCTCTCAGATGAACTATCTCTACATTGCCTTCCCTCTGTTTTAGTTAACAGATTTGGTTGGAATGATCCTTTAAACTTTTCTGATTCTTTTTTTAATGTTTCTGAAGTTAAAGCTACCATTTAAATCCTTAAGGATTCAATCAGGTTGTACAGTAAGTATTTAGCTATCCATACTCACTGAAATTCAAACACATTAATAGGATGAGAAGTTTGGAGTTTGCTTTGATTTTTACAGAAAAAAATGTGGAAAAAACCTCAGCCAGCTGATAGTTTATTTTAAAAAGTAGGTCAGCTCACAGAATGAAAGGCTGTTTAATTAACTAGAAGCTTAAAAGCCAGGGTGGCTAAGCCACTGTTTGCCTTATTAGAGATTGGCCTTTTAGACATAGATCTGGATGGGTTCTAGACAGTAATAATCAATTGCATGATTACTAGAGCCCCTGGTTACAACATACAATAATACATAGTATGATAACTACATAAAAATAAATCACCACATGTCCACAGACCTTTATTCCAAGTATTCAGGATAGGCTTTCACATATAACCTAAAAAAATGCAATAATAAAGTAATGATTACCAACTGAAAATAAGAATGTTTAAAGTGGGCTGCCAATCAGTGTGGGCTGAAGCCATTAGGAGATTCCCAGGGTAAGCACTGTAAGTGCAGAAGAGAAGACAGCAAGAAGGAAAGAAGGGTGTGCACAAAGATACAATGAGCAGAAGGAGGGATGAGCATATGTTGAGTAACTAACAAATGACAGACAGAACACAGAACACCTCCCGTTCATTGTATAAAAGCTGGGAGGTAAGTATGCAGCGTCCATTTTTCAAGTAACACGGCTAAAAGGCAAGAGATATAATATCTGTGCAAGAACTACCTGAAGCCAGAACCTGCTTCATTGCCAGGGTAAAGCATGGCACTAATTCCACGTTGTTGTGGGAAGACCACCCCAGCACCCTAGTGGGGCAGCCTGGGGACGTAGGAGTGGCACCCCACACAGCAAGCAGAGCCCGCTCCCGGGAATGCTCTTCGCCAAATACACACCCACAGAGGTGATGCTTCCTAATTTAGAAATTGGCACCTCGCCTTCAGTTTTCTCTTCTACAACTATTTAAAGGCATTACTCTAAGACTTCACATATTACAAGGCAACGTGTGAAAAAAGTGTCTTTACACAGCTGCCTGGGGGAGTAATTTTTAGCAGTTTGAATTTATATTAATATCAGCTATAGTCTAAGTGTAAATGTGGTGAGTCAGGGCCCTGCCACTCGGCATATTTGAGGGCCATTATTCTTTACTTGTTTGCCATCAGTCATGAAATTTATTTTTCTCTCTAACATAAAAGAACTGCATGGGAACAAATAGTAAAAAGAGCAACTTAGCTTTTCCTAGAAGTTGCTTAGCCTGCCTATCCACTTAGGGGTCAATGTTTCGAAGGTTTTACATCTATACACACATGACTGGCAAAGGACACCAGAGTTCCCAGGGTAAAGAAATTCCTTGAACTAACGCAGTTCTCGGTGTTCACTTTCTCACTGTTGGAAAGGGACCTGTTATTACTTTCTTAGTTCAGAGGTTAATATGGGCTACTGATGCCATCTTCACCTTGGCACATGGAACCCCTCTTCTACAGCTTCATTAGTTTTGATCAACCCATGTGAAATCCTAGGAGGGAAAAAAAATGCTATTATATTATACAAGGGAGATGTCAGTGATTATGTTATCAGCATTATTTCAGTTCTCTTAAACTGAAATGTAGATGCTGCTCAGTGTTTTGCATTCCTTAACATGAGGATTGTAGCCAGGTAAGTATCATGCTCATTAACTTAGGTTTTAAGGGGAAATAAGAGCACATTTACACTGGGTAAAGAGGGCTTCTTTCCCTGGTTAAAGTGGGCAGGTGTGTAACACATTAACTCATAAACAGGTTAAGTGAAAAACAGCTTTCCTTTCTGTGGATTTTACTGGAGAAAACTGTCTGAGTAAGAAAGGGGAGGGAATGGGAAAAGAGAAATGCTTTTCAAGGTTGCTGACAGAGTGCACTAAGAGCTTCTTCAATCTGAGCACTCATTTGAAGATTATATTTAAACGATGGACAGATGATTTTATACCAGGCATCTGCAGAGCAACCTGAAAATGGCCAATACAGAATTGATCATCTTCCTGAGGAGGCAAATAAGTAGGTCAACAATGAAGACAATCTGGTAAGTGGTAAGGACAGTACTGTCTGACTTGGGGTGTCAAAGAAAAATCTTCCCTGTGAGCAGCTCTCAAGCTGAGATGTAGTATGTGACGAGTTGTCTAGTGGAGCATTGATGGAGTCAGAGTTGGAAAGGGGCCTATTTGCGATTCTCCAGGCAACGGTAATCATACATTCAAGAGACTATGGTATACCTTATTGTTTTCAAAGCCACAAAAAAAACAGTATACACGGAGAATTCCACTGTAAGGATTCCCTAATGCACATGCTCTAAGTGTACAAAACCATGAGTATTCCCATTAAACACATTAAACCCCTTTGAGCAGATAATGCTGAACTGTAATGTAATCAAAGACTAACCACACAGGAGTGTTCCAAGAGGAGCCAACGGGTTGGGAGAAAAAGGAGCTTATCTCATTGCTTTCTCTCTTCAGTGCCCCTCTGTATTGTAAAAGTTACATGAAAATGCAGGATGCCAAGTGACTCCGGCTCCTCAGAGGAGGTTTAAAATTTGTGTGCCACGAATCCGCTCTTTGGCTCTCTGGTGAGGAGAAGAGGCAAGCCACATACGTGTAAGGAAGCACAAGAAAGTGTCAGCCTTTGGCTGAGATTAGGCAGGTTTAACAAAGAAGCTACATGGCAAAGCATCAGATAACCTGGGCACCGGCAGAATCCCATGCAGAATGTAGCAAGCTCTTTGATCTAAATGGGATTACAGTAAGTGGAATGAACATTTGTAGCAGGAGATGCCTGGAGAAACGTGTGTCCTAAGACTTTTCTTACTTGTATTACTTAACGTTAAAATATAACCATTTTCTCCTTTCCCTTTCCTCTATCTAACCCCTCCTATGTACCCACCCTGGCTCTCTCTGAGATCTCTTTTTTAATGGATTCATTTTATTCCTTGACAATGGCACGCATGTATTTACTGCATTCTGATTACACTCTCCCTCAGCCCTGTATTGTCTCCCTCTCGTCATCACACACACAGACCCCCACAACACTACCCATGTCTATCAGTCCCTTACCAGATTCATGACTTTTGGTGGCCCAGCTTCATTCCACACCTATGGGCCTCCTTAGCAGATGTCCCATGGTCTTGCATCCCCAATAGTCTGGAGTCTCCAATACAACTTAGGTTTCATCATCAAAGCTTCGCACAATTATCTTTCAAGGCCAACTCGCAGGGACTTTGACTCTGCCACATATTTTCTGTTCTTACCTGCTCTCCAGGACCCCTTCAGTTTTGCATCTTTCAGGGTTTAAAACTACTTGTCACCCACCAGTCCCACAGCCACTCAGACCCGGCGAAGTAAACACAGAGACTTATATTGCTTACAAACTGTATGGCCGTGGCAGGCTTCTTGCTAACTGTTCTTATATCTTAAATTAACCCATTTCTACAAATCTATACCTTGCCACGTGGCTCGTGGCTTACCGGCATCTTTACATGTTGCTTGTCCGGGCGGTAGCTGGCAGTGACTCCTTCTGCCTTCCTGTTCTTTCTTTTCTCCTCTCTGTTAGTCCCGCCTACACTTCCTGCCTAGCCATGGGCCAGTCAGTGTTTTATTTACTAACCAATCAGAGCAACACATTTGCCATACAGAACATCCCACAGCAACTAGTAGTGTGTAGATGCCATGCCCAAGTTCTGCCATCATCTAGAGATACACCCTTGCCCCTTGGAGCACAGCTATCTCAACTTCTCTGTGCTGATCCAGAGGAAACCCTTTCATATTGTCCCAGTTCAGAACTCTAGGTTTCTCTTTAATGGCACTGACCCTTTGGCAGTCACAGCTGCTTTCTTGTCTGCATAGCCAATGGAAAGTTTAAAGCTTCCCCACAAACTTCTCCTGAATCAAATTAGTCCATCATCATTTTTGTTTGTTTCTTTGTTTTCCTTTCAACTTCGCTCAAGTTCATGGGACACATGCAGAATAAAGTCAGATTCCTGGGCACAATATCACATAAATGGTCTTGGAAAAAAATCCATGGTTAACAGTTCTTGTTCCCCTTGAAACCTCACAAGCAGGACCTCAACTGTCCACATATTACTCAGCAGTGCTGTCTTTCAAGTTCTCACGAGAATGGTTCATTAATCTCTGCTTCCGGCATTCAATTGCTTTTTTAAGTTCAAGACTCCAAACTGTTCCACATACATTCTACAAAATAGCTCCAAGGATCTAAAAGCCACGTGGTCAAGTTTATCCCCCCACTTTGGCGTCGATATCCATCTTAGTCTCTTTCCTGTTGCTAATGATGAAGTGTTCTCACAAAACTAACATGGTTGAGAAAGGGTTTATTTGGTTCACAATTAAGGTTAAAGTCAACCAGAACAGGTATGTCAGAGCAGCAGGAACTTGAAAGAACTAGTCACAGTACATCAGTCAAAACCAGAGAGCAGCTGGGCGGTGGTGGCGCACGCCTTTAATCCCAGCACTCGGGAGGCAGAGGCAGGCGGATCGCTGTGAGTTCGAGGCCAGCCTGGGCTACCAAGTGAGCTCCAGGAAAGGCGCAAAACTACGCAGAGAAACCCTGTCTCGAAAAACCAAAAAAAAAAAAAAAAAAAAAAAAAAAAAAAAAAAAAAAAAAAAAAAAAAAAAAAAAGATATCCCTTCACCAATATTCTCAGAGACTAAACTTAATCTAGACAATCCTTCACAAGTATGCTCAGAGGCTTGCCTTTTGGGTACCAAGCTGGCAATTAATATGAGCCATCACAAGTAAAAAACTACCATGGTTTCCATCACCAAAGAAAAAACACAAGACCAAAGGAACCACAAAATTATTCAATGGTTAAGGTTTAACTATAACACACAAAGGGAACATTTCTCCAAGAGAATTATTAAACTCTTGAGTTAGCCAAGAGTTTGGATACTTCATGCCAATGAACTTATAATCCTTTGCTGAGTGGACTTAATTGTCTATTAATGGTAGCGAAAGCCACAGCATTCAAGCATCGCTGGAAAGGTTTTTCCAGGAAGAAAGTAGCTAAAACTTTCTCTGGAGTTCTTTCTAGTAGACAGTATAAATGATTATGCTCATGTGTTTAAAGTGAAAAACCAGCAAATACAAAGACAGAAATTATTAAAGGGTAAATATGAGCCACATATAAGTGTGAGAAGAAAGAACATGAAAGAGACAGGACAAGCAAAGTATGAAAAGCAAGAAAATAATTGGCGAAGTATCAGGGCAGTCATCCATATAATTTGTATACGTATAAACAAAAGTGTATGTCGTCACAGGGACACATTTATAAGCATGCTGCCTGTGAGGGGAAAAAACAGAAGGGACCTTGGTCAATGAAGACTGCCACTTTTACCTGTGCTGTAAGTCCAAAACATAATGTGACCATGGCCACATTTTTAAAATTTCTTGTTATTATTCTCTGTAGTTCTATGTGTGATCTTTTTTTGTTTTATTTTATTTTCACTTTTGGAACTTCTCAAAATAAAGAGAGAGGTGTGGAAAGGATTTTAAGAACAACGTGAAAAGTCAAGGCTATGGACTCCCCAGCCAATAATGAATCAAGGGAGTCAGGCAGTACGAAAAGCAGCAGCACAGCGGAGGGAAGGGACTGAACGGCAGTTTCCAATCTGGGACAGAGAGAGAAGAATCTTTAGATTCCTTACCAGTGCTGTGCTTTCCCCAAAACTACCTGCACGAGCTACTCTGTGTGGCTCAGCTTTGTTTATTCACTAAGGGTGCGGATTACCTGATGTGCTTTCTGTTAGCCCATGTTTACAGACATGTGATCATGTTTGACAAGCACTGTGAGCCTACACAGGTATACACTGAGAAACCATGCCTGTAGGATCAGAGGGGTTTGCACTCCTTTGAGGGGGTGGTCGGTCCCAAGCTCTACTTGAAGCACTGTCGTGAAATGTTCACAAATTCTCTCACCAAGATTCTTTTCTATTATACGCCTGCTTTCCCCAAAGGTAGCTTTATTCTAAACCAGTGTCAATGTAATAGTGATATTTGTTGTACCAAATGTCATTAATATTCTAAATACTATTATGTTAACAAGCAAGAGGCTTTCTGTAGCCCATAAAGGAGAACAAAGTGGGTTTAAAGTTTACAAGCAATAACCTGGGGCTCTAAGTACTTGCAGACCTAGGTAAGAAAGTCTGGGAAATTTTAAAAGATAAATAAACAGAACCCAAACACAAAGGAAATAGATCGAGATGTGTGTTTTATTGTTCAGGGGGAAAAAGAGCAACTCAGAGGACTGGGCAACTTAATGAATTTTCTGAGATGTATAAATGAGTTTAGGAATAGTATCAATAGAAGATGGGTAGTATGTGCCTGTGATACCAGCACTCAGGACACTGAAGAAGAAGAATCTAGGGTTCAAAGCTAGTCTACTCTACAAGGTAAGACAAGTTTTCAAAATAAATAAATAAAACCTGAAGGGATGGTTCAGTGGAAAAGAGTGCTTGCCACACAAACATGAGGAATGAAGTTCACATCCTCCTCACCTACACAGAAGACAAGTTCATATGTCAGTGTGTGCCCGTGATCCCTGTATTCAGGAGGTAGATATGGGGACTAGAGCACATGAATTGTCAAGTTCAAGGATCAGCAAGAGAACATTCCTCAGTAAAATAAGTGGAAGCATTGTAGGAAAATACCCACTGTCAACCTCCAGTCTCAATAGGCAAATACATGCACTCACATACTTATATATACGCACACTTATACACATACTCGCACATACACACATGAAATAAATACACAGATAACATGAAAACAAAATCATTAATAATGCTGCAGACGAAATAGATATTCAACACAGTGTGACTTTTAGATCTTCAAGCACAAGGGGACCTTGAATATAAATGCCACACTACCTCAGAAAGTTCCTCTGAAGCTTAGAAGAAAGTGAGATTCTGTGATTAAAGAAGAACATAGAGTTTTTACTTATTTATGCATTATGAGTCATGTCAATACTCAGCCTACTAGCACCATCTTACCAGAAACGAAGCAAAAAGTGTCTGAGGGTCACAAAGCAATGCAGATTATAAATTATCACTTCTAGGCCTGTTGCTTAGCGACCAAAAGAGCCATCTTCTTGCTGGCAGCATCATTTGCATTCACTTACATATACTTGAGTGAATTCTCAAGCTGAAAGAGAAACCAAAAAATTAGTACCTGGATACATTAAATGAAAGAGACACTAGTGCATGAGCAAGATAAAAATCTACAGCCTGGGTTAGAGTCTGGGAACCTTGAAAAGCTAAGTGGTGACTTTGGAGTATACCTGGACCACAGTAGAAATTTTGCTAATGGAACTGGACACCAGAAAACAATTGACCACTCACCTGAAAGCAACTTCCAGCTATAACCGACTCTTTAGTGGTTTTGCGATAAAGAAGATTTTTTTTTCCTGGCTGACAGGAGCTGACAGTTCAGCTGCTGGTCTTCAAACCCTGTTATACGTTCTATATGTGACCATGTGTATCCCTGTATGTGGCATGCACACAGACAGAAATATCACTTCTGAGTGTATCTGTGTAGGCACAGCATTGTTTTTGCAATAGTAAGAGCGAAGTATTGAAAAAAGTGCCATAGATTCTCCCTTTAGTAAGTAAACAGGAAAAAGAAAGAAATCAAACATAAAGGAAGGAAAACAGCTTTAGCAGAGGCTTCTCTCCCTCTCATGTGGGGTTGTTTCTAACCAGGGGTGAAATGCAGATGAAAATGAAAAGTGAAAGTTTCAATGTGTTTTGTATAAAGTCAGGAGTCAACATGCCAAGTGCTGAATGAGCAGCGTCTGTGTTGGGAGAAGTGTGATACCATTTGAAAAGCTGGATGTAGAGGTGAGCAATGACAGAGACTGAGAACCATACTGTTCAGGTGTTAAGTTTCAATACAGGAGATGAGAAACAGCAGGGCAGATAGAGGGCCTAGGATAAACAGTTTGAGCAAATTATGTTTGGTTGGGACTCGAGAAAAGTGTAGGGAGAGGAATGTGGTCTAGGTTTATGATTAAGAAAAGGGGAGGGGCAGAAGTCCACCTCACATATTTTCACAAGGAACCAAATAAATATAACTTTAACTCTGCATAAAGATATCTATGCATTCTTCAAAGGCCTTGTGCAAACACGGAGGGTATGAGGAGGAAGCATGGTACTTGGCAAATAAGAGGACCAAGATTTTAGGCCATGGCACCTTTCTTTTCCAGGGTGCTATGCCAGGAATTTGATGGGATATTCTTATAAGTAATAATTAAAATCTAAACCAATGGAAGCATATTCTTATATTCTGGTTCAAATCTCAGACATGTATAACACTTTTTGTTGCTCATGTTAATGCTCAGAATAGCATTTAGCTTTTCCTTGAATGCAGAATCTCCATCCTGGATGCTAACGGTCTGATTGTCTTAAGGCCATTGAGGCCTGAGACCTCAGACTGGCTACCAGTCCATTCCACCTGTCAGCTTTTGACATCTCTTCCCAGTGCAGTGATTTCCTCAGTTTGGAAGGTGGCAGCTGCAATAAATGACTTTGGATTTTCTGCTACTTCACATATTAATCCAGTAACTTCCTTTGTCCCCATATTGGCTCCCCCCAAACCCCCTTGCTTGCTTTTGGATTACAACCTAACATGAAGGAAAGGCTCACAGGGAAAACTGTCCTTGATTTTTAATTTTTTGTCATATTATATAATATTGACACACACACAAAAGTAAAAATAAAACCAGAGAAATGTGCTTCTGCTAAGTAAATGTTATTATGCTAAGTAACAAAATATATGAAGTTCATATGGGGACTTGAATCTTGTTTTTACATTTATTTGTTCTCTCTCTCTCTCTCTCTCTCTCTCTCTCTCCCTCCCTCCTTCACCTCCCCCTGCCGTGTGTGTGTGTGTGTGTGTGTGTGTGTGTGTGTGTGTGTGTGTGCTCTCGTGCACAGACGCACCCAGGCATGCGCATATGTGTGGGTGTGTAATGTTTGCACCTGTGAGGAGGGAGGCCGGAAGAAGGCATTAGATGTCCTCATTTATCATTCCCTGCTTATGCCTTTTGAGGGAGGGTCTCTCCCTGAACCTATGCTTTTTTTCCCCCCTCAGACTGGAAGCCAGCAAGTCCCACCAGTCCTCTTTTGTCTCCACCACTTTCAGAGCTAGAGTCATCGGCAGGTACAGGATGCCTGGCTTCTTAGACCAGTGCTGGAATCTGAGCTCCAGTCCTCATCATCGTGCATTGAGCTCTCTGACCTGCTGGCCTGTCTCTTCAGTCCATGACAGTTCAGTTTTACGACTCCTGGCCAATTCTCATGTTCTGCATCTTGGTTTCTTTTACGTTTCCAGTTTGTCCTGATTTGTGGCAGTGCGTTGGAAATGCCTGTCATTTTGAAGGTTCTATTGAACCATTTGCCAATAGTAAATTATTGTAATTAATACTTAATAACAATTATTATTATTACTAATTACGTGACAGGAATGTTCAGATTTTATTTGGTAAAGTGTTCACTGTGTTTGCTTTCCTGGGTAGTCTGGTTTGGCACTCAGTCTTAGATTTTTGTTTTATTTTGTATCTGCATGATTAGAGTGTAGAAAGATCTGAACTCATCCTGAGACTCTTTACAGCATCAGTGCACAAGAGATAAGTTGTCTCTGCTGTGGGACGCTTAAATTGTCATTTGGCTCCTACCATTGTCCTGGGATAAAGAGTAAGGCTTCAAAAATAGTCTGCTTACATGTAATTTTGAGGAAATCTTTGGGAGATCTCTGCTGTAATTTGTGTATGAGTAACAAATATTATATGAGTGTTCTCCCAGTGGCCTCTAGGGAAAATACCCTGCTGACATGTCCTTTCATGATCTCAGAATGCACTCCAAACTAATGCAAATATTTTATTTGAAACTTTATGTGTTAGTCTGCACTTATGATAATTGGCTTGATGGAAGCTGAAAATTTGTGTGTCAATGGTCCTAATAAAGATTGATGTACATACAAGATGGTATTCTGAACTTCAAAGAGAAGAGACAAATACTCCTGGCTCACTCTTGGGTGACTGCAGCATCTTAACAGATGTGTCAGGAATGTATGACAAAGTGATGTATAGAACTCTCATAGGCAATCAGTTAAGGACATTCTTGGCCAGAAGAACTCCAACAGCATATCTTAAAGGCATTGGGGTGGGTGGGGGGATTGGGGGTCGTGATTCACACCACACCTGGAACTAAGCCACGTTCCTTGGTCTTGCAACTTCCAGAGATGCAGAAGAGTGGAGATTAGTCCATCGTTGACACGCTGGCAAAGGAGTCCCTGAAACTAAAGCCTGCATTTTCTCAGCAAGGCCAACTGATACCCACTGATAGTTAAACTTCTAAATATTAATTCTGGAAGCTGAACTGAAAAATAAACTTGATATGGGTTTACAAAAGAAATGACAGAATAATATACCTCAGAGATTTAAAAAGGTATTGTGGTGCTGGATAATAATCCAAGCACTTGGGAGACAGAGACATAGAAGTTCAAGATCATCCTTATATGGAAATTCCAAGAAAGCCAGGATGCTATGTGAGACCCAGTCCCAAGAATAAAGGAGGCAATCTTAATTTGTTCTAATTGTAGTTTAGATTCAACTACGTGTTCAAACGTTTAAAGACCTGTTAAATCTATACTGCTAAATCTATACCATGAAACTTAGGTGCTCTTGGCCTCTGAAAGCCTATTGAAACAGCATATTTGGGTCTATTAAATATGCCTCATAAAATGTTATGATGATTTGAATATGGCATTAAGGTATGTGATCACCTAAAGCAAGTACTTTTGGGAGACAATAAGTATCTGAAATATTTTATTGAAAGTACGGTTTTTAGGCAAAAAAAATATTAAATGAGTCAGAAAATGTTTATTAAGTTAAAGAATTTTTGTATTGTCTGTATAGATTGAATAAAGATTTTCTTCCAACACAAACTCTAGAAAGAAATTAAATTTTGTTGATTTTTCATGGTTTTCAGATATATTGGCCTTTTTAAAGTGAATATACAATGTTTACATCTATAAATGACATTTATAAGTTGTATGGAGAATAGATATAAATTTACATAATGGTTCTAAAAACTTGTAAGGAAATATATGTAATTAGGTGACTATGACCAAAATGCTCTTTATAAGATTTTTAATGCTTTGAATTCAGAGTATTTGGACTTTTTCAAATAATGATCTTCTTTAAATTTTTAAAAAGACTAAATTTAAAAGATAAAAAAGTAATGTTTTATTTTTCCTGTTAATTTTTTTTTCATACTATTAACAGAAATTTCTAATTAGATTGAAATCTGTAATGAGCATATTATAGGACTGGTTAAATGGGCCAACCCTACATGAGATACACTTATTTTCATTGATGCAATCTTCAAACACTTTTTTAAAAAATGCTTTAAAATATGAATTTTCTACCTGCAGAGATGACCAAACCCAACTAATGGGAACTCATGAAAGTTGGACCAATGGCTGTGGAGCCTGCATGGGACTGGACTAGGCCTCTGCATGGCAAGACAGCTGTGTAGCTTGATCTACTTGAGGGGCCCCCTGGCGATAGGATCAGAATCCATCCCTAGTGCATGAGGGGACTTTTTGGAGGCCACTACCTATTTTGGGACACCTTGTGCAGACTTGAGGCAGGTGGAAGGGCTGGGACTTGCCTCTCCTCTCTACTGGATGTGCCTTCCCATGGGAGACCTTTATTTCTTGTGGGGGAAATTGGAGGATGGATTGGGAAGGGGAGGCTGGGGGAGGGCAGGAGGAGAGAAGAGGGGGATCTTTGATTGGTGTGTAAAAGGAATGAAAAAATTTTCTTAATATAAATAAATACATACATAAATAAATACATACATATGAATTTTCTGAACGATTTTTCTAAGGTCAGTATTTAATACACAGATTAAACTAGAGCCTAATTCTCAGTGTCTGAACCAACAAGGAATTCATAAAAATATTATCCAGCTCTTAGTACCATTTTCAGATAGAATTGACACAGAAAGTGCTGGGAAGAAGACTCAGAAATGAACAGGCTTGCAGAACAAGCGCTAGAATGGGCTTCAGAGCCCGAGAACCTAGGCCAATGCGGGGCTCCAGGTAGGCACGGCCAGGAGCTACTCCTTCTGTTTTGTAGCGGCGTGAATTTGCTCATGAAGGGTTCCATTGGCACTAATTCCTTGACATCTGTCATTTAATCTGCTGCCCTCCCCCACCACATAGATATTCTTGGATTGAGATCAGAAGACTGGGATAGATGTTCCTGCTTCAGGGAATGGCTGGAATCAAACCAGACAGTTAATCAGCTGTGGCTTCAGAGAATTGTTACAATACAAAAAAAGATGTTGTCAGAATAAGATGGACCCACAGTGAACACCCAGCACTGCAGAGGCTGAACAGGAGGATTCTGAGTTCAGAGCCAGCCTGAACTGAATGCAGTCAACTGGGACAGTCCTTCTGAAAGTAACCAAGGTGCAGAGTTCATTGGGAGCTGTTTCTTGTGCATCAGCTAACACTAACTGACTGTCTTGCAATGTTGGCTCCTAATTGTATTTTGCTTAGAACATTTGTTTCAGGCACAGACGTATTTCAGGAAATTTCACACCAACTCTATCATATCATCCCAAATTCCCCAAGATTGAAAATAAAGAAAAGGGCATTGTAACTGCCCTGGTGTGTGTGTGTGTGTGTGTGTGTGTGTGTGTGTGTGTGTGTGTGTGTGTGCGCGCGCGCCCCAGTTTTTACTTCAAACATTTTTTTCTATAAAAGTGTAAGGCTGCTACAGGCAAGGAGAAAAACTGGAGAAACTTGGTCTCCGCATTTTTGCCAAACCATAAATAAACCCATTTTCCTTTATGAATTTATTTTCTAATGTCTTTGAGAATGAGAATGTTTGTGAATCTTTGAGAAGTGTATTTATGAATCTAAGTGCCTGTCCCATAATAACATGTTTGTTTTCCAATGAACTAATGACAAGGTGCTTTCAACTCCACTCTTCTGGGATTCTGAGTCTGGTCTTCCTTTTAATATTTGTAAATAGATCATGCTTTCATCTTTTACAGTCTTGGGAAGGATTTTACACTTTTCACAAGAAATCTTAGAATCCCTAGGGTCAATGATCTTGTGGTCATTTCTTATTTTCCTTCTTTACAGCACTAATGACCGCCAAACCAACAATTATGCATCTCTTGATCCTTCTTCTACCATGACATGTTGGTGCCCCGTGGAAGTTTCTTGCTGGAAACCTTTTCCTCACAAAGCTCAGCTTCCCAATGTATTGATGTATTATCCACCATCAGCATCCTTCAACTTTGTTTTATAGTATCTGCTACTTCACAGGCAGATTCTTTTTATGATAAATTATTCACCACTCAGCTTTGCCCTCTATTTCGTGATCAGGGCTGCTCTTCAGAATCACAGGAACCATTAATAGCATTATGAAGTCTAAGCTCTACCCAAATCCCTGAATGAATTACAGAGTGAGCCCACAATAGCATTATGTTTTAAATGCCCGCCAGGTGATTTGTAAGGCTTTAATTTCTTGAGCATTAACTTGTGTAGGAGCCACCTGAGGATTTTGCTGAAATATAATTTTTGATATTGCACTAATATGGCTCCTAAGTCTCTACATTTCTGACAAGCACCCAGGAACACAGTCTCTGGGGCAGTGGTTTTAAGATGGCTCTAAAAGGAATCACCCAAGGAAATTTACAAATCCCTGCATCATGGTTCCCAGCACCAGACATTCGCTTTTTGTTCTAGTTCTCCTCGTTGCCTCTAAATCTCTATTTTTGACAATATTTGCAGGAAAGATGAGGATGCCATATCTGTCACCTCTTCCATTTCCAAACCTAAAGCCATCTCCAAAATATCTTTCCTGCAAAACTTCTGTAATTGGTTCTTACTTTAAATGGTGTGTCTAAAACAACTGTTTAGGAAATACATGTTAGTTGCTGTTGGTTACTACTTCTGTTTCCATACAGTAAGATAATCCCTTTAAGTATCATCTCTTATAGATAGTCTAAATCCAAGTGAACTTTTTCACCTATCAGATCTTAATAAAAATACCAAAAGATTGCTTCATAATTAGTACCATGACATGGACTCCTTACAAAATAAATATATAAACATGGATTCCATGATCTTACCTTGGAGGGATGAAGGGAACATATATATATATATATATATATATCAGGGGGAGGGCTCATGTCTTTATCAAGATAGTCACTGAATAGCTAAAGATGTTTGAAAAAGCCTTAAGGAATCATATTGCTTATGCTTACCAAAAATTACAACACACACACACATACACTTAATCTTAAATGAAGATTATGACACTTAGGCTGACAATGCTCCCTTCAACTCCAGCACCAGAGATGAAAAACATCCTTTCAAGTTGTTCGTGGCACAAGAAATCTCCTTCCAAAAGACTCAATAAAAATGGGCTTTGCAATGATCCTTGATTATAGCAGTAGAAGGGAAGTCAAAGACACTACATACTTAGGACAAAGGACTCCAAATATTTGAGCTGAATTTGGCCTGAAGGGCTCCTTCCTGAAGACTAACTTCCATAATACCAGAAAGTACTGTGAGAGCTACCAAGGGAGAGAAAAAAATCAATCTTACACAGCTGTGATGCTTATGAACCAAAACAATGACCAGCATTGCAAGATATTCCTAAAGGTGCAATAGTGGTATCCATAGCTGGCGGTAACCAACAGCTCTCTCTAATTGAACTTCAGGCTTATTCTATTCAAAGGAAATTGTGCCTGGAAATGGAAAGCTAGCCAACTGCCCAGAGCTAATAAGGTCCTGGAGTTTGAAGAAGATCCGACAACCACCACTTTACTAAACCCTCGTAATTCCTAACTATATTCTAAACATTGTTCCTTATAAGCACAGATCAGTGTAACTCTCAGCCCTCATCAAAGAAGTTTGTATTTGCAGCTTACAGAAAAATCACAAATGGTCAAAACGCAGAGATCAACCAATGCATCTATAACACAATTCCTCCAAGGCTCAGTGAATATCTCAGAAAAGGAGATGGAAAGATTAAAAGAGCTTTAGGACCAGGAAGACTTCTGTAAAAGCATGGTTCCTAGAAAATTCATCTTTAGTGATGAATTTATATTTATTTAACATATTTATCTAATGTCAGGTATTCAGCACTGAAATCATATACATACAACCAACACTAAATGGACTCAGTAGGTTGTAGTTATAATTTATGCACACACACATACATGCATAGACATATATATAAAACAATAATAATCAAATAAAAAGAGGCTAAGAGTTTGAGAGGAAGGAGAGTACACGGGAAGGGTTTGGAGTAGAAAAAATTTTTAAGATAGTCACTAATAAATTCATTAGGAGAGGCAGGCTCTAAAGCATTGTTTATTTAGGAAGGTGCTCCTATCTTTTAAATCTCTTTTCACAAAGATAACCAATGTAAGATCCAAAGCTAAATTTTTAGTTCATTTTTCCTCTGTCTACAAAATTTAGCATCATTAAACCTACAACACAAGCGCGCGCGCGCACGCGCGCGCAGACACACACACACACACACACACACACACACACACACACACCTCTACACTTATGCAGAAAAAATTAAAATATGTATTAAATGATTATTATTACCCAATACTGCATAAAATTAGCATCCTTCCTTTGCATATTATATCCCAGCCAATAAAACTGCAATTATAATTGGCTAGTAAGATTTTTCAAATGTCAATACTTTGTAGTTTGATTTTCTTTCTGTTCATAATTCAGAAAGACAGCATGATAGCAGAGCAGTGTACTGCATGTTGCAGAGAGCTGGAAGGGAAGTAGATACGTTTTTCTGAATTTAAAATGCATATCATCTATACTCAGACAGGATAAACATAAACATGTAAGTACACAAAAGCACACAATGAAATGTACAGCTAGTTTCAGCTGTAAAAAGAATCAAACTTGTGAACTGCTCTGCTACCAAGAGACCTTGCCCAGGGGCCATCTATCTGTAAAAGCTACATAAAAAGGGTAACTTTGTATGGGCCTTGGTGTGACAGGACAGGGGTCTGGGAGCAGGCGATAGTAGAACAAAGAGGACTACTATCTAAGCATCATCATGGTTGTGACCAATAAAAACAGAATTCTGTTGGTAAATACTGTAAGACAGGATGTAAGGACTACATTATTAAAAAGTAAAATATACAATGAATTTGAGTCTTAAAACAACTTAAGATCCAAAGGCAGTATTGGATCCTCCTCTCCAGCAACAGTCCTCCAGTATTATATCCAAGAGACACAGTTCACGGGCCTTAAAGAGTATCTTATTACCTTGAAGATCAGTTTGATCTGCTAGTGCCTTACTATTGTGTGTTATTACTGCTGAAACCAGAGACCTCTGAATAGTATTCACTTTGGGGTCCTTTAAAGTCTGTCCCTAAAGTGCATTGTGTGTTTTTAGTATGTATTCAGCAGGAAGGACAGAAAAAGAGATAACAATCCTATTGTACTCGATACTCTAACAATCTGAGTTTCATTCACCTAAAACGAGATGGATGAATTTCACAATGAATAATAGCTGCACCGTTCTCTGGCCATCAGGTGTCTGTTCTTGTGTAACCAGATGACAAGGATCTGTAGGCCAAAAAGGCAGTAATCTCACCGCATGTGAACAATCTCGACTTAATCAGCCACCCTTTAGGATGACAAGAAAATGAGCACTGTGACATGAGAGGTTGAAGTTCTCCAGCACGGTGTGACATGAGTCTTGGCTCAGTGGTCCTTTCTCGTCTGAAAATAAAATCAACTATCAAAAGCAATTGAAAATGAGGATTGTAAGATGCAAACTATGTTGTGATGTTTTTTGAAATCATGAAAATATACAGTATTTTCAGTTCAAAAGAGGTAAGGATTGCCCTTTCCACAGAAGTTTTGAAGTGTAAAAATCTCCAACGTTATAGCTTCTCCAATAAAAAGGGCATACAATTTCAACTTCAGAGACTCCCCTGATGGAAAATGATATGAACAGAAAAGGTGACTGGTCTGGCCATCCTGCTTGAATCCTTGTGACATCAGCACTTGATTCAAGTCTATATTCAAGGTGTAGCAGATCAGTAATAGGTTCCATGTAGCCTCACACTGAATGCTACCAATAAGTTGTAGGAAAATATCTGAGCCCACCATTGAGTTGTGACTATGGAACAATAGGCTTGAAGTCCAGGAAAAATCAGGTACATATAAAGATAATTAAAATGCTGCTGATCTGGCAGTAATGCTGATGGACACATGTCAAAAGAACATGGCTAAGAATAAAGAACTGGCTAGTCTAAGAATCCAGAACTCTGTGGACTGCAGATGGGACACTTGCACCCTCTAATAGGCTTTTCTCTACAGCTGCAGCCAATGTTGACAAAAACAATAAACAGGATAGTAAGACAATTTCCCCTGAGATTCTCCTCTTGGAAAAGGACCACCTCTGTTGGAAAGCTGCAAAATTCTACCTAGTTCCTTCTTTTCTAAGATCAAAGACCTCAAACTGTTTAGGAAAGGAAGCAAATCCTACGTTCCTTGGGGCACCATTGGATATTAATTTTACCTTAGCAGTGGAAATAGAAAAGGGTCTTCTCTAACCAGCAGAAGAAGGGAAAGGAACACTGGGTGGGCACAAGTCTTCTCCAGCTGAATGAGAAACTGGTAACTCCATGAAAACGTTCACTCTGATGATGCAGAAAACGGTGATTACCTGCCTTGAAGCTTTATCGGAAAAACAAAGAATATCCAAGCAACAGCACCAACACACACACACACACACACACACACACACACACATCATCATCATCATCATCATCATCATCATCATCATCATCACCATCACCAACATCATCACCATGCAACTAAAGTTGAATAAACAGCACAGAACTTTTAGGAATGGAACAGACCATGATGGGAGGAGCTTTCTTTGAGAGAGTTCAAAAAGCAGGGCTCATGGAAAAGCCAATATTCAGGAAATTCTATTAGCCCAAGCCATATGCACACAGTAATGTTAAAGCATTGAAAGCAGTAGCACACGGAGAGCTACCATAGTAGAGTAAACTGTAGGGAGAACCTAAATTCTTACCTAATTGCTGCAACTTTCCCCGCCTCCCTCGAAAGGTGCAGTAGAAGCAAAAGCACTCAGCGGTGTTGAGCACAGAATTTACTCATTCTTTACTGTCTACATTAGATGCACAACTGCCAACAAAAAGAAAAAAATTAAAAGACATCCAGAAAAGCGAGTAAAAACAGTATTTTGTTCAGGGAGGGAAAAAAAGCATCAAATATTCTCAGTCTTAGAAATGAAGCAGGTGTTAGAAATATCAAACTGGTAATTAAAGATAACTAGGATTAATACATTAAAAGGCTCCAGTGGGGAAGGGAGTCCACATGCAAAGCCAGATGGGTAATTTCAGTAATAAAATTAAAACTATCACAAATCTCATGGGAAATGCTAGAAATTAACATATAATGCAGACAAGAATGATTTTAATAAGCTGAACAACAGACTTGGTTCAGAAGAGAGGAGAATATGTGATATTTATAATAAGTTAATGGAATTTTTAAAGATAAATAAAATAAAAAATAAAGAAATGAACTAGACATCCAAGAGCCATTCAATAAAACCAAACTAACAATTGAAATGTCAGAGGAGAAGAGAAGGGACATGGGGCCTGGGAAAAGGTTTTCAAAGAAAGAGTAACTGAGAATTTTCAAAAATTACGGACAAATTAAAAAGAACAGATACAGGGAGCTCAGAGAATATTTATTAGGATAAACACAAAAAGAAGAAAAAAGAGCAAATGTGTCATATTTTAACTAGTAAAAATCAGAGGTAAAGAGAAAACTTTGCTTATGGCTCAGAGGGGAAATACAGGGAGAACAAGGTAAGAATTACCATAGATTTTTCATTAGAGACAATGAAAAAGAAGAAGACAAGAAGGAGAGGAGGAGAAGAAATCTTACACATGCTGATAAAACTTACTCCCTAATTAATACACCATTAAATATATACATTACAGTATATGCATCGTTAACTATCAATGGAGAAAAAGACGTTCTTAGACAAGTAAGCTCAGACAGAGATGGTGGCCAGCAGAGAAAGACTATTCCAAATAAGGTAACAGTGATGTGTCATACCAAATTGTCTATTAAAGGTATTTTGGCAGAAGGCACTTTACCTACCAGAAGCTTGGATCTACAGAAGGAAATGAGAAGCACCAAAATAGGGTAAGAATGTAAATATAAATATTCACTTGGCTTTAAGTATTTCAAAAGATAATAGACTGTATAAACTAAAATGGGTAACAAAGCCTTGCCTGATTACTGCATGACTAAAAGCAAAAGTATGAAGCATACCTGGTGAGACAGAGGGACAAGAACTGCAGTGCTACCAAGGTCTCATTGTATAAAGTGCCACATTATGAGCTGTCTGTAAAGAGGAACCTGCAAATATTATAGTAACTACTAAAAATTGTGAGGAAGAATAAGTAGTAAGTGAATGAAGACTAAAATGATAAGAAGAAAGTCTCCAGTAAAGTGAGAAAAAAAAAATAGCAAACAGCTGACAAGTTAATAGCCAAATGAACCAATCTAAAGGCAAATTATTATTGTATTAAAATGCATACAAATGAGTATTTTTAAGCCAATTACTTTAAATATAGAGCCTGTCGTATGTATACACAAAAATAGAAGTGTAAAAGTAGAAGATAATTCATGCCAACAGCAATAAGAGAAGTCTGAATTCTTATACTACCATAATACCAACCAAAGCAGACTTGAGAAGAAATATTGCCACAGATAAAGAGGTAAAATTGAAGAGGTCAATCACCTGAGAAAACAATAATCCAAAATTTTATGAGCTTAATATTAGCATCAAAAACAGAAGACAAAAGCTGAATGGAAAGAAAGAGGAATGGGTGAACTCACACCGACTGTTGGAGACTTTAACTTGGCTCTCAATACTCAAAGAAAAAGCAGAACTGGTAAGGATTCAGGGACCCTAAGACCACTCTGACCTTACTGTTGATGCAGCAGCTCACCCAACTAGAGCACATGATTTTTGAGGAATACATGGAATATTCAACAAGACAAGACATATTCTCGTTTATAAGACAAAACTTAAATAGAAAAAGAAATAGAAACAGGAGAGAGCTTAAATTATATAAAACTCCCACATAATCAAATCATTGAAAATTAAAATTATATTTTCCTACCACTAAATTTAAATGGATATTCTAAATTATAAAATATAATTTTGATAAAGATTTCCAAAGTAGACACACTAATACACAGTGAGAATAAATACTGGTACAATCCCTCAAAAGAACATCAGGTAGCATATTCCAAGCTTTAAACACTACATAATTTGACTTCTTAGCAACTTTTCAGGAGTATGACTTTTTAGAAAGCCTCTTATTTTCATAATGAATTGCTGTGGGATGTTCTGTATGGCAAATGTGTTGCTCTGATTGGTTAGTAAATAAAACACTGATTGGCCAGTAGTCAGGCAGGAGGAAGTATAGACAGGACAAGGAGGAGAAGAATTCTGGGAAGTGGAAGGCTGAGTCAGAGGCACTGCCAGCCACCACCATGACAAGCTGCATGTGAAGATGCCAGTAAGCCATGAGCCATGTGGCAAGGTATAGATTTATAGAAATGGGTTAATTTAAGATATAAGAACAGTTAGCAAGAAGCCTGCCACGGCCATACAGTTTGTAAGCAATATAAGTCTCTGTGTTTACTTGGTTGGGTCTGAGCGGCTGTGGGACTGGCGGGTGAGAGAGATTTGTCCTGACTATGGGCCAGGCAGGAAAACTCTAGCTACAATGAATACCACACCAAAAGCAACTTAGGGGAAAAATAGTTTATTTCTGATTACAATTCTCGGGCCACACTCCATTACTCGGGCCCGGAACTCAAGGTGGAAACCTGGAGTCAGAAACTGAAATGGATGAAGGTTCTATGATGACAATTAGGGTAGTCACTAATCTGATTATTAAAAGCCAGTTCAGGCACCCTCTCCACTATTGCTACGAGTCTTATTAGCTGGTGTTATACTTGTGGATTCCTGGGAGTTTCCCTGGCATCAGGGAAATATAGAGAAATGGTGCTTGTCGATTTGCTCTCCATGGCTTGCTCAGCTTCCTTTTCTCTACAACTCAAAACCACCTGCCCAAGGGTGGCACCACCTGCCCAAGGGTGCTGATGGGCCCTCCCACATCAATCATAAGTCAAGAAAATGCACAAAGACTTGCCTATAGGCCAATCTAGGGCAGTTTTTCTCAACTGAGATTCCCTCTTTCCAAATGACTCTAGCTTATGTTGACAAAAACAAAAAACAAACAAAAAAAAAAAACTAGCAAGGACAGAATGTATACCAAACAAATCATGGTAAATATGCACAAATATAAAATCTAATAAGTTATTGTTAACAATAGTATAACCATGTAATAATATAATAATGCATTTATACAACAGTCATTGAATAGATACTGTATACCAAGAATCATTCTAAGCACTAGACAGAAGGGAATATGAAAAAAAGGAACCAGTTTCCCTATTTCCACAGATTTTCTACCCTGGTATATTTTTTAAAAGAGATAAATTGTAAATAAAAATAAATAAAAATGCTAGAGAGATGGCTTGGTAAATAAAGCATTTGCTATACAAGAGTGTGAGATCTAACTTCAGATCCTAACCTTAACACTTGGAAGGCAAAGAATGGAGATCCCCAGTGAAGACGTTTTAACTTTATGCTGCCACTTTTCTCATTATACACTTCACTTATTATAATAGCAAAATGCAAAGAATAATTTTCTATGAACCCGTGATACTTAGAAATTAGTGTTGCATGTATAATGGCACCAAGTTGACCATAGGAAAATCCCATGGAGAACTTAGCAAACTGAAGTCACAATACTTGGATGCTTGCCAGAGTTGAGGTTAAATTGAATTTGACACTGTAAATAATAAGTACAAAGGAGTATTTGGTTAATACAATATTATATATATTATATTAATAATACAATATATATATATATATATAATGCTCCAATGTTATACAATTATTCCAATTATGTATATGTGTGTGTGTGTGTGTGTGTGTGTGTGTGTGTGTGTGTGTATAGATTTATCTTTATTACTACTGGAGGCTGCAAGAGTGATATGGGACAACAGTGGGCTTCCTAACAGTGAACTGTCAGCACTGAATAAATAGGCAAAAAATTCCCTACAGAATAGTACAGAGTGGAAGAGAAGGCCTTTCTAAGGTTACACATCCTTAAGACTCCACACTTTCTTTTTGTATTATTATTAATTTTTTATTAATGTTGCATACCAACCACAGTTTCCTCTCCCTCCTCACCTCCCATTCCATCCCCCCACCTCCTTTTTACCCCCCACCATCCTCTCCTCAGAAAGGGGCAGACCTCCCATGGGAGTCAGCATAGCACGGCATATTAAGTTGAGGCAGACCAAGCTCTGCATCAAGGCTGAGTGAGACATCCCACCATAGGGAGTAGGTTCCAAAAAACTAGCTAATGCATCAGGGACAGATCCTGGTCCCACTACTAGAGGCCCCATAAACAGATCAAGCTACACAACTGTCGCCCACATGTAGAGACCTAGGTCCATCCCAGGCAGGCTTTCTAGCTGTCGGTCTAGAGTCCATGAGCTCCCATGAGGTTGGGTTAGCTGTCTCCGTGGGTTTCCCTGTCATGATCTTGACCTCCCCCACCCCTTGCTTATATAATCCCTCCCCTCTTCTCTTCAACTGGACACCCAGAGCTCAGCCCAGTGCTTGGATGTGAATCTCTGCATCTTCTCTCATCAGTTACTGGATGAAGGTTCTATGATGACAATTAGGGTAGTCACTAATCTGTTTATTAAAAGCCAGTTCAGGCATCCTCTCCACTATTGCTAGGAGTGTTATTAGCTGGTGTTATCCTTGTGGATTCCTGGGAGTTTCCCTGGCATCAGGTTTCTCCCTAAGACCATAATGCCCCCCTCTATCAAGCAATGAAAGAGTTGTCTTGATTCTACACTTTCAAGATGAGCAGAGTAATGCATGCCCAGTTCTTTCTCCTACAAGCCTGCCAATAGGGAGACTGTGGTTCCTCCTTGAAGAGAGGCCTGTTAGAGAAAGAGAAAGCCTGCAGTTTTAATGTCTTCCCCAGTGAAACTAGAGAAGGGCAAAATAAATATTCCTAACAACAGATATACTGAGTCTTGCCCCTAAGAATATCATTGCTGCCTTTCAGGGAATATGTGGAAGAAGTTGTCCTCTTTTGGGGGTGCACTTTGAGATAATACTAAGCATGGAGAAAGTTCCAGTTTCTACTCAACAGAGTACTCCAGGGTCAAGGGGGAAAGAATGCTTTCTTTAATCTTCCAATTCCTTTGGGATACCAAAGACTGTCGAACACTTTACATGACAAGGGTGAAATAGACTGAACTGACTTAGCAGGAAAGAATGATAGTTATATTTGTTTTCATATTCACCAAAGTGATGTATGTATAGAGTTTAAGGGAAGACACAGTCCCCTGCCTGAAACTGATCTTGTTACCAGAGATAGTCATCATCAGTAATGTGGTTTATTTTTCTGACAGCTTCAATGTTAAAAAATAAAATGCCTGGTCTGTTATGTCTGGTTTCATCATTTCAATCATTTACCTTCTTCATATCTGAAGACCATAGGATTCTTCCTCATCTCATGAAATTATGAGTATTATGATCATTTTGTAGCCAGTATTTAGTTTTCTGCTGGAACACATTGTAGCCAGAAAGTTTCTCTGGTCCCACCAGGCCCCCGCAATCCCATGACCCACTTACAAAATCATTCAGAAGCTTATATTAATTATAACTGCTTGGCCATTAGCTCAGGCTTATTACTGACTAGCTCTTACATTTAAATTAACCCATAATTCTTATTTATGTTTAGCCACAAGGCTTGGCAACTTTTCTCAAATCTGCCTTGTCATCTTGCTTCTTCTGTGTCTGGCTGGAGACTCCTGAATCTGCCTTTCCTCTTCCCAGAATTTTCCTCATCTGCTAACCCTGCCTATACTTCCTGCCTGGCTACTGGCAAATCAGCATTTTATTTATCAGCCAATCAGAGCGACACATATTCACAGCATACGGAACGATATCCCACAGCATCACACGTTATTATATTTTCTTAATCAACTTTCATTTTTCTCTGTAATTAATTATTTCACTTTTTAAAAAACATTTTAAACTTTAATTTTTTTTAATCTGTGATATTTCTTCTTGTTGGTTCCAGAATGGCATTGTTTTATACTTTCCCACAATGTGACTTTTTTAATGTCTGTCACTTTCATGCCTTCCCTGAAGCCAACTGCCTTTTTTTCCCCTGTTGCTCCTGAGACTTTCCTCACTGTTCTCTGCTGGGGCTTGTCTGCTCGGCACCTTGGGGACTGTTTTCACTTCTCTTGTATGGGATCTCCTGTTGCCAGATCCCTTCCCCCCATTTTCCTGTTTCTTGGTTTACCTATCATTTTAGAGTAACAACAAAAATATTTGAACACTAGGGAAGGAGTACAGGATGTCAGCTCTTGCACATCTGAAGATGATATTATGTTACCTTCACGACTTTATATATAATTCATTTGTGAAAAGTCTAAAAGGGGAAAATCATTGTCATTGGGATTTTAAAGCCAGGTATGCTGGCTATTGAAAAACCTGGCATCATTCTTAGTTCCATTCTTCTACATGCAATTTATCTTGCTCTGTGCAGAAGTTTAAATTTCCCTGTTGTTTTGGTGATCTGAACATCATCAAGGCATTCCTGAGTTTGATCATATTTTCTTTCCTTCTTCCAAGTTAATTTTCCTGCATTCTCAGAAGGTTCCTGTGCCAGTTAGTTTTTGTCCAGTTGATACAAACCAGAGACACCTGGGAAAAAGGAATTTCAACTGAGGAATTCCTTCTGTCAGATTGGCCCATGTTCATGTCTTTGGAGCAATTTTTATTTCTAGTTGATGGAGGAGGGCCTATCTCATGATGGGCAGTGCTGCCCCGGGCACCAGGCAGTCCTGGTTTGTATAAGAAAGCTAGCCGAGTATATGCCTCGAAGCAAGCCAGAAAGCAGTGTTCTTCCATGGTAACTGCCTCTGTTCCTGCCTGGAGTTCCTGCCCTGACTTCCCTCAGTGATGAATTGTGACCTGGAGTTGTGAGACAAAATATACCTTATCCTCCCCTAAGTTGATTTTCATTAGTGTTTTGTCCTAGCAACAGAGATACAAACAAGGGTAACTCCTTCTATCTAGAATACATGTCCTTCATTAATTGAACACTTCCTATGCTGTTTCCTGAAGAAGTTCCCAATCCACTGTCTCGGTAGTGTATTTGTGAATTATCTATTACTCATCTTCAATAGATGAGGGGTGTGTTTGTATCTATCATAGAACTGCTATATTGATCATTTATGCTTTTACTCCTTTTTTCCCTCTTATTCCATTTTTCCAAAGCATTTCTTTCACTTAATATTCTAACCAGTGGGTTGAGTCTTTAATTTCAGGCACAAAGTTCTTAATTTCTAAAACTCGTTCTTAAGTTTTCATTGAATGTTTAGCATTTATTATTACTTTGCAATGATTGTTGTAGAATAATCTTTTTGTACACTATGAAAATGTGTCTTTACTAAGATGCCTTCTGACTGCTTTAATAAAGAGCTACATGGTCAATGGCTAGGCAAAAAGAGGTTAGGTGGGACTTCCGGGCAAAGAGAGAGGAAGAAGAGGTGAGTGGGGGTGCAGGGGAGACACCAGATACAAAGAGGAAGCAGGGGGTACAAGGTGAAAGAGACGTAAAAAGCCACAAGGCCAAACACGGATTAATAAATGGGTTGGCATAAGTTATAAGAGCTCATGGGACAAGCCTAGGCTACAGGCTGAGTTTTCCTGATTAATAATACGTCTCTGTGTCATTTTTTTTTCTGCAAGCTGGCAGCCCAAAGAAAAATCTGTCAATGAATAATAGCATCATTTTATATCTCTTAAGAGTATGTAAATCAAATTTTGTTAAAATTGCCTTCTGATTCCAGGATTCCTTCTACTTTTGTAAAATTACTTTTTATTAATTTTGTTCTCTTTCGTGATAGGAAAATTCCCTTGATATTGTGCTCTCGTGTTTGATAACAGCATACCATAAAGCTTTTTTGTAAGCTGCATCAAATGATGAGTTTTTCAGATGTATGCACTTTGCTATGAGGACTGAATGGCCAGCTAGCCTTTGGGGAGGGTATACAAAATACAATATCCATAATTATTTTCCCTTTGATTCTTCAACTCTTTTCAAAGAAGGGCCCTCTGGGTCTGTTTTACTACTGATTTTCACGGAATAAGGGTGGTGAGAAGGTCATGTTCTCATCATTATACACACTTCCTTTTAACATATTCCACCTTACCTGAGCGAATTTAACCCTATCTCTGTGTCCACCAGTTACAAGCCTCCAGTATTCATGATTGATTTTTTTCCCTAATCATTACCTTACATTACTTTCATATTTTAAGGTGATTTTTTTTGTTTCAGTCTTCATCTTA
The DNA here is from genome assembly GCF_004664715.2 of Peromyscus leucopus. Classification (NCBI taxonomy): domain Eukaryota; kingdom Metazoa; phylum Chordata; class Mammalia; order Rodentia; family Cricetidae; genus Peromyscus; species Peromyscus leucopus. The sequence continues at coordinate 49,698,047 of NC_051073.1, forward strand.
CCCTCACCCCTTCTTAATTACTGGTCTCTCAGCCTTTCCGTGGTTTGACAAATGAAAAGGTTTGACCTTAACATCTTTTCCCCTGCTCTTAAGAATCTCCTCCTGCTATGTTGTTTTTCTACCTGCTGGCCATACGCTGGATATCATTTAATCACGCTTGTCCATTGCAGTCTTTTCTCCTACATTGGTAACATTCGTTCTCATCATAACAGAACACTGACAAAGGCTGCCTCATAAAGAGAAGGAGCAGTGGCTTGTTTGTTCCACAGTTTCAGAGGCTGAAACTCCAAGTGGCAAAGGACTAACTCCATGATTCGGGCCATTCTCCTTCCTCGCCTTTAGACACAGACAGCAGCTGTGAGAACAAGCAAGTGATTCCATCTTGACCCGGGAATAGTGAGTATTGTGGGGTCAGCCTACTCTTTCTATAGCACCTCTCTCTTGAGAACTGAGGGGATCACAAGAGATCTGCCTCTGTAAGTGCACCCTCAAATGCCTAAGGACTTCCCGCTGAGTCCCACTTCTTAAAGTACTCCATTACCTTCCAATAGTGCTCACCTGGAGACCCAGCCTCCAATCATATAGACACTTGGGAGACATTTTAATTCATTCTTGTTGCCGTTTCTTATATAAACCAGTACATCTCTCCTATTCCTTTCTCTAACGCTGTTGGGAATCTGAGAGTAGCAAACATTAGCATTTAGTCCTGTTCACAAATTTTTGTTGGGGAGCCGGGCGTTGGTGGCGCACTCCTTTAATCCCAGCACTCGGGAGGCAGAGCCAGGCGGATCTCTGTGAGTTCGAGGCCAGCCTGGGCTACCAAGTGAGCTCCAGGAAAGGCACAAAGCTACACAGAGAAACCCTGTCTCGAAAAACCAAAAAAAAAAAATTTTGTTGGGGAATATTATTTTAAGGTGTCTTACTTTTGTTTAGGCTGTATTTGTTTAACTCTGTGAAGCTGGGTTACTGTGCCTGTCTAAGACACCTGATGTTTAATAAAGAACAGAACAGCCAATCGCAAGGCAGAAATGAGCATGCTGCCAGATCAAGGATTGAATGGCATGTGACCTTGGTGTTGAAGAACTCAGGAAACTAAATTATTATGTCTCTGAAAGACTGAACCAAGTTAGGATAGACTAAGACAGAATTTGAACCTCTTTGATGCTGATGGCTTAAGTAGATCTTTGATCCATTTCTAAAGCCCCCTGTTTTCCCTTCTGTACACGCAACTTAAAATGGTTTCAGTTCAATTATTTTTCAAGCGAGGTTTGGGATAAAGTTCAGCAACAGAGTTTTGCCTAGCATGATCCTCAGCATTTGAAAATCAAACATCATGTAGTCAGTGCCTGATGCTATAGTGATTTTTCAGTTTTTAAAACTATGCTTCACCTAGTATTCCTCTCCAAACTGCTCTATTAAAACCTGCTCTTCTGGCCTTTCAGTTTTTTTCTTTCTTTAATGTGCTGAGTAAAACATAATAATGTAATGACTAAATTATCTAGTGCTACCCAGGCTACCAAAAAACCAATAAAACTACATCTAGATATTGAATTCTTACCTGTTACATGTGAATGGATATGTTTCTCTGAAGAACAAAAAAAGAACAAAGATACTCTGTTTGGAGAGGCAAAGCATGAGAAGTTTCTATTATTTGATTTTACAAATTAAAACCACACACACACACACACAAATCCTGCCACTGGTTTAAAATTTAAAGTTTTAGTCTAGGGCTTTACAGAAATTATGAGAGTTTCAAGCAGAGCTTTCTAACATTTTGCAGGACTGCCAAGTGAAACAGCAACAGTTGGGAGATTTAGCTCCAGAACACGTGGCTAATGACCTTTCAGGCAACTGGCCCCATATGTCAACCAAGAAAAAAATATGTGCTATAACTGTTGAGGTTAGATGATTTCCTTATTTTTTTCCTCATTTATGCAACTCAAGATCTGGTAAAATAGCTGTACCATAAGGACAGAAAGGTGTTTTTAATAACAGTTTTTCTCTTAAAAGATGTCATTTTTGAAGCTAATTATTAAGAAAATTAGATTTCTTGGCATTTTGGTCGAAAATATGTCCTTGTTTCTTGAAGTAGTTGGGTCGCATTTTTCTACAAATGTGTATATTGGCTTGTGATATTCTTGGCTGAACAAACTGTTACCATGAGATTGTGTTTAAAAAACTGGTGGGGCTTGTGGAAAACACATTTAAAATACTAGTAACTTCCCCTTTTATTATACATTTCTACAAGCAATGCAAAGGAATTAATAAGATGTTTGTTTTTATTACACATGTCTGAGAAGAACTTACAAATATGAGGCATTGCTTTTAAAAATGATGAATTTTCATTCTGTCTGATAAGAAAAGGTTATCAATAAAATTATACAAATAAGAAAACTAGAATATTGATGAGGACATCTGCCAGCAAATAATCCTTGTTCTAAAACAGGTAGCAACATTATATTAGATTTTTACATTTATGATGTATAGTTATGAACAAAAATATAATAGCGTTGACAACTAGTTAAACAACAGTTTATCACAAGAAAAAATGTTCTGGTATACTCTAGTGTGTTGAATATGGTATTTATAGGTTTGGTGATCAATCAGGCTTGAGGTTAAATAGTGTCTACCACTTCTGTATGTACATGTGTGTGCATCTGTGTGTGTGTGTGTGTGTGTGTGTGAGAGAGAGAGAGAGAGAGAGAGAGAGAGAGAGAGAGAGAGAGAGAGAGAAGGTACACATGTGTGCAGGTGCATGTGGAAATGAATATTTGTGTGGATGCTGAAGCATGAGCTCTAGTATCATTCCTCGGGTACCAACATCCATTTTTCTTAAAAAACATTTTTTTTAACCTTTTACTGTGCTGAAACTGGCCAAGTATGCTAGCCTGACTAGTGGTGAGTCCAGGGCTATGCCTGTCTCTTCCTCCTCCACACTGGGATCACAAACAGTGTATCACTATACCAAGCATTTCATACATGCTTCTAGCAATAGAACGCCTGTCCTTGTTCAAGCATAATGCATACTGACCTGTCTCCATAAGTCCCAACATAGACCACATATGTATGCCCTGAGCTTGTTCATATATTTATTCAATGGCATTATTTCACAGCAAAAAAAAACAACTGGAAACTACTGATCATTTATCCAACACAAGTAAGAGTTAAAAATGGGTCAAGATTTGGCCTATAATCACATAGACTGGAACTTGTCTGTTTTGAAGGAAATACATTTAAAGTGAAGACAGATTTTGGTCCCCTTCCTTGGGAGAAATGTCTATTCTCTTCTGTTCTATAGCCTGGAGAGTATTTTGTACTTTTATTTGATACCTAATGTTTTCTCATTTTCTTTTATCTGGTGTAGCAAAATGGTTACATTCAGTGTTGGTAAAATGATAAATACACAAATAATTAAAATAAAATTATAGCTAGAATTCCAGGGATGTAGAATTCTAATTGGTACTATCTTGGAGTACAGATCACAAAATTATGAGAAATAATAATGGAGAGTTGGCTATAAATCTGATATGAAGAATTCTGAAAGTTAAGACTGAGTTTGTCATTTATCGAGAAGGCAGTTAGAAGCCACTGGAAACTGTATGGAGAAACTTATACCATCAAGTGCACATTCTGAAAGGATGGCTCTGGTGGGCATGTGAAGATAAGATATCAGGAAAATGGGACTAGCCATAAGAGACATTGGGAGCCTACTGCAGGACATCTGCTCATGCAGACGTTGATGACTCTCGGAGAGTGGGCATGATCTTCAGCTTGAAACGGAGGATATTGACACATGGGAAGGAGAATGTGTTGTGAACTTTATTTTGTGTGGCAGTTTTAATTTATTATGTTCTTGTTATGTGTATTTTTACTTGAGAATTTCATAAGCATGTACAATGTATTTGGATCATTTCCACCCTGCACTCCCTCTCCAACAGGAAAATCTGAAGAATTATATACAAACAGAAAATTTAGTTACAAACTTCCTACACATCAAACATTGATCCCAGGTGGCTCAGGTAATGAATTTTATCAACCATTGAATAACTCATACCAGTGCTGTTCACAGTCTTTCGTATCACAGATATAGGAAACTTCCTAGCTCATCTGTAAGACCATTATTATTTCAATACTCGAAAAAGACATGTCCATTCTAAAAAAGAAAATTCCATGTCTATCATAAATGTAGTCTCAAAGTCTTTAACAAAACTGTAGAAAATAAGTACAGGAATACATAAAACACTATCAAAGAGGCAACAATGACACCACATTGAATGCTCAGTGTCAGGCATTGAGGAGGAAAATGATCGGAGAACCAGATGCCAATGCTTCCTATAATTTTGGATTAACTAGGGATTTATAAGTGGCATTATCCAAAGACAGTAAGTTATATCTGATGGTATATTGGGCGTGTATTATACACTAGACCTGCCTAGACATTGGCATGTTTGATTTTCACACTATCTCTATGATAGTATTACCGTATCTTTTTTTTTTTCCACAGAAGAATAAACGGAAGTTTCTAGGTGTTAACTAATTTGCTCTGTTTAGAAAGTTTGTGAAGGGCTTAACTAGATTAAAATTCATGTCTGTTGGGACCAAAAGTTTATGTCCTTTCTACTTTATCATACACCAGGCAGAACATCCTGAATCTAAGCAAGAAGAATTATGAAGGAAGAATGATGGTTGAGAAAAGTCTCAAGGTTGAGACAGGGGACACTGAAACTGGAGAGGAACCATAAGCACCTACAGTTTGAAAGGAATGAGAGAGCTTTGAAAAGACTTGTCCCATTCAAAGATGCATACGGTATCATCAATTGATTTAATTAGCCAAGGGACTCATCTATGAAGCCCATATGTGTAACAGAGGTTTCTGTAAGTAACTTCGGGTTCTATAGTGGACCAGTCAAACACCTCCTCTAAAACTAAGATGAAAATGTATAAACAATTATGTCTCGAAGTATAGAGATGTTGATAACTCTTTTCCCTTTGTTCTTTGCACTCATTATTTTTCACAGTTACAAAAGTCTTTAAATACAGAAGCACCTCTCCCTTTTTCTAAGTGTAGAAGTATTTACAGAGCATGTAAGTGTGTTTATGTTGCATCATATCTGATACTTTATATAAACATTTATTTATTCCAATTTAGATTGCTTCTCTTTATACATATTCACACACACACACACACACACACACACACACACACACACACACGGGTGATATCTGTATATATACATTTTTTTTAAAATAACACCAAAAGGAGGCCATAAAATAACAGAGTGTGTGGCTCCCCTAATTATTACCTGATGAAAGCCATTCTTGTGGAAAGTCAGGTGAGGAGGATTAATGTTGTGGGCTTGCTTTCTTCTTGCAATGCACCAAGTCTCTGGAAAAATCAACAGATTCTTGCACCAAAGCTCTAATCTAGGTAGCAATTGGATTTATTTTTAGAATAACCACCACCTCCAAAAATATTGCTCATGCTAACTCTTTTCCAGCTCATATAGAATGTGAGGGAAATTTACCTAAGATAGAGATCATTTCTCTACTTTCATATAACATGTTATAATTTGCAAATAAATCATATTGTAATTTGCTTGTAACTCAATGTTTCTTCAGCAAACAGTTGTTTGAGGGGGTTGCTGCTTTTTTTGCTGAAAAAAAAAATTGCATCTGTGTGCCTTCAGAGTAATCTTGAGTTCCATGTTGGATTCAGTAAGCAACATACTTCCAGCTGAACTTCAGAACGGTCTGAGTAAATGTTGACTGTCTCTTTTGCTTTTGAATATGTGCTGCATTTAAATTTAGAGCTGCAATCTTGGGCAACTCCTATATGAAGTAATGGAAATTATATTGTAATCAACATCTTTGAGTTTGTGTTTCCTAACTGTGCTCTTATGTTTGCATGCAAATATAAAGTAGTTAGCCCTGTAGGACGAAAGCAGTATAAATGAATTTCACCTTGAAAAATGAATCATCACGGCAACTATTTCATAGCCTCCTGTGAGTGTTTACAGAATTTATAGAGAATGCACTGGAGAATCTAGGGAAGTGTTGTTTTTAAAAAAATAACCTTAACATTTAACATCACCTATGTCATATTGATTTCTGAGGAGAAGTTTCATAAAACCAAATTGCCTGTGCATGTTTTCCAGTATGTAATATTTGGGAAAAAAAATGATCCCACTGCAAACAATGATAAATGAATTTTCTTATAATTCTCTTCTTCCATAGCCTCTAGTCTGCTGCAATAGCATGAACACTGGTGCAAGAACTAGGAAGGTAGATGCAAAATCAAACCACAATACAGCCATTGGACTCCCCAAATTAGATTCCTCCCTCCTATAGGCATTGTAGACAGAAAACAAAATCAAATTCACAGTTGGTCTTAAAATCCTAGCTTTTCACAGTTGGTTTTCCAAAAACTCAAACACTGAAACACTCATTTTGTAAAGAATTGATCAAGCAATAAGACTGGAAAGCATGAAATAGTACTCCATCAGGTGTGCTTGCTCAGCTCTGCACTCAATCCGGGAAGCCCTGTTTGGGCTTTGGTGTTGCCACCATTGTCTCAGAGCACCAATCTTCCTATTTCTCTAGTGATGAGTCTGTTCTTAATGTGTCCTTGCTCCACCCAGAGGTATCATCAGTTCCTAAAAGCAGACGCCTCAGAGGGTACATCTCTTCAAGCACTGCCTTCTCCCTCAGCCAGTAGACTTTAATTATTCATTATTTGGTATTGGACTTATGCCATGCATTGGCCTAATTCTTTGTTCTCCCACTCTAACCCAATAGTTAGCTAATTCTGTGTACCTGGGCCTTGGAGGCAGAGCCTTCTTGGCATTCCTGACTCTATTCCCATGGCAACCAAATCTTCCTTTGTTTCTGTAGCCCATTTCGTCTCTTGCCCTCCGTCTTTCTTTCTTTCTTATCATCCAACATAAACCATGGAGAAAACTTTGTAAAGGACACTGAACTTCTTGTGTGGAGGGGTTTGGGTTATTCTAAATTGATATGCTGGTCTGCACTTAGTCTTTAAGATTTTGTTGACATTTTGGCTGTTTCCTTCCTTCTTCCCTTATACTCCACCAAACACAAACAGTTCATGTGCCACGTTCCTTGTTCAAATGGGTCTGTCAGTTTTCTTAGGAGCTCAATTGGGGGCGATTAGTTTTTTAACCAAGCTGTCTTTTTCTTGTTATGGTTATAGGGACAAAACTTTGTAAGTAGAAGAGGAGCATGGAATTGTTAATATTCTCTGAAACAAAGCATCTTTAAACCTTTCCCAAAACATTTAAATTTTTATTTATTTGTTTAATTATCATTGATGCACACATGTGTGATCGAGACAGAGACAGGAGAGAGAAACAGAGAAATGCAGGTGGGGTGTCGTGGCATACATGTAAAAGACAAAGGATAACTTTGGGGCGAGTCAGTTCACACTTTACACCATGTTTTTGAGGTAGCATCTATTGTGACTTCTGCCACTCTACTGCACATATAAGCATTCAGCTGATTCTTCTGTCTCCATCTCCCATTTTGCTGTAGGAGTACTGGCATTGGGTTTATAGACTGTGCCAATGAATCTAGACATAGTCTTTTTATGTGGGTGCCAGAGATTAAATCTGGAGGTCGTGGTTGTACACAAGAGGTTTTAGCCTCTGAGCCATCTTGCCAGACAAAAATGTATTCAATCAAACTCTCATAGTCTCAGGGAATTGAAAGAAAATGATGAACAAACAACTCTGCCTACAGTAGCTTCTTTTACGATCTCAAAGTGTTTCAAAGGTCAAATAATCAGGTTAAGAGGCTCTAAAAGAGGGCATGGGAAATAATCCATAAAGACGAACATTCTCAGGACTGAGGCACATAGGATCCAGATAACCAGGATTTGAACAGTCAAGAGTTTTATCTCAGAAATTCCTTGTGGAATTAAAACGTACACTTAGCTACAGACAATGGGAGTCTCTAGTCCATGGAATGCTAGTTATGAACACCCACAAATGTTTAGATGAGCAAAGCAGGCCACTTAAAGAGATCTTCGAGGTGGACCTATGTAATCTGATGGTCCAAAGTCACTTCTGTATGATGGCCAACAAAGGGAGCAGCCATGACTTCAAACACTTTCACTGTCTCAGACAGATGCCCTGGTAGTGATTTCCCTTTTTTTTTTAATCTATCATCTGCATGTCTATAGATCTCTTAAAATTCACTTATCCTTTCAACAACTATCCCAGAATGTTGGTTATTTCACAACACAACAGAAAAGACCCTATCTACAGTGTGGAGTGCCTTTTCTTGTAATAGGAGGTAGAATTAAACGATATTTACGATAATGTAGTCAGTGTCAATTTTAACTGGGTAGTCTGAGCAAAGACTTGGAGGAGGGTAACAGAGGTAGGCACACAGATGCCTGGGGGAAGTCCTACAAAAGGAAGAGTCAGCTGAAGGCCACATTCTTCTGCATTACAGAAGTAAGAAGGCCAACAAAGGGAAAAGCAGCCGTAGAGGCAGAAACAGAGAACAGAGCTGACTGATTAAATAAGTACAAATAGCACAGCGTATTTGTACAAGTTGCTTCTACTCCCAGGCTACTATCTACTTGTCAACGGGCCCTTTCTTTCTGTATCTGCTTTTTCAAATAAAAAAAAAAAAAAAAGAAGAAGAAAATTGAAATGTTCATCTTAGGAGTCACCACATAGGGATTGATTCAAAAAGACAAGTTCAGCCCCAGGTTTTTAATAGAGCTGTTAATGCACCAACTGTTCCCAGATATTCCAAAGGAGGTCGGGATATAGAAACTTCCAAATAAAGGCAGGACAGAGAATTTTGTTACTAATTGTGAATGATGCATTAAGATCATTTTAAAAAGAGAGAAAGACAAATGGCTAATAAGATGATAGTAAGAACATTCGATCTTGCTAGGCATCCTGTTATAATTTTCTGCTCTCTGCATAGATTATTTCTATATGGCATAGTCAGACTACAAACTGAACAACCAGAGTGATCAAACCTATGGCAATGGAGATTGGGAATGCAAGCAGCACTCATATTTCTCTGCAAAGGCCCCTCAGCACGATGAATACCTAAACCTGTGATTCCCATCTCAGACTCTGCTAGGTAGCTCAGTGGTGAGTAACAAAAGGCTGGCTCTGCCATGTCAGTTAGACTTTTCCTACACTTAGTCACTCTAGTGGTAAACACTGTTGAAATGGTTCTTTGGTTATTATATAATTAAAGAGATGAAAAATGATTGTTTTACTCAATGGAAACAAAATGCTTTGAAAAGACTCAATAAATACGTATTTTTTTAGAATAAAGAGATAAAAGAAGGAAAGATGCTGGTAAATCAGATGTTTTGACCTTGAAAAGTTGCTTTTTAAGTGTTTTAAGTTCTGTCTCCATTTAAAAATTGAAACAAGTCTCATAAAGAATTAATTCACTATAGCACTCATTATGAAAGAACCCCTATCTGGAGAATTCTCTAATAGCAAAAATATTACAGAAATGAAATCCTGACCAACATTAAAATATTGGTGAGTAAAGATCTATAAAGCAAATAAAATATGAAGTATATATTATTTAAAAGTGTTATCATTTTTAAAGGTATTCTGTTTGGGGGCTGGAAAGATGGCTCAGCTCTTAAAAGCATTTAATATTCTTGCCAACACCCAAGTTCAGTTCCAAACACCCATATTGTATAGTTCAACTGCCTTATGCTCCAGCTCTAGGAGACTTTCTTCTGGTCTCCATTAACACCAGCACACACGTGACACAGATTCATGTAGATACACATACACAAACATAATTAAAAATAAATATAAAACATTCAAAGGAAAGATATTCTGTTTTAATTTTCTTTTATATAGTCTGTAACTAATACTGGGCAAGAGGACTTTCAGTATATACACCAAAACCATTTTAGATACACAATCACTTTTCGAGTCTTATCAAGGACAAGGTTTAGCAAGAGCCCAATTGTGGGGCATCTAACTAACAGGTACTGTTCAAAAGTATCAAATCATGAAGAAATTGGAAAAGCTTCAGGAGATATGGGAATTAAATGCAACATATTTTATGAATTGGATCTGGAACAGAGAAAGAGCATTAGTACTGTAACTCAATTAGCAGAATTAACATTTTCTTAATACCAGTAAATATGCCAAGATTATGATAAGATGCTAACTTCAGGGAAAATTAGATGAAGATAACTCAGAGAAAAATCAGGAAACTAGAGTTAGAAAATTTGTATTACCATTGCAATTCTATAAATCTAAAAACATTTCAACAAAAATTATATATACATACATATGTATGTATGTGAATAAAATACTCTTTATTGAAATTCTCTTACTGATAAATTACCCTAAGGAAAAGAGACATAGGCAAAATTTAACTACAAGATATCAACTAAAAGTAACTAAAAAAAAAGAAAAGAACTTAAAGGCATGATGTAATTATTAAACATTAAAGCTAGAACATTCTTTTTATTATTATTATTAAGAGATTTTCTATTCATTTTACATACCAAGATCAGAGTCCCTTCTCCTCCCTCCTCCCTCCTCCTACCCCAGCCTTCCCTTCCAACCCACCTCCCATTCCCACCTCCTCCAAGGCAAAGTCTCCCATGGGGAGTCAGCAGAGCTTGGTATCTTCAGTTGAGGCAGGCCAAAGCCCCTCCACCCTGCACCAAGGCTGAGCAAAGTGTCCCACCATAAGCACGAGGCTCCAAAAAGCCAGATCATGCACCAGAGATGGATCCTGATCCCAACACCTTGGGGCCCCCTAAACAATTCAAGCTAAACAACTGTCTTGACTATCCAGAGGGCCTCGTCCAGTACCATGGGGGCTCCTCAGCTATTGGATCACAGTTCATGTGTTTCCACTAGTTTGGCTAGTTTGTCCTGTGCTTTTTTCCAATCATTGTCTTGATATCTCTTGCTCATAGAATCTCTTCTCTCTCTTATCAATTGGACTCCTGGAACTCTGCCTGGACCCCTGCCATGGATCTCTGCATCTGCTTTCATCAGTCATTGGATGAGGACTCTATGATGACAGGATATTCAGCCATCTGATCACCAGAGTAGCCCAGTTCAGGCACGCTCTGGGCTATTGCCAGTAGTCTATGGTGGAGTCATCCTTATGGATTCCTGAAAACCTCCCTAGCACTCTGCTTCTCCCTATTCCCATGATGTCTTCATTTATCATCGTATCTCTTTCCTTGTTCTCCTACTCTCTCTCTGTTCCAGCTCGAACCTCCCCTTCTCCTATGTTCTCATCCCCCATCTCTTGCCCTCCATTATCTCCCTCACCCCCAGTTTGCTCATGTAGATCTCATCTATTTCTCCTTCTCTGGGCAATCCATGTGTCCTTCCTAGGGTCCTTCCTGCTAGCTAGCTTCCCTGGAGCTGTGGGTTGCAGTCTGGTTATCCTTTGCTTTACATCTAGTATCCACTTATGAGTGAGTACATACCATGTTTGTCTTTCTGAGTCTGGGTTACCTCACTCAGGATGAAATTTTCTAGCTCCATCCATTTGCCTGAAAATTTCATGATGTCATTGTTTTTCTCTGATGAGTAGTACTCCATTGTGTATATACACATTTTCTTTATGCATTCTTCAGTTGAGAGGCATCTAGGTTGTTTCCAAGTTCTAGCTATTATGAATGATGTTGCTATGAACATAGTTGAGCATGTGTACAATGGAAAAAAGAAAGTGTCTTCAACAAATGGTGCTGACATAACTGAATGTCAACATGTAGAAGACTGCAAATAGATCCATATCTGTCGCCATGCACAAAACTCAATTCCAAGTGGATCAAGGATCTCAACATAAATCCAGTTACACTGAACTTGGCAGAAGATAAAGTAGGAAGTAGTCTTGAATGCATTGGCACAGGAAACCACTTCCTAAATATAATACCAGTAGCACAGTAGCAAAACTCTCTCTTTCTCCTCCTCTTTTTCTTCCCCCTTCCCTCTTTCACTTTTCTACAGAAAGTTCTACTGTTGTCTGTGAGAGCACCTCAGTTAACCATACTTGCATAACATGAACGACTGTATGACGTCTCAGTAACAGTAAAAGACATTTAACTACTTTCCCCCAAGATTCAAAGTTATTGAAGCTTGTCAGGGAAGATGGAGGTAGCTCCAAAGGAGGCCCAGTGACAAAGAAAATGAAAACAAACAAAAACCAAAACCCCACAGAAATAAAGCTGTGGTGAGGCCAGGAAAGGCTAGAGGCTAAAACGTGGCTGTGGAGCAGAAAGGGACTCTGTATGGTGGAGGCCAGCCAGGTCTAATCAGTCTTGCCACAGACAGTCCTACATCTTCCTGAAAGATGGTACATAAGCTTAAAGAGCTAGATTAGTCAGCCTCGGAACAGTTTTACCCTGGGATATTGTTGTCTAATGGACTACTGTAGAGAGTGCTGGGGAGAAGGACAATCCTTTAAAATCCTGGAATAATCACTGGACAAGTGTGTTCTATAAAAAAATCTACTGAGACAAAACTATTTAAAATCCATTTTTCAGGCTTTTTGTACAAAAATGTTAAGAACTTCTTCAGTGGCAAAACATGGAAAATATGATTTCATTCAAAGCCGTCATGTAGCTGTCAATGATCACTGCTGGGGAGTCTTGCAGTGAGGAAAAGAACTTGAGCTCTACTTTGAACAATCTCAGGCAAAAAGAAAATTTACAGCCAGAGAACAGGGTAGGTTCTGTGGTGTAAAAATGACAAGGAAGCATCAGGGATAAAGCAGGGTTCTGACCAAACAGGCCTAGAAGGATTCTGGCTGAATATGGACTTGGAGGTAGATCAATAGCCAATGCATGGGATGGTGGAGGATGAAGAAGCCAGATGAGTCAAGGAGGATCTGGTATATTTTACTAAACTAACTCAGCATGTATTTTGGCTAGAATCAGATTTTACCAAAAAGTACACATATGGGCCTAAAGAACCAGCTACCCTTAGTGATTATCATAATCCACTTTAAGTAAGGCCTCAATATAGCAGTATGGAAGCCACATTGTATTGGAGGAAGTAACCAGTGTACACAGGCACTTGGAAGTCCTCCATCTCAAGGACAACGACAGCAGGATTTAGTAATCTATTTTATAAGATGCCAGTTAGATGTGAATGTCAGATAAACAGTGAATAATTTAGTATAAGCACGACCCAAATGTTGCATGACGACAGACTTGCATAAACAACTATTGTACTTACTATACATCTGAAATTGACATTTAATTGAGTAACTTGTATTCGTTTTGGTACTGTTATCGGAAGTGAATCCAAATACTCAGCCTTCAAGGATCATTCTCATATGCCTCTTGTACCTTAAAATGTTACTAGATTTTACTTTCAATGCAGGAGGTCAAAACCAGTGCTTTGCATATGCTAGTCAAGTACTCTAACACTGAGATACATTCTCACCTATAAAATGCTAGTGAGAGAAATATTATAAAGAAAACATTTCTTGTTAGATAATATGGTGCTTTTAATGCCTTAGCTGATAGATATAAAGAAGGAGAAAATATGGGAGAAACAGCTCACTCAGACACTGTTCCAGCAAGAAAAGTGCTATTACTTTTGTGCTAATCGTCACAGCATGTTGGCTTTAATGAACTTTTAAACAGAAGCATTGCTTTAAACATTTTAAGTGTAAGAAATATAAAAATGATAAAACAAGTAACAAGGTAGAAACAAAACAACTAGCCTGTAGAATTCAGGAAGAAAGAGTGTGAGCATCAGGAAGTTTGGATTTCTTGCTAACCCCTTAATGAAGATTGGTGATTTCCAATGTAATATTTAGAAGTATGGCTCACTGCTGGGAGCAGTTTTTACATTCAACCTATAAATCAGAATACCCATACTACACATGCAGTGTTCAATGAGTATTGTGCAACAAAAAATATGAATATTCATAAATTTAAAAAAAAACTTTTGGAAATAATCCTGCTGAGAAGTGAGAAAGATCAGACAGGTCACTGCTATCAAGAAATCCACCACGGTGTACAATAACGGATGAGAACACAGACAAGCCTCATCACAAGGCAGAAAGCACTAGCTTCTTAACATTTTCTGCCAGAGGAAAAATGGTGAACAAATTCTGCTTCCTTGGAGCTCTAAATGCCTGCAGAGATATTACTATAGTTATTCATGTGCTTCTATCTTCTAGGCTTTTGTACATTATATAAATCAAGACATTTGTCAATAACACAAGATATGGACTTAATATGCCTTCTTCAGTAATGAAGGATACCAATCCACTTGGCAGCCTTGACTCTATTTGCAATACAGTGAATAAGCATGTAACAGATGCTCTGGAATTGGAATGCCATAGATGATGATAAAAGGACCCAAAAGAAACTTGAAGGCAAATTAACTGCCACCCATATAGAGAGAGACAACCCTGACAGGAAAAGTCAGCTGAACAAATATTTGACTTACTGTACTTGTCTCTATCTGTCATTGCCCCAGAAGGTTTGTTAAGGGCTTAGCTGGGTAAATGTGCTTTTACTTGGTGGTCTAGCAAGGACACACGTAATGACAGTGAGTTATCTCTTCCCAGCTGTGTCATGTTTTCTTCAAGAAGGAATTAGTTCCTTTAAGAATGTGTAAGTCAAGTTAAACAATCACTAAATCTCTACCTTGCATTGCACCCACAAATATGCTCTTCAGATGTGATGTTTAGCACATATTTTCTAGGAAATACTCAACTAGACTTTATAGGTCCTTCCAAACTGTTGAAATTAATTCACTCGAGCATTTGTCAGAGGCTGCTACGTGCAGATTTCGTTTGTATTCTAACTTAAAAGTCCTGAGATGAACAAAACAATCCCTGCAGTAAGGAAATATCTAAGGATTTCCTGAGTGTTGTCAATAATGGCAAAGCTGGAGGAAACCCAAATGTTCATTGATTGTATGGCATTCACATAATGAAACGTTCTTCATCAATGAAAGGAACTAATTCACCCTAAACTGATCAACTTGAATGAATTGTAAAACTCATGTTGCCAAAGTCACAAATTCAAACAGCATTATTCAGTTCATATAAAGTTTAAAATTTGGGAATACTAAACAATATAACAATGCTTGAAGACATGCCTCGTATTGACAATGCTATAAAACAAAAGAAATGAACAGTAAGGATACAATTTAAGAAGAGAGTAAATGGATGCATTTGGCTAGGTGCCTCTGAAGCGCTGGTCATGTCCTGTGTTTTTTTGTTTGTTTGTTTTAACTGTATCAAATATTTTATTCATGCAGTCATTACTGGTATCCCCACAGGACTGTTTCTTGGACTCTCAGCATATACCAAAATCTGCAGATGTTCAAGTTCCATCATATATTGTTGCTCGACTCCAGATAGTAGGTGAAGAACTGTTTATCGTTTTGAGTTTATAAATAAAGTTTTATAGTTCTTATATATGTGTTTCATTTTATTAGAAATAAATTCAAAAATAATTGGAGAGGCTGTGTGGTGGTTTGAAAGAAAAAGGCCTCCATAGGGAGTGGCTCTATTAGGAGGTGCAGTAGGTGTGGTCTTGTTGGAGGAAGTTTGTCTCAGTGGGGGTAGGTTTTGAGGTCTCCTATGTTCAAGCTATACCAGGTGTCACAGTTCATTTCCTGTTACCTGAGGATCAAGATGTAGAACTCTCAGCTTCTCCAGCACCATGTCTGCCTGCATGCCAACATGTCCCACCATGACGATAATGGACTAAACCTCTGAACTGTAAGCCACCCAATTAAATATTTTCCTTATAAGAGTTGCCATGGTCATGGTGTCTCTTCATAGCAGTAGAAATCCTAACTAGGACAATGATTCATCGAGTAAAATGCTTGTCACACAAGTATGAGCCCAAGTTCATAGCACCTATGTATAACATCAGATGTGACCATAAGCATCTGTCATACCATCATAGGGGAACGGAGACAAGAGGATCCCCAAAGCTTGCTGGCTAGCCAGCCTAGTTGAAGCATAAGATTTCAGTTAAAAAAAAATCTGTCTCAAAAAATAAAAGTGCACAGTTATTAAAGAAGATATCACAATCTATGTCACCAGTACATACATGTATATACACACAAACATACACATATGCATGTATATACCACACACACACTGATGATTAGAAAATCCATTAGGAGATAGACTCTCTATTTGAATATTCTAGAAATAGCAAACCTTTAAAATGCCTTGTAAATTATTCTACTAAGAAAGAGATTTCCTTAGGATTCCTAACATTCTGAGATTGGCGCTCAGTGAAAAATTGAGGTGGCCGCCATTGTTGGGGGAATATGGAGAGATGTAGATCATCTCTAGAAAAAAAACTGTCTCCCATTCAAATTTGGCTTTGAGTAGTCACATCTTCTTAGATAAGAAACCTGTGCTTCTAGGTATATAAATTTAAAATAAAAACAATGAGTCAACTGAAATGACATCTCACTTCACACAACTATCATACCAATTATCTGAGAATAATCAACTGAATGTCAAAATTAGTGTAAGACTGCTTGGATGAGTCAGTGACCTGGTTACACAGATGGTGGGCAGGATTTGATGCAGACCTGATCCATATTCAATTATAATATCAAGGTGTCTTGCATTTTGATTATACCATTTCATTCATAGACTATATTTGTGTGTGTGTTGTGAAAAAGGGAAGATATTTTTTTTAATATTTAAGTGGATTCATCAACAATAAACTAGTAGAACCAAGAAAAAAATAAAAAAGCAGTTGGTGTCTGGCCTCAGAATCTGAAATATTTATATAGGAAAGGCTGGAACAGATGTTTCCCATGCCTAGAGAGGGATAAACAAGAGATGTCATAGTCTTATTGAAATAGGATGGATGGATAGGTAGATATGCCTATTAATAACAGTATTTGAAAAATACATATACAAAATATTCAGAAGGATATGTTAACAACAGTTAACACGAATTTAGTTCTGAGAATTGGCATCAGAGGAGAGTAAGCCTTGACATAAATCTTTCATTTTCTATACAGTACTTTTTTCACACTGGGAATATATTCCTTTATGAAATTTAAATTATTAGGAAAAGTTTTATTGGGAAACAGTTCAGCGACATAACATCATAGGTCTTCTGTCAAACCACTAACACTGAGATTATGTTTAACTGCTGTTGTAACACTAGACATGCTTTTGTAATTTCATATTTCTTTTTAAAGTAAATGCAATTTTAAGAGGTAAAATTTTGAATGGTTATCTGTGAAAAGCTCTGACATGATTATTTCAGATGTAATAAATAGAAATTTGTCAGTAACCTCAAAATTCCCAGCCAGAGTAGAAGACTTACTTTGTTTTCTTGCTGTGGTCAACTCAGGAAGGCCTGATATAGGTAGATGATGCATTTTACAAGCTTGCCAAACAAATTTGTAAATCTTAACTAATGACCCCATCCCTGCTAATAGTGGCTTCACTGATACAGGTTCCCCTGGGTTTACATTGTAGACATCTTTTTATGATGCTAGCAAGTGGCGAGGGCCTTCCTCTTGTCTCAAACTATGCCTGATTCTTCTCCATGGATCTACATCTATGTGATCTTTCTTCACATTTGACTGCTTCAACATGATTCTCCATCCGATGGAGACACTGGTTCATTTAGTGAGGCCCTGAACTGAGTGCATTTTGTTCACACTGAACCAAATCTAGCAGAATGCACAAGGGTTTTCTAGGCTGGATAGCTCAGCCATCCTTTAACTTTCTCATTTGATTCAAACCTGTAAGACTCTGTTGGGGCGATCCTTGAGTTTCTTCTTGCATTGTGTGATTGTGGCCACGGTTATAATTTGATTTGTTTGTAGCTCACTGCTATCTCCAGATATGAGATTTTAATTTAGTTATATGCTGATTTGCCATCTGGTCCTGAACCTTCAATCTTCAAAGTTCTTTGAAATCCATCACTGATACAGGAGTTAATTTTTCAGAATCAGGGTTATTCACCTTGAGTTGTTCCTAAATGGCAAGATCAATGGGGTGGGAAGATTCTGTAAAGTGGTTTGCTGTGTGCAGGAGACACCTCTGTTCTAGTCACAGACAGGCTTGCACCAAGCTGCTGCATTGAACTTTCGTATTGGCTTGTTCAAGATGGTCACATTGCATTGTAGCTGATTGAGATTCCATTTGGAGAATGCTCAACAACATAAATGACAACTTCTGCCTGATCATCTGGCAATATCTTAATACCCTGCACATTTACAGTATAATTCTGGTTTCCTCCCAAAACTGTATGCAATGATTCTACCAACTGCTGCTGTTGGCTTCTAGTATCTATTTCTTTCTCGTGGAAAACTAAAATCACTAGCCTATCTCTGCCATTTCTACTGGGCATAAACCTATAACCTACTGATGATTCACTGTTGTTGTGAACTGAAGACTTCAAATACCAATCTAGTTCCAAAACCAGTCCTTAAACCAATATTGGTTCCCATTGCTGCCTCAAAACAGTACCGAAGCCAAAACCTTTATTCTGAGCACAATTCAGAAGTCTTACAGAGCCAATGTTTGCTAGGGCAGGAAATCCCAAAGTGGAATGCACAGTAGTAAATATTTTCTCAACGCCTTCAGAACCACCCTTAAGGTAGGGTCTGAAGCTCTGTCTAAAGTGACAGAGAGAGCATCCAGAATTACCGGCCATGTTGAGACTGCAAATAATTGGTTGGCCTGGACTTCTGTTATGCAATTTTTGGTGCATTCATGTCCAGAAGGAAATCTCCAGCTATACCACAGGGGTCTCCCTCTGGCTTAGCATCATGGTTCTGATACTGAACCTGTTATCCCTATTAATCTGGCATCTCAGTGTTTGCAAATAAGCTTTATCACAGGAAAACATTGTTTAGTTGAAAGAAACTGATGCTTGAGCTAGCTTAGATAAATCTCCTTCATAGGACAGGAAGTTCAGAATAGACAGGAACTGGAAGGCCACCAAGAAGAACCCGCTAACCCAAATACTGTCCCCTCTCTGCTCCTCTGTGTTTTATTTGCATTGTTTTTTCTTTGTTCTGTATGCAAATAATTTTCTCACTTTTCTATATACAAAAGATGGTGTATATAGTTGGTCATTTTGTGTTGCTGTAACAAAATGCCTAAATCTGGGTATTCCATTAAAAAAAGAAGATGTTCACAGGCTCACAGTTTTAGTGGCTATAAGTTCAACATGACACCTGTATCTTGGCAAGCATCTCTGGCTGTTACACAATATGGCAAAGAAGGTAAAAGGGAAATACCCACATGCAGAAGGGACCAAACCAAAGTGCAAGCATGGTTGTGTAAGAACCCACTCTCCCTAGAAATAACTTCCTCTGCAAGGGCAGCATTAGTCTTACAATGGTATGTGTCCTCACAACCTGATTTCCTGGTACTAAACCCTGACTTTTAAAGATTCCATCCACACTGGGGAGCAGGTTTCCAGGACAGGAATGCTTCAAGAATATCTTCCAGTGGTGTCCAAACAACAGCATTGTCCTCCGATATATCATTTTCCAAACTAGTTCCTATGATAAGCTACCTAATATTTTCAATCAAATATGACAACCCAAATTGAGAATGAGAATTGAGAATGAGAAACAGAGATGTTACCTAATTTTTGTAATGTCCTCAGACATTAGAGAAAGAAAAACATTTTTATTAAAGGGTCCTAATTTACTGGAACATTCTATTTAGGTGTGATTTTTTGAAATAGTCGGTCTACCCCTAATTTTACAAAGCTTAATAAAATATATTGATAATATTTGTGCATGATTTTCTTTTCTTATTTTAAAAATAAATATTTAAAAAGAATTCTAATTGTTCTGAAAAAATCCCAAATTAGTGATGTTTTACTTTTTTTATTAAGAAAAAATTTTTTTTGGTTTTTCAAAACAGGGTTTCTCGTTGTAGCTTTGGTGCCTGTCCTGGATCTCACTCTGTAGACTGGGCTGGCCTTGAACTCATAGAGATCTGCCTGGCTCTGCCTCCCGAGTACTGGGATTAAAGGCATGTACCACTGCTGCCTGGCAAAATTTTTTTATTCATTTTACATACCCTTCCCTCCTCCTGCCTCTCCAGCCTCCCCCTCCTAACTCAGTCCCCATTTCCTCTTACAAGAAGGCAAGGTCTCCCATGGGGGGTTACATTTAGTTAGAGGCAGGTCCAAGCTCCTTCCCCTGCCTCAAGGTGTCCCATCATAGGTAGTGGGTTCCAAAAAGCCTGCTCATGCACCAGGGATGGATTCTGATCCAACTGCCAAGGTGAGATCAATCAAACTACACAATTGTCTCAATAGTGCAGGATTTTCAATGATATTGTACTTGAATTTTTATCTAGGTATATTATCCACTGACATTTTGTCAATTTTACTATTATTATTCAACAATAATATATTTTATGTTAAAATATGTACAAGTATTCAAAGTATATAATAATATAGTTTTTAAATTTTGTTTATTTTTATTGGTGTGGTATATGTATGCAAATTAACTCCTAAGTATGTATGGGTGCCTAGTACAGAGGCCAGAGGACAGCACTGGATACCCTGAAGCTGAAGTGACAGGTTGCGAGACACTCAACATGAGTGTTGGGAACTTAACTGGGGTCCTCTGCAAGAGCAAATAATCACTAATATCTGATAAGCCAGATCTCCAATCCTGTGACACACTTTTTCTTTTAAGAGAGGAGTTTCCATGTAAGAAAAAAGTATTTCAGCAAACTCAAAAATAAATAAATAAAATTAAAAAAAAAAAAACCTGGGAGAAGCCTAGTTCAAAAACCTGTGGCTGTCAGGAAAGTCACTCTGGGACCACAGCTGAAGATGGAAGATGTAAAGTTATCAATTCTAGCTATCCCGATGATAGGATGTCCAAAGAAATTCTGCCATTCTCCTCTATGCTGTGAGACTGTCTGAGGTGGGTGGTTGTATGTGTGTAATAATGAAAGGCAGGCAGAGAACAGGAACCCAAGCATTACCTGTAAAGATAATGTATAGGAAAATGAACAATAGAAATTACTTCTAAACACAACTGCAAAATCCCTGAAAGCTACAATATTATTATGTACAGAGAAAGCATTGAAAATAGGCAAAGCCTGATAAGGGTGTGGTGTGGTTTCTCTTTTATTCCCATGACCTGAAAGTGAGTTTTCTCTATTTGTTTCTTGTCTTTGCTTCAGCAGTGTCTATCTGCCTTAGCTTTCAACATGCAATTTTAACTAGATGAAAGATGACTGTGGTACTCATAGTATTTATTTACAGGGTGAATGTATCGTGAATCATATCTTAACAGACTGGTATTGTACACTTGGCCACAGAAGCTTTTTTTTTTCAGGCAGGGAAGATGTGAGACAGTGTCACCCTGCATAACTTCCGTCTTGGAACCCTGACTCCAGGCAGCCAGGGAATGAAGACAGGAAAAGCACTGTGATTGGGTGGGCTGTGCTCACCCTGTTGGAGGGCATCAGCCACCATCAACAACCTGGAACCTAACAACCTGTGTGGGGATGTTAGCTGATCTCAATAGGCAGTCCCTATGGCAACCAGTCTGGGGGAGGGGAGAGTGGCAGGGGAGATGTAGCATGAATCTTAAAGAGTTCTTATTAATAAAATCAGACCTGAGGCCAGTTATTGAGTGAATGCTGGAAGATCAGAGAAGCAGAACAAGCCACAGCTACCTCACCTTGCCATTTTCACAGCTGATCCTGTTTCCTCAGACTGGATGCCTCCGAGTCCTCATCCAGCACAAATTTCAGCTGAACTGATGCTCGAAAGCCTGAAAGCTTAACCAGCCAAATGCTTCTAGTTTCTGGCCTTCATGCCTTATATATCTTTCTGTTTTTGCCATCACTCCCTAGAATTAAAGGCTCACTTCTTGGGATTAAAGGTGTGTGTCACCATGCCTGGCTGTTTCCAATGTGGCCTTGAACTCACAGAGATCCAGAGGGATTTCTATCTCTGAAATGCTAGGATTAAAGGTGTGAGTGCCACTATTTCCTAGCCTCTGTATCTAGTGGCTGTCTTTTCTCTGACCCCAGATAAATTTATTAGGGTGCACAATATTTTGGGGAACAGAACACCACCACAGTGGGGATAGACATCTGAGATGAGAAGGAAGCTGCAGTTTCTAGTCAGTGCACACACTGGTCGTTCACTCATACTCAGACGCCCTAGGAAAGATTTTCCATCCCTCAAAGCTTGTCCCAGGTAAGGCTTTGCCACTCAGGTGGGGCTGAGCCATTGGAGTCCTCAACAAGGCCCTGCCCATGTCAACAATACATATTCACTCAGGATTTCATTCACTTGGGTTTTCTTCCACTTTCTACAGGAAAGTACAGGCTGGATCAACATCTCTCTCAAAGTGTCTAACTGTAAAGTGCTTTGATAAAGAGTCCCAGAAATAGGTGCAACATAAGTAAAGTCATTGCCCTGTAGAAGGTCCTGGGTCACTGTAATTTCCCAAGTGTCAAGGTCAAATATATAATGAAAATGTTTCATTATAATCAAAACTATAAGATTTATTTTTTTTATATTTCAATATTAACCATACTTCTCTTGAGTTAATTTCATTGGCATTGGGAGATAGATGCCATGGGCCTTTATAAATATTTAGATATCCTTCTCTAGCTAGGACTTCAAGCTTTACATAAGCATTCAACCTTGAGAACATGTAGTGTAGTTTAGTCAGGAATGATACTTGATAAGACACAGCAGAAAGTTCAGTCCATTTTTACTAGGCACGCCTTAAATAACTATCTTTTAAAAAATTCATCCCTGAATAATCAACAGTATCTCTCCAATAAAATATGCTATATCGTAAATCCAAGCAAAAGGATTTAATGAACTATCCACTTGCCCTCATTTAAACTAGTGAATCCCTCCTCTTGAAGGATGATGCCCAGACAAGAACAATAAGTGCCACTCTGGAACTTGTTTGGTAATACACAATTTTAGGCTTACCAGAGATCTGCTGAACTGGAAACTCTAGGAGCTGGAACCCTACAACGTTAATAAGCCTTCCAGGTGATTCATGCATACTAACCATGAGAACAAGCCTTAAGTTGCTCTCTTCTGATGCCCTGTATTAAAAGGGGGAAGGAGGAACCTAGGCCATTGATAAAACCGAATTCCTCATCAAAACACCTGCAAATGTGTTTTTTGAGTCTTGATGGATTAATCATTCTGCCTGAGATATAAAAATTAACCAAAATACTTGCAATTCAGCAGCCCTTAAGCATTATATTATTTTTTGATAAAAGAAGGCAAGTTTCCATTTTGCAGAAGAAAAGTATTACAATAGCATTAGAATGATTTTTTTTTTCTGCCATTGAATGTTCTAATTATGGCAGTCTCTCTGTAATCACAGCACTGAGAAATCATACTCTGGTAATGACTGAGAATGCATTTAATGAGGTCATCTAATTCAAGAATTTAAATTGAAATGTTAGGGCAAGTTTTCACCTCATGTAAAGAATCTTACATACTAGTCCCTCCAATCTCTGACCTTTTCTCTTCCCATAGTTCAGTTACTTGTGGCCATTCAAGGTCTGAAATATTAAACAGAAAATTCCAGAAGCAAGCAAGTCATAAGTTTTACCTTTTACATTTTTCTAATGAGTGTAATAAAACTATCCTAACAACTGCTGTCCATCATCCTCATGCTATATTTACCATCTACCTGTGAATCACTTGGTAACTCTCTCAATTATCAGATACTCTGGCAGTAGCATGATGCTTATGTCCCAGTAACCCTAATCAACTGGCTTCAAAACACTATGCTTGTGCCTATGTAATTCATCTCAGTTCATCTCACCGTGTAGACACTCTAGCTGCTCCCGTCATCATAAAAAGAGCAAGAATATTACAAAATACTTTGAAAGCAAAAAAAAAAAAATGGATGACACTCTCATAAATTTATTGGGAGTATATTGCCTGGTTGTTCTATGTTACTGTTAGTTGTTATTCCTATCTCCTACCATAACTATTAACAAATGAAATTTTACTATAGGTATGGAAGTACAGGGAAAACACAGCAAGTGTAGAGTTCATGACTGTATGAAGTGTCAGCATTCACTAATGTCCCCCACAGATAGAGGGGGTGACTGTACTAACAGGTGTGCCATAGAATGACCAGAAATTTATCTTTCATCTGTTTTTCATCTTTCTCATCTCATAATTTTTCCTGGGACTGAACTCCTAGGGACTTCAAGCATGTGATAAATGCTAGTTAACATGAAAAAAATCAATAACTATCTGTTTGATGGCCTATTTCCTCCATTTCCTTTACCTATATATCTTGGCATGCTTCACGGGCCCCCTCGTTGATCTCTAAGAGTCCTCATAGGCTAATATTGTCCAGGAATTAATGAAGCCAATTATGGAAGAAGAAACCAATTTGAATTATTGAGGACATTAACAAAACGTCTACAAGACTTTCAAAATATGTGTTTAGATAGTTGTAGGCCTAATCAAGCTTCCTGCAGACAAATGACCCATTTTTAAAATAGGCTCATTTAAATTACATTATTCTGAAGGAGGGTTTTAAGTATGCTGTCATTTATAAAGAAAATAAATTACTTCTTTGATTAGGAATGAGAAAGATATTGTAGATCAAGGCAGGGGATCATAGTCCCTTGAACATAAGTCTGTCTGTACAACCAATATAAAAAAGAAAAAAAATTGAGTCCTATTTGTGAGATTGCAATATGTTAGCAAATATTATTGTGATATATTTATAGACTATATAAGTACATAGAGAGTCTCTGCTGAGTTTTCTGGCACAAAGTTCCTAAAACCCTTAGAATCATTGAAGTGTTGTGTCTTTGTGAATACTAATGAGATGGCTGATGGCTGTGGTCTCTGGGTTAGCCTCAGGATGCAGACGGTTGCCAGGGCAACCAACCATGTGAGTTGTGAGTTGGGACTTGCAGCTTCACCCCTCCCTCAGCCTCTGCAGAGAGAAGAACTGAAGGTTGAATTGCTTAGAAATAGCTAATGATTTAATCATGCCTATATATGAAGCTATTACATCCCAATGGATGGGTTCAGAGAGTTTCCTTTTTAGAGATGCAGTTCTGGGAAGGTAGTGTGCGCAGTGGGACAACTCCCCACCTCTTTCACCATACCTAACCCTATGCAACTCTTCCATCTGGCTGTTGCTGGATTGTTTCCTTTTGTAAAAGTAAGTAAAGTGTGTGTGTGTGTGTGTGTGTGTGTGTGTGTGTGTGTGTGTGTGTGTGTGTGTCCCGCCCCCATGCACTAGGAAATGTCCAAACCAAAGGAGGGGTTGTGGGAACCTCCCCTTTATGGTTGAGTCAGCTCAACAACACTGAACCTCCTGAAGAGAGATTGTGTGCAACATAGAGACCTACTATTTGTGCCTGATTCCTAATGTGGGGCAATCCTATCACATGAACACTGACTTAGGTTACTATCAACAATGACGAAATGTAAGCTGTCCAGGGTTGGAGAATTCATGAGCACAGGCAGAATTTCCACATATTCGGTGACTGTAGGAAAGTTCTGAGTATTGTGGGTGAGACTACCAACAGAAGGAAACACTATGTGGTTATTCTCTATCCATCGTTCATTCATGAAGATTATCTTCTAAAGATTATGAAGAGAATAAGGCATTTTCTTTGATAAGACATTCCTCATCAATATGTATTCTTTTTAATTTTGTAAGGACAGTATATGAATTACAGTTTTGAGAAAAATCTTAGGTGTTGTTAAATTAAACCTAATCGACAAAACTTTCCCCTATATGAATTATATTATTAGTGCAATTTAAATCTTGCCTTTCTTAAGCTATACAGTTGACCAAGCTGCTTTCTTAGGATCCAATATAAATGTCTCTATTTGGGGACATTGCTGTTGGACATTGTCCTGCAGAAATGGGTAGGACATGAGGCTGTCATTATAATGTTTTTGTAAAGGATCCAGAAACAGAAATTTTTATCCTATTAGTCCATCTGTCATTTTCTCAGAAATGGCATAAATCCATTTGTTTAGATCACACTTACAATGAACCCTTACTATTGGCCATATTCTAGAGATAGAAAATATGAACAAGGCACGTTGTTATTCTCATGGAATTGATGTTCTGCTTGGTGTAACACCATACACAAACGTATCAAATATGTATTTAGTATAGTGGAGGGAAAAGGTGTACTAAAATGAGAAGGAATGACAATTAAGGGGCTGGAAAGGACTGATAGAGTGGGGAGGTAAAGGCATGTGTCCATATAAGGTGGTTAGGTTAGGAATGCACGAAATAAAATGAGAAAAGCAGGTATATGAACAGAAGGTTGATTGTAGGGGTGTATGAGTGAGGGGAAGCTAAAGAAGACAGAGCTGTAGGAAGCCACAACCAGATGAGTAGGGCCCAAGTAATACAGGTATATCTTTAGACTTGATTCTGGGTGACACAGAGACCATCAAAGTCCTCAGCACATAGACATATGGTTTCTAAATAACCATTCTAGATGCTGGATCAGCACCAAAGACATCAACTAGGAAACGGGGCTAGCAGCTGAGCAAGAGGTGAACAAGGTCACAGAGTTAGGTGAGGTGGAAATTTGTCATATTTGGTATATATTTAATGGTTAATTCAAGTGTGCTTATGAATTATGAATTAGATGACAGGTGTGAAAGAAGCAGAGGGATTGACAAATGCTTCGGGTTTAAGAGTTGAGCACTGGAAGGCTGAAATTAAGCAAAGACCATATTTTCTAGGAGGCAAGTTTATTTCATTTAAACGGGGTATTGCTCACAGAGGATTGATCATATGTCTCATGGTTCTCGGAGATTTTATAAGTATGGAGAATTGCTTCTGCTATTGTCATTTTCATTAGTGGAATGCTTTGTTCTAAGGTGGCAGAAAATAACATTTAAAATGTCTAAAACTTTCCCCCATATGGTTCTATCAATAAATTATACAGATATCATCAATATATATTTCAGTACTACTAGGAAACATTGATCTCTGTTTGATTTTAATGTTTTAGATATTTCTTATGCAAGCTTTTTGTTATCGTCTAGAATTGGATTGTGGCCTCCTAATGGCCTCTTTGATGTACGTATGGCCCAAGATATGTTCCATCTATGTGTAGGCAGTACATATAGAGCCTTCTGCAAATGGTATTTTAAATCACTGTAAATAAGGTAAAGGGGAGGTAAGAGGTTTTTCATATCATATCTCAGAATATAAACAACTCTTCTCTGAATATGTAGCCTCAACTGATAGTAAGAACTGATCTTTATTTACATAATAGAAAAGATGCATTTCAGTTTCTGTGATGCAAACAGCTATCTTTCTCAATTACTCATGCCATTTCAGGCACCATACCAAGAGCTACATCAGAGATAAGAAACAAAGACCATTTTCTTCCAGGAACAAAGTCAGACTTACTTTGTTTCAGGATGTGATTTTTTTTTTCCTTTCACAATTCTGAAAGCCTTGTTGGTGTGGAACAGTTATTTCCTAAAATCTGTGCACTAATGACACACACAGAGAGAGAGACAGAGACAGACAGAGAGAGAAGAGGAGGAGGAGGAGAGAGGAGACATATACAGTGATACACAGAGAGATGGACACACAGAGAGAAACAGAGACAGAGAAAGAGAATAGCCTTGTACTTTCAATACAGTAAAACAGCACTAAAGATAATTACAACTGAATGTTCAGGAAAAATTATAAGATTATAACAGGGAGAGCCACAGAGGGAAGACTGAGCCTCCATGTCAATTCCCTGTGATAAGAACATGTGAACTCTGTGTGTTATGGGAGAGAGTATGGCTAACTTACTACAATGCCTTCTCCCATAGAAGAACCATAGGACAATTAGGAATCACAGTGCTTTATGAACAACTGCTTATGTGTTCATTCTGGATATGCTGGTGAGTTTGTTGTTATGAGAAGGAATAGAAAGAACTGTTTTCACAAAATCTATAATTAACCCGAGACTTTCCACTGAATGTATAGCTTAGCAAGGATTTGAGATGGATTGTAAAAGGAGATGAGAGTAGCTACTGCATTTTCATGAAGAACTCTCAAGGGCTGCAACTGACATGCAATGAGGATATCACTTTCCTCCTTTCCAAGCACTAGTACTACTTCCAAGATGCAGGAGAATTTCAGTGCTGTCTAAGTAGCAAATTCCTAGAGTGAAACTTGGAATGTAATCTTTATTATAGTAGATCTTGTGGGCCTGATATACTGGTATATCCCTGGCATCAAAAATCTGTAATAGAAGCTTGATGAATGCAAGTCTATTTGGGGAAATCATATGTATGGCCATAGCTGGTAAGATATATGGCAATCTGAGCCCCTTATATATGGGAGTGAGAAAAGAGAAAAAACTCCTTGGAAGGATTGCTGGAACTCTTTCAAAGGTAAGTAAACAACTTCCTATATTTATGTTAAAAATGTAAAATTACTACTAGGAATGGGTGCAAAGAATTTACATCTCCAAACCTGTTACAGGTACCACCCATGTTCCCTGGATTTTTATCAGTGTAGTCCACTCCAGTCACTAGGTACCAGCATTTTCTTCTTTGCTAAAAGGCTTATTTGGTTGTTAAAACTAGAGCTGGCTTTTGGTGTAAGACACTGTTACCAGAATGGGATATCCCATGCTTGGGGTTAAATTGTCTGTAGTTCCTGTGTTGAAATCCTTTATGTTTGTATTTGAATTTGCTTTCTGTGAGTTCTAATGGAATAAAAGCACATGGCACTCCCAGTTAATAACATCTCCCCTTCAGGATGCTTCCATCCCTCTCCTCTACCCTAGATTCAGTGACTTTTACTGTTCTCTGTCACTAGAGGAGTGCTGAGCACAAGTTGGGGAAAGAGTCAGAGTCAGGTATGTGCATCTAGCACATCCCACATGGCCAGCTGTGGAACAGGAACCAGACAACCACCAACTATATGTAGGACCAATTGTACTTTCCTATGAGTTAATGCTGGGTCCCAGGGAGGGTGACAGTAGGTAACAAATAACACAAGCCATAAGCTGGAGGGAGGCAAAGGAAAATGTGTAAGTCATTTTCCATAGAGAATTTCACTCTCACTTTGACTTGGCTCTGGACCTCATAAAGTTGATGTGGTTGGCACTCTGTCTGTCCATAGACATAAAAGACCAATAGGACCAAAGAAATGATCCTGCCCTCTTGCTGAACAATGAATTGATGGCTTGTTGTTGGAAACAGTGAGAATTCTGAGTTCTCCAGAGTTCTGTAGAATTAAGTTCCTTTTATGCCTTTATCCTTGGTAGTAGGTTGTTTGGTAATAGCTTTCAATCAATCTTTCTTTCTTTTGTCCATTGCTTTCTGACTGATATTCTCTGGGATAACCAAAAAGTATATTCCTGGGGTTTGAACCTTTATTGTCTGTTTCTGAAGAAATAGATTCATAAACTAACATTCAAAGGCATCTCCAATATATTTGGCTGAATAGAAAATGAACAACTTTAGTAGAGTCAAGTCCCTTCCTCTATATGTTCCTCTGGAATTTGAAGGCTTCGAGTTTGTATTTCTATTTATGCCTTAATGGCTAAGATGTATAACCACCCTAATTTTCCCTGAAGTTTATTTTCTCCTTTAATCAAAATAAAGAAGGTTTGAATGTCTAACAGATTCTTTTCCCACACCATAGTTCTATGACTTTTATGTACAATTTCTGAAAGAATGGGAATAATTGAACTATAACCTATTACCACAAAATAATTCTGTAAAGACTACTATAATACACAACCATCTATGTATTTCTACATTCTGGCATGGAGGTAGTTTTTAAATGTGACCCTCAAGTTACAAAAATCATGTGCATTATGTATTATTATCCTTTGTTCAAATGTGTTCAAATGAATCCAAGGTTGTGACAACATACTTTCTAGATTTAAGCAAGAAATAGGAAATTCTAGAAAGGCAATGAAAATTACAGGTGGATAAGAGAATTTAAGTCCAAAGTATTTTATAGGTAAAATTTTCTGTTTTAAATCTTTTTTTAAAAATTTGATTACTGCTAATATGGTTGAAAGAAAAAACTAAGAGGGTCCCATCCCCACTGAGACTTGGTTCAGTCCTTCTCTCTGAGAATTGCTTTAGAAGAAAAAACTATTAAGCTCAAAATAAATTAATTTCTACCTGCTGTTCCCTCTTTCCTTTAGTAATTTATAGACTGTTGGATACTATTATTCTCAATCCTGATATTAAAGGCTCTTTCCTTAAAATTTTTTATACCTTGTCAACACAGGATAAATAAAGCCAAGCTAGGGCTGCTAAGGAGAATCTAGATGCTGTTCTAACACATCATGAAACACCAACCCTCTAGTGATAATGTTGACTACTGGGGCTTAAACTCCCATCCATTTGCTCCAACTCTCTTCTTAACCCTACTCTTTAGTTCTAATCAACCTCTCTACTTATCCCACTGGCCCGCCTCAGTTACTTGTCTCCATGAAAAGTTCATTCATCCATCTATCTGTTTACTCTTTGATCAAAAGTGAATCTACAACCTACTTGATCTACAAAATTCAAGTTCCAACATGGTTTGTGGTACAGCAGCGTCAGAAAAGCAGGAGTTGTTGGAAGTATAAATCTCTGGTCCTTCCACACAGTAGCTGACTCAGAGTCCATGAGGGAAGCCACAGCCATCCGTGCTAGCTTGCTGTGCAAGTGGTTTCACCTAGAGTCTGGGGAATGTGGGTCTATGTCTAGGTCTGAGATGAAGCCCAGGAATTTGCATGTCTGTCAAGTTTTCAGGTCATGTTGGTGCAACCAGTCCAGAGAGCACCGAGAACTGCCCACGCAAACACTGAAGCTACTATTGCTGTTACTCAACAAAAGCCTGAGTACAGCTCTACCCAGTTGCTTCTCAGCTTTAAGTTCTGCTTGCCCATTTTCACTATGCAAGTGTCCCTAATTTAGTAGCCCTTTGAAAGAGCTGTAACTGTACAACTGTTCATGGTATCCTTCTTATTTTCGTCTTTGTTTTGCATGCTCTTTCTGAAAACCACATAGCATGTTGAACTAGGAACAGATCTAAAATTAAATTTGATGGAATTACCAAATTACCTATGTAAATTTGAACAAGTTACTTAACATTTCTGAAATTCATTTTCGTATATGCACAATGAGAATACGATGAATTTGAAAGATGCTGGCAAAAAATGCCTAGCGTATTAGTAGGTGCTCAAATAAAAGTCCTTACATTTTCATATGATAGTATTCTCTTTCTTCAGTGCCATCTAATACAAGGAAATGACATGGAACATGATCAAATCATTTAACTTTTTTTATCATGTCTATATCTCTCGAGAACATTTTTGTTACATTTGAAATTTGAATTTTATTATCCACACTTTTCTCACTCTTCATTTTGATGACCTCTAGAAAGTGAAATATACTAATTTTCCTTTGGCATTAAAAATAAAGTTTTAAAAAGCAAAGCAGGCCGGGTGGTGGTGGCGCACGCCTTTAATCCCAGCACTCGGGAGGCAGAGCCAGGCGGATCTCTGTGAGTTCGAGGCCAGCCTGGGCTACCAAGTGAGCTCCAGGAAAGGCGCAAAACTACACAGAGAAACCCTGTCTCGAAAAACCCAAAAAAAAAAAAAAAAAAAAAGCAAAGCAGACTACAAAGAACCTCACAGTGGCAGTTGTAAAGTATAGTTCTCTGGGTTTCTTGCCATCTGATGTCAAACAAGTCCTAACTAAACATACCTTAAATATTCTTATTAGAAAAAAATAGCTTCAACATGGGCTAACTTTTTTTTTTTTACAAGTATCTAATAACACTTATAATGTATCCATCAGGAAGGTAAGAATCAAAGTACATGAACTAAACCTGCACAGGCTAGTTTAAGAAGTAAGGGCACATGCTATGTGTAAGTAAGCCAAACAGATTAAGGCACAACCAGCCTGCTCATTTACATCACTCTTAGTGATGTGTTTTGAAAAAAAAAAAAAAAATCAGTGATCTTTATATAAAAGGGATGCATTTATAGTCTTATTTAAGCCAAATAGTGCTAAAGCACTTATGAATATTAACTATTTTTGCTCCATACTCCTCAATCTTAGATTTGGCCCTCTAGAAAGGACTTCCTTTGATTTACAAGACTTTTTAAAGGTATAGTGTCTTAGTTAGGTTTTCTATTGCTGCAATAAAACACCATGACTAAAAGGCAAGGTTTATTTGGCTTATACCTTAGGATTGCTGTTCATCACTGAAGGAAGTCAGGATAAGAACTCAAACAGAGCAGGATCCCATAAGCAGGTGCTGATGCAGAGGCCATGGAGGAGTGTCATTTACTGTCTTGTTCACCATGACTTGTTCTGCCTGCTTTCTTATAGAACCCAGGACCACCAGCCCAGGGATGGCAACCAGCCAAAATGGGCTGGGCCCAACCAACCCCATTGATCACTAAATGAGAAAATGCCGTACAGCTGGATCTTATTAAGGCATTTCCTCAACTGAGGCTCCTTCCTCTGATGACTAACTTGTGTCAAGTTGACATCTAAAGACAGCCAGTACATATAGGTAATATGGTTTAGAAGACTAGTCTTAATTTCCTAATGTTATTTTTGTCCTCAGACAAAAATCTAACTTACAAAACAACAAGCATCCTTCTCTCGTTTCTCAATGTATAGTTAAAAATAATTTTTAGTTAAATAACCTCACAATGTTTAAAATATTTTGAGCTGATATATTAAAGACTCAAGTGGTTTGGACAGTCAATCAGATTGCTTTGCTATGGTTATGGGTCTTCTCTTGTCCATATAGTATTGTTTTAAAATTTCTAATTATACCATTTTTTCAGATTTTTTATTTTATATCATCATTACTTATTGACTTAGTTAGGGTTTCTATTGCTGGAAAAAAACACCATGACCAGAAAAGCAAGTTGAGGAGGAAAGGGTTTATCTGGCTTACACTTCCAGATTACAGTCATCATTGGAGGAAGTCAAAACAGGAACTCAAGCAGGGCTGGAACCTGGAGGCAGGAGCTGAAGCAGAGGCCATGATGGGAGCTGCTTACTGGCTTGCTTCCCCTGGCTTCCCCTGACTGGTCTCTCATAGAACCCGGGACCACCAGCACAGGAATGGTACTGTCCACCATTGACTGGGCCCTCTCCCACTGACCACTAATTGAGAAAATATCTTACAGCTGAATCTCACAGAGGCCATTTCCTCAACTGGAGGCATTTCCTTCCTCTCTGCTGACTCTGGCTTGTGAAGTTGACTTACAAAACCAGCTAGGACACTGATTTTGCTGAAGTCACTCACATCAGACGTTTATAAAATGAGTGTTTCATATCGCTTGTCCACACAAACCCAGGAACTTTCTAATTCATTTGCAGCTGCTGTTGTTCATGGCTGTCCTGGGCTGCTCCTGTCTACTCCGATTGTAGCTGCTGCTTCTGATTTTACCCCCAGTGTTTTCTGACTCTTCGATGACAGGAAATAGTTTTTCTTCTCTTTACACTCACATTTGATTCTTTGTATAAGTTTAGAATTCAAGAAGTCACTCCCCCCCCCCCAGAATTTTGAAGGATTTTTTTTTTTCTTCGAAAGGCAATCAGTGGCAATGAGTAAACTTGAAATAATGGGTTAGATGTGCCGTGGTTTTGTTCAGCACTCCTATATAAAACATAAACAATTTAACAATTAGAAAATCACATGGAAACAAAGCTAGTTTTAGATGACATTAGGTCTGTAATGGGCGGAGTCCTCCTAAAGTAGAAATGTGGAGCGCTTGATAAGTTACACAGAATTTCAACATGCTGACAGTAGCGGAGTAAGCCGAGCTAAAGAGCCTTCCAGTGGCAAGGCCTCTTACACCATCCATATCATCAGCAACCCAGGAGTTCCAGCCTCTTGGGAAATAAATCCTGATCTCTAACGCTATACTGATTACATGGTGGTCACTTGGGTTGTTAGAGCCAGAGTAATCCAATCAACGTGGGCAGAATGACCTTTCAGCTTAATGTAATCACATTTTCACACACTAAACAAGATTTGCTTGTCGCTGGTCTTTGCTTTCCTGACACTCCAAGAATTAGCTTCCTCTTGCCCTCATTCCTTAGTCTTCTTTATTTGTTTGAAACAAAGTTGCTGCCTAACAAGGACGTGGCTGAGAACTATTCAGACACAGCCTTCTTAGGTTGGGTGTCTAGGACAGTTAGAACTTCAAGCAGCCGACTCAGCATCATTCTGAAGGTCTCAACTGGGAAGCTCGTCCCCGCCCAACCCATCTAGGAGAGCCCCTACTGCAATTCAAACTGTTCATTTTAAGATGAAGAAAATAAAACCCAAAGAGACTAGCTGATTTGCTTATAGTCTCTCATGGCAAGTTCTAGACTAAAATCCACTTCTGCCGCTCTGTATAACCTCCCTGCTTTCTTGGATAAGCTGTTTTAGTTCTATATGCCTTTGCCATATGTTTAGACAACACATTCACACACAATATATATAAGATGGGGATGACCAGAATCCCCGGCAGATTCCCAGACTCTGTCTTCAGGGAATCTGTGTGTGCACGTGAGAGCGGATGTGAAGGGAAGTAAGCAGCGGTAAGATTTGGCTTCCGCCGTTCTTCCTTCCCCATGACTGTAAAGCAAACAAGGAAGCAGAAGTCATGTGGTCTTGAATGCCCATGGAAATTACTTTGTAACTGGTCTGCAAACTTTTGTAATCAGCCTGAATGTCACTGTGAGCATCAGGCTGTCACTGGGTCTAGGGATTTGCAGGTAGCCCTACCTCACCTTTTCACTTTCTACCCATTTCAACTTACAAATAAACACGTGATCATGAATACTCAGTCTTTAAGTTCTGCTTGTTTGTAGTGTATTCAAGTTGTACGTGGCTCTCGACTGATACTCCCTCACTTGCTGGAGCAGTTAGGCAATTTGGGTAATTTTCTGTGTACAGCTGAAATCATTTCTTTATAGTTGTCTTACCTTGTACAGTTGGAATAATAGAACCTCATCTTCCTTTTGGCCTTGGTAGGTCTGAAAGAAGTTTTAGATGTCTAGTAAACTATTTCTTTTGTACCTGCCTCAACTTCTGTGACTTATAATCTTCATCATCTAAGAGAAACTCCTTTTCAATCTATTTCCAATCTGGATAAAAACACACTGTCAGTAGTCAGATTGCTGCCCTGTAGCCCACAGACAATTTCTGGAATCTAGTTCTAACTTCTCTATGTACCTCTAAATCAAGGGAAAGAGTAACATAGTAAGTCACTATGAGTTGTCTGGCCCAGTGAAAATGTCTCTGCATGCATGTATTTCCTAGTTATTCTTTGAGGGAAAGAATGTAGGAGGGATTCTTATTAACATGGTATTCCTCAAATGCCAAAGTGATACTTGCACTGTAAAGCATAGTAGGAAATCCGGAGTCTATGGAAGAATAAAATCGGAGGTACAATCTCCGACTACTTAGAAACCAGTTTTTAAAATAGTACTCTACCAATGACCAGCACATCTAAAATTGTTTATTTCACAAACATAGAAGAGTGATTCCAAGTTATAGTTCATATCAGTAAATATCCAACTTTTGAAAAATGTGAATTCTTTTGTAATTCACCATGGTCAACAAACAAGCAAATGTGCAGGAGAGAGAGAGAGAGAGAGAGAGAGAGAGAGAGAGAGAGAGAGAGAGAGAGAGAGAAGAGAGAAGAGAGAAGAGAGAAAGGGAGAAGAAAATGCTTCAAATACAAACACATATTTCAAGATAATAGCCCTGGCTACAGGGCCAGGCAGTAGGAAGCTACAAAAGCATCCATCATTTTCCCAGTTAGTAGCATCTGCGTTCTTTGGGGAGCACTTTGTGTGAGGTAGAATGTGCCCTTGTCCTCACCAGGGCGGACAGAGGAAGCTGAGCACGAAGTCTGCCTTGGCCTGATCTGTGGGGGAGGGGAAGTGGGGGGCAGAATTGGCCTGGCTGGCAAAGCCGGAGGGAGCGGTGAAGCCAGCCAGGCTTTGCCTTCTTTGCCTTTTCCCTATAGGACTACTGCACGGATCGGCCAAAAGTTACCTCCCATCTTGCCACAAACACTGGGCAGTGAAACTGGATTCTCATGAACAGCGCTCCACTACTTCCTCTAGACTGGATTTTCAAGTTTGGGGTCTGAAATTTAAAAAACAGAAGGAAACCTTAGTAGGGCAGTAATCCTCCCAAATTAGTCTTTCTCTCCTCTCTTTTCCTCCCTTGTGTTTTACGGAAGAGGAAAACATGGGAGTAAATACAGAATATATTCATTGAGAAAATGTCTGTGTTTTGCTCTTCCTGTTTGTTCGTCTAACAAGTATTCACTGTGTGCAACTGTGTATTAGCTAAGTATTATATGTACATAGTAGTGTATGTGCTAGAATAAGTTAGGTTTCCTAATGAAACCTATACTCTTTGGGGTTAGCCTCTAAGTCTGAAAAACCTTGCTATGGTGAGAAATCAGGACTCCATAATTTAGAAATGAGGGTCAGGAAGGGCTTCTCCGAGGGAACAACATATATAAATATCTGAAAAATAATTGAATATTAGTCAAGATATTCTAGGGAAACTTGTCCACCAAGTTTTCTGATCTAAAAATAGCCCTGCATGTATCTACATAGATGAAAAATAAATGTAGTAGGTAAGTGTGAACATTTGCCAATAGACATTTTAATTTTTCTAGGGTTAAAATCAATGTCACCCCGCAAACTTATATCCTGGTAACATTATAAGGGAAGTTCCCAAATAAATGCTTTATTATTTGATGTCAACAGGGCTTACTAGAGTTACATAGTAGAAAGGATATTAATGGGAAGATATACCTTCTCCTAGATGTGGGAAAGACATTGAAAATTATAATATGGGTGAGAGAGAGGGCTGGCTATTATGATAAACATGCTCCCACCTTCTTCTGATCACACTGTCGTTATGATAAACAATGTTTGAGAAACACAAAACACAGTATATGATTTGTAGAAATTGTCTTGCTTAGATTTTTAGAACTCGGTTGGAAATCCATGAAATAGGCACAGATCCTCACCTTCGGGGTCAAAAGGAAGATAAAGCTTAATGTTTAACTAGGTTTCCTTGCACTTTGTAACTAGCTCCTGTAGGAGCAAACCTGACTGAGGTGAGCCCTTTGTCTTGGAAAGTACTCCCACAGTGAGTATCCTACCGAAGACAAGTGGGAAGGGAACTGCGCGCGCGTGCGTGCGTGCGTGCGTGCGTGCGTGCGTGCGTGCGTGCGTGTGTGTGTGTGTGTGTGTGTGTGTGTGTGTGTGTGTGAAAGCTGGAGCTTGCAAGTGATGGGATTCAGGGCACAATACCCCAAAATATGTCACCTTGGTATTTAAAAAAAAAAAAAAAGAAAGAAAAGAACAGAAGCAAGAAGATCCCTCTTCCTCTTGCCCTTTTCCCCAAAGCAGGCCATAAAAGATCACCTGGTCTTCCTCTAGGGTAGGTCATAAGACTTACAATAGGGGGTGGGTTAAAGAGCAGAGGCTTCCTATACGTGGACAAACGGAAAATTTCTTAGCTGGGAACGCATAGGGACAGAGAAGAATGTGAACTGGTGGACAATTTCTGTAAATTCCTCTGCTTGCTACTATTTCATCATATCCTCTCTGCCCAGTCATTCTTCCACGTGACTCTCCAAATTCCATCAAGCTGAGCATCAACCACACACAAGCACACTTACTTCTCTGAGTCTTTATTTCCCATGGTTTCTCTGTGGCATAAAATTCATATTAAATAAGTTTATGTGATTTTCTCTTAATCTGTCCTTTGTTGTAGGAACCTCAACCAGGAACTTAGCAACGAGTGAAAAAAGCTGGAATCTCCTTGTGTATACAGTAGGAAAATACGAAATCCTTTTAGATGGATAAATTCTCTGATTCTTATTGTATTTAGAAACAAAGAAAGCTACTTTCATGGTGCAAGTTTGTGTTTTAAGTTGTACAAATAGAATTAGTTGTGCAGTGTCCATGGGGACATTAAACAACATACATTTTAAACATATTTGCTGTTAATTATTTATTGCTTAAACAGTTATATACTTTTAATACAGGATACTTGTGTTTCACAGTTCTTTGTTGTGAGCCCTCATCAATGCAATGGGGACTTATCCATTGTTACCCGTGTAGAAAGCCAAATAATTTTTCATGCTATAAGAATGTACAACTTAAATTCCCCCATACAAATGCATATAAAACTATTGTCCCATTGCTGAAGAACATCTATTTGAAGAGAACTAAAACTTAATTACAAAAGCCCTGTCAATCAAGTCTTTCCTCTCAGCCCAGCACAAGGAAAATACTTTTCCAATGACAATTCTTAAGACAAAGCTCTTTAATGTTACTATTTAAAGAGCTCTATGGGGAGCAATTCTTGGGCCCTGACAATGAACTACTTCCAAAGTCATAAGCATGATCCAGGGCCTTTTGAAAGTACTTCTTAAGTAGATCTGCATCAGACTTTCAGGAAATGAATATTACTTTCATTTTCAATAGGGGTCCATGCTGTCATGATAAAAATAAGCTGCCGTGTCTCTTCACATACAGTTTTCTGAGTTCCAAATACTGGGAGGGCCACAGCTATATTTGAATATTAACTGACATAGAAATCACATTTATTTTCAATCCTAAAATTTAGGATTTTACAGGACAACCAGGACTGTTTCACAGAGAAACTCGGTCTCAAAAAAAAAAGGTATTTTATAAAGTAGTTCTACTGAGCAGAGTGTACGCGCTATCCTTGAGGTACAAAGCTTAAAAATAGTAATGCATTAATACACATATTTCAAGTTTTTAACAGTATATCATGGATAGTCAATAGACATCAGCTTTCTATTGTTAACATTCTAATAATTGCATATAGCATGATTAAGGGTTATACTCTATTTTTACATTTGGCTTAAATAGTATTCTTAATTTAAAAAAAATGTTTAGTATACTGTATTTTCCCAAGTTCCTTTAAAGATCTCTTAAAATAGACATAGTATGTCAAATTTACCATGACACTCTAAAAAGAGTTTTAGTAAACGGCCAATCTGAAAACTTGTTTGTGCTTTACAGATGGAAGTTGAACTTTTTCAGAGTATCTAACACAATTTTAGAGAACTTTAGAGAGTAAGCCAGAATTTGTCTTTCCTGTGTGGAAGCAAATCCCTATCTCCTTGTTCTTTCCTCATTGGCAGATGATGGCCAGCAGGGAAATGTCACTTTCTCCTGCAGAGGTGCTATTTCCGGCTAGCTCAATCACCCCTTCTTTGATACCTTGTTAATTCACAGAGGTCATCTTGTCCTCAGTTTTCCTCATAGCAAGAAAAACATATGGTTAAACCACCTGACTGTCACTATCATTCATCATTTTGTCTCATCCCAACCAGCTGAGTTGATGGATAAACAGAGCTGAACAGAGCTTAACATCCACATACCTAAGGCTAATCAATTCTTCTTTATTCACAATGTCTGCAACCTTCTATTCTCCTTAGACTCCATCCTTTGTTTATTTACAGTCCCCTGACATGGCATCCTCCCTTAAGACAAAGAAAACAGAACAAAGCAAACTCTCCCCCCAAAACCCTTTTCATGGAAAATGTCTTTAACCTGAGCCCAGTCAGTTCATGCTGCATCTCCCCTGTGTGGTCTGTAAAACCTGAGGAAACATTTTCTCTTGATTAAAACCTATATGCCTACTTAGGCTATGGATTGTGCTTCTGTATATTTCTTAAAAACCCAAGCTTCTGGAGCTGGCCTTTGGAGCCCATTACCTATGGTGGGATGCCTTGCTCAGGCTTGATGCATGGGGGAAGGGCTTGGTCCTGCCTCAACTGAATGTACCAGGCTTTGCTGACTCCCCATGGGAGCCCTTATCCTTTTGGAGGATGGGATGGGAGGGAGTGGGTTGGGGGCAGGAGATTGGAAGGGAGCGTGAGGAGAGATGAGTCAGGGATCTATGGTTGGTATGTAAAATGAATTAAAACATTTATTAAATTAAAAAATATGCTTTTTTTCGACTCGTGTTAATTCTTTTGTATAGTGATATATTTAAATGTTTCAAAGTTCAAAAATGATGAAAGATGATGATATGATGAAAAGTCTGTTTCTTCCGAGGCCCAGTCACCTAGCCTCTCCTAGGACCAAGTTCAGCCAAAGACATTTTAGACATACCATGTAAACAAGTGCACAATCATTCTTTCTTGAGTCTTAAAAAAACAGCAAAACTTTACACATGGCTACATAGCTGCTCTTCTCATTTAAAAATTTTATCTGAGGCATAATACCAACCAATAAAGTGTTATTTTATCCCTTTTCAATTACATGGCATGAATTATGAATTTCCTATAACTTAGCCTGAACTTACTGGTGGACAATTAGCATGTCTCTAAACTTTTACTGTTATAAATAGCACTGCAATGGCTGTCTTTATGAATTAGCTCACATGTGTAAATGCTCACTCTATGGGTTAAATAAGTTCCTATTAGATGGTTTTAAACATAAAAGATATGCAGGTGTAATTTTAACAGGTGTTTGCAAACCATCCTCTCACCAAAATACAGGAGTGTGACAACACACATCCAGAAGAAAACTTCTGCTAAATTTCTCAGAACTTCGTCATTTCCCTTACAAGATTGGGCATTTTCAAGAATTTATGTTTATGATAGTTTTGCTGTGATCTCTTTGTTCTTATGCTGTTCCTATTTTCTATATTCTCCACTTCTTTCTTTATATTGAACTCAACCATTCCCAAGTCCTACCAGTGTGTTTTGTAAAGATTAATTTTTGGAAGCTATTCATAGGTAAGGATAGTTTCTGTAATATGCATTGCAACTTGTGGGCCATGCAGAAAATACCTTAGCATATGATTTATTAAGTGTCATGTTTTTTGCTTCTGGCTTTTGTAATGTATTTAGAAAGCCCCCCCCCCCCACTGTGTGCCACATTAAGATGATAAAAGAAAATCATGTTTTCTTCTATTTCTTTTATAATTTGTTTTAAAGTTTGCTGATGTAGAATATACCTATTTATTGTATTATTTATATATATATTTTATCATTTTGATTGCTACTGTAAGGGGATCTTGTTTGTATTAGATCACTTAACTTACTGTTTTAATTTGTGAAATCTGCTAATTTGTGTATATTAGTCTTGCAGTCAGTCACTGAATTCTCTGGTGGGTTCTTAATTAATTGTCTTGGGATTTTCACATGTACAATTGCATTATCTCCAAGTCCTAACAACTTAACCTCTTCCTACCTCATATTGAAACCTCAAAATTCGTTTTTGCCTTTTTTATTAACATTCTCAAGGGTAAAAAAAAATAGACAATCACATACTGGTAGGTATTCCTGCCTTTTACTTAGGTAGTCTTGGGTTTTAGATTGTCTTCTAATTTCTAATATCATCAATTTCTTCCTATTCACTTGTACTTTCTAACTTCAAAAACCCTTTGATATTGATAGCACACACCCTTCATTTACTGTTCTGAGAGAACATGCATACTCCATCTCCTTGCTCTCTCAAAGCTGTCTGCCTTCTTCTTCCTCTAGTCTCCTTTTCTGTTTTAGTTCACTGTCACTCTCCTTCCAGCTCTGATCCCAACCCTGGCTGATGAGCTGCACTGGAAGGGGATCTGAGTTCCAGAGGACACAGTGGCAGCAGTGTAAGGAGTGATGACTAATGAATGTGCTTTCTTCTTAGTGCCTGATGTGGCAGCTCATGTCCAGTGTCTGCATGAAGAATGTCCTCGGGATTCCCTCCACGGCTTGATCTGGTGCCTTGTCTCTGGCTGCTGGGCTGCAGTCTGGCCTGTCACTCTTCCCAGAGGTGAGTCTTTCCATCCGATGTCTGTTTTTATTAGCTGTTCTTGGTGTTGCTCTTGAGATTACCAGTGTTCCCAAGTCATTCTAATGGGTCATCCTTTCTAAAAACAAAACAAAAACAAAAAACAAACAAAAAAACAAAAAAAACCATATCTTTAAAGTTTTATAATGCTGCATTATAATTTTTTTTCTTTTTTTGGCAAACCATGGTCTGTTTTACTAGTAGAGCTTTCCTTCCATATATAATTCCAATATTT
This sequence comes from Peromyscus leucopus, assembly GCF_004664715.2. Taxonomy (NCBI): domain Eukaryota; kingdom Metazoa; phylum Chordata; class Mammalia; order Rodentia; family Cricetidae; genus Peromyscus; species Peromyscus leucopus. The sequence goes on from NC_051073.1 coordinate 49,740,106, forward strand.
CCAGCTCTGAGGGTAAAGCTTTATCTTCCTGTGGCATGTTCCTAAGTAATCCCATATACTTACGTAACAGAAACTTTATAACTACCTTAGACCTGTTTCTTTCCAGCATCTAAATTCAACCAGTCCTTTTCAGGTTTGTTTTGACAACTGTGAATCTAATTTCCTAGTGATCACGTGATCTACCATCACTTCTAACTTCAGTTCTTGTATTCACTTAACTGATTGAATTCAGTTGATTCAACTCATGCATTCACTTAGCTGATTCCTGAATTTAGTTAATTCAGTTCTCAGAGGGAACCCCGACCCTCGGTGCTCATCTCTCTATAGTAGTCAGGTATAAAAGGTTATAAGTGGAAAATGGATGATGCTATTTCTCAAGTGAGAATTCTTTTAAAGGGTTGTTTCCCAATACTGATGACTGAAACCCAAAATGCTTAGAATGACCTTTAAGGATTTCTCTTACCTGGATCCTTTCTACCTTGCTAGGCTTTCAGTACCTTATTTTAAAAATTGTTTTGATTGATTTTTGTCTCTGCAGTATCATACTTGTATATAATATACTGTGATTAAATCACCCCCGCCATGCACACACACCCTCCTTCATCTCCCCGAGCAAATGGCAGTGGAAGGCTGCTACATTCTCTTCATTTATGTAGTCACTGGTGAGTTACTCATCATCCAGTGAACAACTTCTTGTACTCGTGCTCATGAGAGAGGCCCTGGTTAAATCCAGTGAGTCATAAAGTAAGAGTGAGTAAGTAAAATAACACTAAAATGGGAGAGGGACTTTGGAGAGGACAGGCTGGTGGGGGTGAGAGGAGACTGGGAGAGCAGGAATTGTGGTCAAAACATAAGCATGTATACAATTGTCCAAGAAAAACTAGTAAAAATAACAAACTATGTCATAATTTTATGCTGGATAGCCATAGTAGTGCAAGAAACACAATATCCAAGGGATATTTGGCCAAGAAAGATACCACCCGGGTCAGGAAGCCGCTTTCCTCCCTGGACGGGTGCTCATAGCTTTCCTTTCTCTTTCCCAGAGATGCTGTCTGCTCTGCCTCTGCTGGAGCTAAATAGGTACATGCCCTTCTATAGAAGCTGCTAAAAGCCTCTGTTAACCACGCCACATTTTGTGCGGCTCTAAAGGGTCCCTAGGAATCAGGAAGGATAATTGACTTTTTACTTTCTAATTCCTCTGCCAGTGCTGCCCAGTGTCAGATATTAACAGAAAATGTGTTGACAAAGGAATCTGCAAATTTCAATTTGCAGACTTCCAGCCCCTGTGACTGAGATGAGAGCACAGTCAAGAATAGAGCTGGCAGGCATATGTCCCTGCTCTTCACTTTCCAAACTTATCAAACTCCTGGCTTTTACATCACCCCTTTCACGATACACACATACGCCAAGTTGTTGTTGTTGTTAAAGTATTAATGCCAATGTATTGTAAGGGTCTGAATGTAAATAACAGTTCATCAGGAAAGCTATTTTAGGCCCACATTAATCTTCATCCCTCAATATATACCCTCTGCCATCCTGTGTCTTTCCTTATAACATTGATAAAACTGAGACTAAGTAACACATTACATAATTATTCATTTAATATCTACTTCCCATGCTAACCTAAAAAGTCATTGAAGAGAAGGGTCTATATGTCTTATTCATGACTACCAAATGAAGCATGGGCAGTATATATTAAATATTGTTGAATATACGAAGTGTCTCTTTTATCATAAAATTTGAAAGAGTAGTTTTCTCATTCATTGTCAGTGGTCCTTCTAGGGACAAAGCATTTACCAGTTTGGAACAGTTTCTTTTCATTAGGCAAAAGGGTCAGTTCCTCAAGGATTTCTCTCATGTTATTAAATCAGAGATAGAAAGGACTGTTAGTTTTTCTGGGTACATTATGTTGAAGTTAAAGTAGAATTTTTCAGGAACCTAATATGCTTCACAGAATTTTTTTTGTTTTGTTTTAGAGACAGGGTTTCTCTGTGTAGCTTTGGCGCCTTTCCTAGATCTCACTCTGTAGACCAGGCTGGCCTCGAACTCACAGAGATCCGCCTGCCTCTGCCTCCCAAGTGCTGGGACTAATGGCGTGCGCCAACACCGCCTGGCTGCTTCACAGAAATTTAAGTCATTGTGAAGATGGACACAAAGTGTGGAGGCAAATTCAAGGAGTTAAACAACATTTTTGTGAAAGGTCTGAAGGGAACACAGTATGAAAAAACAAAGAAAATTCAAGAACAAAACCAAATCCTGACATTTCCACACATCTAATTATTGATCATAGCAATGACAAAAGATATTTGTCATGTACACGTTTACATATATATGTAATATTTACATATATTTCATGCCAAAACAATATTTTTCCATACCAAATGGTAGCAGCTAAACATGAAGTTACTGGTTCATAAAACAAATAGAACTATTGGTCTTGAGGAGCTGGATGCTAGCTCTCTAATCTCTTCTATTCATGAGGCCAGCTGCTTTGGCTTTACATTCCTATAAGAGAAAGATCCTAGGGCAGCTGAAATACCACCGATCTGTTAGCTTTGAGTCTGGGTTTCAGGTTCTGACATACTTTGACAACTCTAATACTCAAATGGTTGATCTATTTTTAAGACATGAGTTGCATCAATGCTCTTCATTCCTCCTCAGTCGAAGAGACAATAATTATCCTATGGGTGGTGATTTGTGGGGGAAGAGGAAAATGATGTTCCCAGAAGTGAATGTTTCAGTTACTTCAGAGAAGAAAAGGTTGCAAGTTAAATTAGAAAGCGAAAGCTAGATCATCTAGAAGCACCTCCATATTTTTCCAAGGAATTAAAAAAAAAAAAAAACAAAAAAGCAAAAACAAAAAAAAACCCATGAACTGAAGAAAGAAAGAGCATGCAGGATTGAGGAGAAAGAAAAAAAATATGGGTTATCACTGCAAAGGTCTCAATTATGCTCACAATAGATTGCATAGCTTTGAGAAACTGAAGCAGAAGTTTGCTAACACAAAGTTTCAGGAATTAAACTTGGCACACTGTTGAGATTTTTATCAAACAACTTGACCTAGGGCAGGAATGTTGAATGCCATTAGTGAGGGACAGCAAAGAACGTAGGCATTGCTGAGTGCATTTTTGAAAATTTTGCTATGATGTCCATTCTGGATTGGAAGGCAGACAAGCAAGAATGGGGATAAGAGCATGGAAATGCATTAGAAGACAAAGTCTGGAAGATTAAGAGCAATTCAACACTGATAATTAACAGGAAAAGAAGAGCTAAATTAGAATAAGGTCTTCAATCAAAAATTTTTACTAAGCTCAAAGGTTTGCACGATGAAAAGGTACTGAAGCACTAAAGCTAAGTAGTGCATGTAGAGGCAGAATGGGAACGTGTCCACAACATTCTAACAGCAGTACAGTTGTTGGAAGTAGGCTGTAGAAGCGTGGTGTAGAAACAGACGCCACCCTCTTCTAGGAAGCATGCGTTGAAGGAAATGGAAAAGAAACCGGAAGCTTTCTTTGAGGAGGGGAGACAGAAGATCTTCGATTTCTGGGCCACTGATTCATGCTTCATTTCATTTTGAAGGGAAGGACTAGTAAAAGCAACAGCGTGAGGATGTTTGTTCCTAGTGGCATGACAGCCCTAAAGGGACCAAAGACAAAGATGGCATAGAGTATGCTGATAGGTGGATGTGGCTAGGGACAAGCTGAGGGCCCTGCCTCTTTGAATGCTGTTCAAAGGGATCAAAAGAGGTGGAAGGTACAGTAGTAACATTACTAGTGATACAATGACTTTCAAAAATGAATTACAGTTTTGCAGGCTAGTTCAACAGGGGATCATACACGGCTAAAATCAAGGTGGGTAGGGCTATATTGCTTTTGGGTGGCCCCAGGAATAATGCCTTTTTTGTCTTTTCAGTCTCCTAGATAGGGCACTTATTTCTTGGTGCACATTCTCTTCTCTCTGTCCTCAAAGTCAGGACACAATCTCTCTCTGACCATTCTAAGCCATCATTTTCTGTCTCTTGTCGTTTGTCTTCCTTGACTTCTAAGGACCTTTGTGATTATACGGAACCTACCTGGATAATGCAGGGGCACCTCACCATTTGTAATGTCAACCAGTATTGGTGAAATTATTAAGGCTACTCCACGTAGTCAAAAGGGAGGTTTATTTAGTGGCGTAACTTACAAATGAAGGGATAGGTAGGCTGCAGGGTCTGGGAAAGATGCAACACAGTCCAGTGGTGTTCTCTGGAGAACTCTGCTAGGTCTACCTCTACCATTCAGGATCCAGGAACCAAGAGAGCCCTCACATCCGGAACTCCGGTCTTCAGGGTCCTCTCTCGGCCCTGCCTTGTAGGCGTGACAGTTACCGAAGCCTCGATGTGGGTTGGAACTTCCAGGTCAAAGCTACCCACTACAAGCCAGTAGTAACCTGAATTCCATCCACAGACCTTTTACCTTTGCTGTATAGCCTGATATGTTTCTAGGTTTGGGAGACTGTCACATAAACATCTGCAAACTACCTGAAGTGAACTGATGAGGTCTGTAAATCGTAAAGATAAAGATGCACACAATTATAATAATAGGTAGAGTTTGTCAGGGCAGTTTTCAAGATTTGAATGGCATCGTTGGAACAGGAACCTGATCAGAACTGCTCCCGGTTAGCTGCGATCAACAAGGAATCCCCAAGTTTATGTTTAAAATGCCTCAGTGCCTAATAATAACTCAACCTCAATCAGAACTAATGTCTCTTGGGTTTTGTTTCAGACCAGTTCTTAAGTTGCTACACCAACTAAAGCAGCTTTAATACTCGCAGAAATGAATCATCGTTTTCCTTACTTTCATAGGAGGAAACTAAAGAGAATTAGTAACTGACTAAAGATCACAAAGTGGCAGGCCATGAACTGAATCCTTTGCAGCAATGTGCTTTTGACATCAATTACAATTATGTGCCCTTATGTGCATATTTCTGGGTTGGTGTATATGAAATCACTGACAAGTATCATTATGAATTAGATATCCAAGGACAATTTGTAAACAATGCTTCAGCGTGGGCAGGAACTAGTGAAACCCCAAGGGAGAGCAAAGCGGCTTTTCATTCCATAGCCTATATAGATGGAGGATGACCATGGGCTCTGTTAGTTCAGTATGACTGACACACAACAGCAAAATCACCCTACAGGTCTAGTCTCTCTCTCTTCCCATTCCATTGAGAGAACACCTATGGATTATTGGCAGTTGGAAAGAAATTGGGCAATATGTGAGAGAGCTAATTAAGACTTAAAAGTACGGAATACACTTTACCTCAAAACTGCCTCATAGTGCATGAAGTCATCCATTGCGTGGCTGCAGCTTTTGTAGCTTCTGCCTCTCTAGAGTTTCTGATCCATTGAGGTCACTGGTCTTTAATCACCCCCCACCTTTACACACATTTTCTCACTGGCTTTTAGTGCTTCCCCTTTTCTTCTTCTCCTCCCCCACTATCTCTCTCTGTCCCATTGCTTGTTTCTCTCCACTGCCTATATATATCATTTCCTATCTCCTCATATCCTATTCCAGCCTCTGTGGAGATCTAGAACAATGTTTTAAAACCCTAAAGTTTTCCCTCAATTATTTGTTTTGAGACAGGGTCTCCCCCTCCCTCCCCCGCCCCCCACACCGCGCCAGTAGACCGTGTTGATCTCACCTTCACAGAGATCCACCTGCCTCCCAAGCGTTGATATTAAAGGTCTGTGCTTCCACACCTGTCTTAATTAAACTGCTCTTTGTTTCATCCGTGTGAGGCTCATTCCCTCACTGCTCCTCAGAACTCCCTTACTAAATCCCCACTTGCAATATCCCCAGACGTCCTGAAATCCCATTTATCTTCGCCTTCCCCAATTTCTCTGATTTCCTTAACAAATATAATCTTGTCGTTCTCTTCCTCAAAATTCTTAAATCGTTCTCATAGTCTCAGATAAAATCCAATCTTCTTTTCAAAATCTGGAAAATCTTAGTCAGATGTGTTGGCTCAGGTCATCACTCTTGGGTCAGGATTGCCAAGACAATGGGTCCAGCCTGGGCTACAGGGTAAGACCCAGTCTTAAACTAGCCCAACCTGGGTTGGGGATTTAGCTCAGTGGTAGAGCACTTGCTAGGCAAGCGCAAGACCCTGGGTTCAGTCCTCAACTAAAAAAAAAACAAAACAAAACAAAACAAAAAAAACCAAATCAAGCAGAAATCTCTGCCAACCTCAGTTCATTTTCATCTTTAGTCTTATGTTCCTTATATGCTACCCTCTCGCAGCACAGCAATGCTTGTGGTTTCCTGAACATATGACATGCCGTGTGTCTATAACTCCCCATTCCCACTCCTCTCTTTGCTTCCTTTCTCTTATCTTAGTGGCAAACTCCTGGCCACACTTAAAGACTGTCCAAACACTGTGTTTCCTGTGAAGCTTTCCCAGTCTTTTTAAGGTAGAATGTAACACGAATCCTAAATGGTGTTATAATAAGACCCCAGAGCCAGATATTGAGGTAAATGCCAGAGAGACAAAGGAACAAGCCACTAGAGAAACTTCTCACTGCTAATGAATCCTCTGGCTGATTGGGACTCTATATAACTTCCTTCCTAGTAGGTAAGTCCTGTCTTTAGGAGATTCCACTTCCCCCTTTTTAACCTAGAGACTCCTTCAAGCAACATTTCCCTCTGTGCAGCATTTTCCTCTATTAATTTCTTTCAGTTAAATAGTTTCTGCCTCCGTCCTTAGACTCCAAGTGATACTCATGGGATCCTATCTCCATGAATCCTCTGACTGAAAGCCTCTCAGTCCTCAGCCGAAAGGCACGTTCTAAAGCCTTTAGAACGATAGCCTCTAGAACTATAAAGCTCTAGTTCCTGTCTCCTCATGCCTTACATGCCTTTCTCTGCCCAGCCATTTCACTTCCTTCCTAGTGCTGAGATGAATGGCCCGTGTGCTTCCCAAATACTGGTAGCAAAGACATGAGATCTTAAGTGCTGGGATTAAAGGCGTGTGACTCCCAAGTACTGGGATTAAAGGTGTGTGCCACCACTGCCAGGCTGTTTCTCTCCTAGACTGAATCAATCTCGTGTAGTCTAGGTGGCTTTGAACTCACAGAGATCCAGATGAATCTCTGCCTCCTGAGTGCTGGGATTAAATGTGTGTACCACCACTGCCTGGTCTCTATGTTTAATCTAGTGGCTGACTCTGTCCTCTGATCCTCAGGAAAGCTTTATTTGATACACATTATATCACCACAGCAGAACTTTGCCTTCCTTCTCTGTTTCCTTTATATTATGGATCTTTAAGTGAAAACTATCATTAGTATTAGGGCGGGTTCAATTATATCTGTTAATCCAACCTATTTATTATTTAACACATCAATCTTGTGGCATGGCTCCTCTTTCTGCCTGAATATATCTCCTTTCAAGCTGCATTCTTTGGAATGCTAGCATTACTACAGAAGAGAAGCAAAGTATAACTATGGTTTACCAGTAGTCAGATGTATGAAATGAATGTTTGCTGTCATTGTTGGCTTGAGAAGTATAAATGAAATAAATCAGACACATAAAATGAAAGGTGTGCATTTGATTTTTAACATATCTGGATAAAAAACAGAAAAACTAAGATCTACATGTATATCATAGTATCAACAAAATTTCACTGCTTTCAAGATCATCTCTGATAAATGTAGTATACTGCCAAGGAAATAGAAACAGTTTTGCTCTTTTGACTTGTGGCTTCTATTTACAGCTATTGGTTTATTGATGGATTAATGTTGGCTCTGTGATGTTCAAACATTTTTATGTAGAGAAAAACAACAGTTATAAGTTAAGATGTGAAGAAATAATCACAGAAAAACTGAGTGTCACTTGGAGTCTAATGACAGAGGCAGAAACTATTTAACTGAAAGAAATTAATAGAGGAAAATGCTGCACAGAGGGAAATGTTGCTTGAAGGAGTCTCTAGGTTAAAAAGGGGGAAGTGGAATCTCCTAAAGACAGGACTTATCTACTAGGAAGGAAGTTATTATGGCCTTTAGAATCCCAGGAACAAAGGAGGAAGTCTGGGTTATCAGCACTCGGAAGTCCAGAGAAGAGATGCTGAGCTCAGGACTGGTTGTCTGAGGAGTGGGAACACCTCGGCTGGGGCTGGTATCTTTGAAAGGTTATGAAGAGTCTATTATTTAGAGTGTGAAAATGAAAGTCTGGAAGCAAGTCCTAAAGACAAGAATGACAGTGTATAACCACCAAGGTGATGCTGTTAGGGGCAAGAAATGAATGCCAAGAAACAATCCAGTGACTTAGTGGTGAAACCTATGAGAAAGCCCATTGGTAAAGGAGATGTGTAGACTGCAGAACCCCAGCCCCAGCATGGCAGCCCTAAAGTGCAGAACTGTGTGAATATACAGCGGAGAGACAATGGTTGGAGACACAGCACCAGAGCCGGCTCAGTAAGTCAAGCGCTTGCCGAGCATACATGAGGACCTGAGTCTAGATCTCCATGACCCACACGGACAAGCCAAGAGCCAAACCTTTTCTCCCAGTGCTAGAGGAGCAGTCACAGAAGGACAGAAGGACAGAAGGAGTCCGAGAGCTCCCTGCCTAGGCCATTTAGCTTATTAGATGAGTTCCAGTTTAGTGAGAGGTCCTGTGTCAAATACTAAGTATTGAGGAACATATCCAGCATTGACCTCTGCTTCCACATGCATGTGCATACATGTATATACTCACCTCCAATACAACACACACACACACACACACACACACACACACACACACACACGCACTAAATAAAAATAAAAGCATCACTAATGGCAGTTAAATCAAAGTCTTAAGTCTTAAGCAATAGTCAGAATAATCATTTTCTAGCTTAAATATACAACATGATCAATAAATACATGCTAAAGTCTTGAAAAAAATTAATGTACTTCTATTGAATTTTTAACCATTATACAGGAACTTGAGTATGTTACGCTATGTTGTTATAGTGATCATTTAAGCATCCAATCTGGAATCTGTATAGTACTTTTTTTTTTTTTTTTTTTTTTTTTTTAAGTGCTTCTGTATTAGTAGTGAAAAAGTAAGAAGGAACCTGCGTGTCCTCATAGAACTTTCACTTTAAGGGGAAAAAATGATAGACATGTCTGGAGAAAATAAACTGGATTAAGTAGACAGAATGATGTGGAGGTAGTTCTCACCCAGGTGGTCCTTGACGAGCTCAATGATAAAGTGAAATTTGAGCAAACACCCAGAGGAAATGAGAGGGAAAACAAAACAATGATCTTTTTAGTAAGAAGAATTGCATTTGATTAAAAACATGACTTTGAAACTTCTCAAAGTGGTGGACTCCTTTGTGGGCTTGTAGCTTGTTTGCAATCACTTGCATAATTCCTTTTCAGAACCCTGGAAGTCTAAGGGGCTCCATCACCTAGAGTGTTATGTATGGTACCAAAGTTCAAACATTCTATAAGCCATTGTTCTTGTCCTCCATTAAGGAAAAGTTATGCTTTGTCACATGGGTTAAACTTGCTGATGATAGGGACATTTAGTTAATGCATACACTGTCCAACCTGTTCTACAAAGGACTTACTTGGTCACTGAGTTTTACTAGTCTCAAACTTTTGAACCAATTTAAAACCCCCAGAACTGCACATAATTACTTCATCGTTCACACAACAATCTTTGTTTTTCTAGTTAAGAGTTAATGAACTCCGATAATTGGCAAATGGTCTTTAAAACTAAAAGCAGGATCAAACCCCATCAATACTTCACGTGAAACAATGAAACTATTGTTGGTGTCAGAATTGTGTTACTTTTTCTTCCGATGTTTTTCCTAACATGTAATATATATTTCAATATATGAGGCCAAAAATTTTAATGAATTAAAATTATTTTTTTTCAACCATATTCTTAATGTGAGTTTTTCTGTAAAAGAAAACTCAGATTTTTATAAAGCCCAGTAATGGTCTAATTCTAGTCTTTGGGGGATATAAAGTTTTACTATGAAATGTAAAATATTGTGTGTGTGTGTGTGTGTGTGTGTGTGTGTCTAGTAATAATTTCCATCAGGAAAACTAGAGCTTGGTAAGGAGAATATAATCTCAGACTGGACATTTAGAAAGCAGAAAATCATGTTGCCTAAGTGCATTTTTCTTTCTTTCTTTCTTTCTTTCTTTTTTTTTTTTTTTTTTTTTTTTTTTTTTTTTTTTTTTTTTTTTTTTTTTTTTTACTTAAAAGGGTATCCTGAGGACTCAGTGGTGCCCACTGGAAGGCAAGAAGGCAGTTCTGGCAGAAATAAACCTGCATATGTCTGGCAGGGTTTGCAGAGCACTTAACCCCTGCCTAGGTTCCTCTAGCTGTCAAGTCGGGATAATAGTAATTGCCACCTTCCATGTGATATGAGCGTGAGCTTTGACATCTCTGGCTGAAGATGCCACAGCAACACAAATTATTATTATTAGAACATAATGCATGTATTCACATAAAACACCAGCACAATGCTCTTTTTACTCATTATATCACGTCTATAAGTACTGTTCTTCCACATTCTTGCTTCATTTTAGGTGAGAGAATATGATCACAGCAAGCCACTGTTCACTGTCTCCATATATGGAGGAAATAGTTTAGAAGTTCCAGATCATCCTTTTGAGATATCCTCAACCTGTTAATTTCTTATGGTCTTTGCAGCAAATTGCACAATAGCCCCTGAATTAAGCCTTTGGCACCTTTAAAAATGTTAGCTAAATTACTTTTCCTGGAATCTGGAACCATCAGGGAAAGTCTGGGGGAATGAAATTGGCTAACGATATTAAAATTTTGGTTGTTTAACATTTAACTGAATCGCAACAACGTGTTAAAGTGCTATCTAAACAGATAATTAGCTAGTAGTTGCTGCAGTGGGCTCGGTCTAAATTTAGCAGTGAAATTAGATTTAGGGAATGTGAAAATAGGGAAAGAAATGTTCTCAAGGGAAACAGTGGTGTCAGCACAGCTGAGGAATGTCACAATAGCTACATTTTGTCAATTATGAGCATCATCAGGGGAACTCCCCAGCAATGCGGGGCAAGGTTTATTCATAAGTGAACCTTGAGGATAGGCGATAGAAAGCAAAGACTGGGGCAGACAGATGGGAGGAGAAAGAAAGGGGGGAGAGGGTGGTGGTAATGAATAGAAGTAGTCCCAGTGCTGGGAGACAGGACAGGAGACAGGTGAGGAGAAAGATGAGAGAGGAGAAAGAGAGACACACTGAGAGACCGACTGGGTAGGAGGCTGTGTGGTCTTGGAGGTGAGTAAAACATCATAAATCAGTGTGTAAAGGTGGAGAGATCCCGGTGATTCAAAGTCTGAGCACAGCGTGCTCTTGGGCACAAGGCAAGCTTTAGTTTAGCTGCCACAGGCTCATCTCTGGGTGGCTGATCTTATTCTTATTAGAGCGCATCTGTAGCTATCTGATGGAGACTGCAGGATCTACGTAAAATTAATGGTGTCAGGCCTTAGGACGGTGTCCTCCGCTTCCACTGCCCCCGCAGACAACCCAAACTGTCCATCCTCCCCCTTCCCCCTACAGAGCTAACAGTGGCTGGGGCTTCAAGGTCAAGTCACTTTGGCTGTGTGTGGTGGATGGATGAGGAGAGCAGGCAGACAACCATTTGGGGTTTGAGGGAGGGCTGTGATGAATCACAGACGCTCCTCTTATGGGCAAATGTGTAATACTTCCCGAGGTCACTTTTCTGCGAAGAGCTCGAAGAGAAACACGCAAGAAATAAAATTACACGTGCGAACATGCAAACAATCAAAGAAAAAAAAACAAAAAACAAAACACGACCGCACTCGAAGCCTTCGGATGGGAGAAATCCATGGCCTCCTGTTGCCGGTCGCCTAGCGCAGAAAGTGGACAACCCGTCGGCCCGAGAGAAGCAAAAGCTAAAGAGCAAACCTTCCGGGGGGTGGGGGTGGGGGTGGGGGGACCCTAGTGTCCTCCGCCAGCTCCGCTGACCCTTCCACCAAACCGCCCTCCCAAAGAAAGGAGCAGGCTAAATGCCTGGGCTAACGCAGGCCCGGGACAGCGGAGAGCCGGGATGCCCCGGGTGGGGGGAGGAGGAAGGAGTGGAGAAGAGTGTCTCCTTTCAGTCCCCGTGCCCGGGTGAAGATGGGAAGAGCAGGCTGGTCCAGCGGGCAGCATCCAGCTTCCCAAACAGGCACCTCCCGCTCCGGCCGCGGGAGAGAGCGGGCATCCGAACCCTGCCTTCCCCGCACACCCCCTGGTCGTCCCTGGTCCCTTTGGGGGACCGCACCACTCGGGAGAAGAAGAGAGTCAGGACTGGGAGTCCCCAAGCCCTCCGCCTGGGTGAGCCTCGGTGCGCCCCGGCGGCCCCGGCCCCCGCGAGGGGCGGAGTGGGCGAGACCATCTCAAGCGCCGCGAAGGGGGGAGACGAGGCGGGGCCGAGGGGCGGGGCCGTCTACCCGGGTCCCGATAGCACTGCCTCGGGAGAAGCCCGGTTTTCCAAGTGGATGAAGTTTCGGTTTTTTTTTTTTTTTTGAAAGGGGAGGAGCGTGAGGGGAGGGGTGGGTGGGAGGGACTCGGCGAGCGGCTGGGCGTCCCGGCAGCGGGGCGGCGGGGAGGGCGGGCTCGTCCCGGCGGTGAGGGTCGGCGGCTCCCCCCTCCCCGCAGGGCGGGGTGGTGCGTTCCGAGTTCCCAGGAGTTCGCGGCGGGCAGGGACCGCGGGGAGGGGAGTGGCGGCGGCGGCGGCGGCGGGCGGCTCCCGCTTCAGCCTCGGCAGTGGCGTCGGCGACGACGGCGGAGTCGAGGCAGCCGCGAGCGCTCGGCCGAGTGGCGGCGGGCGGCGACGGCGCAGGAGCCGGGGGTTGAGGACACGCGCGCTGGCCCTTCCGCGCCGCGGCCGCCGCCGCCGCCGCCACCCAGAGCCTAAGGCGCCGGGGCGCGGGCGAGCGGGTGGGCCGGGGCAGGGCGGGCATGGCGTGGACCCCGGGCCCGGCCCCGTTGTGTCCCGGAGGCGGCAAAGCACAACTTTCCTCGGCTTCATCTCCCGCGGCCGGGCTGCTGCTGCTGCTGCCGGCCCGACGCCGCCGCCGCTGCTGCTGCTGCTCATTCCCCTGCTGCTCTTCTCCCGGCTCTGTGGTAGGTGAAGCGGGTGGGCGCGGGGCAGGGGGAGACCGACGCGGCGGGGCGGGCGCGGGCCGCTCGTCCGGGCGGCGAGGGGAGGCGAGGCCAGGCGAGGCGAGGCCAGGCGGTTGTGCCGGGCGGTTGGCTGCGCGAGCGGCCGCCGCGGACTTTGCCTGGAAACTTTTCGCCGCGCCCCGGGCGAGGCCCGGGAAAGGCAGGGAGAGCGAACGAGGCGCCGGCCGCTGGCTTCCCGCCCCCCTCGAGGCCCGCGCGGGTCGTGGCGCTGGGCGCCCCCACCCTCCCCCCGCCACCCGGGGCCGGCGGTGGAGCTCGGGGCGCGCAGACCCGCGCTCCCCGGGAACCGTTACTTCCGAGCTGGTGCGCCCGCCGCCGCCGAAGCGGAGAGCGCGGACTTCTTCTGGGCTGAGGTTAGGATGCCGGGATGCACGTTGCCGCCGCCTCCTTGCTCCCTGATGAAACTTGAGCTGCGAGTCCGGAAACCCTTCGGACACTAGCCCCGGAGCACTGAAGCCTTTGGGTCCACGCCTCCCGGCCTCCCGGCGAAGGCACCATCTTAAAACCCACCCTGCGGCAGCATCCCCCTCCAGCCACATTTGTACCCTGGCAACCTTTGAATCTTTGGGTTGAGCCCAAGACACACGCTGCCTTCCAGTTGTTGGACGTCCTTCACGCTACCCCTGCTTATTTTAGAAAACCTTGTTCTCGGAGACCCAAGATTTACCCTTTAAATACGTATTGCATCTGCTGTCCTCCGGCTGTGGAAACAAGTAGCCCGGGTTTTTCCCGTGTGTCTTTTTTTTTTTTTTTTTTTTTCTACTCCAGGTTTAGGAGCTAATCTCTTTGTAAGTTCTGATCCTGGGATCTGAGACTAGTTTAGAGACCTACTTTTTAAGGATGGTGAAAAAAAATTGATAAATTCACTTTTCATGCAAGAGAAGTGGACGTGATAATCAGTGGATGGCACTGATTGGTGAAAGAAAGCCACCAGTTTTAGGAGATTAAATGTCTGGGTTTATCAGAATACTGCAAGATGTTGTTCATTGAAGGATTGCTGATGGGAAAGGTGGAGGAATAAAACTTAGATTGCTCTCAGTGCATCATTAAATCTTACAGCTGATGTTCTACCAGTATTTATTAAAAAGGAGAGATACGTACCAATTTCTTTGGATACATACACATTTCTGTACTGTGATGCAGAAGAAAGAAAATCCTGTTACTGGTAGGTGAGTCAGGGTGGTTGGTTCTGAGGGAGACAAGATTATGTTGAGATTGAGTGCCACTTACAGACTGAGAATTTCAGTACATTTCCAGTGCTGTAAGGCAAGTTTTCTGATCTACATGGAATGCAGTGTGATACATGGTATGCTATCTAATCCACAGTTTGCCTAGCCCTACTCTCCAGATGTTTGGTTCTAAGACACAGTTCTTAGCCCTGTTACCTCCTTTTACGTTAATATGAGAGTCTAGATTGAATTTGTATGTTGTGTTATGAGCCATTAAGGGGGGCTGTAGATGGTGCTTAACGATTTCACTTCCAAGACACCTGGAAGTGGGAGGCGATAGAAGCATTTTACTGTCAGGACTTCCTTGTGGGAAGTGCTGAAGGAGTATTTGTAGGTCTAGAGGTCTTTTTATCTAGACAAAACCCAATGGGATTCTGAAACTGTAAAAGTTGATAGCGAAAATAGAGTTCATGTTGGTAATTTCATGGTGGCAGTGGGTTGTTGATTAGTTTGGGAACAAACATTAGTTTTTACCTGGAAGAAGGAAATAGGTTTTAAGGAGATCTTGTATAGTGTTCGACTGGAGAAGGATGATCAATTGTTAGAGCCCAGTAAACTAGGCAGTGTAGGAAAGTGTCCTGTAATACAGAGGAGGTGTAAAGTGGGGTTTTTAGTGTCAGCTCTGCTTGCTGCTGTAGGCATAGACAGTAGCTACGTTAATATGTGCTCTCGATTTAAAGGGCTGACTTTTGGGGCTTGTGTTAGAATACTCTAATTTGTGAGCCCCTATGACATTAAAAAAAAATCAGCCTCTATTTTAGAATACAGTCTCTGAATAGGGCACAGTTGTCTTGACTTAGGGATGCTAATGAGTATAGAAACAGGATTTTCTTCATGTAAGCGTCCCCCCTCCCACAACCTGTTGATCTGTGAATGATAGTAATATTGACATTCCATAGTGCTTACAAGGTTTGGCTCATTCTTACTCTTTGGTTGAGTTGACTCAGTTTTAGAGTTGGAAGATTTTTAGATTTTCAAAAGATGACCCTACCTGATTGTTAATCAGAATGCTGTGTGCTTGTTTTATCGTTTGCAGTTTTGTTTTTTCTTTCTATAAATTTGTTTTGATAAGTTGTTTACATTTAGCACTGCATTAACTAGTCTGGTTAGCATCATCATGTTAATTTGACTGTTGAAAATATCCCTCATCACTGGTAGACCTTATATTTATATATATACTGAAGTTGCTATGTGTTTAGGCACTGTATACTATCTTATTTGAATTTGAAGAATTAAACTCTCTCTCTCCAGGGGTGGAGAGCCAGGGTCTCCTGTGTAGTTGAGATTGGCCTCAATTCCTGAGCCTCCTCTTTTACCCTCCTAAATTCTGAGATTATAAGTATGCAAACCCATTTCTGATTTGAGAGCTGAATGTTTAAAATGAGAGTTTCAGAGGTGGAGAAACTGCCAGTTTTTTAAAGTCTAAGACATTTCTAGTTACAACGTCTAAGGGACCAAGTTTATATGATACTTGATTCAACAAGCCTAATTTCTGTAATTCTGAAATTCCATATTCTTTTGTGATGATAATTACCATTTGATCAATTATGTACCTCCCTTTTTCTTCCTACATTTTCCCTGAGAGGTTGAGAATATTGGGTTAGTAGGAAGGTGACATTGAAGAATTAGAAAATGGAAATTTTGACCCTTCTAGGGCCCTGTTTGTCTTTGGGATTCGGCCACAGTGCCTCTGCCTTGGGACCAAGACTTTATCTTATGATAAATGTTTAGACGATGGTTGAAAACAAGCTATCATATAATGCAAATCTTTAAAAACACTTGGAATAGTTTTAGGTGCTTTATAAACACTTGGGAACACACACTCGGCAATATGCTTACAGGGTTCTGACAGACAGAAAGGAAGTAGATGATTACAGGACAGTTTAGTGTTTCTGTAGAATGGATATGCTATCCCATGAATTTTTTGGGGTAGGAGAACATAATTCATTAGTTAAACAGACATAAATGAGGAAAAAATTCACTCTGTGTAAGTGTGAATGGGTGTATGTTTAGGGGGGTGTGCATATTTGTCTAAGGATAGAATCCAGGGAATAAACAAGTACGTTTCCCACTGAACTTTAAAAATCCTTACTTTAAAAATAACTTAAAAATCAATTGAGTCAGATCTTCTTGAGATTAGACAGTTTAATGATATAAGATGTCTGTTTCTCTCTTTTTCTCACTCTCTCACTGCAATTTATGGTTTAATCACTAAAAAGTCAGTCTGGTTCGGAATGAAGACTGCCACTTAGTCAAAGTGAATCACTGGCAGGGTACTTATATCATCTTATTAATAGGATTCTTAGGCTATTAAATGAAAGAATAAACTAAAATGCTTAGAGTACATGGGTGTGGTAACTTCTGCGTGCAAACTTTTATTACAGTGTACATTATAAACTGTCGATCCTGGCGTAGGTGACTCTTAATCCTAAATAGTTGAGTTTTCTAGTTAATTGACACTTGCATGTTCATGACTGTGTAACATAATCAGTACTTCAGAAATATTTATTAGATGTACTTTCTATAAACAGTTAGCTATTTCAGCACATAGCCAAATTAAATGTGTATTAGTGTGGAAACTACTTGAATCCTCCATCAGTGATGTTGAGTATGTTTTTAAGATTTGGGAGTTTTTCATAGAGTCACTTAGAAGATTAGTGATTATATTGAACACGTGGGACTGGAAAAGGAAAGGGACAGAATTTGGACTCTACTTTTTCTCCATACCATCACGTTAGGGTCTTAATGAGATTGTAAACATGAATTATTGGAACATCGACCAAATTTAGAAGCAAATGATAGAAAAACTTGCTTCTATCTATAGCATCTGAAAGAGGCATAGCTATAGGGTTGTATGCTTGTGCTTTTATAATGTATATTTATTGGCATGCTTTGTTTATGTATGCGAATCTCCATTTTGAAATGCTTGGGATCAGGCATGTTTCAGATTTAAGATAAGAAAATTAGATTTTATCTTATGTGTATGAATGATTTGCCTGCTTGTCTTCATGAATACCACATGTGTGCCTGGTGCTCATGGAGGTCAGAAGAGGGCGTCAGATGCCCTGGCACTGGAGATAAAGATAGTTGTGAATTTTCCTGTGGGCGCTGGGGACTGATATTAACTACTTGAGAGTTGAGTATTGGGTTATACATACAGGTAACATGGATAAAATCATCATGATAGGACTGAGGTTCTAAAAGTGGAATGTGCTCAAGTTTCATATATGCCTTATACACTTGGCTTTAAGGTAATTTTATATAATATTTTCAGTAATTTTGTACATAGTATGGGATTTTATACTTGAGGCATCATGTGCAAAGAATTTTCTTTTTCTTTTTCTTTTTTTTTTAGCATTTTGAATTACAGCATTTTGGTTAATGGATAGGCTCAATCCATTCACATATTTACACACACACACACACACACACTTTGGTTAATGGATAGGCTCAACCCATTCACATATTTACACACGCACACACACACACATACACACACACACACACACACACACACACACACCACTAGTAGCTTACTCTGGTATGCATCTTGGATCTGTATAGTTAAAGAGATAAAACTTTCCAATTATCATTAGTCATTAAAAACTAATTGAAGAGAAGCTAGCTATGCTAGTCTTATTAAAAAAAAACAACAATATTTTGACATTCTGTAATTTATTAAAAGTAGTAAGTGTATTTCTGTAGATTGTTGTGTTAACTATTAATGTCTTCGTAAAAATTGACAGTAAGGGCTATATAATTTTCAAAAGGAAAGACGTTTAATTAATTACTGTTAGTATGTAAATTGGGATAAAATTAAATAACATTAAGACAATAATAGAATTTTAAACATTCTTTGTAGCAAGCATTCAGAAAGCATTTAACTATCCAAACACCACTCATTTGTCATACTTTCAGTTTTTTAAATATATCTTTGCTTAAAATCGCCTTGTAATTCTTAAATGCATAAACTTTCTTGAATTTCATTAAATTTGTGATTTTAATTTTTTAAAATTTCTTATTTTCTTTGTAATTTTGTCTCATGGTGTATCTGTGGCTAGCTTAGAACTCACTGTGTAGACCAAGTTGGCCTTGAACTCAAGAGAGCTCCAATGTACCTTTGCCTCACAGGTGCTGGGATTGAAGGCATGTGTCACCACACCCGGCTTATGTATTTTTTCGTGTTTATGTGTAGTATGCATGTGTGTGTATGCAGGAATATATGCAGATGGGTGTGTAAATGGAGTCCAGAGATAGAGATTGGCAACCTTCGTCTGTTCTCTACTTACTCATTGAGGTCTCTCACTTGAACCCAGAACTGGGAGATAGGGCTGCTATGGCTAGCGGAGATCCCCTTGCCTTTTCCTCCCAAGGCTAGAATTGGAACCTTCCATTATTTATGTGGGTGTGGGGATCTGAACTCAGTACTCTTTTTTACTTGCATATAAGCTCTTTTACTACTGAGCCTTCTCCCAAGCCCTCTACGACTTTTCCTTTTTAGTAGATTCTGACAGTGTAGTTATTAATTTAGGTTTGTTGGGAAACTATTAAGGGTGGATTTGAAGTTTTTTTCCTAAATGGCTCTCTTATAGGCTGTCAACTTAAAATTTTAGTGAGTGCTGCTTTACATTTGTCTTGATTCATCTATGTTGCACTTTCTGTGGTTCCCTTAGAAAGGATAATCATTTATGCTTATATTGTGAATACTTATATATATCGTGTAAACACTTCATGTGTTTGTCAAAGAGGTTGTTTTTCTTGTAGACTTAGTGATTGATTACAGTCATTCTACTGACTGGGTAAGTAGGGAAGAGCTGTTGTATTGTGTAGATCCTAAAATGGAATAAGAGACATGTATAAAACATACCAGCTTATAATTGAATAGCTAAGAAATGGAAGTATAGCTTTCAATACTGTGTGATTCTGTAGGCTTAAAATATTTTATGCATGTGATTTTATAGACTAAAAGGATGACAATTGTTTTTATAATGTTACTTGGTTTCCTTTAATAATGCTAAGAAAACATTTTAAATAGGTTGGCTCTTTAGGTTCTTCCCAGAAGAAATCAAATGAAGGAGAGAAGGCCAGTATGAATTACTGTCCTCAGATGGCCAGGGTCAGCGAGAGTAGAGTGTATGGGTGGTTTCAAATCGGTCACCAGGGGTCCTTTCTAAATCCTGCTGCACTAGGCTCCACTGTGGACATGAGGTCAGCAGTTTGCAGGAGGGTTGGCGAGCCTGGGCTTCTGAGGTATTTCCAGAGATGTCTTCAGATTCTTCTCCCAGATGACTTCTACTTGTTACAGCCATTTCGTTGACAACTTGACCAGATGTGAATACTTTCTGAAATGAATGCACTGTACCATCTTGTTCACTATTTTGTACTCTTGTGTGCTTGGCATGCAGACACTCAAGTTTACTTCAAAAGTTTAGCAACAAGATCAAGTTTAAAGTGAGTATGTGTACAATAGAATGTAATAGGACCCACATAATTTTGTTTTCCTAATATTACATTAAAAGGTTTAAAAAGTAAACATGCCATGAGATAACCAAATACCGTTTCAGCATATAATTGATAGTAAAATTGTAGTTATTTTGCTTTATGTTACAGCTTTTGAAGTCTTGTTGGCATTTTATGCTTACAGATTGTTTCAATTTGGATACCACACTTAATGCACTAAATAGTTAGATGCAATGTGGCTGGTGGCTACCACTTCAGACATTGAAGCACTAAACTATAAATTGTCTCTGAGGTAGGTTATGTGCTTTGGGTTTAGAATCACATTGTTCTACCAACTTACAGCCTAAAGTGCTTGCTGTAAGAATGGCTTTCCTCATTAGGGCCCCCCTCACCACTGCTTACATACAGTGAGAATATAAATCCATTTTCCAAGGGTTTTATGTTGAGAATCGTGTTGATAGGAGTTTTTGATGGAACATTCATCTTTGGAAGAAAATACCATGATGAATGTATTTGGGAATGGGAAAAGGTATATACTATATAATTAATACCTGTCACACAAAAAGTCACAGTGTGCATTAAATTATTAGTGGTCTAAGATATTGTTTCATGAAGTATTCTACTTTAACTCTTTTTCTTGTGAAATGCTTATTATGTTGTAAAAGCTAAGCTATACAGGGCATATTATTGGAGATAAGAAACTCTTGAGATGTATGTTAAATTTGAGGTACAAACTTTGTTAGCTGGAATACTTTCCCATTGTGATTTGTTTTGTTTTGTTTAGTGTTTGATTTCTCATTGGTATTCCTTTTTGAATTTGAAGAGGTTCAGAATTGACCTTTTGGAGCCGGGCGGTGGTGGCGCACGCCTTTAATCCCAGCACTCGGGAGGCAGAGCCAGGCGGATCGCTGTGAGTTCGAGGCCAGCCTGGTCTACCAAGTGAGCTCCAGGAAAGGCGCAAAACTACGCAGAGAAACCCTGTCTCGAAAAACAAAAAAAAAAAAAAAAAAAAAAAAAAGAATTGACCTTTTGGAGAAATGTAAATTTTCTTCAGTGATATTGTAAACAGCTGTGTATTATTTAGCTAGTGTGGCTGTAGCTTAAACAGCTTCTAGTGGGGACATACCTTATGATGTGCAACAGAAGTGGGTAAACTTACAATTGATAACATGTTATCTTGTAATAGAAATATACCAGAGCCGCTGTTGAGAAGATATGGTAGTACCAAGTGAAAAATATAAAAAATAGGTTCATAGAGCTATCTCTTCAACTCAGTAACGGAGAAAATTACAATTAAGAGTGAGCTACACTCTTCAGAGAAAATGTATTAATGAATGCAGTATTGGAAAACCATGACAAGATCAACTTTATACATGAATTATTTCTGTGAATTGGGCATGATAGAAATGATTGCCTTTCAAAAATATTTTGGACCTTTGTTTTTGAAGACAGAATAAAATTTCTTAGGTATAGTTGTACTGAGTTTGGTTAAAATTCATTTCATAATGGTCATTGTGGATTCAGTTTGATTTAAATTAGAGATAATTGTTTATTGCCCTAAGTTTAACTGGCTTAGAAATCTGTTAGGCCCTTTATTTAGAAAAATTGGTTTTTAAATACCTTTTACTTAATTGCTTTTGAAGAGATTATGACTCGGGGTGGGGTGGGGATAATGTACACGGAACACTTGAACCTTGGTTTAAGTATGCTACAACATCAGCAGCATTTTTTTCACTGACTTGTAAAACTGCTTATATTAATAGCTGGCATAGCTACTCTGAATTTTTGCAATTCTTGTCAACCTTGAAAGAGATAAACAAATAACCAGCACAAGACTCGAGAAACATGCCAGTTATGCATTTGTATTCAGTACCAATTTCCATATTAGCTTCCTTCTTATAAACAATACTCAAATGGAATGAAGTTTGACATAGAAATGGCAGCAGACTGGCAGTTCTCTTACAAGTTCTCATCTGTTTGTTGTATGTTAGTATAATGTCAAAGGTTTCACTTTTTGTTTAAGCTGCTATGGACCCTATAGTTGACTGGTTTTGAAATTTAAAAGGTATATCAAGTCTAGGATTGGTAATAGTAATGAACACATCTTTCTTAGAAAAATAAGGCTCTCTGGTTAAACTATGTTACTTTTTTTTCTATATTCAAGAAAATAGTTCACAAGTAAAAATATATTATTTTCATAGTTTTAGTGAGAAAACTGGAATTAATTAGTAATTATTGTACTTATTTTGAGGCCATGCATTATTTATCAAATTTATTTGTGTATGTATATACACACATACATGGATCTGGATTATATGAAAACATTAACATATATAAATAATCTGCTAATTTTACATTCTAAAAGTCTGTTGTCCTCCAGAGCTTTAATTTTGATGATGTATTTTAAGATGCAGGTTTTCTTTGAGGACACTTCTGTTGCTTTGCTGCCCTCTACCGTCATCTGGAGCAGTGGCTGTGTTTGTATTCATGGCTGTTTCCCTGGGACATAGTTAGAGAGAGTCCTTGTTGATTTGTGAACTTTAAGCTTCAAGAGTGGGTTGAATAATGCTTACTGTTTAAATACAATACGGCTTAGGTAATTATAACACTTGGTCTTGTTATGCAAAAATTAAAGGGCTTAGAAATAGAAGCTGGAGGTAAATGCTGGTTACTATTAATCAAATCCTGAGAGACTATAGAAATCATGCGTGTGCTATGGTAGAGTCATGATAGCTACTCCTAGGCTTATAAACTTAGTGGTAAGACTAATACAAAATTCGTGTGTGTGTGTGTGTGTGTGTGTGTGTGTGTGTGTGTGTGTGTGTGTGTGTACACAAATATGTGACATCTGTAGAAACATACCCTGTATAGCTGAAAATATGATCAATAAGGCCTGAAAGAGACATAAGTAGAGTTCAGCTGGGTAAAACTGCTATTTCAAATAGAGAAAGGACTTTTTCTCCCTTTTATTGAACATTGAGCATCCCTTTGTAATACTGGCCCTTAAATCACGTGCAGTTTGTTGCTTTACTTTTTACAGTGTGAGGGATCAAACTTCAGGCCTTGAACATGCTAGGCAAACACTCTGCCACTGAGCTGTATACCCTTCACCTAAGAAATAGGAAGTATCAGATCTTGGAAGGAAGAGGGGGGAGGAGGAAGGTGGGAGAGAGGAGAAAGGGGGAGGGTGGGAGCTAGTTACTTTATACCTGTTTCAAAATCTGTAAAATTGTCTAAATTATACTTCATTTACAAAATTGCTGTGAAAATCAAGTTACACTCTAAATCTACACAACAAAACCAGTGTAAAGTGTTGTGTGGCAGGACCAGGTGGTGCAGGTCTGCAATATCAGCCACCCAGGAGGCTGAGACAAGAGGATTTTAATTGCAAGTTCAAGACCACCAGCCTAACAGCCTAGTGAGACCTTGTCTCTAAGAAAAAAGTGAAAACAGATTTGAGCATATAGCTCAGTGGTTGAACAGATGTCTAGTTTGCATGAGACTTTTACTTGTCTCCAGCACCATAAAAATAAATGAAGGTTAAGTTTGTGAGATTAGAGAAATATATATATATTTACTGTTGATAGAGGCAGACTTGGAGAGGATCTAACATTTGTAGCTGAATTGTGAAGGAAACATTTACATTTCCCTTTATGAGGGAATCTAGAGAAATAGAAGATAGTAAGTTGAGAAACTCACTGGCATGAGGATTCCAGAAGGAATCAGTGTTGCTGTGCCTTTCAGACAGGCAAGTGATTATTTTTCTTGGCTGAGATTAGCATGGTGTAGGCAGTTAGGAACTATGGAAGTTTGAATTAGAAATGTCTCCCATGGGCTCATGTATTTGAAAATTTGATCTCCGGGTAGTTGTTGTTTAGGGAAGTTATGGCAACTCTAGGAGTTGGGATCTTGCTGGAGGTAGTACACCACTTCCTGTTCCCTGTTCCTTCTTTCTGTTTATGGATGGAAATGTCATCAGTTGGCTTCCTGCTCCTGCTACTTATGCCATTCCTTCCCTGCCATTATGGATTCTTAAACCCTGGAGCCATAAACCCTAATAAACTAATTTCTTCCTTAAGCTGCTTTTAGTCAGTGCTTTTTCACAGCAACAGAGAAAAGTGACTAAGAAGGACATTGGTACCAGAGAAAGAGGAATGTTGTATGAAGAACTTGACAACATGGTTTTTTGAAGGAACTTGGAAAACTTTGGAAGTTTGGACTAGCAAAGCTATTGAATGCTGTAAACAAAGCTCAAAGAGCTGTTGTTATAGGAACCTGCTAGACAGTAGTGCTGGGAGTAACGTAGAGAGGGGAGACCTAGCTTGTGAGGTTTCAGGGGAGGAACAAAGACTCTTGTTAGTAATTGAGGTACAGGTCATTTATGTGATATTTTGACAAATAATCTGGTTGCATTATGCCTTTGTCCTGAGAACTTGCCTGGAGCTAAATTAAAAAGTAACAAACTAATTTCTTTGGCAGAGAAGCTTTGAGGATAGTTGATGTTTGATGTTGAGTCTGTGACATGGTTATTACTCTTGGGCAAATCTATAATGAAAAAAAGCAGATGGAAAAACAAAGGTTGGTTTGAAGAAGAACAGAACACTGGGAAGTTTAGGATTGCAGTAAAGTCATGTGCTGAAAAGGCAGTGCAGTAATTGTTAGGAGATTAGGGCCTTAAAGATAAATCTTCTCTGCACTGGAGTCATAGCGAAGGTTTCCTGGGGGCATGACCCACCCAGCTAAGCCTCCAACTTGTAAAAAAGATTCAAGGGGTTTCTTGCTCCTAGAAAACCATTGCATATGGAAATTTTTGTTCATCTTTACAGAAACTGCTGTAAATGTTGTCCATGTGGGGCAGGGTCCATCCCAAGCTGGCATCAGAACTTGGCAGTGTCATCTAAATCCTGCTGTTTTTAGAAACAAGAACCATAAAAGGCTGAGAGGGTAGTTTCATAGAGCCCTTGAGTCCCAGCAATGTATAGCAGGGTTGATTTTTCCTGTGAAGATATGAAGGTGAAGCCTGGGTTGTGGTCGAAACCACATCTCCAAGGTGTTGGAGATGCCAGAGAAGTGAGACATAAGGCAAGGAGAGCTTCATATAGGAGTAAACCATTCCAAGAGAAAGATGCATGTAGCAGACAGCAAAGCTGGATGGGTGGAACCATCTAGGATCTTTGATGCTGAAGCCCCAAATACTGGACATAAAGTTAGAGAGATTTAGTGTTTGCCCTGTTAGGTCTTCAGACTTGTTTTGGTCCAGTTTTTCCTCACTATACTTCTATCCCTCCTTTTTGGAACAATAATGTGTATCCTGTGCCATTGTGTGTTGAAAGTACGTAATTTATTTTTGATTTAATGAAGTCATGGGAAAGAGATTGCCTTAAGTCTCAGAAGAGACTTTGAACATTGGATTATTGAACAGTATTGAGACTTAAAGACTTTGGGGACTCTTTTAGAATATTATTTCAAGGTGTGTTAGTTTTGTTTATGCTCTGGAATGTTTATTTAATGATGCAAAGATGTGTTTAATTAAATAAAATTCACCTGTGGTCAGGAGGCTGTATCAGCAATTATCTGACATTAAGTGGTAGGGAGGAGCCAGGTGAAAAAGGGTTTATAAGGAGGGCCAAAGAGAAGTATGACGGCTTTTTGGAGGATGCGAGCAAAGAGAGAAGGTGAGCTGCTTGATATTCAACCTCTCTTTAGAGCAGAATTCCACTTTATCCTTTGACTCTTGAGTTCTTTAGAGGGGCAGAGGTTAAGTTCCCTTATGGCCTAACCACTTCTGGTAGTGGCGGAGTTGAAGTTGCTGATTTGGACACCTGTAGCTTAAAAGGCAGAAACAATTTAAATAGGGACAAGAGGAGATCTTTGAAGTTGGACTAAATGTATTGTGTATTATGATATGACCATGAGCCTGTGGGGGGACAGGGACTGAAAGTGGTAGTTTTTGATGAGAAATATACCCCATCCCAACTCATGTATTTGAACAATTGATCCAAGTTATTGGTGCTATTTGGGGAGGCTTTGGAACCTTTAGGAGATAGATCCTTCCTTACTTCAGGGTTGTCTCCTCTCACTTCCTGTTTCTTCTCTCTGCTTCCTGTATATGGATGGAAATGTGATTAGCTAGTCCTGTTTCTGCTGCCATGTCATGCCTTCCTGGCATTCTGGACTCTCTGGAACTATAAGCCTGTTCTTAAGTTGTTTTGATTAGACCATTTTATCACAGCAGTGGAAAAATAAGGATTTTCAAAGAAAGTAGCTATAGACTCAACTGTGTGGTTGAGTGTACATTAGTAGACTCTATTAGTGCGATGTCAGTGCTATGAGAGGCCAAAGTGGACCTTGGGAAGCCAGGATTCCAAGATAAAGAACAATGTGTTAGCACTTGAACGAATCTGAGAAGTATAAGTATTTTGATATCATTGTAGCTCAGAAGAACTTGAATTTCCTCTGAATAACTAGGAAAGAGTAGTGATGGCATTGATCAATTAATTAATTATGGTGCCTATGGAGTATATTCTTTCCACGTACTTGGAAATGACCTGTAGCAGATAGGATGTGACA
Source organism: Peromyscus leucopus (assembly GCF_004664715.2). Classification (NCBI taxonomy): domain Eukaryota; kingdom Metazoa; phylum Chordata; class Mammalia; order Rodentia; family Cricetidae; genus Peromyscus; species Peromyscus leucopus. The sequence continues at coordinate 49,766,562 of NC_051073.1, forward strand.
TTGAAAAGGTTAAGATTAAGACATTGTATTTGGTGAGCTGTCTGGGAGATAGTAGGGCACAGGAGAAGAAGAAAGGGATCAAGAGGGAAAGCAGAAAGGAAAGCTAGAAAAGGAGAAACGAGAGTGGGTCAGACTTTAAAGGTCAGAGTTATTTTTATTGGATAAACTGTAAGAAAGAGGGAGGAAGAGAGAAAGGATAATTCGGAGGGGCTGCATCCTGTCATAACTAGGGCATCTCTCGACGATGGCCCTATGGATCAGTAAAGGGTGTGGAGGTAAGCCGTTTTGGAAGCAGTTTCAGGCAACAGTGTTGTTTTATTGCATTCGAGCAATCACTTGTATGCTGGAAGCCCATCAACTGTGATTGATTAGCACATCACCTCAGATTGGATAGTGAGCACTGCTATCACCAGGGTCTCTATGCAGAAGAAGCACATTGAAGGAGACATGGAGAGTACAGACGATTCAGCAGGCCAGCTCTGTTATACACACTACTTCAGAATTCAGTGTTGTGACTTCAGGAGCTTGATGTGCCATGCCTCTTATTTAGAAGTACAGGGTGCCAGGTAGGCTGGCTGCCAGGTAATGCCTGCATTTTCTCCTACAGCTGGAGAGAGGGTTCAGCTGGTGGAATGCTTGCTTAGCATACATGGACCTTGGGCAGTATCCCCATCATCACATAAGCCACATGTTGTGACTCACACCTGTAATCCTACCACTTGGAAGGGTGGAGGCAGGAGGATCAGAAGCTCAGAGTCATTCTTTGAGGCCAGTCTGGAATACAGGAGACCCTGACTTAATGGGGCAGAGAGGAAGAAAGGAGGAAAAAAAGAAGGGAAAAAAAGCTTTTAATAAGTAGGCAAGTAGATTTACTAGTTAGGAAGAAACCATTGAAGCATCAAAGACTATTTTATTAGATTATTTGTGTTTGTGCATGTGTATGGCCATGGAGTACAGAAAAGGGCATCAGATCCCCCTGAATATGGTGGATCAGGAGTTACAGGTGGTTGTAAGCTGCTCAGTGTGAGTGCTAGGAACCAAACTCAGGACCTTTCTAAGAGCAGTGAATGCTCTTAACCTTGGAGCCATCTTTCTAAGTCCCAGGCCAAGTGGTTGGGGAAAAATACCAAATACCAATGAATCATTTAGTGAGAGGCTAGTGAAGATATAGGCTAGGACCCACTCTTGGGAAAGATAAAATTGAGAGAAAAGAATGAATCAACTCATTAGAAACTGAATATATGTATGTCTCATTTATATGTTGACCTTTAATCCCCACTGTGACAGTGTTAGATGGTGAGTTCTTCAGATGATTGAGTTTGGACAGGTTGGAAGGGTAGCACAGCAAGAAAATAATAATCAACAAGACTCAAAGATCTGTTAGCAGGACTGAATGAAGCTGGCACACTAATCTCAGACTTTCATCCCTCCAGTGTTTAGTGTTAAGTATTTAAGGTTCAAGCCACCCAGTCTGGTATTGTCATAGCAGCTCAAGATAAGACATGAAGATTGAGAGTTCTCATTTAACAAGTGCCAGGAACTTGACTGGCTAAAGTAAATGATTTAGTAGTGCAGATATGGAAATGAAGAACAGAAGGAGGCTACTTGGGCATCTAGAAGTATATGCCAGATACCATTGTGGAGGCAATCTGCCCAGGACTTTACTTGCTGCCTCTTAAAAACACTGAATTATTTTAGCTTTGCCTCTGACACTGACTTTGATGAAATTGGGTGTTGGATTTTGTGGCGCAGGCCTATAAGAATAGTTATTAGGGAGGCTAAGGCAGGAGGTTCATATATTTCAAGGCCTTCTAGGATAACTTAGACTCTGAAAAAGTCCAAAAATGGTTTAGAGATAGGGCTTGATTGTAGAGTACTTGGGGACCATGCACAAGGCTGTAGGTTCAGTTGCTAGAACCATCAAACCCCTGACCTTAGACCTTGATGTTTTTGCCATAGCTGAGGAAAGTACATTGCCTGTAGTTGTCCATGATAGACAGTGATAGAAAATCCCTTTTCTTGTCCAGTTAATTTTTATGACTTCTAAATGTGGGAGAAAGACATGGGAGATGTACACTGGCTATATAGCAACGTTGAGGAAAAGAAAACAGGGAGAGGCTAGTCTTTAGGAGACCTTAGTAGTAAAAGCACCTTCTAAATTGAGGAAACTAACCACAGGGAGAGAAGAAAGTTATAGGGAGGGTTTGATCTTTAATGATTTTAGTGATATATTTTGAGGATAAATCAGTATGAGTGATAGCTGGAGGAAAGTGGAGTAAAACATAATGAAGAATAAATTATGAATCAGCTTTGAAGACACAGGTTGACAGAAGCTGAACTTATACAATATAAATGATGGTGTGGTAGTAATAGTCTTATGTTGGTGGATACAAATATTTGAGGACTGAGTTTCTCAGAGATTTTAGGTACCAGGAAAAAAAATAAATTAGCTAGCTAATAAAGAATAAAATAGGTGTATTGGAACTTACTATATTTTTGAAGGAAGTAGGATATAGTGCCCAGATACTGCATACTTTTTGGCTATCATTTAACGGAATGTCTGACAGTTTAGGACAAGATAAGTAATATAAGAAAAATAATATTTGACACTTAAGAAACAGAGGAATTATATAGGGAAAGTAATATGATTTACTGTAAACCATACCTTCTAGGTTAAAATTAGAATGGTAATGATAGAAATAGAAGGGGAGGGTTTAAAATAAGAGATTATTAGAAGAAAAAAGTAATTTCTTGATGATCCCAGGATATGAAAAATGCTGAGAAATGAGTGGATTTGGATTTTTGTATTGTATAAGTAAGAGAGTAATATAATAATTGTTGAACAGGAGGTTGAAGTGAGAATCTGAAATTATATGGAAGGATTCATTGGCTTCCTGCGGATGCCATAGTAAGCACTGCAGACCAAGTTACTTAAACCACATACATGTATTCTCTTCGGCTCTAGAATCTACAAGTCAGAAGTCACGTTCTAAGACAAAAGAGACTCCTTCCTTGCTAACTAGTTCGTGTGGCCATTGTCAGTTTTGCTGTTTACAGCTTTGTCGCTGGAGTAACTGCCTCTGTCATCATATGCCTCTCTCTGAACATACGGCCTAGGATTTTTGGACAAGAGTCTGTTATACTAAAGGCATACCCTACTTCAGTGTGACCACATCTTAAGTTACATGTTACTTACATGTGTGGATAATTCTATTTCCAAATAAGGTCACATTTACAGGTCTTCAGTATATCATTTTCTATGACAAAATCGAACCCATAACAAAAGCGTGATGATTTTTATTTTGGTAGTACAAACTGGGATTTGGGGTTTGATTGAAGTCAAAGTGCCAGATAAATAGAGTATTTTGAAGATACTTAGTATGAGCTGACTTGGACAAAATTTCACACAGATGAATGAAGTGTTAAAACTTACGTATGTAAGTGTGCTGTTGGATGGATTGTAATACAGTTAATATATCCTTGAAACCACAACTCTGGCCAAGAAATAAAGCATTGGCAGTATTCCAAAGGTTCTTCTAACTCTTTTTCAATCTCAAGTCTCCAGAGAATAACCACAATTCTGTTAACACTAAGTTGCATCTAAACTTGCAAAATACTTTTTTACTGATATGAGTGGGTTGGACCACATAATTATATAGAACTTTTTTTTTTTTTAAATCATTGTATATTATTCTTTGTACTGACTGTTGCAAAATTTATTAGGGTTCTGATGTTACTTTGAGTTGTTTTTACTTTTAAGGCTTTTACTGCTATGAGCATCCACATCACCTGTCGTGGTAGTGGAATTTCTGGGCTCTCTTAAGCATGATTTGCTTTGAAAAGGCTTATACCAGTTTATACTCTTGCCAGTAGAGTATAAGTTTCCTTTATAATAGCAGATTTTTCCTTTAGCCATTCTAATTGTTGAGTAATATTAAAACATGAGTTTTATTTGTATTTCCCTGATGGCTGGGGTCTCAGGATTATGGGCATGTGAATACTTACTTTGTGAAATATATGTTCATTTTCTTCTTCTTTTTATTAGATTGGGTTTTAGATTTGTAGGAGTCTTTTACATGTGCTAGATTTGAGTGCTCTATCTGCATGTACACTTTATGCCAGGAGAGGGCATCAGATCCCACTATTAGATGGTCGTGAGTCACCATGTGGTTGCTGGGAATTGAACTCAGGAATTGAACTCAGGACCTCTGGAAGAGCAGCCAGTGCTCTTAACTGCTGAGCCATCTCTCCAGCCCTGATAATTGTTTTCTTAAAAGGTATGTTAGAAAGTTTCTTAGGAATTTGGGGTGCAGTATACTTTCATACTAAAGACTGATTTATTACAGCAAAACAGTACAAGCATTATTAGCAATGGGTCATAAAGCAGCATGGGGAAAACCAGGTACAAGCTTCCAGAGTTCTTTCCTATAGTCCCAGAGGGTGCACTTAATTCTCCCAGGAAAAGCTGTGATGGCATGTATGAACTGTCTAACCATTGAAGCATGTTTCACCAGAGTTGATTCCTTCCTCAATAGATATCCAAATTCTGGTGTGCTTCCTTGCTCAATAGATGACCAAATTCCAGGATCTGAAGGAAAGTGGGTTGGTGCACTGTAGAATCCAGCTAGTTTTATCTGAATGTCAAATAAATGTATTTACTAATTCTTCCTGGTGCTTAGTTAGTACTTGCTCTTGTGTTTTGAGTGGTTGTTTTTGTTTTTGTTTTTTAAAATTTGCTGAAGATTTGCTAGTTAGGTGGTGACATTGACATCTTTTAAGTGGTAAGATAAACTTGCATCCAGAGTGTTACTAGTATAATTTAGAGAATTTGTGTGTTCTTGAATACAATTTAGTTTGGCTCAAAGTTATGTTTTTGAATTTTCACCTTCTTATTTACAAACACTTTAAATCTTTATTTATATAGAGTGTGTGTGTGCGTGTGTGTGTGTGTGTGTGTGTGTGTGTGTGTGTGTATGTGTGTATGTGTGTATGTGTGTGTGTTATGTTTGTGTGCATCCATCCATGTGCTATGGCAGGCGTATGTGGAGGTCAGACGATAACTTTGTGGAGTTGGTTCTCTTCTGCACCATGTGGCCTCTGAAGTTCAGCTCAGCCATTAGGCTTGGTGGCAAGTACTGTTACCCACTTGGACTCATCTTGCTAATCTGCATCAGTAGTTTTTATATCTGAAAAGTATACCACTAAACTGTAAGCTCTGAGTATTTGGAGATTCTGCCCTTAATATTGAATGTTTTTGAGATTGTTCATTCATGTTAACTTGTATACAAAATTTTGTGTTTAATCATTATAGAAATCTAGTATTTTTGAAACTTGAAAGTAGATTAGTGTCTTAAAAGCAGTAGTTCTTTATAGTGTTTGGTGCTTCTGAGATGAAAATTGCCTATTTGTGGGTTGTTTTCCTTTACCCACTGTACATTTAATATCAGAAATACAGAACCAAAAGTAAAGGGTTGGAGTGAATTCCTAAGTGTGGTTAAAAAATAATTCATTTGGTTGAAAATTGCCTCCTGTTGTTCATTATGATCACTAAAATATTGTGAGTTACACATTTCGTTAGAAGTAAAACTTGAAATCTTTAACTCATTTCATTATTTAAAAATATAACAGTACTGAGACGAAATATCTTGACAAGCAATTTAAGGAAAGAAGGACTTATTTTGGCTCTGAGTCCCATCGTGGTAGGGAAGTCATGGCAGCAGGACCTCAAGGAAGCTCCATCACATTGCAGAGTGTGAAGCAGAGGAGATGATGCTGTTCTCAGCTAATGTTCTCCTTGAACAATGAGAGACCACAGCCCTTTTGATGGAATGGTACTACTGACATTTAGGGTGGGTCGTCCCGCTTCAGCTAACCTAATCTGGATGATACCTCATAGACATGCCCATAGACTTGTTTCCATGGTGATTCTGTAGCCTGTCAAATTGACAGTAGTATTAACCATCTCAAATCAAAAGGACAGAGTCTTGGTAATTACTATGAAAATCCTTACATGTTTGCTTGTGGTGGAAGTAATGTTTACTCATGAAACACAACCCTTCTCCGCCTTTGTGTTTTGGAAGACATCAAAGTTTGGAAAGACTAGATAAGTAATCTAGTTTCTCTTTGTGCAAAACTTTCCAATTTTTCTCATACATACTGTGCACAATACGATGAGGGTGGGAAAATGTCCTTTCAAATCTAGGAAGCTGCTTCCTGACTCTGTTTTTGTCATAAACTGGCCATATGGAAAGAACACCTTACTGCACTGTAAAATAAGTTAGATTATATAATCTGGAAAATATCCTTTTTGAGACAAATGTTTACTTTTTAGAAACTGAGTTTTATTTAGGCATTTCATGACCTATTCCAAATTTTGTGAGAAATATTTATGCAGTAGGAAAATATAGAAATGTCCTCAGTGGTAAATGAAGAGTTTTCTGTATTTCGGAGGCATAGGGTGAAATAATTTAGTAGTTCTAAATACATTAGGTAATTGCTTTTCAATTTTCCTGTGGAAGTGAAGTGAAAGCCTTAAGTGTTAGGTTATGACTAAAGATATTTAAACTCTGAAGGGTTTATTATATGGGAATGATAAGGCATTATACTTTTATTTTGCTAAATAATTTTAAATTTAGCATAGGAAGAAATGGATGTCATTATACTTTATTCATATACAACTTCCTTCCTATGGGGGACCCACCACTACCTTTTCCCCCAGGATACTCTTGAGGAGTAAGGGATAAGAGATTTAGATAGAAATATATATGTGAGAGAGACAGAAACACAGGATAGCCCCAGGAGGGCCTGCATCCTAGTCTACCAGCTCCTGTATCTTCTAAAGGGCTTTTTAAAGGAATGCCAATGGGTGGAGCAAAGACGTCCCCCTAGCACAGCCAAGTGCAGACCCTTCCAAATACCTGGTAACCAAACACATAGTCAATCCATCCCCTTATGCAGCCCTGCTGGGTAAAGTAAGCTCAGATCTCACTAGGAAACCTGTGAGCTCCCACAAGATCCTTCCTCTTAATATTTTAAAGAACTCCTCAGGCCCCTCAGATGGACTGGGTCTGTCTTAGGTCATCCTTGATTATTCTTCCATTATGTTTTCCATCAAGCATACTGTGGCTTAGGTTGGAAGCTATCAAGAAGAAAGTTGCCTATCTCTGACTACCAGCCTCTGGCAGGAGGGGGTACATAGCTTAACTCAACTCTGACTCAGGAGCTTGCAAGTAGTTTGAACAGCCCAGTGATTGCTAGGCTGCCACACCTTCAGTAAAGGAGTAGACGATGACCAAGATGAAATGTTCTTTTTTGAATGGGTCTTAAGATGTCTGTAACAGCCTTAGCTGTGCGAAGCCCTTTTTTTTAAATCAATAAACTCTTGATGCAAACCACATCAAATAAACTGCACCAAACTTAGATTCCCTTAGCTTCATCAAACTCTGGTTTGTTAATATTTACATAATTCTAGTAAGAATATTATTATACATATTAACAACTAGCATGACTATTTACTATATGTATTTACACTTTTTACAAACTTACATTCTATAGGGCTACTTTATAAACCTTAGCAAACATCTGGAGGAGATCTCTTAAATGAACTATTATCACTATACATATTTATACTTTTTATAAACTTACATTAAACATTTATACTTACATTCAACATTTACACTTTTTACAAACTCGCATTCAACATATACTTGTTTACAAACATATTCAAAAGAGTACTATTTTACAAACTTTAGTATATATCTAGAAGAGATTTCTTAGAACTATTTATCAAACTCATAGTCAAGAGGAAACTATAGAAGTATTTTAAAGAATCTCTTAAGAAGTTAACTTACACTAGAAAGAATCTCTTAACAGAACTAACTTATTTTCTTTCAACAAGATAGAGTACACAAATTATAAGTTACCATAGTAAAAAATTATAAGTGAACTCAACATTGCTTTATTTCTAAGTTCAGAGTTCATGGTAAGCTTTGATATGAGACTCCTGTGGGTACAATTTTCCCTCCTTCTTAAATTTTTAAAGCTGCTTTTTAAGATTACCATGAGTTCTTTTAATGATGCCAATGCTTCCCTTTTGTATTTTTAAGCACAAACAATCCCATAAGGTTTTTTCATACCTGAAGCAATTTCCCAGTGTGAGGACCGCTTTTCCTTGTTTTCTAAAATATTTTAAAGTGGCTTGTTGACAAACAGTATTAACACTTTTAATTATCTTCTGAGAGGCAAGCTTTTTGCCTGTTCCTAGTTCTAAAGAAGTAAGACTAAGATTTCTGCATTTGGAGCTGAAAAAAAAAAAAGTTTTAGGGCCGTATCGCCATTTTGAGCTGATACATTTCTACCTTTTTCTATGTCTTCCCGCAGTTACTAATGACGTTTTATGGACTAGGTTTCCCAAGGTGCCTTTTGGGTCCGACACATTCCCACTTCTGTTCACATGGTTTGTTTTCATACTGAAAATCAAGAGCAAATGAAGTTTTTTTTTTTTTTTTTTTTTTCCCCAAAGGAGGTTTCTGTTTTCCTTAAGCTTGCTTTAGGATGCCTGTATTACCGTTTGACAGGTGTACCTCTCTAATCAGAATTTTTGCCTGACACTGTTCCCAGACTGGGTCACATCTATCTGCCTGCATTCAGACAGATGTTTTGGTGCCTGAAGTAAAAATTCCTCAGTGCTTGCTCTTCCACCTTATCAGGTCAGTGAAAGAAAATGAAAATATTTAAAAGCCTTTTCAGAGAGATTTTTAGGAACTCAAGCCCTGTCTCCCTCATTGCAGGGAGGATTTCAAAGCCTCCACTGCTTCCTCCATGCCAGCAGCCCCTCCCCGCCTCTGTTGCTGCTTCACTTTGAGGCAAGCTGTCCCTGCTTCAGCTTTTTGCCTGCACTTTTCTGCTAGGCTCTAGCTGCAGGGAACTCTGGCTGCTAATTTTCTAATACTAGCTTGAAAGAGAGACAGGACTAGCAGAGAGGATTTTTTTTCCCCCAGAGAGGATTTTCTATATACCAAGTTTTTTCTTTTTTCTTAGAGCAATTAGAGATGATTTTTTCCCATACTGATAGATGTTGTTTTGAGGTGAGTTAAATTTTTGCCCTTACAGAAAGAGAAAAAAATCTGAGAAAAGTCTGAAAAGCTTTTAGATTTTTAGAGAGAGATTTTACTATGTTTTTCCCAAATAAGGTTTCAGTTTTTGAGAGAAAAATTATTAAGTTTTCCCCAAATCTTCTATTCTCTAAACTTTTGACTTCATGGACAAACAAAGACTAATTCTGATGGTATGATTTCATACAGTGGCAGCATCAACGGAGGTAAAAGTTTTATTTTATCCACATCTGTCTCAGGGAAAATTCTTTCATCTGCCTCTCAGAGCTTGATTCTAATCTGTCTCCAGGCCAAAAGCTTCCATAGGAATCTTTTTCCACCCATTTTTTTTTTTTTTTATAGATTTTTCTGATTCTTCCCCAGGATTTTGTGTTTGTAGCCCTATAATTGGAAAATCAAAGACATGCTTTCTCTGACTTGTTGCTTATCTTTTTTTCTTAAATATATTCCTAACCCAATATTTCTATATTCTACTTTACTCTAAATTTCTTCCTACACTATATTCCTATATTCTACTTAATTTTTATAGAAGGAAATTAAGAGTGAGAAAGAAATCTAGATAGAAATACATGCTGCATCTTCACTTTTCAAATTCAGCATTCCACTACCTAACTTGACTCTTGAGAATAAAATGCCATCCCCTTTATCAATTCCTTATTGGCATGCCTTACACCCGCAACCTCCCCTAACACCTCTTTCGCCAAGTCCCTGGGTCCCTGTTCATGGCACAATTTTTGGGAGACCCGCCCCTACCTTTTCCCCCAGGATACTCTTGAGGAGTGAGGATTAAGAGATTTAGGTAGAAGGATAGAAGTGAGAGAAACAGAAACACAAACACAGGATAGCCTCGGGAGGCCTGGATCCTTATCTCTTGGCCCCTTTTGTCTCTTCTAAGGGGCTTTTTATAGGAATGCCAAGGGGTGGAGCAAAAGACCTCCCCCTAGCACAGCCAAGTGTAGACCCTTCCAATCACCTAGTAACTAACTATGCATGTGGTCAGTCTATCCCCTTATGCAGCTCTGCTGGGTAAAGCAAGCTCAGATCTCACTAGGAAACCTCTGTGGGCTCCCACACTTCTTCAGCCATCCTCCCCTTCTGATTTGTCCTCTTCCTTTCTCTATTAGTCCCTTTCTCTTTCATGTCACAAGTATCCCACTGCTGTCTCTTATTTCCTCCTCTCCAGTCAGTCTCCAGTCTCCTTTAGACTTAACTTGTACACAAGCAAGGTTATAGCTGGGTTAGTTTATTTATGGGTCCTACTGTTTTACCCCACTGGTTTAAGTGTCTACATTTGTGCCACTGTCTTGCTGTTTTTGTTACTGTGTGTCTTTGAGACAATCTGATGTCAGAAGATATTCTGATTCCCCCAGAGATGCTCTTACTATTTAGGATTTCTTTGCCTATTTGAAGTCTTTTTTTTTTTCTTCCATGGGAATTTTAAGATTGTTTTTGTAGTTGTGTATAAAGACTTTCACTGGAATTTTAATAGAGATAGCATTGGAGATAGTTTTTGGTAACAGCCATTTTACAATATTAATTCTGCTAATCTATGAGCATGGGAGTCTTTCTTAAGTACCTGTTTATTCAGTATTATGAAAATTTCATTGTAGAGATCCTTCATTCCTTTGTTAGGATTGTTCTAGATGTTTTATGTTTTTGGAAGCTGTCTTTAATTAGATCATTTGCCTTTGTAAGTAATTTGACCTTTTCCTCTTAAGAAATAGATGTTTTTGGACATTTTCAATACACTGAGTTATAGAGTGGTTTTTCTATGGTTATGTCTATTTGGGGTTCTAAGTATCTTGTAAAGGGTATCAATTCTTTAGATTTGGGGAATTTTCTACTGTAATGTTATTTGATTCTGTGTCTCTACTTTTTATATCAATATTTCTACTCCTGTATACTTAAGTTTAGGCTCTTGCTAGGTCTGGTCTTGTATATTTTTGTTTGTAAATGAATGACTGATGTTGTCTTGACTTAATTTTTTCCTTAATCTTGCATGTTGATGATTTCCCTGTTTATTATTTGTTTTTTGTTCTCAGCATCTCATTGTCCTTGCTAAATTTTTCTTTCATGGTTTTAAATTTTTCCTTCACATTGATGATCTTTTAATCTCTTTTGTTAAATTTCATGATAAGGCTGTGAATTTATTTTTCCCTTCATCTACTTTAGTCCTCTCTGTGGTCATTAATACTTTTTTATTATTGTAATTTAATTTGTTCTCTGGCAGTTTCTCTCTCTCTCTTACACACACACACACACACACACACACACACACACACACACACAGCATTCTGATTACTCTTATTCCCCATTCCCCAACCCTTTTTTTATCACCCTCACCAAACCCATACTGGTTTCTTTCCCAGACTCATGTTTTGTTGTCATCGTTGTTTTGTTAACACTGAGTTTAACTAGAGCCATTATGTGTGATCATGGACTAGAAACTATCCAAATATGAACACAACTGAAGACAGTGGCTCCTTCTCCCGGCATCTATCAGTAACCAATATTTTAGCAATGAAGGGGATAGGGGCCCGTTTTTGCATGAATGTTCACTGGCCAATTCTTGTGCGGGCCCAGAGCAGGTAGCCCTTTGTTGCTGTTGAATTCATGATGACAGTGACTGTTATTGCCCAGAAGATGGCATTTTTCAGTCCTTCTCACTATCTTACATTCATTCCACCCTCTTTCCATTGATGTTACCTAAACATTCAATGGAGTGATCCAAGTTTTCTGTTTAGGGGTGAGCACTCAGCTGCCACTTACTCTCAACACCTTTAGCAGCAATGAGTTTCACTGCCATTCGCTGGAAAGAGAGTCCATCTGATTAAGACTAATAGTAGCATTTGACCATGGGTATAAAAACATGAGTATTTAGAAGGCAGCTTGATGTTGTGCCGGTTTAGCTCAACAGTAGCAGTCGGTTCCCACAAAGGATCTTTTGACTTACCATTCATGGGGTTTTTACCAGGTTTATAGTACCATGCATGGATTTCCTTTTGTGGAGCAGATGTCAAATCCAGAGGTGTTGGCTATTCCTAGGCATGCTACTGCTGCACAAGTAGGCTCATCCAGTTTGGGTAGTTGGTATTGCATTTGTAGGAATCATAGCCAGATAGGACCATTAGTGCCTCTTCTCCACCAGCAGCCTGTATAACATCTTGAACATTATAAAAGCTGCCAGAAAGAAGGTAGTATTCATTCCATTCCTGCTTAATTTCTTTGTATCTTACATCCAAGATATTTTGTGTCATCAGAAATTGGATCTTATCATTGAATTCTGGTGGGAAACTGAGAGAAATGCCAAATGCATTGTTTTGGATGCATGTAGGACCTTCCTACAGTTGTCATATGGAGGTATGCTACAATTGGCACTGGATTTTTTTAGTATTAACCCACAGCTCCTGGAGCAGTATTATCAAGCCATGCATTTCATCCTTCAAATGCTTTTGTTAAAATTGCATTTTTATAAACTGGGTTACAATGAACATGTGGAATCTGTTTTCTGAGAAGAGAAAGAAATAAGGCATAGAATTGAATGAGTGGGGCGTTGGCGTAGGGGAAACCCGATCAGAATATACAGTGTGAAGAAAAACTATTTTCCATAAAAAAAAAAAGTAGCATTTACATGAACATCTCTAAAATGAAATGTTCATATAAGAATCTAATAAAGCTTTCATGTACATAACCTGTAGTGGTATTCTAATTGTACTGAAATGTGATTTTGATTGTATGTTAATAAAGTTCCCTGGGGGTCAGAGCTATTAGAGCCATAGCAAGAGTGTGGCAGTGGTGGCACATGCCTTTAATCCCAGCACTTGGTAGAAGAGCTAGGTAGATCTCTGTGTGTTCAGGGATACAGCCGGCATTGGAGACATATGCCTTTAAGACCTGGGGGGCTGTACATACAGTGATGAGGCAGTCACATGTTTGGGTTTACAACCAATGAGAAGGCAGAACAAAAGACTATGAAAAGACTTACACACAGGAAATAGCTCTCTTTCGGGAAGCTAGGACCACCGCAGGAGGACGGGTGAGATTTTAGCTCTGAGCTCTGACCTCTCGGCTTTCTCTTTTACATTGGTTCTGTGTTTCTTATTTAATAAGACGGTTGGTTACATCTACAATAACCCACATGCAGAAAACTATTAAAATCCGGATAAAAGCAAAAACCAAATAAATGAAGAGATTTCCTACGTTCATGAATAGAAAGACATGATATTGTCAAGATGTTCATTCTTCACAAATTGACATACATATTCAATGTAATTCCGGTGCAATACTTCAGGTTTTATTGCAGGTATTGACAAATGGGTTCCAAGTTTATATGGTCTTGGTTTTTTTTTTTTTTAGATGTCCATTCTCAAGTTGAGAAGTTCCTGCTTATTCTAAATTGAGTGTTCCTCTTTCATTTCTGAGTGATAGTTCACTCCGTAATATATCACAATTTGTTTACTTGTTGATGAACAAGAGGGCTATTTCTAGTTTGGGGCTGTTTGGATTAAGTTGTTGTATACATTTATGTGGAAGTCATGGTATGTGGACAGAAGCTATCTGATGCTTCCAGTGTGTTTATATAATTTTGTAGTCAGTCAGCATTTCATGAGGGATTCAATTTATCCACATTCTCTCCAGCATGTGGAGTAGTTGTTCTTTTTTCAATTTTGTAACAGTAGTGAGTATAGAGTGATCATCTTATTGTGATCTCAACTTGCATTTTTCTAATGATGTTAAATATCACTCTGTGTACTTTGGTGCTATTTCTTTTCAGCTGCACCTTTAAAAGTATTGTCTTTTAAATTGTGGAGTAACTGTTGAGTACTTATCTATTTTGGTCCTCATCAGATATCCCTTTTAGTTATCTGTATATTTGTAAAGATCTTCACTTGGTTGGTGGCTTGTCCAAGAGTGTCATAAGGAACAGAAATTTATTGGTGGTATTCACTGAATATTCTTGTAGTGGCATAACAAAGAGATTATTGCCTAACCAAGATCACTTTTGTATTTCCGTGTGACTTTTATCAACATCTTTTCTATTGCTCCTAAAATTTGAATAGGTTTTTGATTGCATTGAGTGTACAGATCAATTTAGAGAGACATAATGTCTTACTCTTCAGTTTCTGACTCATGGATAGAGTCCATCTCTCTACTTAGGTCTCTATATTTCCCCTAACACTTGTTTTTAGTTTCAGGTGGTACAGTCCTTTTCACATTTCTGGTTAGATTTATCCCCCATTTCTTTTTTGGTGCAACCACTGACAGTAGTATTTAAAATGTTTATTTATTTATTTTTTTTACTTTTCACTGTTAGTTTGTAGAAATCCAGTCAGTTATGTATTTTGTTCTGTAGTCTTCATAAAGATGGCCGTTGCCCTTGTTAAACAGTCTCAATGTTGCTTGTTTGTGATAGCAAAACTGCACTGGTTGGTGGCGCTGGTTACAGGTGGAAAAGTCACAGGCCAAGGCAGAACCCAATATTAGTTTTTAGAGCTTTATTAGGAGGGAAAGGGGGTAGAGAGAGCCAGGCCTGGGGGGAGGAAGCAGAGTGAGAACAGAGAGAGCAGAGAGAAAACAGAGTGGGGGTCTACATCTGGCTTTTTAAAGACAAGTACTTAGTTGCCTGTGTCTGCTGATGACATAAGCAGAATCCCAACAGTTTGGGTAGATATTTATCAGATTATCCATACAGATTGTGGTGTGTGTGTGTGTGTGTGTGTGTGTGTGTGTGTGTGTGTGTGTGTGTGTGTGTGAGAGAGAGAGAGAGAGAAGTAGTTTTATTTCTTTCCAATGCCTTTTATTTTTCTTGTTCCATTGTTCTAGCTAGAACCTTTAAAACTATTTTGTTGTAAAGGAAAACTGCCTTGACTCAGTTTAGGTTTTCTCTTCTGGTGTTGTGGGCTTGAAATCATTTGCATGTTGCAAATTAATGCCAGACACAGTGCTTACTGTGTTTGTTATCTCTCAAATGGAGCCTTGGTATCCTCAAAGGATTGATTCTGGGACAGCTTACCTTTCCCAGGAGACCTCCAAATTCTAAGATGCCCAAGTTTGAGGTGCGTATTTCCATATAATTGAAATTACTGTAAATTGTATTTACTACTAATACAATGTGTGCTATGTAAATAGTTATTATATTGTATTGCTTAGAGAAAATAGCTTGTGCATGTTCAGTACAACCGCATAAGTTAAGTACATAGTATTTGAGTGAGATAGAAGTGAACAGTGATTAGAGAATGAATTCTGAGGAGATAGTGAGAACCTGTGAAGTGGAGGAAGAACCATAGCAGAGTATCCCTCCACACTGTCGTGGACTTAGCATAGTGTTCAGTACACAGGAGATAGTGAGAACCTGTGAAGTGGAAGAAGAACCATAACAGAGTATCCCTCCATACTGTCATGGACTTAGCATAGTGCTCAGTGCACAGCAAAGTCAGTATTTGCTTTGGGGTCCTTTAAGGAATTTTTTTCCTCTCTGAATATTTCTATCCACAGATAATCCATAGATACACAAAAGGCCTATTAGACTTTAATGTTGACTACTCTCTGAAATGGTGGTTTCATACAGGAGGGTGAATCATGTTACTTTTTTGTGTATGAAAACAAAAGTCTCTGGCTCTGTTTTTAAGGTATCCCAATCAGAGTTTTATGTTCACCATAGTTGCTGAAACAGTAGTTACTTATCAGTCCTCCTTTTTATGTATAAGCAGCATTTAGAATATTTAGCACTCATCTTTGGTTGATACTTAAATTGGTCTACAGAGTGCTTGACTCTTTGTTCTCCCCATACAGTTTCCTGTCATCTTTGTAGAATTCTCTTCTTTCATACCTTTATGTGCTGTAATGAACCACCAATACTGGTCTTCATATCTCCTTCTCTTTGTTCTTATTAACTTATAAGTGATTTTATATAGTTCATGTCTTCACAAGCCCAGGTCTTTGTAAATTGATTCTAGGAATTTGCATGAGATCTGTCAGTTTTTCCAGAACAGCATTTTGTTAGAGATCTAGCTGCTTTTCCAACATGTCCCTCTGGTTATGAAGTAGGCACCTCAAATACAAGAAGTCTAAAACTGTGCTTCAGAACTGTCTTCTCCTTGCTTTTCAAAGAATTACACTTGCTAGCCCTGTTTGATAGATGGATCTCTCATTCCACATGCACTGACCAGAAGTCATGGAGTAATTTTACCTTATCTGCTGCTTTTACACTCTTGTTCATCTTACCTGCAGTGCTTTTCAGAATGTCGTTCATCCCACCTTCTGTATTCACCTGATGAATAACGTCTGTGTGTTTGATGATTGCTTCGTTTCAAATGAGAAAATTATGTCAGCTTTCATTATTATTAGTCAAAGTATCTTTTCATTCCTGGAATAATTCAGCTGGGTATCATATATTTTTATGTGTAAAATGTAGAGCTTAATATGTCGTAATATGTGCATTTATTTATTGTAAAAGCAACTTTTTATTGAGAATAATTTTAGTACAATATATTATGATTATGATTTCCCCTTCCCTATATCCTTCCCACTTTCCCACCCACCCAAATCCTTACCCTTTCTTTCCCTCATTAAGATACAAACAGGCATCTTAAAACAAATAATAATAAAACAAAATTAGATAAAATAAAAACAGACCAGAGTAGGACAAAATAAACCAAAAGAAAAAGAGCCAAAGAAAAAGCTCAGGAGACACATATAGACATAGTGACACTCATTCATACACACAGGAATTCCATAAAAACACAGAACTGGAAACCATAGTATCTATGAAAAGGACCTGTAAAGAAAAGTAAAAAAATTAGAAGAAAAAAAAAAAAAAAAAAAAAAAAAACCAGTGACAAAGCCTCATGAGACAAAGAACCTTCAGAAGTGGCTTGGCCTTAAGAGTGGTTTGTTTCCCCGGTGAGACTCTGCTGGAGTCTAATTGTTTCATTTGTGAGTAGTTATCAGTTGGAGGTAGCTTCTGGGTTAGGGATGAGGGCTCTGTCCACTTCCCCCTCAGTGTTGGGACCCCATCAGACCCAAACCTATGGAGGCCCTGTGCATGCTGCCACAGTCTCTGAGTTCATTTGTACATTGGTCATATGTATCTAGAAGGGCTTGTTTCCTTGGTGTCCTCCATCTCCTCTGGCTCTTAGAATCTTTCCATCTTCTCTTCCTTAGGGTTCTCTGAGCACTGAGGAAAAGAAATTGATGGAGATCCATTTAGGACTGAGTTCAAAGTGTCTTACTCTGTATTCACTATTGTCTAGTAGTGGCTCTCTCTATTCGTTCCCGTTTCCTGCAGGAGGAAGCTTCTCTGATGATGACTTGAGTGAGACCTTGGTCTATGAGTATAGTAGAATGTCGTTAGGAGTCATTTTATGGCTGTGTTCCTTAGCAGAACAGTATTATTTGATTTTCCCCCTAGTTTCTTGGCACCTCAAGCATTGTTGGGGAAGGGTTCCATCTCATGGAGTAGGCCTTAAATGTAATCAGATATTGGCTGGCTAGTTCCACTGTTCCACTTGTGCATCTTACAGACAGGATGTCATTGTAGACTGAAGGATTTGTAGTTGGTTTGGTGTTTACCTCTTTCCCTTTGGTAGCCCGCAGAGTCCCTTCCAGTGCCATAAACATTACTTCATAGGGGTGAAGGCTCTAAGATAAGTAAGTGCCAGCTCTCCCTCTCTATTGAATGAATTGAGTAGCTGTTATCTTCAGCAGCGGAAGTTTGTGGAAAGGAACCAGTGGTCTTAACGGTAGCTTGGGTTGTTTGGCCAGCAACTTGATTAGATGTGACCCATTCCTAGAACCGGAGGCTTCATTTGGTAACGAGAGATGTCCAATTGGGGCTCTGTCTCCCCATTACTTAGCAGGTCCATTTAGATCACCTTTAAATATGTAGCTATTTTAGGAAACTACTGTATTAGACTCCCATACTTCTCAAATGGCCCTTCGTTTTAGCTGTCCCTCCCTGTATACCCTCCCTCACCCCCTTCTTGCCTCCCTTTTCCATCTGATTGTCCTGTTCCTGTCCCCTAATAAAAATCAGTATTCATGAGACTTTTTCATGAGTTTGCATTAAAAAATACCTTAAAGCTTGGTAACTTTGAAATAACAACCACTCATCTTAGGTTCAGTGGGAAGGGGATCTAGACATGGTTCAGTTGCACCCTGCTTTAGAATCTCAAAGTGCTGAAGTCAAGGTGGCAGCTAGGTCTGAAATCTCATGTGAAGTCTGATGTGGGGAGAACCTGCTTCCAGGCTTGCCTCCAGTGGACTCCCCTTTCTACTGAGCTCACTGTTGAATGATTTGACAGTCATTTGGAGTCTGACTTCAGCTGAACCCAGATACCAGCTCTTTTCAGTCTCTTACTGTTGGTGTGTGTTTGGGTGGGATGGGCAGGTGGAATATGTGTTTGTGTGTAGAGGAAGGGACAATGACTATATGTTAGCATACGTTTTTCCATTATTAAAACTATATTGCGTGTGTTTCTTTACAGGTGCCTTAGCTGGATCAATTATCGTGGAGCCACATGTCACAGCAGTGTGGGGAAAGAATGTTTCATTGAAGTGTCTAATTGAAGTGAATGAAACCATAACACAGATTTCCTGGGAGAAGATACATGGCAAAAGTACACAGACTGTTGCAGTTCATCATCCTCAGTACGGGTTCTCTGTTCAAGGAGACTATCAGGGAAGGATCTTGTTTAAAAACTATTCACTTCATGATGCAACGATTACTCTGCATAACATAGGCTTCTCAGATTCTGGGAAATACATATGCAAAGCTGTTACATTCCCACTTGGAAATGCCCAGTCCTCTACAACTGTGACTGTGTTAGGTAGGTGCTTGAGTTGGGTTTTATTACTGTGATAAATAGCATATTAAAAATGTTTTCAAGAATATAAAATGAGGATATCTGTAAATGTGATTTAAATTAAAAAACATTCGAATATACATTCTCAAATTCTGTCTTAAAGTTGTGTATTTCTAGGCTCTCTTAATGTAAGCAAAGTCTTTGTGTACCAGTCTGTAATGCTGCATAGTTTTAGCTCTTTTTATAATAGGTGGCACTTTAATTATAGTGATGATGTGATTTTCAGCTGGGCATGGTGACTCACACCTGTCATTCCAGCTCTTGAGAGGTGAGGAGGATTATTGCCATAAACTCCAGGTTAGCTGGTGCTACTGAATGAAATCCTCTTCTTAAAACCGGAACTCTTATAACATTTTATTACTTCCATCAATATTAAAACCTTAGTTAAATTTTTGTTGTTTAAGTTTTTCCTATTTTTTGTTTGCTTCTTTTTCTCTAATGACTTGCATTGGACTTCTTGGAGTCTTTTGCCACCTTGTATTTCAGTTTTTCACAATGATTTTTGTTTTTGCCATTGAAGAATTGTATATCTATTTTAATCACATACTATTTTCCATAATAAACTTTATTTCACTGTTTCCTCCCTGAATTGTTAGAGTTTATGATGAAACTTTGAATAAACCTGCTAGCATTGTGGTAGTTCCCTGAAGTGGAGTATAAAGCAATCTGGAAATGCAGATGAGTACTGTAGTAGTCATAGATCAGGGATGGAGCAACAATCTGTAACGGAAGTGGAGAGAGAGGCACTGCTCAGCGCCTCCTACAGAAAGCCTCTTTGCTAAGCTAGAGGAGCCAACACTTTCCCTAAGGCCAGTAAGATTCCCTTTGTAAGATACAGGGTGAGTTGGTGGACACAGAAGTCAAACATTTTATAAAAGGACTGACTGTTAGTCTTTAAGTAATAGGTAGTTTGAGTTTGGCACATGGAAGGAAATTTAGGGAAACCTGGGATTGACAGAGCTAAGTCTGAGAGGTACTTAGAGCAAAGTTTCCTTAATACTCAATTGTTGAATGTGAGAACTAGAATTCTTTTTGTTGAGGATTCTGTCCTGTTCCTCATAGAGTGCGTTACAGATCCATGGACTCCAACCCATCAAATGCCAGTAACTTCCTCATTGTGATGAAAATCTCTCGCCATGCAAGTGTCCTTTGGGAAAGTATAGGATAGAAGGAATTGAAATGGTTGGAAATGGACCACTGAAAAAGTAATTTGTCAGTTGAGCAAAGGATTTGTATGAAGTATAAGACATTTTAAATTTGGAGCATATGAAAATAACTTGAATGGAAAAATTGGTATTTCTGCTGTAAGTGTGAGCTTATGCTCCTGCCTCATCTGCTCCCAAGCCCGTGGTGCTTGAAATTTAGTTCATAGGTCAACAGCCTTGGTCTCACGTGGAAGTGTGTTAGTCACAGCATTTGAGGCACATTTTCTAGTTTATTGAATAGTATTCTCTAAGTTTAGCAAAGTTGTAAGGGGTCCAAGGAGACAGAGCAGGAAGATTGCTTAGCACAGAGGGCATCTGTACAGAGAAGCCAACTGAAGTGATAAAACTATTTTACCCAGAAATTTTTACCAAGACAAAATAACAAACAATATCATTCAAAATTGACTTTAGATATACATGCTCCTCAAGGAAAATAAATCTTTAATGATTCTATAATTTTTTCAGGCCAGCTTTTCAACTGGGCTGTTTGGAATCCCAGAGTATATAGTGAGGAGTATGACTGCATTAATACTGGGAAAAGATGAAGGTATAGAAATTAACTTTGCACTGAAAGCTGATTGATCCTGGAGAAACATTGTGGTGGTCAGATGAGATTGGGGCTGATGGAAGGGAGAGATGGCTTCTCAGCCTTTGAGCTAAGATAAGTGAAGCAAGAGGCAGTCTTGAGTGAAATTCTGTCCAGATATAATTCAAATATAGGTCTGCACTCTACTTGAGGACCACCAGTCTTACAAGTAAGGAAGGTTGATCTTCAACTCCCTGTACAAAAAAACAACAGAAGTAACTCATGTCTGGGGTATGGCTCAGTTGGTAGAGTGCCTAGCACATTTGAAGACTGAGTTTTAACCCTCCAGCTCAACATAAATTGGCCCTAGCGCCGGGGGTGGGGGTGGGGGGGTGGGGGGTGGGAGGGTACATTCTTGTAATTCCTCCTGCATTCTGCAGGTGGAGGCAGACAAAGGAGAAGGTCAGTCACAGCAGGCTGCAGAGTGAGTTTGAGCCTAGCCTGGGATGCACAAGACTGCTTTAAAAAACACCCAAATAGATCTACACAAACATAGGATGCTAGAATTACCAGAGACTTTTAAACAATATTGCTTGTTCCATTTGGGGAAATGCATCAATATATAAATTTATGGAAAAAACTAGAAACAAACAAAAATCACATAGTAGTTGGCCTCAGATAAGAGAAATAGGATATTTCTTGGTATGTAGTCAACCATCAAAGTAATTAAAAACATAATACATTTGAATTAACTTTTTCAAAAAGGACTGGAGACATATCTCAATGACAGAACGCGTGTCTAGCCTCCACAGGGCTTTGGTTCAGTTCCTGAGCATCTCAAAAACAAAACACAGAACAATGGAATGGCAAGTTTGAAACTGATAGAAAATAATCTGTGCTACGTATAATTTAGAAGAAACTGTTTTTTAAGATTTATGTATAACCTCTACATACCAGTTAAAAAAAGCCCAAAAAACAAAAAAACCTTGCCTCAATATACATTTGGCAGAAAAAGAAGTTGAAAATGACCCTACCCTTGTTCATAACTTGAGAAATTTAAACCTTAGTCATGTCATATATGAGATTGGAATACTGAATCGTTTAATAAGATTAGCTGGTGAATATATGGATCCATATCTTGAAGATTGCAAGTAATTGGCACCTCAAATAAGTTTAGCTGAAATTGAAAATAAATACTAGAAGCAGTTCTAGTATCTGGGACAAACCAGAGAAAGTTGTGTATAAATATACCAAGATATGGATATGTACTCCAGGTACAGGTAAAGTAAGGCTGTCTGGTTTGGATTTGCCTTATTGATTCTAATGAGAAGACATTTAAAAATTCATTTACCAAGTTAGAGTTATGGTTCCACATTAAAGTAGATAGGGTAAGACAAGGAGAGACAAGAAACTTGTGAGTTGCTCATATTCCTAGTTCAGATGGTGGTAGATATATGGATATTTGCTAGAAGTTTATTCATTGTGTATATATTTTTCTTTCCCTTTGTTTCCCAGAGGAGAGGTACAGAAGGTAATATTAATAGCCTTTAAAGTAAAATATAGAGCAAATAGGTAGGTAGGTATAAATTAGAGATAGAGCAAAACTAGTAACTTATTTAAAGGTTATTGACTTTAAACTTTTTGCTTAGGATGTACATATACATACTTAAAGTATAAAACTTTATTTCAGAAGTAATGACTTTAATATCATAGAGGAAATTATGATTGACTCTTTCAATTGGGTTATATTCCATTCATCTCAGAAAGTGAAGCTTTATCAGGGACAGCCATCTTTGTGATGATAATTTGAAATTTAATTTCTTGTTCCAGGAATGCAGTTGATATTGGCATTACTTAAAAAATAACTTGTATGATTTTATTTGTATTTGTCCCTAAGATTATGAACTGTTTCTAGATTTTGCTAGAACAAATTGTAAGTACTTTATTAATTGAAGTACAACTTTTTTTTTTTTTAACAGTTGAACCTACGGTGAGCCTGATCAAAGGGCCAGATTCTTTAATTGATGGAGGAAATGAAACAGTAGCAGCCATTTGTATAGCAGCCACTGGCAAGCCAGTCGCACATATTGACTGGGAAGGTGATCTTGGTGAAATGGAATCTACTACAACTTCCTTTCCCAATGAAACAGCAACAATTGTCAGCCAGTACAAGCTGTTTCCCACGAGATTTGCTAGAGGAAGGCGAATTACTTGTGTCGTAAAACATCCAGCCTTAGAAAAGGACATCCGATACTCTTTCATACTAGACATACAGTGTAAGTACACGCCAGGGTCTGCTTACTCGATGTACGTAAGGGTGTACCAACATCTACTTGCAGCTTAAGCTACATACCATATTTTCTCCTGTTGTCAGAGTTCTTTATCAGATTGCCTTTGGTTTGAGTACTGAGTATGCAGATATTCCTATAGCAGAAATGCTCAACTTAAACATGTTTAATTGTGTCCTTTTGAGACTTTAAAGTAGGCTAGCCTTAAGGAAGCTATGGAAACTTGTACCTCAGGGGTGTACTACTTAAAAGATAAACAGCTGTGTTGTGGGCTGCTGACCCTGCCCTCGGTCTTACTGTTTTCAGTAAGAATCTTTTACTTGGATGGTGGTGGCGCACACCTTTAATTACAGCACTCCATAGACAGAGGCAGGAGGATCTCTGGGTTCCAGGATAGCCTGGTCTACTGAGCAAGTTCCAGGACAGCCAGGGCTAGCTACACAGAGAATCCCTGTCTTGAAAAACAAAATAAAGTATCTTTTACTTTCCAGATACATTTTAGCTAGTTTGAAAATTTGTCTTCAGTATTGTTCCAAAGTGTTCTTACTGATAATATCATACAGTTTTTATGTAGTTGAGATATTTTAAAGCTATCATTTGGGATAGTAAAAACTATATACAAGAATCAAAGTTGCATACTTTGTACTTAAAATTTTTGAGGAGTTCCCACGTGTGTTTATATTTTCATGTGTACCTACATTTCACTTTTCAGCAGTTTCTGGTTTTGATGCATTGTGATTTGTTTGGAAATTTAAATTTTTGAGTAAAAATAGTGGTTGCTTTTCTTTCAGCAAGGGTGACTTAACATTAGGTAGATGAAGATAATACTAGCAAGTGTTAAGTCTGCTGCCATTGCCATACATGCAGATTGAAGTCATCTGTATTGGGGTTTTGAAGTTGTGCTTAGGAGTTTAGATTACACTACTCATTACACTTAAATAAAATTGATTATGCTGTGCATATAGTAAAGACCATTTGGCTTCAGTGAATACATAGTTTGTTTTATCACTGTTGAAGCCCTAGATAATTATTGTACTTGTATATATTCTTGAAAAGTGTGTGCTACAGCTCTACATGTGCACTGAATGTCTTAATTATAATATATGAATCTTATTTCTCTTAGATTAAACACCCTTTTTAAGACAGTTATGTAAGGTATTTGGTACTAAAGCAGTACCTAAATGCCATGTTTCCTTATTTTTTAAGTACAATAATGTATTTGTTTTGTTTGAGTCTACAGTGGGACTTACAAAGTCTTACATTTAACATCCCTGATAAATAAAACCATGGGAGGTTTTGTTTATGTGGTATCTGAATTCCATCCATCCATTCATTCATTATCTTAGTCAACTACTGTTTACTGAATATTGTCTTCCTGGGTGGTTATGTTGAAGGTAAGGGAAAAAATTGTCCCTTGCATTAATGTTTTTTCATTGTGTAGTGTATTTACTCCTAACAAAGGATGATTGTGTCTGCATTCATTTAATTTATAGATGCTCCTGAAGTTTCAGTTACAGGATATGATGGAAATTGGTTTGTGGGAAGAAAAGGTGTTAACCTCAAGTGCAATGCTGATGCTAATCCTCCACCCTTCAAGTCCGTGTGGAGCAGGTAAAAAGAGTTAAATCCACAGTGGCTAATTGTTTAAAGGAGAAAGGTATTCTTCAATGCATTAAGATTGATTTTAATCAGGACAGTGCATAATTAATAGCTGTGAAGAAATTAAACAAACAAAAGTTTTCTCAGTATTCTTCTACACTCTTGCTGTCTCTTACCATCCTGTTCTCGAATTTCTGATCCTTACTGGCAACAGTGTTAGAGTTTTAGCTTTTTCCTTTTTCCCCTGTAATTGCTATCATCGGTCTGATGAAAGCTAGCCAGCAGAGAGTAAGCGTCCACCGCAGTGTCAGCTGGATGTCTCTGTACCCTGTAATTAGGGTGTGTGATATCTTAGGCAATAGAGTCTTATCTAATTCTGGTAGACAGCCAAGAGAAATGGCAAGAGGTTATTTTGTTTGGGGCCTCTAGTGCCTAGCTAACTAGGGGCTTATAAAGAGGCAACTCATATCTAGCACTGGGATTGTTGTTTAATGGTCTGTGACTTTTAGGAGCAACTCTCCAAATCTTGCAGAAGGGCTCTCTTTTACTCTCACTCTTGTTTTTGGCCTACATTTAAATTAGCGAGGTTCCATATGGCCTTTTCATATTTACTTCATTGAAATGACCCCTTCCTGTCATTAAGATTACCCCCTTCCTGTCGCCTCCCTACCTCCCCTACCCCTAACCTTCGTTAACTTTCCATCTCTAATATTCCTTCTGTCCACTTCTGTCCATATCAACCATGTTCTGCTACACCCCTGTTAAGGCCCACCCAACCCAAGTGGCCCTTTCTGACTTCCCAGAATTCTGCAAGTACTCCAAATTGAACACAAATCTAAAGATTCAGTGCTAGGGTCTATATATGAGACAGAGCATGGAGTGCTTTGGTTCTGGACCTGGGTTACCTCACTCCTAACTTTTTCTAGTTCCATTTACTTGTAAGTCTTATTTTCTTTACAACTGAATAAAGTTAATTGTATCTATCTGCTACATTTTTATTATCCATCCATCAATTGATGAACATCTAAGCTGATTCCATGTCTTAGCTGTTGTAAAGAGAGCAGCATTAAACATTGTTGAACAGAAATTTCTGTAGTAGGATATAGAGTCCTCTGAGTATATCCCTAGTGGTGGTATATTTGGGTGGTATGATAGTTCTAGTTCTAGCCTTTGAAGAACTGATTTCCATAGTGGCTTCCTTGCTTTACACTCCCACTAACAGTCACTAAATGCTCTTCTTTGCCTACATCCTTGACAGAATATGTTGTCTATTGCTTTCTTTTACAAGAATTTACAAAATTAATTTTATTAATTTTTATGTGTATATGCTTGCATATGTGTATCGTGTTCATATTGCAGCCCATGGAGGCCAGTAAAAGGCATTACAATCATGTAATTAGATCTGTAATTAGACAGTTATGATGGGCTAGATGGGTGCTAGGAACCTAGCAAAAGCCTTCTGCAAGAGCAACAAGTACTCTTAACTGCTGAGCCATTTCTCAGGCCATTCATTAGATTTCTTGATGATAGCCATTCCAGTGGGTAAAATAGACTTTCAAGGTCGTTTTAATTTCCCTGATGACTAACAATGTCTAACTTTTAAAAATGTTTATTATTAGCCATTTGTATTTTTCCTTTGAGAATTATCTGTTTAGATTGTTAGTTTCATCTCTGTTGCTATGACAAAACACTCTGACCAAAAGTAAATTAGGGGAGGAATTGGTTTATTCCCCACTGAGGAAAGTTGGGGCAGGAATTGAAGCAGAAAGCTAACTTTCATGTACAGTCTAGGACCATCTACCTAAGGATGGTGGTGCCCACAGTGGGCTGGGCCTTCCTGTATCCATTAACAGTCAATTATATGTGAAGTCATTTCCGCAGTCATGTCCATAGATCCACTCTGATCTATCCAAGTAGTCCTTCAGTTGTGATTCGCTTCTTATGTGACTCAAAGCTTTATCAGACTGACAGTGAAAGCAAACTAGGACTTAGCTCTGTAGCCTATTTTTAGATGAGAGTCTTTTCTTGATGTTTGTTTTAATTTCTTATGTGTGTATTGTGTATATTAACTTTGCAGATATGTAGCTGGCAAAGACTTTTCTTTCATTGTATGGGCTTTTCTTTGCTATACACAAGCTATTTAATTTCATGAAGTCCAATTCGTCAGTTGTTGGCTTTGTTTTTTAAGAGACTCAAATTCTGTTTAAGAAGCCTTTGCCTATGACTTGTAGCCCATCACCTTCCTTTTCCTCTAACAATTTCAGAGTTAATGGTTTTCTGCTGAGGTCTTTCATCCACTTAGAGTTGGTTTCTACCAGGAGAGATCTACTAATGTATTTTCTCTCTGCAGTGAATGGTGTTGAATACAGAGCCCCATGACTGCTCAAGATGCTGAGACCAAGTGATAATTGAGTGCTCAACCCTGAATAGGACATTTATAGCACCCCATCAAAGGCTCGGGGAATATTTTGAAGAGTGGGTGGGAAATAAAAAGCAGGAAGATGAGGAGAAGACCTGTGAAATATTGTCTTCTGTGCCTGACAAAATGAGTGCAGGCTGTGACAGCCTGTACTGACCCTGCATATGACCAGTCAGTGATTTATCAAGAAGGGACTTAGAGGCGCCAAGCCCTGCTTACTGAACTATTGGCTATCCTGCATTCTGGGGAAAGGGATGAAATGTGCTGTCTTCAGTTAGGTCCCCACAGATGAGCTCACTCGGCTCCAGTAGATAGTTCCAAATACATCGTCACACCAATAGCTTTGGTTAAACTCAGTGTGCCACAAAAAGACATGAATGGAAAAAAGCAGCTCTTGAGGGTGGGGCAGAAGGGTTTGGTGCTTCAGATATGGTAGAGGATGACAGTCATCAGAATGCAGTATATATGTAATTGGTGAAATTGTGGAAGACATTTAATAAAAACTATGAAAATCTTCCCTCTCATTATGGTGACCTATCTAACATACATAGATTAATTTCCTGAAGAAATGGGTGTATTTAATGGATTCAGATAGTTCATCTTTATTGAAATGAAATTTATGTGTGCTTATAACTAATTATATCCAAAAGATAGTTTTATTGGCATCTTAAAAGTATAACAGCTTAGTTGTCAGTGTTTGCTAATTTAAGCTACTTAAAATAATGTCATGCTTTTTAAACATCTAGGTTGGATGGACAGTGGCCTGATGGTTTATTGGCTTCTGACAATACTCTTCATTTTGTCCATCCACTGACTTTCAATTATTCTGGCGTTTATGTCTGTAAAGTGACAAATTCCCTTGGTCAAAGAAGTGATCAAAAGATCATCTACATTTCAGGTAAGCTACTGCCTCCTTTCAAGATGAGTTAAAGTAGTACTATCATAATAATTATAATGTAGTACTGTATAGTAATTTATACTTCTAACAGCTTAGATTCATTGATAGTTTTAAAAATAATTTGTGGGATATGGTAAAGTAATAGCATCTAAAATATGTATATAAAGTGGCAGTTCTTTAAAGCAATATCAAATGAGTATGTAACAAGTTCTGCATATTTCTTTGACTGGTAGCGTGCCTTTCTAAATTGTTTGGTATTTAAATAATGAACAATGTTGCATATTTCTTTGACTGGTAGCATGCCTTTCTAAATTCTTTGGTGTTTAAATACTGAACAGTGTTTTTTGTTTTTTGGTTTTTTTTTCTTATTTATTTGCTGCTCTGCATGTAATTGTTGGGGAAATAAAATGGGATATTAACTTTGTTAATTTGGCTGCAGAAATAACATTGCTTGCCATTGGAGATAAGACGGCCATTTTAGGTTAAGCAGAGGTGAAGTAAGAATGCTACTGTAAGTGTTTTAAGGAAGTCAAATTTGGTATTTTTTGTCAGTTTTTATGCCCTGAAAATATTTATTTTTCATATCTGTTTGTTTTACCATGAAAGTTTTGTTAATTTGGTTCAGTATAAATTTGAACATTCACAAAATATAAGAACAGAATCCACATTTTTATTAATAGCTATAAATTACCCACAAAGTACTAATAATGTAGGAAAAATACATTAAATATTTGAATAATTCTTAATGATTACTCAAATGAAGGATATAGCAGTCTTCACATCTAACACATGGGAAATGAGGATGGGCAAAAAGAGGACTTTGAGATGGTTTGTATTATAGAATGGATAGTTATGGTGCTCAGTCTCTTCAAAGGTATGAATAAGTTACGGGTTTTAGAAAGCATTATCTTTGTGTTTTCAGTGATGTGTGACCCTGTGCTTGTGCCCAGTGTTACTGCAGGCTAGTGGTGTGCTTATGTTGATGCTCACCTGTCCTCAGGACAATCAATAGATTAGTGCCTAGCACACAGCAGAGCTCCTGTTTTGTTTTGTTTTTATCATGCTCTCAAAGAACATAAAGCTGTGTACAGTCACATACAGCTCTTTAGTAACAACACTTCAATGGGAAGGTGATTGAAGTATACAAGTCACTTTCTTCCCTTAAAGAACAAGTCATAGTCAGTGTATATTTAAATTATATTAAAAACTTAAATTTTAATTTCCTGAAGAGTGTTGAAGTTACCATTTGTTGCTTTTCCACAGCTTCCTATGGGGTATTTGATCTTAGCTTTAATGTTACTGATACTGTCGTATCTTTATGGATCAGGTTCACGTTGGTCTTTTACAGATGTTTACTGAGTCCATTGGTGACCAAACCTAAACTTCTTGGATTCTGGGGTTGTTATTTATTTATTTCAGTATTCTCCACTTTTGTTTCAGTTACTATTCAGAGTCATTAAATATATGCAGAAATTGAGCAGGCATTTACAACTCACCTTGTTCAAACCAAGGTCTGTCTTGACTTTTGTCTTGCCCCTTGATCCAAACATGTTTCTCTTGTCAGTCCCTCCTTTCAGTTGCTTGTGAGTTTTGTCATATTCACTCAGGATACAGCCCTTCTTAGCAACCTCATTTCCTCTTTCTCCTTTGCGCCACTCAGTCCATCAACAAACCTGTATCAGCTCTTCTCCGCAGTATGAAGTATTATCCACGCTACACCTCTTCTGCTGTTGCTGCTATGATCAGAACGACAAGAGCTTTTCTCCTCTAAGCTGTTTATCTCCCTCTTTGGACCTGTCACCCTTCAGTCTGTAATCAGATAAGCAGCCAGTCATCCTTTTAAAGAGTGCATTAGATTATGTCACTCCTCCTTACATCTTCCTGGAACTTTACTTGCCTATGGTCAAAACCAGATCTTCACACTAAATAATGGCTCTGTGTGCACTCTTTAACATCATGTCTGTATTCCTTGTTCCCTAGTTCATCCACACTGGCCTCCTTTTTCCTTGAACATAATAGGGATGCTTCTGCCTCCAAGTTTGCATTTTCTATTCCTCTAGCCTGGAGTAGCTCTCCATAGGTGTCGTGTCGCTCTTCCCTCAGTTGTGTTTCCAAACTGCCATGTTTTCCAACAAAATCTCTGTTCTTTCTGTGATTCTCCATACCCTTTTACTGCCTCCTCTCCTCTCCTTATCCTTCTCTTTGGTGCTTGTCAATGTGGCATACTCTTTATTTTTATCCATATGCTCATCTATTTTTATCTCCACTAGAACTTAACTCTTAAGAGGGCAGGGATGTGTATCTATTTTAATCATGGCTACATTGCTGTCATGTCCAATAATCTGTCACATACAATAGGTTTTTCAGTACATTTTTGTTGCATGAGTGAAAAATAGATTTAAGAAAGAAATAAACTTATTTTCTTTGTTTAGGGAACTGATGATTAATCCTTGTTTAAAATTAAAATCTAATAAGTGTTATAACTGGGGAGAAAACTTATAAAAAGTCAGTTTAATTACCTCACACAACTGCTGAAGAACACAAGATAACATTGTGTGAGGTAGTAATCAAGAATTAGATTTTACCTTTCTATGCAGAGTCTATGGCACTGTTTTCTGTGCCAAGCATATTACCTTCTCTGTTACTGCTTGTGCTGTGTTAAGCAACCTAGATGTGCTGGTGCTTTTATAGAGGCGTTTTCTCATCAACCTACTGGGTTTTTATCAGGGTAAGAGGCTGTATTTGACACAGTAAGATTTCATCTCACTGTTAAATGAACTTTTAAAAATATATGATCTTATGTCAAGAGTCAAAATTTTGCTTAGAAAAACAGAGTTGGCAACTGTGAAATTGTTTTTAATATCGTTATGTTTTCTCACATGAATGGCCATCAGGGTTAGGGTTAGGCTTTGGGCAGAAAGCTGTGGGCTCACGTTTGCAGTATTCAGCTTAGGTAGTTGCACTGTATTCTAGCATAGTGTCACTCCCATGGCTCTCAGTAGCTCTTAGTCCAAGACTAGCTGAGTGCTGGAAATTTTATTTTTCTGCTTTGCTGTTTGCTTGTACTTTCCCATAACTGATTTATTACTTCTCTGAAAGTAGAAGGGCAAATTAAGACATTTCACATCATCACCTCATGCCCTTCATTCTTACTCCTCTGTAAAGTTGAATTTCATAGTATTGATTTTAGGGTCCAGGCATAAATTTAAGAATCTACAAATGACAATTTCTGACTCTAAGATATGTTTTTTTTTAAAATTTAAACAACCTACATATAGTATAAAGAAATGAAAGTCAATATATGTAATTTTTAACACAATTATCAGTAAATTGAATTGTACCTTATGGCTATAAAGACATTCCTGAATATACTATATGTTGTACTGTTTGGCAGAACTAATTAATTAGTTGGTGAAACAGACTTACAAGGCTCTTGTTTTGGGAGCAATCACAGAATCAACTGAAATTCTTTCTTTTTCCCATGAAATTCATTATATCTATCTCAGAATCAGCTAAAATTCTTTATATCTATCATCTCATATGTCAAACATTTAGCAAAGAACCTAAAAATGGGTGATTGAAACAATAAAGAATTTTGATGTGATTTTTTTTTTACATCACTATCAATAAGTAGCTGTTGATGATTATTAGAACCTTTGACTTCATGCGTGAACTATGATTCAGTTTAGATAAAATAAAAAAGATAGGTCTGCAATACATTGCCATATGCCCATTGCTTAGAATGTGCAATGAAGTGTTAACTCCCTGGACTCCTGACATTATGGCTATTATCTTTAATACTGGTTAAGGAGAATAGTGAATGCAAAATTTCCTAGGGCCACTAATAAGGCTACTAAAGTTTTAAGTATTTTTGTTAGATTTTTCTGAAATCTTTGTTTTGTTAAATATGAGAAAAAACAGACAGCCATTTGTGTACATTTAAAGAATTTTTTAAGTTGAAATAAAAATGTCAAATTTTTATCAATATATCGTAACACCATTGAGTTTCGTATTTTCTACCTGGTTGGAGCTCAGGTGTGTGTGTATGCATTGCTCGGCTGGCCGGTACTCCCCTAAACAGATAACTTGTCTCAGGAAGGAGTGTAGGTGTTTATCTTATTTCTCTAGTCTTCAACTCATCGAGCCTGGATCATAGGAAGCTTTACTGCTTTACACCAAACAGAATCCTTCAGTTTCACAATTGCTTCTTTCAGAATGAACTTGCTCACCTCGAGAAGACTCTTATAATAAAGTTGTCCTAGCTTCACATACATATAGCACTTGATAGCATCCAGCAGTAGCTTACAGCCATAAGAAAAAGACGTCTATGATATTTGGTGATTTTTTTTTTTTTTTAATGACTGTACTTGCTAAATTTTTACTACATTCTATACATATGGCATTCCGTGATGAAACCTGTATCAGTAAGTATATTTCTTTAGCTTGTGATGTTAGAATAACTTACCCCATGTAGATTTAGTATTTTTCTAACAATCATTTTAAAAAGCTGTTAGACCCACTCACATAAAAATTAATTTTAGGAGATTACCATTTGGGTCATTTATTTTTATCTATGAAAAAACTCCACATTTTAAAACTCATCTTCTCTTTAAACTCTAGAACTTTATATAACATGACCTACAGATACTACTTGATGGACAATTAACAATCTTTAATTTTTATTATTTATGTTTAGTTGCTTTTTAATATTAATGGCTACTCTATAATATAATGTCAATAAATGGTCCATTTGCATCTAATATTTAAATTTTATTAGAATGTTCTCTCTAAAATATTAGCTATTCTCTTTTGACAGTCTCTCTTAAAACAATGGCATGCAATCATGCAAATATAGTTGAAATTCCTTCATTTTACAAATGTTCATATATACTACCCATTGATTATTTGAGGCGATTACTACATTAATTTTTATTTTGTTGATTGATTATTTGAGGCGATTACTACATTAATTTTATTCTGTGTCTGTTAGTCTCATTTGATAATATCTCATTTGATTGACACAGTTTTAAATATATGCTTTTTGATTTTTAAAATTACCAAATAATTTTACTATTATATATCTTTACCATTATATATCTTTCATAAGAAAAATATTTTTGAGAGAATTATTAAACCAACAACTTATATAGTATGCTCATTTAACAAGATTCTATGGTTTTTCATTCTTTTAAAAGTTAAGTTCTTACACATTAAGTAAGGATGCACATTAAGAAAACATTTCATTTTTATTGTCATTTTCTTTTGCTATTGGCTAAGAAGATACATTTGAATACTTGATTTAATTGAATTTTTGTCTGATTGTTCTTAAGCCGTCCATGTATAGATCACTTAAGTAATACTCTACACTGAAAAAATAACCCATTCCTTAGAGCACGGTATTACTCAGCTGTGGATTGAATGACCTTGTACTCACACTATTGGTTTCATTCTTCTCATCTCATTGGTAACTGACTAAGAGTCAGTTCTTTTGGTTTACTTTGTTTCGTTGTTTTTTTTTTTTTTAAATATTTGTAAGTAACACTACTTTCTAATCTTAAATTAAGAATGAAAAACTATTGTTAGTGTGAATATGTATTCATTAACTGTGCTGCCTTTTCAACTGCTACTGAATCAGCCTCATTGACATTCTCTGCCTTTCTCTGTCTTGTCTATCTTACTGTTTCCATTAGATCCTCCTACCACCACCACCCTTCAGCCTACAGCTCAGTGGCATCCCTCAACTGCTGACATCGAGGATCTAGCAACAGAACCTAAAAAATTGCCTTTTCCATTGTCAACTTTGGCAACAATTAAGGATGACACAATTGGCACCATCATTGCTAGTGTAGTGGGTGGGGCTCTCTTCATAGTGCTTGTGAGTGTTTTGGCTGGAATATTCTGCTATAGGAGACGACGGACGTTTCGTGGAGACTACTTTGCCAAAAACTACATTCCACCATCAGACATGCAAAAAGAATCGCAAATCGATGTTCTTCAACAAGATGAGCTTGATGCTTACCCAGACAGTGTAAAGAAAGAGAACAAAAATCCAGTGAACAATCTAATACGTAAAGACTACTTAGAAGAGCCTGAAAAAACTCAGTGGAATAATGTAGAAAATCTCACTAGGTTTGAAAGACCAATGGATTATTATGAAGATCTAAAAATGGGAATGAAGTTCGTCAGTGATGAGCGCTACGATGACAATGAAGATGATTTAGTTTCCCATGTAGATGGGTCCGTAATTTCCAGGAGGGAGTGGTATGTTTAACAGCCACTAATGTGACTTCACTCTGTACAATGTCTCATTCATACTAGTTGATCATTTTCAGATTGTTCATACTTTTTCTTGAGGAAGAATAAGCTTTTTCAAGTTGATTTCAAGCTTACTTTTTATATTCTGATCTGACAAATGAAAATGTAAAATCTGGGTTCAATGTATCTGAGCTGCTTTACAATTTTTTTCACTGCTGTACTACTGTCTCAAGATTTAAATTCTAATGCAGAGTACTTTATTGGTCTGAGGCACACAGGTAAGAAGAAATGTCAACGTTAAATGTATGACGTTTTTGGTACAAAAATTAAAAACAGAAAAAAAAAATGAAACTACCTTGGCATTGTGTATTAAATGTTTACCTAAGACTATAATCTCAAGTATAATGTTTGTGTAACATAATACCTCTCAAAACTGATCATCACTACGTGTACTCCATCAAAATTGACAGTAAATCTAATTCAGAAATGCTTATATATTTTTAGTATACTAAAATTATTCATCCTGATGGAGTATCTTTCATTTTCAAACATTATTTTCTAAGTTTCTATATAGATAGAATCTTTACCTCTGCATTTTAATGAGCCTTGCCATAATTTCTGTAGAGTGGCTTTTCAAAGATATTTTGTTGCACTAAAACCGTGGCCATAAACTCAGTGAATATGATGTGTGGAAGAGCATAATTAGCTGATCAATATTTTTGTCCAAAATACATGCAAGAATAATAAAATATATGCCTCCTAACACCATAATTATTAAATTTTTTCATCTCTGGAAGAACTTCTTGTTTTGTGAACATGGTTTTGGTATATCAAGCATTGACCTTATTTTAATGCTTTATTTGCTAAGTGTATGAATAGTGATGAAAATAAGGTACACAGATAAGTTCAGAGAGGATATTTGAGTATATGCGTGTGCCAGATTTAGACATGAGCTGTTTGAGCCAGGAATCTATACAAAGAATTTTCTAGATCATCTTGTTTTAGTTATTTAATGTTGGTGTTGTTCAAACGGGTAAATGTAAAAAAACAATTAAAATAAACTTTGAAGCTTGAGGTTTAATTAGAGAAATTGAATTCCAAAGCCAGTTGTTGATAACACTTGCTGATGAATATTGGCAATCCATCCCTTTTTCCTTCATGTCCTCCTAAATGTATGTATATGTTCCAAGCTTTTTTGTTTTCATTTTTGTTTTTGTTTTTTTCAAATTAAAACTGGAAACATATCATGAGATTTTTTGGGTTTTTTTTGTTCATTTGTTTCACATAGCTCATTAACTATATTCTTTCCAGTATCATGTAACTTTTGAGAGATGTTATATAAAACTTCAAATGTTAATCTTCTTTGTATGGTAAATTAGTTCCATAGTAGAGATCTAAAAATTGTGGTAATGGCAACTGTTTTAAGGCCCAACGAATGTTTTTCTATTGATTGATTAAGAAAAAAGTCTGTGTAGAACAAGTGTCCTGCCAGGACAGTGAAGATGTTATTAAATGAATCATAACAGATAAATTATTTTTAATAAAAAGTAAATTAGGTGCTCCACTTACTCCCAATCATCATTCATTCATATGTATATGTGAATTTTATATATATAATAGAATGTCATTCTATATGTTTCATATAGAAGACAGATTGTGGCATACTCCTAAAATATCATAAGTAGTAAAAGCTTTATTCTGAATGACTAGATACTTTATTCTTTAGCACTGTTGTGGAAATTAGAGGCTCTTCCGTAACGTGTATTTTAAGGCAATAATATCAGATTGAAAGTACAGTTAGTTTACCAATCTCTCATTGAAAATATGTTTTTAATATATTTAATCACCTAATAGACAAATAGTAAGACATATTACTTCTAAGTCATTGGAAGTACACAGTTTGTTAGTAATAATACACTGTGACAAAACTAACTGTATTTTCATTTAAGTAAGAGTAGTGATATGAGCCACAAGAAAGATAGGCCTAAAATTTCTTTCCATGAAAGATAAGAATTTATTGCTCCTTTGATCGAAAATTTTATTTTGAGATGTAAGGTTTTGATATGCTGTATGATTCCAAGCAGAATGATCACATTTAGAATTCTATATAAATTTCAACTTGAATATATAACCTAAAAAATATTAGTACTTAAGAACTGTGTTTCTAAAGTACAGATACCTACTGATGGAGAACTTCCTTTCCCGTTGTGTCTATTATGTGGCTAATATTAGGAATTTTGTTTGGTTGTGTGGGCAAAAGGCAATCTGGAAATCTATGGAGTATATAATATAGTCTATATCCATAATCTGGATAATTTGGCATCTTGGGGGCTTGGCAGGTTCTAGGAATCTTACACTGGTGCTTAAGGCTTTTTGGAAGCATTGCACTGTTCATAAAGCTTTATGTATGTACACTGTACATAGGGAAGTTGTCTGTGAACATGAGTATTCACATGAATACCAGTGATGTGCACAACTGATTGTCAGGTATATAAAAATCGTATCTCCTTGGAAATTTTGAAAGATTATTTTTACCCTATAGAGACCATGTTTACTTTTGTTACTTTGATATGTTTTGAACTGTTTTTACATTTTTATATTTACTTCATGGTTTCTTTTCTACTTGTTAAAATATTTCAGTAATACAAATTGTTTTTTCCTGTAAATTTTATTAAAATATAAATGTTTCCATAAACTAGAAGTTAACTATAAACTAGTATTTGACTGTATTTGAACATTTAGTATTTAACCATGTGCCTAATAAGAGACGTGTGTGGCTGTGCCCATTCCCTGCCACACACATACACACACGCACACACGCACACGCACACGCACAGCTATAGATAAAGAAATTAAGATTTTTTTAGTAGTAACTACTGCTCTGATAGTCATCCATGTGTGAAAAAGTTCTAGGAAGAAGCTGTAGCTACATGTCTTACATTAAGGGATTATAGGAATTAGAATAAGTGGAAAATTTGACAAAAATGTAGCCATTTCATATGCAAAAATATTTGATGTGATTTAGATGGACTGTTAAAGTATATAAGTATAATAGGTGATTTATACATGGAAGTAGTCAGCATAAAATATGAGAAACGAAAGAATGACACACAGTGAATTTTTAATCTTACAGGGTCTAGAATATAGATAGATTTTTCCTCCCTACTTGTTAATTAGAAATGACCTGTCAAAAAAGTGTGAGAAGTATTTTTCAGCTTTTTTTGACATTCTGGGATTGGGTTCCATTTTTCAGTTTTTTGTTTTTAACCAGTAATTTATTCATTCATTTTTATTCTCTTCCTCCCTCCCTTCTTCCCTCTCTCCCTCTTTCTTTCTTTCATCATTACTTTTATTAGGTGTTAGCTCTCGTAGCCATGTAGTAAATCATGAAATAAAGTTTAAAAAAAGCTTTTTCAGTGGTATATTTCTAAAGTGAGATGAAATTCTGTATTATTTTCTTGGTCTTCATATTTGCTACTGTGTCTGTGCTTTTATGTTCATGGATGTATAACCCATTTTCATTTCAATTAACAATTAAAATGCAATTAATAATCATAAGAATTAGGATCTACTTCATTTGTCCTCCCAGACAACTAATAGTCAGGTTAAAGATAGAGTTAAGTCAACTCTGACAGTGCCTATACGTGGACATGTTAGCCACATTGAAAGTTTGCTTTTACCATATATTCAGTAGCTATTTTGTGTTTTTGTCGTCAGTGATACTCAGAAATACTGAAAAAGTTCATCTGCACCAAAACATGTGCAACCTGTTTGTCTTACCTTTTCGTAAACGCTCCTTACAACTGTTACACAGAATTTACAAATTATTAGGCATTTTAAATGATTTGAAGATAAATTGTATTTTGGAGGATATATACAGATTATGTTTACCTAGTAGTTGGCTATGGATTTGAACATCACTGTATTTTGTCATCTTTGGGTTCCTGGAACCTTTGTGTATAGATACCCAGTTTGCTTTCATTTTGAGATCAGCTCATTTTAAAAGATGCTTAGCTTGTCTTTTAAGTGGTGTTTACTTACTGCTTATGAATTGTTTTGAGTAGAAATCACACTTTATAATCAATTTCCTGATTACGATTTATTATTTTTAATAATGGTATATATTTTTCTAAACTATTTTTGAACAAACAGCCATTTCTTAAAGTGACATACACTTTGGATTGTTTTGTTCACCCGTGGTATACCAATAAAAACTGATTGATGCAAGCATCCCTAGAATAGTGTCAACAGTATCCCAACTTCTAAAGTTTTAAATGTGTCTCTGTTTACATGTCTGTTTTTTTCTGTTAATATATGTCCACATTTCTAAACCACAAAGATGAGTAGTGAAAGTAAGGCTACGTTTACAAAAGGTCGTACTGTATATATTTATGTAGGAGTCATTTATTGAAGACTGGCAGTAGTTATTTCTGTT
Organism: Peromyscus leucopus; assembly: GCF_004664715.2. Lineage (NCBI taxonomy): Eukaryota > Metazoa > Chordata > Mammalia > Rodentia > Cricetidae > Peromyscus > Peromyscus leucopus. Next base: position 49,805,163 of record NC_051073.1, read on the forward strand.
TGACTTTGCAAGAGTTAGGCCTCTTTGTGGGGAGAAAGTACATGTCACTGTTCTAGATGCACACTATGATGACAGCAGTGACGGCATCAGAATGGTAACACCACAGCAGAAACAATCCTTAATGCTTGAGAACAATCCAAAGACTTATTTTTTACATGCATATTATTTCTATATAGACACATCAGTACAAAAATTACTCCATTCCAGTTAGCAGAAATGTCTCAGGGAAAACCTACTTGTGGAGATTTTTTTTTCTTTTAAATCCACCTACTTCAGTTCCTACTGGTTCACTGTCACTAATGTGGAATTTAAGCACATCTCCTCTCCTGCTGTGAACTCAATGACAGTAGATCAGATAAGTTCTAAAAGATAAAGATTCTAAGAACCGGCCATTAGCTTTTTAAAAACTTCTCATAGTATCTTTATTATACCAAAAAATGAGTATCTCTAAAATTTCAAGCAGTAAGTATTCACATTTCAGTCATGTTTTAGCAGTTTTAATCAGGATCCAAGTATGATCTGTATATTGTAATTTTAGAAATTCCTTCTTGTGTGTTCTGGCCCAAAAGGCAGAAGTTTCTTCCATCCTTCCCTTTGTTTATTTTCTGAACATGGCTTTTTCCTACACTTTCCCTGTGTAGATTGTCTCACTGCATCCGCAATGTATCCTCTGCATTTTTATAAGTTGTAAGGTCTAGAGCCTTGCTTCACTCAAGTTTCATTGTGTGAGCAAGGTTACTTCATAGGAAATGATTCATTCTTCCACCAGGAGGTTCATAATACTTGTTTTCTGCTTGGACACTAACAACCATTTGGTCCTCAATGCTGAGACACAAAAATAGAGGCCCTACTCATGTCCAGATATATTAACTGTGCATTTACCTTGTGGTGTGCCTGATAGATACATGAATAATCCCGTCCATGCTTCCCCTTTATGGAAAACTTTCTTTTCCCCCTTTCCACATTGCAAGGCCAGTCCATATAAGTGTATCTCAAATGATAGATTTATGATGCTTCAACAGAATTAACAAATGGCGACCATGGTCTTTTCTGTCATCTTGTATGTTTACATTTTATTATTTTTGGCTGTCTCTTGTAGATCAGTGAAAACTCTTGATTGTAACATAAGCTAAAAAAATGAGTGTGTATTCCAAGTATATTTGTGCTACTAGAGCCACTCAGTTGTATGTATTTTAAAGTAGTCCGAAATGGACATCTTAACTCTGATAAAATAATACTTTTCAATGCCCGTGTCATTGTCACTATTTGGGATGCATAATGTGCTTCATTTTTAAAGTTAACCTCTTTTCTCACAAACTGATATTTAAAAATAATTAAATGTGCTTCATTTTAAAAATCTTGGTTTTTAGACTTTTTGATTCAATAATTTAAAAAGACCTTATTCATTCTATGGTACATATCTTTTGATACTTGGCTTAATGTGGTACTCTCAAAGACAACTTGATTCACATGGAATGGGAGAGCATTGTTGAGAACTTGAAAGATTGTCACAACTACTACATTTGAGAGATTATCTTTATGTACAAGGTGTTTATTTTTCAATGTCTTGCCAGTTGCAGTCAATTCACATACTTTGAGCTTTCGACCCTCTGTAGGTTTATTGTGAGTGTAATTGATATGGAGAAAATATAAGTATTTTAATTAGTCTCTTGGTGCACCTGAATTATTTTAGCTGATTTATCATAGCTCACTAGGTTGTCATGGTTTTACTTTCATACTATAACCAATGGGGGGGGGGCGTTTATGTATTGAGTAAGATGTTGGCACTGCTTTTCTCTGAGATATGTGATACCTTCATTATGCCACAGCTTTTGCAGGATAGCATATACTGGGCATAATGCTTACCTAGTGTATATCACAGATGAGTTTTGGTAATCTCATTTGGTTAGGTGCTCACCTGACACATGGTGTTAAAAATGAATACTGAGTCAGTCGGCTGAACTCCCGTGTGTCATACGTGTTGATTATACTGAGAAGGCACATAAGCGAAGACCTTGAAGAAGTTGGTTGTGGAACTGTTACACTCCTTCTTCCCTATGTGCAGCCCCAAATGGCGAGTGAGCAACTGACACTCAGATCATATAAGGCTGACAGTGCCAATTCATAGATTTCATGCTCGCTGCCATTTGCTTTTGTTTTTAACTACTGTTGCTTGTTTTTGCTTTTCCTTGGAGAAGGTAATTGTTAATAATTGAGTGTAACTCGTCATTCTAGACAAGCTCTACCAATGAATCATTAAATGTCTTTTAAATATTAGTTCTGTTTCTATACTTGATTAGACCACATATTTTATGAATTTGTAACCTCATCTTGGGACTGTTTCTCTTTTGTGAGGACCAGTATTATGTCTGATTCACCCTCGTGTTCCGAGAGATGGTACAGTGCTTAGCACTTAGATGCCTGATAATTAATGAATGAACAGCTGAATATGACCTGAGCTAAAAATGGTACTCAGGGAAAAAATGGTGAGAGAAACTTTGCATAGATAAAAGCTTAACTGTCGTGTTGAAAACATAAAAGCTGTTGAAAATGAACACTGGAAGGCTGACAGTATAGCTCAACAGTAGATCACATGCTTGTCATGTGCGAGGTGTGGATCCTCACACTGAAAACTGAACGGTTATTTATGGAAAAAATGGTAATAACAGTTTTGTATAGTATGAGAGTAAATATAAGATTGATAATAAAAACAAAACTAATTGTATTTGATAACTATAATATTTACTACGTGTGTGTTTTCCAGAAAGTTTAGTATGTATTGGTTGGTTGCTAACTGGTTTTTGAACATTATTCTTAGAAGATGTACAGTTGGCATCTGTAATTAATTACAGGTGATATATTTTTGATGTATGGGAGATTGTCATTTTTCTTTTTTGTGTGGGAGGGTGAATTTCTAGTGAATGTGAGGTAATGTAACTGCAGTAGCAGCAATCTGTTGTTTTTAGAGATTCATATACCACCTTTTCATGGTAAAATGTTAACACTTATTTTCTGTCACTTTAAACGTTGTAGAACATGTCATGTTTCTTAAGTCACTGGCTTAGGTTTGAAAATGCCAAGTTTCACTTCTGCACTGAACCTTTGCACTTGTGCAGTATGGAGAGTTCATGTCAGTGTGCTTATCTGAGACTACAGTATTATTGTGGGACCAAATTCTCAAATCTCCATCAAAATACTCCAATTTAAATGCAAAAGATTTTTTATCTTCCTTTATTTCATTCTGACACTCAAAAATTTATATCTTTAATGCCTTGGACTATCCTTAAATATCCTGTGTTATTTTCTTTATGTAGTAGAAGAATCAGGAAAGGAAATGTGAAACATACATATGCATTTAGCATCAACTTACCTATGTGAAGTGAACCTATTGTGATGATCTGTGTGTTGAAAATTTTACTTTGCACTCATACTCAAGTTAGAGCTTTTGAAAAACAGTTTGGAAGTACTACCGTTCTATCCTGTGAACATCATTATAAAATAAAACTCAGAAATTTAAATTCTGTGTACTTGGGCAAAATGGTAGGGACATTTTAACCTTATCAGATGAAAGATTCAATTTAAGACATTTAAAAGAGTTAGTGTGTAATAAATAGTAAATTTGATGATTGGGACTTTTATTTCTGCCACTGCCTTTAGGTGGTTGATTTTGGTTGGTCAAGTCCTTAAAATGGATTTCAGTTGGCCAATCATTAAAGACAGAGTGGACTCATCTACATTGTAGTTTGGTGCCATGGTGGGAAATAGAATATATATTCTGAAGAAGTGAGTGATTAGGTTGAATGATTCCAAATCTCAGGTTTACAAGCACTAAATCCTCTTGACTGCACTGACAGATGAGAGAGCTGATAATTAGACTGATAAACCGAAGCTGATAATCTTAGTTTTGAAAATTGAAAGTTGTAGTTTGAGCATAATTGCATGCTATGCCCACTCTGTCTAGATTGTATTCATTGATTGACAGTTTATTCAAATGGATGACTTGCACGGAAGGGTAAGAGTTGGAGTTTAAAATGAAGCTAATGAAATGACCCACTAATAAACTGTCTTGTTAGTTTGCTAAAGAAAACTTGAGAAGGTAAAAACCTTTCAGCCATGTAAAACCCCACGTGCTCAAGACTTCTCTTGAACTCGTAGACATATGTCTGCCTCTGCCTCCCTAGTGCCACGATTAAAAATACATGCCACCATGCCCAGCCAGAAGCCACAGTTTAATAAAAATACTTTGATAGGTAAAAAATATTTTAAACATTCTGTAGTGCTTCAATTTCATTTCAGGTAGCCATGGTCTGGTCTGAAAACTAATTACAAGGATTTAAGACATGTGACTAAACCATTTTAATGAAAACAGCTTTTGGTTTCCCATAGGGAGGAAGAGGGCAAGGCTGTGTTAGCTGTTGCCTCCCACCCCAGGTTGGCTGGAGACTTGGATCTCACCCTGGCTTTTCCTTTTGTTCTTTACTGCTCCTTAAATGGATGACTATGGGCAGGCTGCCTTCATTTTTAAAGTGGCATTTCTCATTGTCTGCCTTATTGGTTAGAAGCGTAAAACAAAACCAAGTTCAGGGGGTGAGGGTGTAGTTTGTTCGGTGGAGTATACATACACAAAACTGATTTGGTTCCCCAGTAGCTCTTAAACTGGGCATCGTGGCAAATGCCTATAACCCTCACAAGGCCCCACAGTTAGAGTCACGAGTTTGTAGTTACCCTTTGCTACACAGCAAGTGCCAGAATAGCCGGGGATACATGGCACCTTGTCTCAAAAAAAAAAAAAAAAAAGGTATGAGGAAACAAGTCACTCCACAAAACTGGCCTGCTGGATTTCATATGGCTAGAATTAAAACATTTAGTAATGATATTAATTAATCCATTTGAATTGCAGTGGTTCCAGTTTTTGTGTTTATGAATGAGAGTGTCTTTTAAAATTTGTGTGAGAATGCTGCTATATTAGCTCCTTAACAAAATGTGTCCTTTAGTCTGAGAAATGAATTTGTATTCAGAACTTGTATAAATGTGTATTGAAATGTAGCCTTTAGGTATGTAGAAAAGAACTGCTATTGTTGACATGTCTGTTTTTTAAATATTCTATTTTAAAACATTTTTAAAAGTTTTTAAAGTATACTCTAACTTTTTATACTATATCTGTAGTATGCTTTTTTGATTTTTTTGTTTTTTAGTCCTTGATTATTATTACATTATTTTTAATAGTGTTTCTCTTTCATTTTAATAGAATAAAATGGTAAGTGTACATATTGTCAACTAATTTTTTTATCACCTGTTTGAGAACTTAAAATTATCTTTGTCTTTTTATTTATCTTTTTAGACATTATTTGACTGTAGAAAATAGATTTATTTAATAATGACTGATTAGAGATATTCTTTCCAAAATTTGAGTAAAGCAAAGTTGGTAGTCTTAAGGAAAATAGAATTGTATTAACATAATTCTTCTAAAATGGATGGATTAATTTGAGGTCCTCTAAACTAATTGTTGGGTAAATACTTTAAATGGCCATTGAGCACTGTAAAAGTTAAAGCATGCAACTCTAAGAACTCTTTCAAGTTGTTTGAAAAGTCTGATTTTTTATTACTTAACAGACATCCCACTTAAGCAGACCTCATCCATAGCAGTGGCTGGAGCTGTGATTGGAGCTGTCCTGGCGCTCTTCATCATCGCTGTCTTTGTGACTGTACTGCTAACACCGCGGAAGAAGAGACCATCATATCTTGACAAAGTGTAGGTAACCGTTTTGCTTGTGTTCAGCTGTGAACATCCTTTTTCCATTAGCCTTCATGTCCACCTTTACGTTACTTATATTCAGTGTTCAACAGATGGAAATAAGGATAGTGTTGGACCTTTGTTAGTTAACTGGGATTTCATCACAACATCTTAAACTGCTAGTTTAATAATAAATAAAATGAGAATCTTCACAGGGTTGCAAAGGTGTTAGGCAGCTCCTCATCCACAGGCGTTAGACATCTTTCCAAATGCATCATATTGATAGCTTATGTTGTCCAACCTAAATAGAATTCAGGCCTGTACTAAGTACTGGTTTCAGTATTTCTTAGGCTTAATTGATTATATGTCTGTCTTATATATAGATATAACTAAACTACCAAGAATTATTTTTAAAGACTCATTTTAAAGCTTTTTTCTTTTTCTTTTCTTTTTTTTTTGGGGGGGGGGCGGGTTTCGAGACAGGGTTTCTCTGTGTAGCTTTGCGCCTTTCCTGGAACTCGGCTTGGAGACCAGGCTGGCCTCGAACTCACAGAGATCCGCCTGCCTCTGCCTCCCAAGAGCTGGGATTAAAGGTGTGCGCCACCACCGCCCGGCCTTAAAGCTTTTTTCTTAAGAAAATAAATGCTTTGTTTCATTTAATTATAAAATATCTTCATTTAAGCAATAATTTTTTTCCTAATCACCAAGATTGAATTATAAGAGAAATACTGTACCTTGTTGTAGAAAGTAATGACTAACATATCATTTCATTTTAATCTTGTTATTACCTCTGCCTGTATGATACTTCCCATATTTCACATGGTTGTGTTGGGAACAGAATAAGGTGATTTGGTTTTGAGGACTGAGTAGCACTGAGTAGCAGAGCTTCCTGTTGCCCGAGGGCATGAGGCTGGTATTCAAATGGTACCTGCTTTTGTTTCTTCAGAGCGCTTTGGGGTAGGGTTCCACTCCTTGCACCTGACACGGTCACTGACTGGCTTCTCTGGACCCTGTCATCATGTCCTCACCGCTGTCACCATGAGCAGCCCGCTGCTCCCATCAGCTTTGGCTTTCTTCCTTAACTGGAGCTGTAAATTTGTTTCTATTTTCATTAGAGAAAAGTTACTGCTTATGGACAAACGCTGCTTTAATTTGATAATTGTAAGATGGGAGTTCTTTTATAATCAACTTTTTATATACTTACTGAATTATTTTCAGTAGAAAATACCACTTTATGCCCATATTGAGAAATGAGTAGGTCATGGCACATTTATTATTTTAGTATCTAAAGATGTCATTTATTTTATCTTTTAATATAGATAACTTTTTATTTCATTTGCTAATCTAAAGTACTGAAAATACATCTTTAGTCTTTAAATCATTGAAAACTATATATCTGTATATATATATATATGAGAGATTAATTTTTATAAAACAACTATAGACTCATGAATTTGTTTTTAAATACCTAACATTTAAAATATGTGTGACTGTTAGGAAGTTTTAAGGATGAGGTCATCAGAAATACATTCTTTAAAGAAATTTTGGATCCTTTAGATAGCATGATTTATAATGAATTGTAGCTGAAAAAAAATCTTAATTTATGAGGTAAATGTTCTAAAAATGAATAAATTCCTTATAAAAGATTTATTGATTTTTGATTTATGTGAATGCTTGTTTTGTTTGTATCTATTTATCTGTACCATGTGCTTCCCTGATGTCCATGGAGGTCAGACAAGGTATCAAATTCCCTGGAACTAGAGTTCAAATGATTGTGAACACCATGTGGGTGCTAGAAACTGTTTAACATGGGTCCTCTAGGAGATCAAACAGTCTCTCCAGCCCCAAGGCAGCCCTTTTGGAAATCCATCTTGGAAAGTCGTTCCAAACTATAATGTGAGCTCTTGTCAATCTTCTGAGTCACTTCTATGACCATTTGGAGAAACTTAATAATACACACATCTGAGCATCCACATACGTGTGACAGACATATATATATCATGCATATATGCATGAATAAAATCTTTTAAAAATACTGTCTTTAAAATGTTTGTCAGCATAATCAAAGGTCAAAATATACCAAACTTGAGAAGGATACTTGTTTAATAATAATTTTCAGTGTTTCTATTTGAATTGCTTCTTTAATGTGAACAAGTTAGTTTGGTGTTAAGTATTAGAAGTAGTGATGACTTTATTTTTTTTTTTATTTTTTATTTCCTGACGGATTAACAGAATATAACTTAATTAAACATGTAGAGTAGAATAATTATGTATCATTATAGTATGAAGAAACTATCCTTCAGATTTGTGAGAACCTTGTTTTCTTTGTTTTTCCTCCTGGAACCCTCCCACACTGTGTTTGCTGTTTTGAACACAGAATCGACCTTCCACCTACACAGAAGCCACCCCCTGTGTATGAAGAACGAGTTCCTCCTCTGCCTCAGAAAGGCCTTCTGTGTCAGGTAAGTTTTCGTGAAGACACCTAACATCACCCGAACTATCTCCTAAAAGTCTGCCCAGCTGTTGTGGTGCACATCTGCAACCCCTGCACTGGAGAGACTGGAGCAGGAGGACCAGAAGTTTAAAGTCATCCTTGGCTACACAGTGAGTTCGAGGCCAGCCTGGGCTACAGGAAACCCCATTGCAAAAATTGAAGTGAATAAACATTTTAAAAAATCTATTCCATTTGTTTTAATTTTTTAAAACATTGTCATTATCTATTTTGTAATGACACATAATTCTTAACATGTTCAAGTATTCTTCTGAAATATGTGAGTGATCATTCAGACTTTTTGTACCAATTAGTAAGAAAAGTGATGACTAGCGTGAGAAGGGGAGTCAGTACTGAACTGGCCTTTCACTAGAAGCTGCGCTTAGAGACTGCTTGTGAACACAGTTGTATTGACCTGCAGGTTGATTGTAAAAATAGGCATCTTTATGTGAATAGAAAGTAGAGGCCTTGAGTTTCTTTGGGAATTTGTTGTGGACATCTACTCTTCTCTGAGCACCGCATTTTACTCTTGTTTCTTTTCAGTATGTGGTGTCCAGAGTTAGTTCTGAGAATTTTGTTTTGGTTATTAGTTTTTTTTAGAACAAGCTTAATTGAATATAATTGAAGTATGGTCAGGAAAATCAGTTTGTATGTTATTTATTCTTCATATTTTCAAGATGCCTGTGTATAAAAGCTTGACTTAGAAAAAGTTGTTTGGTTCAAATCATATGCATTGGGTTTTAGTTAAGAAAATATAATGGTTACACATAAATTGTAACACACTGCATGAAAACAAAAGGAAGGTGTTACATCTTGCATGACTTGAGCTGATGGTGAAGCAGAGGGCTTCCAGGATGGCTCAGCTTGGGAGATACAAAATAAATTCCTCAGACAATAATTAGAGCAATTTGATTGTAGTAAGTTTAGTAACAGGAATAATTCTGGGCAGAAATGAAGAATGACATTGAAAAGTAGTCAAGACCTTTTGTCGAAGGAAGCTTGATTGGAAAATACCTTGTAAGCAGATGAGCATTGTTGGCCCTTAAGAAGTAAGCAACCAATTGGTGTTATGATTTTTTTTTTTTCTCATTCAAATCAAGAACTGAAAAGCATTAGACACCAATGTTTTCTTCTAAATATAAAACCAGTTCTATAGGCCAGGCGGTGGTGGCACACACCTTTAATCCCACCACTTGGGTAGGCAGAGCCAGGCAGATCTCTGTGAGTTTGAGGCCAGCCTGGTCTACAGAGCGAGATCCAGGACAGGCACCAAAACTACACAAAGAAACCCTGTCTTGAAAAAAACCAAAAAAAAAAAAAGAAAAATCTATAAAATATAGGAGAATCAGAACTTGAGTTGGACATGAAATCGGTCATTTTTTTTCATTCTTTAAAAAAAAAATGCATTTAGAAATAGAGTTAAAGCTTTAGTAAGATAATTTATTATGACTCTCCCATTATACTATCATACAGTAATTATATGGATATTTGTTTTGAGTTTATCTTATATCAAAATGCAAAGCATATAACTGTTTCTTGGTTACTAAGGAGTCTGTGCCTCAAAAGATAACTTACCAACTTTAAATTCATTAATTTCTACTTGAAATCATTACTTAGCTCTAACCACCAGGCCTGATGACACAGGTCTCACGTTCCCAGAAGGTCAGCCTGGCTTTAAGGAAGAGCCTGTTGTCTACATTAAACACCACTCTTGCCTCAAAGGAGATAAGAGACATTTTATTCTCGAGTCAATTTCTACAGCCTGGGAACAAGGTAGCCTCAAATGATATGCTCTAGTGTAGGCACAAGGTGTAGAACAAAATAAAGTCTTAAATTGAGGTAATTTTCAAATACATTGGTGGAAACAAAGTAGGCAGGCTATACCAGACATCCCTCATGTAGCTGCCACATGCTATGTGATAGTGTTCATACCTATTGAGTTGGTGGAAACTGGTGACCTGTTTTTTTATGTTAATGCATTATAAGAACTTTGACCAGATGAACACAAGAATGCAGGAATGTTAGGTCTAATACAGAAGTGGTAGTTAATGGGACTAAAGATAGCCTGTGATAAGTTGGCTTTTGATAATGCAGCATTCCAACAATCAAATTCTGATCCATCAGTCAGTGTTGTCGAATCGCTATAATGAGTGTGACTCTTTCTATGAGAGTTTCAGTTTGTGTTGGCCTTTTTTTGGTGATTTTCCTTGAGAAACTATAGAAAGAGGTGATTCCTCCCATATGTGCTAGTTCACAGTGATGAGCAGGTTTTTTTGGTGCTATTGTCTGCATTAATCCCTGAGAGCTTTCACCCCAATACAAAGTATTCGGTAGAATGAAGCCTGCTATTGTGAAGAGACACTTTTCTTGAGTGAGAGCTGTTTTCCTACAGAGAAGCTGTCCGAAGTGGCAGTACACATTTTCAGGAAATCAGAAGTGATGTTTTGTCCGAAGGCAGAGGGCTCTTAAATCCACCAGTGTGTCCTCTTCATAGATGAACACCTGCCAAAGTGATCTTTATTTATGAAACATACAAGGTTGCAACACTAAGCTGTATCTTACCATTTAATGATGGTTTATTTTCCTTGTATTTTCATACATAAGTATACTCATCGTATAAAATATAAAATACAATATTACAGGAATTTAGAAGATCAACTGTGCAAATCTTTGTTTCATTCCACTATCCTCAAAGATCCCAGTCCCTCTCCCTAGACAACACTGCTATTGAAGATTTAAACTTCTCACTACACTTCTCTCCATGACTTTACTTCATACATGTTCATATGTATTTTATCTGTGAATGGTTATTTTTAAAATATGGGTGGAGCTTGTTTGAAAATTTTCTTTGTCTTATTTACTATGTCTTCCCTGATAATGTATTTTTTAGAATGGGCAGTACAGTTACCTTTATCAAGATCCTCTGGGTTATTAAATGAGTATTCACAGTTTCAGTTACTTTGGATTGCACTCTTTGGATTGTTAACAGTTGACATGACCTGCCAAGTAGGTGTGTTTTAATGGCATTCAAGTCTAAGTTCTGTTTATGTATCTCTGTCCCACTCTGGATGACTGTCAAAATATTCCATTTTATTGATACATAAAATTCATGCAGTGAGATCTTTATTTTTGTTGCAGAATTGTAGTGGAAATATTTGATGCATTTTGTTGTGCTTGTGTATTTATTATGTGATTTATGCCAAGAAGTAGAATCTGTATATTTTTTACAGAAGGTGTCATAGTATTAGCCACAGTGTCAACATATATTCTTACAGATGGCATATAATGCCTGTTTCTTTCCCCATCCTGTAGTATGAGGTGTTCTGTGGGTGTTATAACTAAACAATCCGTGGATTCTTGGCTGAAGTGGGCCCTACTTACCAGTTACTGAGCTGCCTGTTTGCATAGTTTCCCCCAATTTTTTAGTTGTGTTTTGAGCTTTGATTGTTGTTTATTTAGGAATTCTGATGTAAATGTAGTCCTTTGTCTTCCATCATTTCCTAATTTTGAACTTCATGGTGTCATGTAGGGTACTAAAATTTTTAAGTCATTAATTCCATTTCTTGTATTTTGGGGAGGTTGTTTGAGTCTGAAACTGTTTCTATTCTGTCTCTTATGGTCATTATTTTTTTTTACTCTTATAAATCTCTAATGGTTTTATATTTTACTTTAAAACTGAGATTTTGTGTGTGTAATTTCAAGTAGAGACCTGTTTAACCACTGAGATCACCAGTTGTTCAAATTTCTGAGGTCTAATTACATTTATATTTTTGTGTTCTCTTACTAAACCATAAGTTGGTGATATGATTTACTATTCACTAAAACAAATTCCTTTATTAATTTTTCCTTGCCAAGATGTTGTTTTTTCTTTTTCTTTCGACTTTATGAGTGACTTCTCAGATTTCATAAAACTATATATTGAACTTAGGGATTGCTTCAATGCAGACTGACAACTGGGGTAATACTGATATGAGAAATCACGTAGGCTTTCACTTTGGTATTTCTTTATGTATTGGGATAAAATTTCTTCTTTGGAGTGCATGTTTTCTCTTTAGGTTTATTGTACACAGGATAGGCATTTTGATTGCCAGTGGTGCTCCCTGCCCCTGCCCCTGCCCCTGCCTCTACTCCTTGGCTTCTTCTAGGGGCTTGTTACTAATGTGTACAAAGACTCACACTAAAACCACCTAGGGTTTTTGCTATTGTTCCTTGTTAGTATACATTACATAGAAAACTGTCATCTGTCAGATGACTTTAGTAAGTGCAAAACTTTTAACAGTATTGAAAATAATGTATGAGTGGTACTTCTATTGTAAAACTATACAAAACAGTTTTTGTGATTCAGTGGTGTGTGTGTGTGTGTGTGTGTGTGTGTGTGTGTGTGTGTGTCTGTGTGTGTCTGTGTGGTATGTTTGGTGCATGTGTATAAGTGTTCTATACTTTCAGGAAACAGAATTTGGAGTTTACTGATGAGTCTTTCAGATTCTGCATAGAAAGTAACCTCAGTAAACTAGATACACAGTTTGGGTGTAGTACTGCACATGTTTTCCACTTACCTCAAAAGATTTGAAATAGGCTTCCCTTTTCCAACTTATCTGTGTTCTGTGGATTTTCCTTCATGCTGCTCAACTAAAGAGCATATTAAACAGAGTAAGCACTGTAGCTAATAGTAGTATCTAGTTTTCTTCCTGGTTTTGTTGTCTTTTTTTTTTGCCTGGATTTTTTTTCTTTTTCTTTGCTAATGAATATGTATGTATGTAGATGTTTTAATCTGTGAAGGTATACATGCAGTAGAAGCCCAAGGTTAATGTGGGGAATCTTCTTCCACTGATGGCTCTTCTACCTTCTTCTTTGAGGCAAGGATTCTTAGTCAAACTCAGAGCTCTCTGATTTGGCTGGCTTCACTAGCCAGCTTGTGCCAGACTCAAATTACAGGTGAGCCTTCACAACTACCTAGTATTTATGTGGCTACCGAGTTTTGTGAGTTGCCACTTTGCTGAAATTGTTGGTTGTTTTTTTTTTTTTTTTTTTTTGTTTTTGTTTTGTTTTGTTTTTTCGATACAGGGTTTTTCTGTGTAGCTTTGCGCCTTTCCTGGGACTCACTTGGTAGTCCAGGCTGGCCTTGAACTCACAGAGATCCGCCTGCCTCTGCCTCCCTAGTGCTGGGATTAAAGGCGTGTGCCACTAACGCCCGGCCTTGTTGGTTGTTTTTTTAGAAGTTTTCTGGTGGAATCTTGGGTATCATTTATATGTAATATCATGTTCATCTGTAACTATGGATGATTTGTATCCTTTTAATTTTCTTCTCTTCCCTTATCGCTCTGGCTAGTGTTTCTAGTGCTGAGGGAGTAGGGATAGTGGGCAGCTTGGGCTCATTCCTCATAATGAGATTGATTCAGATTTTTCACTATTTAAGATAATGGATTTTTCATATGTGGCCTTTATTACGTTGAGGTATGTTCCCTCCAGTCCAACTCCTGTAAGACATTTATTATGAAAAAATGTTGGATTTTGTTAAAGGCTTTCCTGTATCTATTGAGATGATCATGTGAGTTTTGTCTTTAAAGTCCATCTATGTGGTTTAATTACATTTATTGAACCAATCATCATGGAATATCAAGGATAAAGTCACCTTTTTCATAGTGCATGTTATTCTTGATATGTGCCTATATTTGGTTTGATAGTATTTTATTGAATATTTTTGCATCTATGAACAATATCAGAGACATTGACTGTAGTTTTATTTTGTATGTGTCTTTACCTGCTTTGGGTGTTAGAGTAAGACTGTTTTCATAGAATGAGTTTTGGTGTGATCCTTCTAATTCCATATTTTTTGTTTTTGAATTGTTTAAGAAGTATTGGGTGTATATTGAAAGTATAGTAGATTTCTGCTATGATTGTTACTGTTTAAATCCCCTCTTTTGTTTGAGTCTGTTTAGGTTGTTTATCTCTGGTTTAACTTTGGTAGTTTAGATAAATCAAGAAGTTCATCCATTTCCTTTAGCTTTTCCAACATAATGGAGGACAGGTTTTTAATGTATTCCCTTGGAATATTACAAATTAGTCTGGTGTCTGTGTGATACTTGTCTGTTCATTCCTGATTCTAGTAATTTGGGGTCCTTCTTTCTTTTGACTAATTGGCCCTAGAATCTGTTGATCTTGTTCATCTTCTCAGAGAGACAGCTCTTAGATTCACGATTCACTGATTCTTTGTGTTGTTTTCTTTGTTTCTATTTCATTAATTTCTCCTTTGATTTTTATTAGTTCTTGCCTTCCACTGGGTTTGTTTTGTTGTTGTTGTTTTTCTAAATACTTGACTTGTGTTATTAAGTTATATATTTGAGCTCTTTCTGGGTTTGGTTGTTGTTATGTTGTGTTTTGTTGTTTTCTCACATAATATATCCTGAATACTGTTTCCCTTCCCTCTATTCCTCCTAGTTCCTCTTCACCTCCCAAATGGATCCACTCCCTTTCTAGGCACTTAGTGCTGTAAATGTTCCTGTTAGGGCTGCTTTTATTGTGTCCCAGAGTTTTATTTTCATTTAGTTCCAGGAACATTTGTATTTTTTCTTGATTTCTTCCTTGACCCATTCATCAATCTGTAATGAGTTGTTTAATCTCTGAGTTTATACACTTTCTCTATTTTTGTTTGCTGTTGATTTTAAGTTCTATTGCATAATATTTGGATAGTATACATGGGATTATTATTTTAGAAAGGCTTCCATGTGCTACTGAGTAGAATGTATGTTATTTGGTGTTTAGGTAGAACATTCTATTTGTAAGGTCCATTTGGTGTAAGATGTCACTTAATTCTAGGGTATCTCTGTTTACCTTTTGTCCAGAAGACCAGTGTACTGGAGAGTTTTGGTGTTGAAAGCGTCTACTATTATGGGGTTTGCTTTAATCTGGGTCTTTAATTCCATTTGTATGCTTCTTATGAAATGGAGTTTGGTGCTGTAACATTTTCTCTATTAATTAATCCCTCAATTAGAATGACAAGCCCTTCTCTGTCTCTTCTTACTAGTTTCAATTTGGCATCTGTTTTCTCAGATATTAGGAATAGCAGCACCCGGTTGCTTCCTGATCCTATTTTCTGGGAATACTTTTTCCATCCTTTCATTTTAAGGTGGTGTCTGCCTTTAAAGCAAAGATGGGTTTCTTGTGGACAATAGAAAGGTGGGTTTTTGTTTCTTAATCAGTTTAGCTACCCTATGTCTTTTGAGTAGAGACTTGAGACCCCGAATAATTAAGGTTATTATTGAAAGATATATGCAAATTGGAGTCATTTTGTTCATTTTTTGCTGTTTATGTCCTCAGTTGTGCACTGTATTTCATTAATTATAACAGTTTATTTTCTTTCTAGAGTCTCTTGGCTGTGCTTATTCCTCTCTTCAGTTTCAAGCATTGATTCCAGTATTCTGTTTAGCAATTGTTTCTGAATATACATGGTTTCAGGCTGTTTGGATCACGGAAAGTTTTTCTTCTTCTCTTGCAACTATGTCAGATAGTTTTTGTGCATACGGAAGTCTAGGTTGGTTGTCATAGTTCTTTAGAACTTGGAGTAGTGCATTGTACCAGGCATTTCTGGCTTTCAGAGTTTCCATTGAAAAGCCAGCTGGTATTCTGATGGGGTTTTCTTTATATGTGACTTGTGTTTTTTCCCTTGAAGCTCTCAATACTCTTTCTTCATTCTGTGTAATTAGTGTATCATCTATAAATGTCATGGTGTGTTTCTTTTCTAGTCTTAACTAGTTGGTATTCTGTGTGCTTTTTATGTCAGTATGTGTCTTTAGTTTAGGGAAAGTTTTCATCTGTATGATCTTGTTAAAGATCAGATCTATTTCATTGACCTGGCATTCATCTCTCTTATCTATTCCTGTAGTTTGAGGATTTGGTCTTTGGATAGTCACTCACATTTCCTACATAGTCGTTTCCTATGCTTTAATTTTTTTTCATATTCTTTGCTTATTTGATCTAGATCTCTGCTTTACCTTCGAGTCCTGATAGTGTAACTTCTGTTTAACTCATTTTCCTTATAAGGCTTTTCCACAAGTTTTCTCAATAGCATATTGAGTTTTAAAACTGTCTTCATTTCAGCTTGTATTCTCTCAATGAATTCAGTTTTCAAATCCTGAATGATCTTTGTCGTTTTATTCATCTGTGTGTTTTTCTTTTTTTGGACATCACTTAAGCATTTAGTATTATCCTCTTGGAGTTCAATAAAACATTTGTTATCTTCTTTAAATTCCTTTAATTCTATGATAAACTTTATGATTGTTCTTTTAAAATCTTTGTCCTGGGGTTCTTCTCTATAGTTCTCATTGGAGTCCACATCTGTAGGACTAGTGGGATTGATGAGAGACCTGCTCTCGTGGCTATTTAGGTTTTTGATTTTACTATTTGTCCTAGCCACGTGGACTTCCTTTCTTTGGTTGTATGTCTGGTGTGAGAATTTGTCCTGCTCTAGATTGTACCAGTGCAGGAGCTGTGTGACTAGAGTTAGGCCAGGTAAAGCTAGTGGGTGAGCTATTTAATAGGACCAGGCACAGATGGCTCCCAAACCTCGGGTCTCAAGCATGGCCTCCAGGTGCATAGATGGCAGAGGGCAGCGGGAAGGGTGGAAAAGAAAAGGAGCATGTCACTAGTCAAAGGGGGCTCATGAGCAAAGCAGGCTCAAAGCCATGTCTGTGGGTGTGGAGAGGGCAACAGTGGGGCGAAGGATGGGAAAGGGAAGACATGACTGACCAGTCACAGGCAGCTCACAGACAGACTGGAAGACATGACTGACAGTCACAGATAGACATGGTTCTTAGGTACAGGATGGTTGTAGGCATACGGGTGTGGAGTTGGGGGGAAAGGATCAAGGGAGAAATTGGAAAGGAAGAAGCCACTTACCCTGCAAAGGTGGCTCACAAACAAAAAGGATTGCAGGCCAGATCTAGGGCCAGGCCTACATATGCAAATGCCAAAAGGCAAGGGGCCAAAGAGTATTCTAATTTGACATAAATAACTTGCATTATTTATGATTTAAACTGATGATTTGATGTATGCATGGTTTGTGAAACAACTAAATCAAGATAGTTAATGAATGCATTTTGATATAAAATTTTGATAAAAATCTCTGAATAAATAATTGAAAGCATCAAACCTTTCCTTACATCCTCTCTACTTCTTCACTATTCTATGATAGCTTTGTGAAATATACATATATATGTGTGTGTGTGTGTGTGTGTGTGTGTGTGTGTGTGTGTGTACATATGTATGTGTAGGTATACATTCCAGTATATATGTATATATGTGTGTGTGCATGTGTGTGTCTTTATATATATCAGTACCTAATGTCTGTATAGCTCATGTTGTATACCAGTGTATTATCTACTGGATATAGTAGAACATGTTTTCTGCTTTACTAATCCTAATTTACTAAAAATACCATATATATTTTTTTTCCATCTTTACTCATTTGAAAGGTTATTGTGAGCATTTATGCATTCTATAGCAGCTATGAATGGCTTTATCTTAACCTTGACATGAACACTATATACCCTACTTCTTCATATCAAAATTCATAGCAAGGAAACTTCAGTAAGATGAGTGTTCTTGGGGCTGGAGAGATGGTTCAGTTTTTATGGGCACATGTTGCTCTTACAAAGAGCCAGGGTCTTGTTCCCAACACCCACATGTCAGCTCCCACCCATCTGTAACTCCAGTTCCAGAGAATCTGATGCCATCTTCTGGCCTCTGCAGGAATGGAGAATGTGCATGCTATATAACACACACGCACACGCACACGCACACGCACACGCACACACACACACACACACACATATGCAGTGAAATTACTTGAGTAAAAGCGAAAGTACTGCCTCTATGATTCATTTAGATTAGATTTGGGGTATTTCTTTTGGAAATTTTTGATGCTTTATTTTAATTTTATTGGTGCTTGAAATTAAAATAATATCTATTTTATATTTATAACATCTTGTTTTCTAATTAATCATATTGTCATAGAATTATTTCAATTTTTCTTCCTTTTTTTAAGTTTTTTTTCAAGATTATCATGTAATTATATCTTTTCTCCCTTTCCTTTCCTCCTTCTAACCCTCCCATGTACCCCTCCTGTTGTCTCTCAAGTTCATGGCCTCCTTTTTTCATTAATTATGGTTACATGCATATATGTATATGTGTAGATATGTACATATATATTCCTAAATATAACCAGCTCACTCTGCATAGTGTTCCTTGTGTGCATGTTTTCAGTGCTGACCTATTGGTACTAGATAACCAGTTGTGCTCTTCCTTGCGGATGACTCTTTCTCCTGCTCCTAGCATTCCTTAGTTTCCTGCAGCTCTTCGTATAGGGTTGAAGCTTCATTCCCTTTCTCCTGTCCACTTTGACATGTCTGTTGTTGTCAGATATTAGGATAGTGGTACCTGCTTGCTTCCTAGTCCCATTTGATTGGACTATTTTCATCCATCCTTTTACTCAAAGGCAGTATCTATCTTTAAAGCTAAAATGTGGGGTTTTTTTTTCTTTTGTAGAGAACAGGTAGATGGATTTTGTTTTTTGATCCATACAGTTAATTTGGGTCTTTTGATAGGAGAATTGAGGCCACTGATATTTAAAGTTATGTGTGTGTGGTCCCCATGTTGTTGATTTTTATGGTGGTATTTGTGTTCAGTGGTATTTTGTATTTTAATAATTATGCCTTTACATTTTCAGAGTCCCTCTTTTAGGCTCATTCCTTCCTTTAGCCTAACATGCCTTTCCTGTTTTATCTGTAGGTTTGATTTGTTGAATGTAATTTTTTTTAGGCTGTTTATATTATGGAAAATTTTACAACTTGAATTATGGTGAATAGTATTGTTGGGTATATTAGTTTAGACTGGAAGTCATAGTTTTTTTAGGACTTAGAATATGTTGCTTCAGGTTCTTTTGGCTTTAAGAGTTTCCATTGAAAAATCAGCTATTATCCCGATGGGTTTTCCTTTGTATATGCCTTGTATTTTTTTTTTCTCTTGTGGTTTTCCGTGCACTTTCTTTGTTACGTTTACTTAGTATTTTAACTATTATATGCTGTGGGGATTATTTTTTCTAATCTTGTCTATTTGGTATTATGCATGCTTCTTGTATCTGCATATGTCTTTCCTTAGTTTGGAGAACTTCTATTATCTTGTTGAAAATCTGGTCTGTGTGTAGCTGTAAGTTTTCCTGTGTCCCATCTGGTTTGTAGCCGCTCAGACCAAAGTAAACACACAGAGGCTTATATTAATTAAAACTGCTTGGCTGTTAACTCAGGCCTACCACTGACTAGCTCGTAGATTGAAACTCAGCCCATTTCTGTTAATCTATATGTCATCATGTTTTCCATGGCTTTACCTGTGTGTCATTACATGCTGCTCTCTGGACGGCAGACTGGCGTCTCCTGACTCAGCCTTCCTCTTCCCAGAATTCTCCTTGTCTGTTTATCTTGCCTATATTTCCTGCCTGGCTACTGGCCAATCAGTGTTTTATTAAACTAGTGTACAAAAGCATTAACCACAGCATCTGTGCCATTACCTGGGGGTTCCTCTACCTTATTTATGCCTATAATTTTGAAGCTTTTTTTTTTTTTTTCATGGTGTCCCACATTGCCTATATTGTCCTTTAGCCCTTTTTTGTTTCCATGTTCCTTGGTAATTTGGTCTAGATTATCTACTTTCCTTCTGAGTCCTGTTATTCTGTCTTCTCCTTATTCATTTTTACTCGCAAGACCTTCCCCTGGGTTTGCTATTGAGCTGTTGGGTTTTTCAATTTGATCTACATTTCAGCCTGAGTCTTTAGTGTTTGTGTCTCCTTATCGAATTCTATTCTCGAGTCCTGGGTTGTTGTATCATTACAATCAGCCTTGTGTTTGTGTTTTCTTGGGCTTCAGTGAGGCATTTATTCTCCTTAATTTCACTGCACTGTTTCTTTTTGTCTTCTTGAAACTGCTTGAATTCTTTTTAAAGTTCATGATTGTTCTTTTAAATTCTCCATACTGGGATTCATCTAGGAAATTCTCATTGGCAAACATTTCTTCAGGAGCTTGTATTTAATTAACAAAAAAATAAGCACCAAGGATAACCCCTTTCTTCCTTTTGCTGAAATATCATTATTTATATACAGCTGGTACAAAATAAAATGAACATATTAGAAGTGCAGATGTAATAATGTTTTCCATATGCTCACATGTGAGCAAGCATCCCCACAATCTGTAAAGTGCACATAGTCATCATGTCCAAAGGATTCCTAGTGTGCTTTTATTTTCCCTGTGGTACTTACCAGCTCACTTTCCACATTCCACTCATCTCTCTGCTTTCTGTCAGTTTATGCAGCAGTTTTCCCTAATTCTTGCCAAGAAAGATCCATTCCAAGACTTCTTGGGTTCATGAAAGTACAGATAGTACCAAACCGTACCTACCTTTTTTTAATACATAGAAAGATACCAATGATAGTATAAATTAGGTATAGTAAGAAATTAAAAGAATAAATAGTAATAAAATAAAATAGTTCTAGCAACATTAGTACTTAAAGTTATGTGAATGCAGTCCCTCATGGGAGAGTTAACACACTTACGTTCTCAGATCACACAGATGTGTATCTGAATCTCCAGAAAGTGGAACTAAGTACATCCTTATAGTATGCCTTCCTTTTTATCTTGAGTCTTTCATGATAGTTTTGAGATTCACTCCTGTTAATATCCATCAGTGTATATCTCTTAGAAAGTATTTCTTGTACATATACACTATTTTGTATGTTTACCTGTTGTTAAATGTTCTCCTTGAGTCCAGTTGGAGCTTGTAGTAGACAAGAGTTTCAGGGAGCCTTTTAATGCATACCTTTGTGTAAATGTCTGATCTCATTTCTCTTTGAATTAATGACTAAGTCGTGGAGTAAGCATGTTTTTAATTGTTTAAGGAAATGCAAAACTGTTATCTTGTGCTTTTATCATTTCTGTTTCTGTAGACAGTATATGAGTTGCTCCATGTACTTACCAATTTTTTTTTATTATTTTAAATGTAATTCTTTATTGATTCTTTGGAAATTTCACATCATGCACCCCAACCCTGCTCCCCTCTCAGCCCATCCATATCTGTCCCTCACCCTTGCAATATGCTCCCCCAAATTGATTAAAACAAAACCAAAGGCCCACCCTGCTCCTCTATCATTCCAGTACCTCTTCATTCATCCTGGTGGCATCGGGAGCTGTGTGTCATGCAGTATACCCCTTTTGTCCAATCAGCACACACCCCACAAAATGTTCATTGCAGTGAGTCATTAGTCTGCTTTCTGGTATGCCGTCATCACAGGGCCCTCATGGAGACTCCTCCCAGATATCCTGTTGTTGCCCCCAGTCATGAAGATCCTACGGTTATCTTTCCAGCAGGTCATAGATGTGGCAGCTGTTAGGGTGGGCCAGCCCAAGGCCCAGGATGTGGGTCTAGGTGGTAGCTGAGCTGGTCAGTCTGGGCCATTGGGACCACCCCCTCAAGTGAGGGACAGAGTCAGCTCTCCTAGGCCCCTGCCATCTGGGCCAGTTCTCCCAGGCCTGTGTTGAAGGGTGGGGCCATCTCTTCCAAGTGCTGGGGTCAGTTCTCCCATGGAAGGGCAAGGCCAGCTGTCCTAGGGCCAGTGAGACACAGGGCTGGCTCAGCATGGCCCTTGGATTTCAACAGGCATGCTTTCTATGACCCCCAGTGATAACATAGCCAGTGACATCAGCCTAGACCCTGGCTTATGGTCAGTCTGTTAAGTATTTAGGGGGGGTGGTTATATTTTTGTCTTGGTTTTAATTTGCATTTTTTGCAGTTACTGTATAGAATATTTTTCATGTGTTGAAGTGTCTGTTTATCTTCTTTGGTAAAGTACATGTTCAAATATGTGCTGTTTTTATTGGATTACTTTCCTTTTTTTTTTTTTTAATCTCTTCACCGACACATACACACGCTTTCTCTTTCCCTTTCCGTTCTCCTCCTTCTTTCTCCTTCTCTGTTTCGGATTGCATTCTTATTGTTGAGTTTGAACAGTCTTCATCAATTTTGCATATAAGTCCATTCTCAACAATTTGTAAATACTTTCTCTCATTCTCTTAATAGTAACTTTTGAAGAGCAAAAGTTCCCTTGAGTTGAAGGTGTGGAGAACCTATTTTGTTTTTAGGTTCTACTTCATTAAAACTATGTGGTTAATCATTTTATGATATGCCATTGTACTTAATTTTTCCTTTGTAAACAATCTCACCAGTTAGAAAATTCAGCAAATTAACTCAAAGATAGTGGGTTTTTTTTTTAAGTCATCAAAAATCCTTAGTGTCTGCTATTCTCAGGAATTATTAATTATTATACTTACTTCTTGCCTGAACACTATAGACATTAGAAGGATTTCCCCTCCTAGGTAGTATTTTGTGGCTCATGGCATAGAAGTGCACCTTACCTTTTACATATTTCATCCATTTGTCTGTCAGGTACAGAATTATCACAAGTGGTAAGATAGTAAAAATTGAGAAGGAAATAAGTCCATGACACCATTTTAGAGCTGTGATGTTAACTTTAGAATTACATAGGATCCATGAAGCTAATTACAGTTAAGACCATATTAGTCATTTTAACCTGCTATCAGTGTGGAAATACTCCAAGAAAGTTTGTTTCAGACTTACTGTCTATGCATAAACCACAGTTAATCTAGGGAACCTGGAGTGGTGGTTTCTAGGCAAAGATTCCACATTCACTGATTTTTTTTAGTATTTTATTAATGTGGACACATTCACAAATACTGTTAGTATCAGCACATTATATATGTGGCTTTTCAGGAGCTGAGTCAGTTTGGTTTTGGTGCTGGGGTTTGAACCCAGGGACCATGTGTATACTGAGCACATACTTTAGCACCAGGTACAGGAGTTGAAACCTGACTACTCTTCTCACTTCTGTCTCTTCCTGCCTTCTAACTGGATTGCTTCTGAGTGGAAAGTTAGTTGGTACTATTTTAAGAAAGAAAAATGTTGGTCTATGTAATGATTTCTTCAGAAATATATCTAACACTGGTTAAATTATACTTTTGTGTAATTAGTGACTGAAAAGAACTGGCTTTATTCTAGCCACCAGTATCCAATATCAGAATGAAGCACATAATTAAAAGCAAATCATTAGATAGCAGCTTTTTAAGTCTGTTCTGAACAACTCAAAGAGAATGTCTAATTCACTATTTAAGATTCTTTAGTCTAACTCCATGCGGTTCTGTCTACATTATAAACCCCCAGCCTCCTTCTTCTGTTGGAATTTTAGCACAAAGTTAAAGGAATGGATGTTTTAAGCTACATAACTACTTGTACTCATATATTTGGATCTTTTCTTGTTCTCTGTCTTCTTATTTGGCTCTACAAGAGGAAACTGGGGCTATTACTTCATTTGTAGCATTTCTTCATATCTAATAAACTGCCCTATACCAGGGTTATTCTAAAGTCACTGCCTTACAATGATAGTGGATTGTTCGTGAAGTCACTTACCCAGTCCAGCCGAATGTAATAGAGATTTGGGATGGAGGAAGGGATACTTGGAAATCTGTTGACTCTGTCACTTTGTTCTTCTCCCTGTGTAATTGATTTTTAAGCAATTAGGAAGTTGTATAGCATATGGTTTGTGAACAAGAAGAGGTAACTTTTGGAATAGTTGCCAGTTTCTAGGTCATGCCAAGTTCAAAGCTTTTACCATTGTCCACTCATAATAAGCAGAAATTGACCTCGGCTAGTAAAAAATTGCTAGTAATTTTTTCTTTTGAGGCTGGGGATGTTTTTGAGACAGACTCTCATGCATCCCAGGCTGGTCTGGAAGTTGCTGTATGGCTGATGAAGACCCTGACCTTCTGATCTTCCCGCCTTCATCTTCAAAGTGCTGGGGTTACAGGTGTGCACCACAGCACCTGGTTTTGCATATCTAAGGGAGAGTCTAAGTATAGTATCCAGCCTAAGGCCTGTACAGACAAGGCAAGCATTCTATCAGCACATCCCAGCCTCCTAAAAATGTTCTAAAACACCACATAAGTAAAAACTTGAAGAATTAACCCAGATGCAATTCCAAAACTTTGGAAACAAAAAGGAATGAAAAGAAACTTTTAATGGCTCGGTGTTAACTTGGGAACTCTTATAGAAAGGTATTATCTGAAGCAATAATTTACTAAGACTGTGGTTTTAACTTTTAAGGAATTAAATTTAGACAATTTTTGCTTAAAATACAGTCAGAGCATTAAACTTGTGTGGTTTACGTTAGACCTGTGTTAAGTTCACACTGCCATTGGGGACCTATAAGTCTTAATTAGAGGTGACTTGATTGACTCCTGAGTAAGTAACAGAGAAACTTTTGAAGGTAAATATGGAAGCTAAGTAAGGTGAGATTTCCTCCTGGATTTCAAAAGACCTAATACTTTTCCTTATCAAAGTATTCATGATCCTTTTTAAATGGAGCAATTTTATTTCATGTTCAGAAGTGGCTGAAAATAGAAGTGGGCTGTTTTTATTTGGTTTGTTACTTACTGTGTGTGTGTGTGTGTGTGTGTGTGTGTGTGTTTGTGTGTGTGTGTGTGTGTGTGTGTGTGTGTGTGTGTACACATGCAAGTTCATAGATGTGTTCTGATCTGTATGTGGAGGTCAGAGAACAGCATGGAGGAGTCAGCTTCCTCTTCCTACCACATAGATCTCAGAGATTAAACTCAGGTCCCCAGACTTGGCAACAAGCACCTCTACCCACTGGACCTTCTTACTGGCCCCAAACTGGGCTGTTTTAGATATTCAGAACAGAGTGATTAACTTTGGGGAATATTTGTTTTTTGTTTTTTTAAAGATAGACTTCATATAAATGAAATTTCATACATTATCAGTTTTATTTTGAATGTGGTCATTTAGACTTGGTTTACTGTAGACAAGTTGTTGTTCTGAGGTTCTTTTGACTGACAACGACAAGCTGTCCTCTGACCTCTCCAGACACACTGTGACACTGTCATGCCCCATCCCAATAAATAAATGTTAAAAAAAAAATGCCAGCAGTTAAAACATAGGCCATAATTGTCAACAATGCCATAGTTAGAAATAAGAATTAAAGGTGTCAGTCAGCACCTGGAAGGGATTGAATCAAAGACTACAGTTGTGCTGAGAATCCTGACATGAAATTTAAGACATAGGGTTTTGCAGATCTTCCAAATACTTTAAATCATGTATGTCCCAATTGTGAGCGACAGGCTGTGTGCATGCTAGAATGGCTCTGGATGCCACTCAACATGTTTGTAGATAACAGCATCCTGTCTGAATGTCAAAACATGAAACCTCAAGTCCTCTGCTAAGCTATGGAAGGGAGCAAGCAGATACAGAGACCCACAGCGAAATATTAGGGAGAACTTGGGGAATCGTAGGAAGAGGAGGAAGGATTGTAGGAACCAGAGGGATCACCACAAGAACATGGCCCACAGAATCAACTAACCAGGGCTCATAGGGGCTCACAGAAACTGAGATCAATCAAGGAGCCTGTGTGCATCTGACCTATGTCCTTTGCATATGCTATGGTTGTATAGCTTGGTGTTCTTGTGGGACTCCTAACAGTGGGAGTGGGGTTTATCTCTGATCTTGACTACTTTGGGGACCCTTTTCCTTGTACTGGGTTGCTTCATTTAACCTTGATATGAAGGCATGTCCCTAGCTTTGTTATGCCATATTTGGTTGATATCCCTGGGCGGCTTGCTCTTTTCTGAAGGGAAAAAGGAAAATGGAAGAGGAGTGATCTGGGGGAGGGAGGGACAGGAAAGAGAGGAGGGAGGGAAACTGTAGTCAGGATGTAATATGAGAGAAGGATAAATAAATAAGTTAATTTAAAAAATGAAGCCATCTCTGGCTTGCTTAGTGCAACATAAATGCTTATAGATAGCTATTATTCTGCAGTATTTTGAACAATAAGAAATCAGTGTGTACATTGAAGCATTTATTTAAAAAAATTGTATTGTTGAAATTCCTTAAACATTTTCAGCCATAGTTGATTGAATCTGTGAATGTGGAGCGTGAAGATAAAGGAAACTAACTATACTAAATTAATTTCAATGTACATATTGGTTGAGAAATCTTTAAAACACCAAAATGTAAGAAAAAGCTTAAAGACTGAATAGCTAGAAAAACTAGGAAATGTGTGTTTAGGGTACAGTGGTCATGACCAGTTTATCTGTGGGTAAACTGTCCTCAGTTATTCATCTACAGACACTAAATTGTTCTGTTTTATTATAGGTTTAGGAGTCTTCTACTTAGACCCCTTGGCAGTCTGTCAGATGAGTTTCCATAGCTACTAAGCTAACATGCTACAAATTTCCTGCCCGGAAGCATAGTGGTAAATGTGGTTATCACACCAGGTCCCAGCGATATGTTTCTCATCACTGATTACATTTGATGTGACATGGTTCCAAATTAATGTCATTGGTAAACCAAGATGTCCATCTCTTCAGTCTCACGTACAGTGGTTTACTTGACTAACTAGCACTTGTTGAACTGCAAATGTGTTCTGAGCCAGCAACTAGCCTATCAGTGAGTCCATTTTTCTTTTAAATCTTATTTTAAGAATAAATTAGGCCGCAAGTAACTTACATGTTTTGTGGCCAGGAAGATTAAAGGATTAATCTTTTCTAAACATTACATTTTTATTATTTATGACTGGTCATAGGCCATGGCCAACTTGAAGGAGTTAGTTCTCACCACCATCTGGTGATCGAACTCAGGTCAGGTGTGATGGCAAGTGCTCTCACCCACAGAGCCATCTTGCTGGCCCTAAAAAGTTAATCTTGTAATTCAGACTAACATCACTTTATCATTGATGAGCTAATACAACCCCAGTACCTGGAGGTGGGAAAAGTTATCTGGAGTGAGTCATTGGTGTTGCTTTACAAATACTTTTCAAGGATTCCTTTTTTTTTTTTTTTTTTTTTTGGTTTTTCGAGACAGGGTTTCTCTGTGTAGCTTTGCGCCTTTCCTGGAACTCGCTTTGGAGACCAGGCTGGCCTCGAACTCACAGAGATCCGCCTGCCTCTGCCTCCCGAGTGCTGGGATTAAAGGCGTGCGCCACCACTGCCCGGCCACAAATACTTTTCAAAACCGTTGGATGAGTTAAGTATTTTAAAGTGTCACAACTCGCCATTGTCCCTTTTGTGTGATTAACAAATATGTACGTAACACATTTACATCAGGATCGTCTCCTGTGATGATTTCCATGGCAACCAAACAGTAACTTCGAGTTTCTATCAAATCATTTATCCCGACTTCTGTAACTTTCTGAGAAACCTAGCTTGGGTCTTCAGCATTTCTAAGAATGGCATTCTTGCTTCTTCTCTGTCTTTTCCTACAGAGCCAAACTCTGACAGTGGCTTCATATTCCCTTCATTTGTTGAGTATAATTGTTGTATTGTTTTGTAACACAGGGCTAAGACCTGAAGGTGAAGACCCAGGAAGGGAGATTCCATGAGCACTTCCTTTACAGAAAACTTTCTAATGATTAGGTTTATTTGAAAAAGGGGCGAATGGATCCCATAAGAAGTGGTGGTGTTAATGTTTGTAACCCTAGTTGTAGGTAAAAGAAGCTGCTTCTAGCTTGAGAATAAAGTATTCTCACTTATTTTTACTTATGTATATAGATGTGTTGCCTTAAAGTAAGTATATCACATGCATGCAGAAGTGAGAAGAAGGTGGTAGATGCCCTGGGACTGGAGTTACAGACAGTTGTTAGCCTTCATGTGGTTGCTAGGAACCAAAGTCAAGTCCTATGGAAAAGAAGCCAGTGCTCTTAACTGCCAAGCCAACTCTGTAACCCTTCTTGACTTGCCTCTGAATATTTTTTTTTTTCCCTGTGAGGAAATGATACAGATTTTCTCATATACCTGAATAACCAAATTAAGTTTTCAGGACAAAAGGTTAATTTTGTCTCACTGTTGTGGAGATTCGGTCATTGATTGGTGGTAGTTCCCATGTCATTCTCCTGAAGTGGAGAGGGAAGTAGAAGAGAACCTCTTTTCTCATGAACAGGAAGCAAAGGAGAAAGGGAAAGGTCCCACAATTCCATGTCATACCTCCAGTTAGCTAACTTCCTCTCACTAGGCTACCACCTCCCCATTGTGCCATCCTAGGGACCAATCCTCTGAAGCATGGGCTTTCAGGGACATTGACAATGCAAACAGTTAGCTCATGAGTTGCCAACTGCACTCTTAGCAAAGGCAGCACTACTCTACACGTTTTTATTTTGTTTAATT
This sequence comes from Peromyscus leucopus, assembly GCF_004664715.2. NCBI lineage: Eukaryota > Metazoa > Chordata > Mammalia > Rodentia > Cricetidae > Peromyscus > Peromyscus leucopus. Next base: position 49,833,670 of record NC_051073.1, read on the forward strand.
TTAAGAGCTGCTGCTGATTCCAAATATTGCTGGGTCTTCCTGTAGAGCAATAAATATAACACAAACAAATGTTAATTCAGAGAGGTGGTGATGGTGGTTTTTCCTACCCTTTTCAAGAAGAAAAGAACTTTCTTCTTAAAATGCAATGTATGCATTGGTTTATGATTGGTTACTTTTCTACTTCTGTGACAACCCACCATGACCAGGGGAAGTTACAAAAGAAAGAGTTTATTGGGAACTTGCTTAACATTTCAGAAGATAAAAGTCAGTGACCATCATAATAGGGAGTATGGCAGCAGGCAGGCATGTTGCTGGAGCAGCAGCTGAGAGCTTATATCTGATCCATAAGCACTAGGCAGAGGGGCACGGGGGAGAAGGAGAATGCTAACTGAAATGGTGTGAGCCCACCCTCAGTGACAAAACTCCTCCAACAAGGCCACACCTCCTTATCCTTCTCAAATAATTCCACAAACTGGAGACCAGGTATTCAAACAAGTGAGCCTGTCTCACTCAAAACAATGTAATTTACAAGTTTGATTCTGTTCGTATAGATAACAAACAAGCTAAAAATACACATCAAATATCTTGAACATAGCTTTAACAGTGAGTATTATATAAAATATAAAATCTGCTAGATGTAGAATATTTCTTACAGTAAGTTTAGAAGAATGTGGATAGGTAAAAGTTTTCAAAATAAAATACTTAGCATTGTGGCAGTTCCTGTTTTAAGTTTAGAAGCATTTTACAATGACCCCAACTTCAGACGTTTAATGGGCAGTGGTTTTTAGTCTGCCATTCTTATTAAAAGAAATGGCATGTAAATACATTTGCTTGAAACTTCTTTAGAAATATGATTCAAAATATTAGCTTTATTTGTATGTAGGAGCTGAGACATCATAAGCTACATTCCAGAAGAGGTAGCTACAAAGTTGAATATGCTTGCTGTGGTTCCCTTTTACTGAGATATGATTGGATGTACGGTATGCGTTTACATACGACAAGCTAATTAATTGTACTAGAACACAAAAACAAGAACTATAAAAAGCATTAAGTTGGGCTTACAATCAAAAATTAGTATTTTAAAGGGCACCCTTAAGAAAACAAAAATAGCTGGGCCGTGGTGGCACATGTCTTTAATCCTAGCATTCAGGAGGCAGAGGCAGGCAGATCTCTGAGTTTGAGATCAGCCTGATCTACAGAGCTAGTTTCAGGACAGCTAAGGCTGTTACACAGAGAAACCCTGTCTCAAAACTCCCCTTCCCACTAAAAAAGAAAGGTAAACCAAAGGTTAGGAAGAATATTATAATGTATCAGAAAAAAATATCAGAATTATACATATATAAAAAGAGTTATATATGAAGTCATACAACTCAATAAGAGAAAGACAGGGTGACTCCATTTTTAAGAAATGGAAAGACAGGGCTGGAGAGATGGCTCAGTGGTTACCAGCACTGACTGTTCTTCCAGAGGACCTGGGTTCAATTTCTAGCACCCACATGGCAGCTTCAACTGTCCAGTTCCAGGGAATCTGATACCTTCACACCAATGCACAAATTAAAATTAAATAAATTTTTTAAAAGAAATGGAAAGACTTATGTAGCTATTTTTATCAGAGAAATAAATGTGTTGGTAGCATATAGTAAAGGCTGATACATTCGGCACCATTAATCAGTAGAGACATAAATAAATCAAAGTGAAAGGCCAACTGATTGAAATGGGTGTCTGTGTCACTGCTGGTTAAATTGGCTAAGGCTAAAATGATTGACTGAACTAGGAGTTACTATCACAATAATGACTCCTGATTTACCTTGTACAAGTTTACTCTTCATTTCATTTATATAAAGCAATTTGTACTTGATCTCCTCCATTATTATTAACCAAGTACATGCATTATTCTTATTTTCTATTCTATCTCAGAGAATTGCATATAATTGGAAGCCCATCTGTCATTGTTCTTAGGGCATGAAGGGGCTAATCTTCATTGTCAGCTTAGGTAGATTTAGACTGATCTAGAAGACTTATCTCTTAATGTGTCCGTGAGGCATTTTCAGGAAGATTTAACTGAGTATAAAAGCTTCCTCTAAATGGGTTGTGGCACCATCCCGTGGGTTGGGCTCCCAGACAGAATAAAAACGCTTACCACCAGTATCCCTGTCTCTGTGGACTTGGTGTCACCTCATGCTCCTGTTTCCCCACCACGATGGATTTGATCCCCTTCAAACTATATGCCCAAGTCAACGCTCCCTTCCCTTCTCTGGGTGCCATTGTCAGACAGAGAGGAAAGTAACTAATACAGGGGTTTCCTTGCCCCTCTGCCATTATGGTTCTTACATCAGATCTATAATGGTCAAGGCTTGGGGCTCCACAAAGTGACTCTGTTCTCTACTGCTGAATAAACCTGTTCCTCGTGGTAGTTTCCTATAATTATTGGCAATCCACTTTTTTGTTTTTAATGTGATAGGATTGTTAGCAGATTTGCCAAAGGAAAGCCTTAGAGCATATGACCAATCTGAAACATGCACTAGAGTGAGATACCATTTGAGATCTCATAACCCAGTCTTTTTTTCTCTCGGTAAAAGTTCCTCTAACACTGCCCCACCTCAAAAGCTAGTCCCCGTGCCTTTATTAAAACACAAAATAATACTTTGCCTCCCAAGACATTTTATTCTGTTACTCATCTCAAAAATTGTGGACTGAAGAGATGCACTGTCTGCTTTTCCAGTACCAACATGGTGCTTCACAAGTATCAGTAACTCAACTTCCAAGGGATCTGACACCCTCTTCTGGCTACCATGAGCACGAGGCACCCTCATAATACACAGACATACATGCAGGCAAAACACCAGTGCATATAAAATAAAGTTGCTAGAAAATTAGACATTTAGTTTTCTTTCCATTTTTTTCTTTTGAGACATGATCTATGTAGCCTAAGGATGACTTTGAACTTGTGATCCTCCTTCCTCCACCTTCCAAGTGCTGGCTTATAGGCTTGCACCACTACATTTAGATTTTGGTGTTGGGGACCAAACTTGAGGCTTCCTGCATGCTAGACAAGCACTCTACCAACTGAGCTACATTTTCAGCCCCCCCACCCCAATGTCATGAGTCACTGTTGTAATTGTTATAAGTCTTAATATTACCTTGGCATTTTAAGCGATAATTATTAAGTGTGTGTGTATATTTTTGAATCAGTATGCTACTACTGCATACCTTAAATGCTAACAGTACCCCTTTAGGAATTGTTTATATCTCTCAGAATATTTAATGTCCTCTTACTGACTTTTACCATTTGGGGGGGGGGGGAACGTGAGACAGGGTTTCTCTGTGGTGTTTTGGTGCCTGTCCTGGGTCTCGTTTTGTAGACCAGGCTGGCCTTGAGCTCACAGAGATCCGCCTGGCTCTGCCTCCCGAAGTGCTGGGATTAAAGGCGTGTGCCACCGCCGCCGCCCGGCCCCTTTTACCATTTTTTTAAACCAACCTGAATGTTCCTTTTTGCCCTTTTCTTACATAATGTAACGTATCTTCCTTCTGTGGACTATGACTATGGCTTATAATAAATTTCAGTTTTACTCAATTATTGAAAAAAAATAGCCAAATGAATGGAAACACATGAACTATGAACCAAAGGCTGAGGGGCCCCCAGCTGGATCAGGCCCTCTGAATAGGTGTGACAGTTGATTGGCTTGATCAGTTTGGGAGGCAACTAGGCAGTGGTACCAAGTCCTGTGCTCATTGCATGAGTTGGCTGTTTGAAACCTGGAGCTTATGCAGGGACACTTGGCTCAGTCTGGGAGGAAGGGACTGGACCTCCCTGGACTGAGTCTACCAGGTTGATCGCAGTCCTCGGGGGAGGACTTGTCCTGGAGGAGGTGGGAATGGGGTAGGCTGGGGGTAAGAGGAGGGGGTGGGAGGGGGGAGAATAGGGGAACCCAAGGATGATATATAGAACTGAATGGTATTGTAAAATAATATTTACATATATATATATGAAAAAAATACAGTTTAGTATGTGGCATATTTTGTTTAGAACAAAATAGAAAACATTGAGATGGTAAATTCTAAAATAATTTAGTTATATTTCTCTTTCCTAATCCCTATACTTCTAGCTAAATGATCTACTTGTGTGTATGTGTGTGTGTGTGAGTGTGTGAGTGTGTGTGTGTGTGTGTGTGTGTGTGTGTGTATATTTCCTTGCCTGTGTGTGCGTGTATGCATGTGGGATATAGCCAGCTACAATCCTTATTTCATCCCTTTTAAATTCAAGCACTTTCTATGCCATCATACTTTATTAACTTAATTATCTTTTCTCCTTCAAATGTAACCTTTATTTTAGATTAGTGTTTTAACGTGTTGCCAACTTTTCATTTACAATCAATATTCTGAATTTCTTACTTATTTTAGGGCCCTTTGCTAGGATGAGAAACAGTGAAACCAACTCAAAGCAGAAAACAGGAGATGATGTTACCTAGCGGGTTAGTTATCAAAAATGGGATCTGTGCTATCCTCTTCAAGCTTAAAGACAGTCTCCTGTGACCCCCTAACCGTCTGTTACATGACAGCAACAGAGAGCCAAGGGATTGCCTTAAAACCAGCTTGGATGCTTTGTGTGTGTGTGTGTGTGTGTGTGTGTGTGTGTGTGTGTGTGTGTGTGTGTGTGTGTGTGTGTTAATTAACATGGCTACTTTGCATAAGTATCACCTCTAGTGCACAATAGGAGACGCTAGTTATGGAATCACAAATTAATGATAATTAAAGTATTTTTCTAGAACAATATTTCGGAAATTGCTTGCTTTTAGTTGCAACCAAATGTGTTAAATAAAATGAAAGTTTCCTCTGAGACGAAATTATACACATAAAATGTATATAATATAATTAAATATATTTAATTGCTTATTTTTATGTAGACTTTTAAATAATTGTTATAAAACTTAAGTGATCCTATTTCGTTTACTATAATAACCAGTTCTTAGCTATCCATAATGAAAAGACAGTAAAATACAGATAATTGAATTCTACCAGTAATTCAGAAACCAGTAACCTGAACCCATCCTCCAAAGGAGCTCTTCCTGAGCTACTGCACATGGCTCCTGCAGCACTAGGTAAGCTTGGTTATTCCAAAGGAGCCAACAGTTTCTGATTTGGGGAGCTTATAGGAGACAAGCATTTATTGCTGTGCCCAGGGTCTGCTGCAGTTCTTGGCAGTGACTCAAGGCAGCTTTCTCTGTTGACTAGTTAGGTTACAACAGTGCATACTTCTGCAGCCACTGGGGCCAGCCCTAGAGCTGTTGGGGAGCTTTGCCCCAAGATTCATTACAGCTTTAGGTGCATTCCTCCTTACACGCTTGAGTGGTTCATACCTATCACATGCCTTCAAGAACATGAGAGAATGTCATCAGAATTCCCAGAAAGAGAAGGGACCTACATATCAGCAAAGAATGCATATCTAACAAGCTCCTTTTCTGATCCTTGCCCATTGTCTTACGACATGGTCCATGAAGAACAAAAAGAGCAGCCCACCATCAAGTTGTCTGCAAATAAACTCAGAACAAGTTATCTGCCCATTTTCTTTGTAGAGATTTTAGAAGGATCTCATCGGGCTGGAACTGGGGCACTGCTGTGGTGGTATTGTGTTCCCCAAAATATTGTGTACTCTAATAAAATTATCTGGGGTCAGAGAACAGACAGCCACTAGAAACAAAGGCTAGAAAATGGTAGCACTCACACCTTTAATCCTAGCATTCCAGAGATAGAAATCCCTCTGGATCTCTGTGAGTTCAAGGCCACATTGGAAATAGCCAAGCATGGTGACACGCCTTTAATCCCAGAAAGCCAGCCTTTAGTCCCAGGGAGTGGTGGTAGAAAGCAAAAAGATATATAAGGCGTGAGAACGAGAAACTAGAAGCTTTTGGCTGGTTTAAGCTTTTGGCTGGTTAAGTTTTTGGCTGGTTAAGCATTCAGGCTTTTGAGCAGCAATTCAGCTGAGAGCCATTGGGATGAGGACTCAGAAGCCTCCAGTCTGAGGAGACAAGACCAGCTGAGGACCCAGCGAGGTGAGATAGCTGTGGCTTGTTCTGTCTCTCTGATCTACCAGCATGGACCCCAAAAACTCGCCTCGGGTTTGAATTTGTTAATAAGAACTTTTGAGATTCCTGCTACACACTGCAGATGCTTTCCCAAGCTGGAACTGAAGGAATCAATTTTCTGACGTTATGCCTGTGTTCCTGGAGATTTCTGAGTCGGTTATTTTCAGGTTTTTCATGGCTTATTCAAGAAGCACACACATTGCAAATTGGCAAGTACAGTTTATTAAAAAGCCGAGTGATAGTCCAGGTCAGACATGCCACAAATGAGCTATGCACTCAAAGGTATCACCAGTTGTTATTAGGAGCTTCCTTTTAAAGAATCCAGAAGCAAGAAGAGTTGGTTGCTAAGGGGTATATGTGGATGCATCTGTTTGATTGGCTGGCTTGATTATGTCAGGCTTTGTATACTGAACATGTCCCTTCTCATGATGCATCTAATCTTAATCATATGCATGCTTGATTATGCATAAGCATAAGATGGTTAGAACAAGACTTTTCCTTAGAAGTTCATTCACTCAGTGGACAGTTTGCCTTATTGTGCATGTATCCAAAACTAGTTCAGACCAGATCAGTTCCCTGCCTCCAGTATCCTGATCTGTTCTGGATATATCTGAATAGAAACTGTCCACCAAGAGGGGAGTTACAAAGGCTGTCAGGAAGTAGTAACTTATTCTATCATTTAAAGTGGGATTTATCTGCGGTTTGGTGCAACTGTGTTCCCTGGGTTGCTAGCTGTTATTTAGAGAGGTGTGGGCATAGCCTAAACCAAGTAAAGTCCCAGGTTGCTGAGCTATTATTGTGATTGCATACCGTGCTGCTTTTTGGTACCTACCTAATGTTTATCTGATCTGAGATCCTTTGATCCCATGTAGATTAATATCTGCCTTAAGAGACATCATGTTCTTTATTTGGCCTGGGAATAATGGAAGGGGAAAGTAGTGATGATGGGTTGCTGATAAAAGGTACAAAGTACAAAGTATTAGTTGTTCTTCTGCTACCCTTCCCTCCATCAGTCCTACATGACTACACTCATGCACATACTGGCTTCATTAGCTCAGTATGTTTTTTTGTTTTGTTTTGTTTTTGAAGAACCCTTGAAGTTATGGAATAACTTGGAATCGTAGTGTTGGTGATAAGGGAAAAATTGGAGGAGAGGGGGTGGGGAATAGACCTGATCAAAGCACATTATGTATTTATGTGAATTCTCAAACAATAAAAAATTTTAAAGTTAAAATCTTTTCTCAAATTGCTTTATTGTAAGCGGTTTTGTATACTGAGCATTACTTAGATAGCAGGTGCTGTTTTTAGTGCTTTACATAAGCTGTCTCATTTCATCCTTGCTGTCACTCAGGTCAGAATGACTGTCTTCCTATCGGTAAGGAAGTTGAGACTCTGAGGATTGTTAGAGAAAACTACTCAACAATGGATGTTAAAGCATGCCATGGACAGGTTTATTTAGAACAACCAGAATGGGAGTCCCACTACAGCAGGAAATACTGGGGAAAAATTTGCATAAATATGAATACAATAGGGTAAGGGAGAAGCATAGGGAAGAACAAGCTGGGGTCAGTGGATGGAAAATCACTTCGAGAAAACAAGGGTAAGGAAGATCCTAGCAAAACTGACCCAAGAGGATGCTTGCTGAAGTCAGGTCTGGGTGATGGATCAAACACCACCTGGCGGGGAGGGTGAAGACCTAAGGTCTCAAAGTTAACACATTAGAGCAGTGGTTCTCAACTTTCCTAATGCTGGGACCCTTTAATACAGTTCCTCATGTTATGGTGACCCCAGACATACAATTATTTTGTTGCAACTTTATAACTGTAATTTTGATACTGTTATTAATCGTAATGTAAACATTTTTTGGACATAGAAGTTTGCCAGAGGAGTCATGACCCACAAGTTGATGGTTCTCATCACTGCCATTAGTGGGCGAGAAATTTTACCTGACTGTCTTAGCAAGGATGGAGGAAGTTGATTCTATAGGACATGCACAGAGAAACCTAAGATAAGGTTCTGAAAGCAGGCTGAAATTCAGTCAAGCTTGATCTCTCGGGTCAGTTTTCCCAAGGTCATAGATAGTTCCTGAGCTTGAGGTTTTCTTTTCCTAACTACCTGCCAACTGAGGGAGCATATGTTAATCCTAATTATAGCATCCACTTATGTCGCAACTTAAAATGAAAGGCATTCTTCTAAGTGATTTAAATGTATTAACTCATAATCCTCATAACCACCATGTGTGGCACAGACCATTGTTTTCAGATGAGTGAGCTCCTAGAGTTACACCACCTCGTCAGTGTCAGCCACCTGGATAGTGGGAGTAGAACCCAGGCCAGAGCCCACGCTATGATCATTGGCTTGTGAGTCAAGGAATATGGATTTAGATTCATGGGTTAGTCTCCCACAGGTGAACCTTGAGCAAAATGCTTTTACCTCTCAGGAGCTCCATTTGCTCGTAGAAGAAGAGAGGATGTTTGTTTCTAAATAATTCCTGAGGGCATTTCCAGGCAAGTCCTGAGGTTCTCGCACTGGTATTTTAGAATTGTCAAGATGAAAAGGTCAGGGTGAGCATGCACCTTCTGATTTGTCAGCTGAGAACACTTTGAACCTCTGCTGCTCTACATCCTGCACCTTCTGAGTTTGTGCCCAGAAGACATTCACCTGCTACAATTTAATACATGTCCTTTCCCAGTGTATCACATGCCTAGCTTCTTTGTGGGACACAGCTCCATGCAACTGTGTGTGTGTGTTGGCACTGAAAGCTCTTGTTCAGGGATATCATATGACCCTATTATTCAAGTGGATGGACCCTCATAAGGAAAAAAAAAAACCTCTTAAAAACCACTGACATGTTTGCATGTGGACATATGCATTTAGTGTATGTGTCTATGCATGTCTATGACATTTGTAACAATAACACTAAAATGTAAAAGGCATGTTTTTTTTTTTTTTTTTGGTTTTTTACAACAATTCACCTGGTCATTCACCTTGCCTTGGTAAAGGTCTCTTATACAAATTTGTAGTGAAGTACTTAAGGTGACTTCTTTTTTATAATATTACACGAAATAAGTAAACATGTAGGCATTTTTCTGGATTTAGTTATTTAATATTTAGTGCTGTCTCTTCCTTTGAACTGAATACAGATCAACTATAATATTTAAAAGTAGAGAAATTGATGGAGCTAGAGAGAAGTTTTAGCACCCACATTTGTAATCTTCTAGCTGCGTAACTCCAGTTCTGGGACATCTGATGTTTCTCCTGACCTCAAGGAATGCTCACACATAGTGCACATAAATACAAACATGCATACAGACACACATGATGCACATACATACATGCACACATACGTACATACACCTGAATACTCATGTACTTGAAATAAAGAAAAATGTGACCAAGATATTGAGGATTATTGTTATAGGCCTATTCTTCTGGTTACATGGCCATATTTTATGAGCTGCTTTATGCATTGTACTGTAGATGCTTTAAATCCTAAACTCTTTTCCTTTGTGTATGTAGCAGCTGCTGCTTGCCATGATCTCCTTTCTTCCTTTCCACACTCCCTTGCTCTTACATCTCCTGCTTAGCACATGGAGCTGCTCATATGTTAAACACCGTTCAGACCCCTTGTTATTGTGATGCAGAATCCTCAATGTCGCTAAGTTAAATACATGGAGATATCATGCACATGTTTAAATTTTGAATTAGGAAAACTAGAAATAAAAATAAAATCCTTTTCTCCCATGTTTATACAGTAAAAGAATCTAAAGTTAGCCTGGATTGTATTCAACATGAGAGATATTTGGACTACTTGGCATCATTCTTAATAGTCCCATTATATTCATTAGAAAATTCTCCACCCACAAATTATCAGGTGGATGCAGTTTCCTTTTCTCCTGTCCTATTGTTCTGCCCTGCTGTGTACAGGTTGGCAGCTTTGTGTTTTCTGTGAATTCCAGGGTGAAATTCTATACTACTCTTTGAATCTTTGTATTATGTTCTCAAACTCCCCAAAGCAGGGTTTCAGCAAACCACTGCAAGCTATTTTGAGAGAAAGGTGATAATTTTTGTAGCTTTCAAAGCCTCTCACATTGAATATGATTTCTTCTTCCTCTACTCCAAACAGCTTGCATATAGATGCCATCCATATTCTTTTGGGGGAGGAGAAGGGGAAAAGACTGGCCAGAGCAAACTATGATGCCCTTAGTACACAGGTAGAGCGGGTTCTCTTTGATGTGTTACAGCTCTGGGTCTCTTAGGAAAGAGAGACCCGTCACTCTTCTTTGGTCCAAGCTGCTTCATCTCAATTAACAAGGAAGGTCGATTTCTGGACCTGTGTCTACCTCTCCTCTTCACATGAGGAGGCTTGTCATGTGTTAACACTTAGGCCCCTTTCTATTCTGATATGTTTCAGGCTGTGGGCAGCTTTTACTTCTTCTGGGTCATTTTTTCACTTGTAATCATACATGATTTTTTTCATCAGGATTTTTCTTTGAGGCCCATAAAGCCTTGTTCCTTTCTTTCAGAGCCTGGCAGCCTTAGACCTTCTACCCCTTCTTCTTAACCTCACAGTTATTTCAGTGTCTGTAACATAACCCAGGGATTTCACACCTTTGTCCCCTCCTCAAAACCAGTCATTTCCCCAGCAGCCAGGCCCCACCGAACAGGCCCTCTTCCCGCTGACCTGGCATTCCTCCTCCTCCCTCTGCACCTTTGTGTTCCTGGATGGAACTTGACCCTGCTTACTCTGAGGTTCATTTGTAGTAATGTCTCTGTTATGCACACTGATATCCTTCGACACACAGACACACACTTTGGCCCTGCAAACCTTTATTTAATAGAATGAAAAGTTTGCATCGGTCAATACTTTTTCGCATGCCTTCTGCTTCCATGGGTTGGTTTAGGTCCATTGGTAGTTTTTGTGTCCCTTCTCCACACCCAGCTGTCAGTGATCAAACCCTGCATTCTGAAGGACAATTGGAGCCTAGTCATTTCTGTCACCATCATCACCACCACCACCATCATCATCATCTTCACCATCAGTCAGACTAGAATCTCTCAGGTCCTATTCATTGTTGTTGTCCCAACCTCCTGTGTGGGTGATTCTGGGGGCTTGGACCTCAAAGTCTTTCTCTGTGTGATCTGACCCTACTATGTACCTAGTTCAGTGCCTCCAGCGCTCCCCTGTGACCCCTCTCTCCCACCAGTGGGTCCTTGCTAATACTGGTCAGCTTCCTCCTGGGATTAACTTATATCATGTTAAGAGAAATAAGCCAGGAACAGAAGGACAAATACTACAGGCTTTAAAATCTCATAAGTAGAATCTAAAACAGTGGGTCTATTACAGGTAGTTGAAAGGAAGGTACCAAAATGAAGTTTGATAAGAAGAATGAGTTCTAGTCACCTGCAGAATGACAGAGGAACTACAGTTTATTTTTTTTTAAAAAAAAAAAAAAGTATTACATGTCTCATAACTATAAAATTGAATAGTTTGAAGATTTCAATACAAAAGAAGACTAATTACCCTGATTTGATTGTGGCATATACATGTTTATAGTTGTCAATTATATCTGGCCCTAATAGTTTCAGATATTATGGGCCTGCAGTGTTCAGAGTACTATGATAAATGAGGAAAAGAAAAAACAAAACACTGGTATATGGCTTCCTTCCAAAGTGACTTTCTTTGTTAACTATTTAAAAGAAGACCCACATGAATCAAATTAAAAAATTCCTGGTGATTGCAGGTCCATGAGATCTTTTCAACACTCTTAGTAGAGTGTAACAGTGTGAGGCTTTGTAGGCAACTAACTATGCATTTCCAAGCTACTTCCCTTTCATGGCTTTTCACAAATAACAAAGCCAACATTTATATCCTATTTCAAGCCAGATTTCCCAAACACCCCAACATTTGTCTTTCATACTATCTGTATGGGGCTGAGGCACAGGCTATTTCTGCTTCAGGGTACGTAATATTATGAAATGAGGTCTCCCCAGCGTGGCCAGTACTAACCAGACTCATCTGCTGGCTTAGGCTATGCCAGCTTGTGCAGGAAGTGGGGTGCACTAAATTGCTGGGTGAATATTCCACTAATCATTTTTGAGTTGCTGTTCAGAAGTACATGTAGTCCTCTGTTAAATAATGGAAATGCTTATGTCCTAACAGAATGACTGAGTCCTCTCCTCTTGAGTAATAGAATGTCGTCTTGCAATGGCATTTACTAGTCTCAGACTAAGTGGATGATCTTATTTGCAGTGCAGCCTATTTTAGGAGCCATAGTAAAATACTCTGACTCTGTTTGGTCAAATGAATTATGTATGTATGAAGAGAAAAGGCTTTTAGCTGTCATTTATTCTTGGCATGCAGGATTTCTTGCCTCAGCAATAATAACATCTAATAAAGTAGTGCCGCTATGTAACAAGTATGAATGCTGTAGGGTATACCGAAGATAAGAAGAGTGCTTGACTGGCTTCTGTTGTTACTAGGCAGCATATGCCCCCTAGAAGAATTCCTCCCCTTGGTGTTGTCACCTGATTGACTTTTCTCCTGAACCACCAGTGTAGGTGTTCTCATACCAGTGACTGCTGCTGTCTGCTTGTACTTGCCTCATGAGCTAACCTCCAGCACAGGGTTCCTTTCAATGGGAGGAACCATGAGGAAGCGGCATCCGGTCTCAGTGTACTACCTGTTGACTCAGGTCCATGGATATGCTCACTTAGATAGTCGATTGAAGATGAGGCTTAGGACGGCTCATATTAATGAATTAATGATCTCTGGAGGGGAATTGCTGTCAGTTCTTATTTTAGGTGATTATTTTACCGCTCTGTATAGAGCCATCTCTGACATAGCTTGAGGCATATGCTTCATCAAGAATATGATTAGCATATGAGGAAAACTACAAAGCAACTCTGAGCATCAATCTTACAGCATTCTGATGTAAATACATGGTATGTATTGATTGTGAGAACTAGTCTCTGGCGTGCATACCCTCTTTGTTCCCTAGAAATGGATACGATGCATGGGTGGAGGGGCATTTTAGAATTGCATGTGGCTGACTAGTTTGCTTGTAAATAATTTTCTTTTTCTCATCTGTCCACTTTAATTAGATACTTGCTTTGCATACATATCGGAACTTAAGTAAACTTTTGCTATCTTGTGTATTTTAATGCAAGGATTGAGACTATAACCCAAGATAAGAAATTTCATTAAAATATGTCTTATCAAATTTCACTTTAAACATTAAAATCCAGAGTGTCTGCTCAGCAGAAGTTGTGCATTTATTTACCCTTGAGAAGTAGGAGCACAACTTTCCTTCTGGATGAGGCATTTGTAGCAACAAAGCTCCTAGAGTCCTGTGATAACTTCAGAAAAGTCCTGTGCCACCATATGTGATACTGTACCTACTCTTCTATCTCGAAAAGAAGCCTCATGACTTAAGCCTGTGTTTGATAATATTACCATGAGGTCATTTCTTCCTTTACTGTTTCATTAAAATCTGTAATATCCTGAGTCAGGGAATTAAAGCTATTGAACTTTAAGATAATAACTATATCTCTTTGTAGTATAAGCAAATAATCCAAAAGAGAGAGAAAATGCACTCCAGTTATTTTGAAGCATTAGCCTACAGTAGATAACCACTCTGTACTTACCCAGGGATGAGTCTCATGATTGCTCATGAAAAGCCTTGTCTGTTTCTTCCTTCCAGAAGCCATAGCCCAAGTAGGTGTTGTGACATCACTTATGCCATAGCTTCTATCCAGTCAGATAAAGATGAACCAGAAGAAGTGGGAAACTGGTAAGGACTGGGCATTTCAGATCTCTCCTTGGATTGTCTGCCATCTCCCCTTTCATGTTCTGTTTTTTTATTTTGTTTTTGTTTTTGTTTTTTTGCAGTCAACTTAGGAAAACGAGGTATTTTTGAAACAGGCAGTTTCATACTATAAATGTGGACATTGCTTGGTCATTCTAAGCCTCAATTTTTCCATATGTAACATGGGAACATTGATGATACTGCCTACGATAATAAGAATATATATGTCTAGATTTTCTTTGCGAAGGCCTATCTGATCATAATTCTTGGCATAGGTTTGTTTTCAGGAAAATACTCATTAAATGTGTACGGAACTTTGATTTGAAACCTTTAGTCTTGAATTGCACTGGAGAGGGCCAGAGTAAAGAAAGAATCTTTTGCATTTCTTATAAATTACCTGTGTACATATACCATAGCCAAGACTGGTGATGTCTCTTTTACCAAGCGCATTACTGAGCCAACCTTTGTGTTCTCTTTCTCTCCTGGTTTTTACTTTAATAATACTCCAGAATACCAAGGATTGAGAACCTGTAAAGTTTCTTCCCTTTTATATCCCCTGTTCTTTGCAGAAAGTAATTCAGAACCTTAAGGTTTCTAGTACCAGCTGTCATTTAGTGTCCCGGTCATCTCCGGGGACCCCTTACTAGGTGTGGGACACAGAACAGATCCTGTGTATCAGAAGCAGCTCTTCAAGGATTTATTGAGCCCTGTTCCTTGTCAGAATCACGTGGAGCTTGAGAGTCTTTGCCAGCCTCTTAGAAAACTATGAAGAGTGCTGATAGATGAGAACTCTTTTAAAGTACATAGTGGTAAACCTAAACTACTCGACATTTGGAAAGAAGGGCTATATGCAAAGAAATCTCAAGTATGTGAGAGTCCAGTCCACATAGACTTTACACAGGTAATGTGTGTAATGTGGGATGGCAGTCTGCAGTGAGCATGATTGACTGCAGATACCAAAGAACCAAGAAATAATTTTAATAAGGGGAAAAGTCCAAACTTAGCCATACAACAACTCTCCAAGCATTCAGAAAATACTCCATAAGCTTTTCAGAAGCCTTACATCTCCAAAATACCTCTGTAATTATAAAAATGACATGGAAAGTTGAAAATAAAAGTTGGACATTGAGTGGTCCCTGAGCTTGCTGGTTAATTAAATGATAAGTCCTATCAGTAATATCTCTGGTCTTGATTCCAGTCTGTCTTAACAAAGGACATTTTATCATCTGCCATAGGCCTCTTACTATCATTCATGAGCACTGGCTGTCACTTGATGCCATCCAGTCTCTAAGGTGTTGAGGGTCTATTGGAATATGAATAAGAGACAGTCTGTGATAAGTTCCCATTTGGGTAATTGTCATGAAAGTGTACCTTGTAGAACAGGTACCGGATTAATGTAAATGCTACTCAATTAGAACCCCATCTTTATGGATATCGCTCTTGCAGGATGATCAGCTTCTCAAGTAACAACTCAAAGCAGTGAAAGGGAACCTTTGGCTAGCACTTTTATTTGAGACTTTTGTTGGCTTGAGGCAGGGCCTCCCCATAATGTATAGGCTGGCTTTGATCCCTCAGTTCAAGTCATTCTCCTGCCTCAGTTTCCCAGGTAGCTGAGATTATAGATATTCTTCACCACACCCAGCTAGGTTTTGTTTTCTTTCAGAGAGGAACTTAAGGCAGGAGAATATCATGTTTTGAAGAGTCTGTACATTATGAATTATGTATGATAGCTAGTCTTTATGTATTTCTCTATTAGCATAGAGAAACCATCTGCAAAGATTAGCAACTCAGTCATTAAAACACAAATGCACATTCAGATATATTAACAGAAAAGTTTCTGCATCAGAGATAAGGTTATGACTGAGAATTTACTTTATTGTGGCAGATGCCAGAATAACTTCCCAGTCTACTTCATCTCTTCACTTGAGTTCCTCCTAAATGGGTAACTATGATAAAATAGAATACAGATTTAAAACGTCAGCTTCATTGAAGTACAACTTATGTAACAATGCTGCATTTTAGGTATAAACTTTGATAAACATTGCCAGATACATGCATTCTATAGCCAAGACCTATTTCAGTGACCTGAAGCATTTCTCACATAATGTTCATCCTCACCACCACCTTTCACACATGTACCTTCTATCTCCAGCAAACACTGATGTGCTTGCTCTTGCAGTACATTGGGTCTGTCTTTTGTCAAGACCCACACATGAAAGGAGTCAGTGTGCTCCTTCATATTCAATACTCTTGGTCAACATGATGTTTTGAGATTCATTCATATTGAATGAATATATATCTCATTGTTGAGTAGTGCATGTGTGTATGTATATATATATGTACATATGTATGTATATGTATATATATGTGAGTGTGTATATATATATTCACAAACTTTTAAATTCACATAATTGTTGAGGACTGCTTTGCTTTCAAGTCTGGGAGTTTAAAGTTTGAGAATAAACTGTGGATAAAATCCATTAGCTGATTTTCTTACGTTGTCTTTGGAACCCAAGTGATGCCAATCTCACAAGAGGATTCAGCGTGTCTTCTTTCTCCCCATTTGCTGAAGGAGTTCAGGCCGGTATTAGCTTGTCCTTATGCAAAGAATTTCTTTTGTATCTTGAAGACGTTTGTCATTTCATCTAGGTTGTTGAAATATTAGCATCAAATTGTTTATAACAGTGGTTCTCCACCTTCTTACTGCTGTGACCTTTTAATACAGTTCCTCATGTTGTGGTGACCTTCAACCATAAAATTATTTCTTTGCTACTTCATGACTGTAATTTTGCTACTGTTATGAACCATAATGTAAATATCTGATACAAAGGATGAATGATACATGCAACTCCTTTGGGATTTGCCACTCACGGGTTGAGAATTGCTTATTTATAACATTTTATCCTACTAATTTATGTGGGATGAGTGCAGAAATGCCAATTGTTTTCATTTTCAAATGTCTTTATGTTTGCTGGGATTTTGTTTGTTTGGTTTTTTTCAAAGAGTTTCTAATTTTTCTAATTTTTCAAAGAGGCAGTTTATGGTTTCATAAATTCTCAGTTTGTTCATTCTTACTGATTTCCCATTATTGCTGCTTCATTCCTTCTTCCCTTAGGTTTAATTTGATCTTTTGTTGTTGTTATTGTTCCTTAAAGAAAGACTTTAGATGATTAAGATGTTTTTCTACGAATTGTCTAGTTATAAGCATTTAAAGTGGAAATGTTTTAGTATGAACACTTAAAGTACAAGCAGTTCTTTGTTTGAAATCCCACACAGTTTGACAGTTTTATTACATTCAATTCAGAGTATCAGGCTGGGAACTGGCTCAGTTGGTAATTTTACAAGTGCAAAGACCTACCTTTGATTCCCAGATTCCTATGAAAAATGTTAAATATGGTGGTATGCCCTTGTAATCCCAGTCAGTGCTAGGGAGGGGGAGATAGGTGGATCATGAGGCTCCCTGGCCAGCCACACTGACCTGATAGATGAGCTTCAGGCCACTTAGCAACTTTGTCAAAAAGAATGTGGACAGCGTCTCTGAGGATGATACTCTAGGTTGTCTTCCGGCCTCCAAATATTCACCTCAACAAATAAGTGTGTAAACACACACACACACACACACACACACACACACACACACACACACACACACACCACAAACAAACAGGGGGTGGGGTTGCAGTGTTTTCTAGTCTCCCTTGTTGTTTTCTTCTCCAATCAATGAATTATTTAGAAGTATGGTTTTTGTCCTTGTAGTTTTATTTGGTTTGGTTTTTTGTTTTGTTTTTTTGAGACAGAGTTTCTCTGTGTAGCACTGGCTGTCCTGGAACTCAATTTGTAGACCAGGCTGACCTCGAACTCACAGAGATCCACCTGCCTCTGCCTCTGAAGTGCTGGGATTAAAGGCATGTGCCCCCACACCTTGTGGGAGTCTGTCAAAGTCCAGTCCAGCTCTGACCTGCTCTCACCTTTCAAAGCATTCTTGGGTAGAGGAGAGAGGAATGAGGAAATATTAGGTAGAAAGATAGAAAGAGATGATAAGAAAGACAGAGACACAGAATAGCTTCAGGAGGGCCCTGGGTCAATACCCAGTCACCCAGAGCTTTATTCAAAAGGACTTTTTATAATATGCCAAGGGCAGAGGCAAAAGACTTCCCCCTTGCAAGATCAAAGCACATCATACAGCCAAGTGTAGACCCTTCCAAACACCTGGTAAACATGCCCCTGGCCAAATAATCTCATTATGCAGCCCTGCTGGGTAAAGCAACTTTGCTAGGTCTTACTAGGAAGCCCCTGTGGGCCACCACAACACCTGGCTAGAAGGATGTTTTTAAATCTATAAACATTGTGAAATTTTTCAAGTATTTCATTATTAACCTCCCATCAATTTCTGGTGATACATGCATACATATCTCCAGTGAGAATTAATGGCTGTAAAAATGACTATAGAATCTTAGTTCTTCCATGTTGAGACTTTAAGCCCCGGCCGATGATGTGTCTTAAAACACTGATGTAAATGTCATTGTGTGTGGTGGGTTGTAGTCCTCTACAGATGTCACTTAGGTCAAAGTAGTTGCTAGAGTTGGTCAAGTCTTTTAGACACATAACAAATGTTCAGTTGATAGGAGTACTTGTTCCAACTGTGTATTCGAGTGTGTCTGTGTCTCCTTTTAGCTCTGTCAGCTATTCATGGATTTTGTAATTTTATTGGGTACACAAACACTGAGGATTGATTGCTTTGCTGTCTCCTCTTTATACCACGGGTCTTTTTATTATTACCTGACAGTTTCATACATGTATATAATAAATTTCAGTCCTTTTCACCCCCTTTTCATCCCCACTCCTTTTTGTGTGCTGAAACACTTCTTCTCAACAAGCCTCCCTCCTGCTTCCATGTCTCTCTTAATGTATGTGTGACTCAGAGTTTAAACAGGGTTGCCCACATGAACAGGGGTGGGAGGGCTTTCACTGAAGCACAAGTAAATTCATCAGTGACTAACCACTGAAGAAAGTGACACTCCGTCCTCCAGCCACTATTACACGTCAATAGTCCCACAGTGGTAGGTCTTCATGAGTCCTACTCTTGCTCTCTACTGGCTTGCTTTCATAGTGCCAGAGGGTTCACTCCACAGGAAGGAACTCATGCCTGCCTGGTAACTGTAAACCTGGCTGAACCTGTGTCTGGGGGGGACCTAGGCCTAAGGGAGAACCTGCCTCTACTGGAAGTGAGGCCTCATGCATCTTCCCCGCTTCCATATGAAATGTGGAGGGGTCCAGTCTTGGGCTGGTCATCAAAGCTATAGTAAGTTCATGCGTATCGGTCATGGCCTTCCCAGAAGACACTTGCAGCAGTCTTCCCCAAACTCTGGCTCTTGGATTCTTTCTGCCCCCTTTTCCGTGATGTTCCCCGAGCCTTGGGACTGGGGGCAGAGGTGACACAGATGTCCCCTTTGGTGCTGAGCACTGCACAGTCACTATTTCACTGCACTTTGACTAGCTGTGAGGCTCTGTATTAACCACTGTCCACTGCAACAAGAAGCTTCTCTGAAGAAGGCTGAGAGCTGTGCTGATCTGTGAATAGGAAGTGTTGAGAAGGCAGGTTGATAGTATGTCCATTTAGTAAAGCAGTAGAAGGCTCTCCCCTGTGCCTGTGACCTCCCAAGCCACAGGCTCTTAACTGGGTTTACAGAACCAGGCATGAGTTCCCTCCTGTGGAGTGAATCTTCCAACACCGTGAAAGCAAGCCAGTAGAAGAAGGTAAGCTTCCAGCTCAGTTCCAGCATGATTTTTCCATGTTCTGTGACCAACATATGTAGAGTCTTCAGCAACAGGGTCCTGCCATTCATTTCTAATGTACAACCAACAGCAATGGCAATAACCCATTTTGAGGCTCGGGGCCTCTCTGACTAACAACCTGTATCGCTGGCACTCAGCTTCTTGTTTAGTAAACTGTGGCTTCCGAGAGAAGCAGCATTTCCCTGAAACACTGATCTTTCCTGCATCTGTGAAAGTTCTCTCTCTTTTTTTTTTTTTTCTAGTAGTTTTCCTTGTCCTGTAATCATTTGGACTGATATTAGTACGGCCGCTCAGCTTTTAAACGTTTCTAATGCTTTTCTAACGGCTTGTGTTTTCGTGGTATGGCTTTTCCTTCCTTTTGCTTTGTGGGGGGGGAGAGAGGAAAGGGTTGAAGCAAGGTTTCACTTTGTACCCAAGGCTGGCCTTGAATTTGTAGCTCTCCTGCCTCAGCTTCTCAAGTGCTAGGATTGCGGGTGGGAGCCCACACACACTGCTTCCTCCTGCTTTTCATCTCTTTGGATCTCAGATGAATTTTATGTAAGTAATGTGCAGGTGGATGAGTGTGCTCATTCTAAAAATTCTCGCCTTTTATCATTATGTGTATGCCGTTCTGACTCCCACAGTTAGGTTTAACTTGGCCATCTTATTTGTTCTGTTGATTCTTTACCCCTCATCATTTCCCTGCCTTCTCCCAACTAGATGAGTCATTTGGTATTAACTTCTCTGTTGAATTTTAGTTATACTTTTAATTTTTACTATTTTTGTGATTTCTCAAACATTCAGCAAGCTCATTTTTTAACTTAACTCTCCTAGTTAAACGGGTTTCTTTCCTGTGATAAACACCATGACTAAAAGCGTCTTGGGGAGGAAAGGGTGTATTTCAGCTTACAGTTCTCAGGTCACACTCTATCACTGAGGGAAGGTGGGGCAGGAAGTCAAGGCAGGAACCTGGAGACAGAAACTGAAGCAGAGGCCATGGAGGAATGCCGCTTACTGGTTTGGTCCTCATGGCTTGCTCAACCAACTTTCTTATTGCACCCAGGACTACCACTGGCTCTGCCCGTAGTGGACTGGACCTTCTCACACCAATCACTGTTTAAGAAAATATCCCCACAGGCTTGCCTATACGCCAGTCTTATGGAGGCATTTTCTCAAATATGGTTCCATCTTTTTAGATAACACTAGATTATGTCAAGTTGACAAAAAAAGAGGACCCCTTCCATGCTGTACTTAACATTTACTTCTGCCTCCCTGTTCCCTTAATTTACTGTTTTTCATGTGTTATACACTTGATAATCCATTCTTACTGTGCTTTTCTGAAACCATAATGTATTTTTTTAATGTTAAAGTTATGATTGGAGTCAGTTTTCTTGGACCTGGAGAATCCTTCTGAAACACTCTAACAATACAGATGTTCTGAGCACAAAATGTCTCAGCTTTCCTTTGTCTGGAAATGTCCTCATTTCACTGTCTTTATTTAACATTTCTCTAGGGATCACAAATGATATTCAGCTTAATTGTTTTCATCACATGCATTAAAACTGTATTTACATTGTCTTTTGTCCCCCATATTTTTCATTATTGCTGATAAAAAGTGACAGATACTTCTTGCCTTTTTTGCATATCTTACATCTCATTTTTTTCTTCTAGCTGTATCTTTGAGTATGTCTTTAATATTGAGTTTTAGCAGTTTGATTTTGAAATAGGTTTGGGTGGCATTACATATTTTAATTCTTCTTAGAATGCATTGACCTTTGAGAAATACAGATTTGTATTTTTCACCAAAACTCAAAAATTCTGCTAATTCTCATTCCACTCTGTTGTTTGTATTGATAGTTTTACATGCATGTATACATTCACTTTTCTTAAACCATGTCTAATCTGCTGTGAGGACATCTGGAGAAACTTACCGTTTTAGGTTGTAATTTTTTTTCTTTTTTTTTTCTTTTTTAGCTGTTGAAGCTCTCTTTGATTTTTTTCATCATTATTATTACTCACATTTTCCTGCCTTAAGCATATTTATAATAGCCATTTTTTCTTTATTTTTGAGATAGGTTTCACTGGTTACCATGGAACTAATACTCTTCTCGCTCTGACATCTCAGGTACTGGAATTATAAGTGTGTGCCACCATGTCTGGCTTATGCTGGATATGTTAAAGTGTTGGCCAGCAAACTGTACTGTATCTATCATTTCCAGGTTATTTCTGTTGATTTACTTTCTCTACTTTATTCATGGTCATTAGATATTAATTAGGCCCTGGACATTGTAAATGTGACATCAATTTACTTAATTTTAATATTATTCCTTAGTAAGAATTGGGTTAGTTTGTAGCAGTGTTAACTTAAAAATCATTGTCATCCTCCAGAAGCCTATGTTCAGTTTGGGGGGTTGTTCTAGAGGCCCGTCTTTACCCCTAGGGATGACTGGGTCTTGTCTCTGCGGTGTTCTGGGTATGTGTTCAGTATCTGCCAAGGCTTCCTCTGCTGCAGTGTAATCCTCACTATATGCAGAGAGTGGAAACTTACTGCAGCTCTGGAGGCGGCTTTTGAGAGGTGATTGGGGTTAGATGAGGCCATTGAAAGGATTCCCATAACTGAGTGCTTTACAGGTGGCTTTATAGGAAGAGGGAAACCAGACATGCCCATGTGTGCACTCCTTGTCTCTGGCCATGTTCTCCCCTGGGTTACCTCAGGACTCTGCCAGCAAGAAGTCCAACATTGGATGCAGCCCCTCACTCACACTCACAGGACAGCGAGCCAAAGTAAATCTCTGTTCTTGAGGTAGTAACCAAAAGTGAAGTGATTCATTATCATGTTGAGGAGGGACTTTCCTACTTTGGCTGGTTGGAAATTTAGCATCTTTCAGTTTTAATCAGGCTCTGGCAGTGGTAACAATTATAGTTTCCTACTAATATCTCCTTCTCTGGTATTCATTCATTGTCTATTCCACGTATGCTCACACTAGAATTGAGCCAAATGAACTCTCTTCCTGTGCCAACAACTGAACTTTTTCTAGTTGAGTCTCATTTTCAGTTCCCTTCTCCAGATTCTAGACACTTCATCTTACCTAAAAGTGGAACTCTTCCATGTGAGTTCAGCAAGACACTGTGATCATCTTCAATAGTCTCTCCTGAAGCTGACAGAAAATTCATGGCTATTAAAGGATCATTGATTGTGTGCTTGCTTGCTTTCTGGGATTTCAGCTCTGTACAACACAATTCTCCAGTGTTTGATTGAAACTCTTGTTCCTTGGACTTGATATCCAGTGTTTGAAACTTGGGTTCTGTGGACTTCATACCATAAACCATCATGACTGGAGACTCACTCTTTATAGAAAAAATATTAGGACAAGCTATATCAATAGAGTTGAAGTCCTTTGCACTGTCTTGACATAAGGAGAGGAAAAAAGATGCTAGCTTTGTAACTAGAGTTTTCCTGCCTTGCCCACAGTCAGGACAAATCTTTGTCACCAGCCAGTCCCACAGCTGCTCAGACCCAACCAAGTAAACACAGAGACTTATATTGCTTACAAACTGTATGGCCGTGGCAGGCTTCTTGCTAACTGTTCTTATAGCTTAAATTAATCCATTTCTATAAATCTACACCTTGCCACGTGGCTCGTGGCTTACCGGCGTCTTCACATGCTTCTTGTCATGGTGGCAGCTGGTAGTGACTCCTTCTGCCTTCCTGTTCTTTCTTTTCTCCTCTCTTTTAGTCCTGCCTATACTTCCTGCCTAGCCACTGGCCAATCAGTGTTTTATTTATTGACCAATCAGAGCAATTAGACATATAGACCATCCCACAGCACTAGCAGACATGTGGCAACATATGGAGAGCAAACCAGAAGAGTTCTGGAGCAAGCATCCAGCTCAGGAAAAATAGCTAGGTTTTCTGTGCCCCCAGAATTGTCTGTTTTTTGGAAGTCCATTGAAAAGTAAATTTACAGAATATCATAGGTGTTAACCTGGAACTGATCAGAGAAGAAAAAGGAGGCATGGTTTCTGTGGTCAGCAGTGAACTTGAGAGATAACAGAAAACTCCAGGACTGAAAAGGAGAGAACACTATAAAATATGTCATCTTGAAAGGCATAGAGGGCAGTAGATAGTAATTTGTTCTATTTGTCTAAAAGATAACAAGATTTCATGCAGAATCAATGTAATTAAGTTATATGTTCATTACTCATGATCTCTTCATATAATCTGTACCCTTTCATAAAAGATTATGAGTGTGCATTAAAATCTGTAGTTATGTCTGATGTGCTGTTAGGTGGAAAGTTACCCAGGGATGTGACAGGAGCTGAACAAATGCTGGGACTGGAAAGGCACCTGTGGAGGACAGAAGAGCTACACACTAAGGGTGAATCTGCCTATCTTTACTTGCAGCCTTTTGAACTGGGTGATCTTTCAGGAGGAAGGGCCAAGTCCATGCTGTCTCATTCATGAGGTTTTTGAAATGTTATGTCTGAAAATTTTAAGGACATTGATTTTGCCTTTCTCTTTTAAGGTGGGAGAAACTTAAACAGATTATATGTTGAATAGAAGAGTCAATGAAATGATGATTTGGAGATGAAGTATCCCTCAGAAAGGCTTATGTGTTCAAAGCTCAGCCACCGGATAGTAGACCCAGTTGTTAGGGGACCATTGGATTATTAGGCCCACTAATTTATTAATTAATTCTTTCACTGGTAGCATCATAACTTGATAGCAATATTGAGTCATGCTAGAAAGTAGAGGATGGGGCTGTTTGGAGAAAATGTGTACCTGGGGCCGAGCTCTGAGAGGGCATATTTTGACATACACACCCTCCCCTCTCATTTTTTCCCTTTTGGATGCCATGGTGTAAGAATCCTGCTCTGACACACACTCACAAAAGCATAATATTCTGCCTTGTGCAAGTCCAAACCAACTGATCGAGGCAACCATGGAATGCACTATAAGCCAAAATCAATCTGTGCTCTTGCAAGCTGTTGCTGTCAGGTATTTGTCACGGCAGAGAAAAGCTGAAGGAAATAGGTAGCTGAAGCAAGAGAAAAAAAGAAAAGCTGAAGGAAATAGGTAGCAAGAGAAGCAAGCATGCTGCAGAGCCTAGATATGAAAGTGGGGCAGAAGTTCTCAGAGGTGTGGGAATTTCTTCTGGAATGGAAAGAAAGACCCAAAAGCAAGATGAGGATATGTTTTAGCTTCAAGGAAACTAAAATGATGGGTCAGGCAGAGCCCAGAAAGCACTGATCTAGGTGTCCAGTCCTCAGTCAGAAGTAAATGTGATCTTAACCAATGGGATGGTAACAGCTGCAAATCTGGATTCTCTCAGAAAATCCCTGGAAAGGTAGGTGGCAGTGGCTAGCAGCTAGAGAGAGCATGATAGGAAAAGGCTTGAAAAGACAGGAGTGTGTTTTTAAAAAGACAATGTTGGGGCTGGAGAGCTATCTCAATGAGAGCACTGTGGAGGCTCCTAGTGAGATCTGAGCTTGCTTTACCCAGCAGAGCTGCATCAGAGGATGGCTTGACCATGTGCATGGTTACCAGGTGTTTGAAAGGGTCTACACATGGTTGTGCTAGGGGGAGGTTTTTTTTTCCATCGCTTGGCATTCCTTTTTTTAAAAAGCCCTTTAGAAGAGACAGAAGGGGCCAGTGGATAAGGATCCAGGCTCTCCCAAGCTATCCTGTGTTTCTGTCTGTTTCTCTCCCCTCTATTCTTCTATCTAAATATTTCTCACTTCTCCCTCTTCAAGAGTATCTTGGGGTAAAAATGGGAGTAGGTATCCCACAGAGCACTGGCTTCCTGAGGACATGGGTTTGATGCCCAGCACCCACATAGTGGCTCACAACTGTCTGAGTGGCAGAGCACGGGGTGGGGGGTGGGTGACAAACTACTATGTGATGGTAGGATGACGCAGCCATAGCATTAGACTCTTGTTAGCAACCAAATAAGGTGCACTGCCAAGAGTCAATTCAAATATGAGTTTTGAACTTCTGAAAATGAGAGTGTGTACAAGAGTCACCATTTGTAACAAATGAGCCTCAGTGAGGCTGGAAGTTACCCTGAAGGTGGGGTTTATACATGCAATTGGAGGGGACAGGAGAGGTATATGGAAACTGTACTTCCCACTCAACTTTTAGATAAGCATAAAACTGACCCATGAAAATCAGTTTGTTAATTTAAGAGCTAAATTGGCATATTCATCATTGCAGACTTATGGGTCCCCTGAGGTATAGTGATTTGATGATGAACATTTCAAATGTGGGACAGAGTCGAGGCACTTCCTTTCTTGTTCAGGTCCATGTTGTCAAGGGTTTGGCTAATTTCCTATCTCCTAGCATAGGAAAAGGGAGCAATTCTGTACTAATCATAAAGCAAGTGGTTCTTTGACATCTTTGTATTGAAGCAAGTAGATTTTAGCTTCTGCAGTTCCCTAGCCCTGGCAAGTATAATGCGGATATTGTTGCTCATGATGCCCTATCTTTGGCTTCCAGGAAGTTGTTCCTATGTTGCATTGACACAGAGGAGAGGCTTACAAGCAGGTTGGGAAGATGGAGGCGATAATGTGTTTTCTGGCTATGTTAAAGTTACCATCTGGAATTTTGTAAATTGGGACAGCATGTCTTTACAACACATCTCTTCTTAAACCCTTGCAGCCATATTGTGTTCCTAGAATGTGCCTGTCCTTCAGGGTGGATGGTGGTGGTTCTTCATTCCAGACTGTCCCCAGTAGGAGGAGCAGGGAAGAATGTATTGGTGTGCATCTTCCTTCAAGGTTAGCAGAGTTGTAATAAAGATTTTCTTACTCTTTTTCTTTTCTTATTTTCCCCACGATTGGGCTCTTTTAAAAGAGCAGCGACCTCCAAACATTGCTGGTTGCCCTTCCTTTGGTAGATTCTGTACCCTTCTGGAAGATGGAACAGCTTCATCCATCACCTAAGTTCCTTTTTCCTTCTCTGACAGTATTAGATGTAGAAATTGACTCAGACTATTAGACAGCTGGGAGTGCTTAGGAAGACTGTGTAGGCCAACTGTGAGAGGACTTTGTCAGAGATTCGTGATGTTGGGAAAAGGCACAGGAGATTGTGATGCCTTTCACTGACTTACTTTTTTTCTAAAGGTCAACACAAATAGGTTTAGGTTTTGTTATAACATAGAGGATACTGGAAGAAGAACAAATGAAGTTATAAATAAGATGTCTTTTGTAAAGACAAATGATTTAGAAGATCTATGCCTGCCTTCTCTGTGCATCCTTTATCCCCTCTGTCTTATCAAGTTATACTTTGTTCTGATTGACACAGAACAATTTTTTTAAATACTTGTATAAAATGGATAGAAAACAAGCACAAGCATCCTCTAAAGAGCAAAGAAGCTAAAGAAAATACTAATTTTACTTTAGGGTATTAGTTTTCAAGTCTCTTTTCCTTGGACCATGAACAAGAAAAGAATTTGTAAGGCCTAGCAAAAGTGAGCATTGAGGTGGTGATGCTAGGTACCAGAATGAGTACCTAGGGATGAGTAAGAGGCTTGCCTTTGCTGGGACATGGCCTCTGGGACCTGCCGACTTGTGTGGTACTGGAAGGGCACACACTTCTGACTCAAGCTTTCCCTAAGCCAGAACTCTGTCCTCTTTCAGGGAGGAAGGCCATGACATTACTGGATAGGATAGTAAGTGAGACCTGGGCACTAGGAGAGGAGAATGATATCCAAGAGCCAACTAAAGCCAAGCACCAGAAGGCAGGATGCGAGGACCTGGGGTTCCTCATCCATAAGCGTGCTGCTTTGCCTTCTTGAGCCACTTACAAGATATAAATTCATTGTAAAATTAAGAAATCAAATATGACAACTGCAGAGTATTGAATTCCAAGGACTCCATATGACTGGCCACAGGTCCATTAAGCTGACCTACCTGGGGTTTGTAACCAGTATGTTTTGTATTGTTAATGTCAGCTGGTCATCATCATGGTACAGATGGCATTAGGAGGGTGTGGATTATCAGAGATAATTTATAATATGGATAACCCTGACACAGGAGACCAAGAACCAATGAGAGTTTACATTCCAACCAGGTAATTAACTATTGACTTGTTATTACAGAAGATAGGCTGTAATATAGGGATGAACGAAGACTGATCTGTTTGAGATGCAATAAAAACAAGCCATAAATTAGGGGGCTCATGACTAACAGATACTCACTTAGTTCTGAGGCTTGAGAAGTCCAAGATCAGTGCACCAGCACATCTGGTATCTAGGGAAAGTCTTCTTCCTGATATAGCCATCTCACTGTAACCTCATAGTTTAGAAGAGAAATCTGTAGCCTCTTCAGCGCATTATAAGGCAACACTAACTCCATTCATGGAAGCCCTACCCCCATGTCCTTATCCCTTCCAAAGTCCCACCTCCTAATACCATCACATTACAGATTAGGTTTCAACAAATGGATTTGGCGAAGGACAAACTTTCAAGCCATAACAGCAGACAGGACAGACTCAGTATTCGCTGGAGTTGAAAATGACAAATGTTCAAGATTATAAAATAAGGCAAACTATGATGTGAGGCCTAAGAGATGTGCAGAGAAGAAGAGTGGAGAAAGTAGGAGTGAAAGGATTGACTGTGGCAGAAAAAGGTTCCACAGAAGAGAGGAGTGACTTTAGTGAAGCCACCGTATATGGAGAGGATTTCAACTATCAGAGCTTAAGGGGCAAACCGTCCAGACCAAAGAGACAGCAGGAGCAAAGACTCCTGTTGGTTGATATGCCACACAGGATATCAATCTTCCTCCCATTGTATTTGCAGAACATCTCGTGTAGGCATGGCACCTGAAACAGGACATAAGCCTCAAAAACTTAGAATCTGACAAAATGATGCTTGAGTAGCAGTCTACTAACCATCTGTGAGATGAGACACCTTAACCAGGCTGAACCCCGGATTAAGTCACATGTAGGATAACACTGATAGAAAAACACAGTTTCTGCTTCAAAAAGAATAAGAGATGGTTGATTCTGGAGTCCAATATGAGTGATCATGGCCTGATCATGAGGGAACACTGTGTTCTAATGTGGAGGCAGTAACATGAGATTTTATTGGTTACAGAAGAAAGTTGTAAAAGTATTTGCCAGATGCATGGGTGGGTGCCATATGTATGTGGATTTAGATGCTACTTGATAACAGTCCTTAGCCCTTGGGTTATGGGAAGCTAGTGGTCTGCTAAGAATACATTTTAAAGGTTTTGATAGTTTCCAGGATGTTAAGTCAGTAGGGGTGAGCAGTGAATGGCTTTCAAACTGACTAAAAGTAGAAGATAATTTGGCTTTGGTCTAAAACAGTTTAACTCTCCTGGTCATGAAGTTAAGTCATTGGCTTTGTAGTATCTTTAACACAACTGTGGTGGTCTCCTTGACCCCAACTTTAGTTCCCAATGGAGACCAGCTTTATAGAGCTACTTATAAGGGTTAGATAAGAAAATGCTTACAAGACTCCTTCCAGCACTCAAGGTCTCCCATAGGAGGCTGCTATTATATGCTCTGATGGCTGCCTCCACCTGAGGATGTTACAGGGCTTTACAAATGCTGTGACACTTGAATGGGGACCTAATGTAGCAGGCAGAGGGGGCTGAGAAAGACCCTTTGCAGCTGAGGTTACATTCAAAGTGATGACTCCCTTTATAACCCATGAGGAAGGAAGCAGGAAGAAAAGAATGGCCGCATGGATGGCCACAGATAAAAGCTTAGTGCCAGTTCAGCCCACTCTTACCTGATCAAAATACCAGACTGTTCCACTGGAGAAAGATTGAAGAGCTATAGTGCAAAAGCTCTCAAGTCATATAGTCAGTTTGCTCAAGCTCTTGTGCAACACATGCTCTGGATAGTTTCTATCTGAAGAAGCCAGGAGCCAGAGGAGAAGGGGTGAGGAGAGAGGGAATATGTAGCTGTTGTTTTTCTCCATCCTCCTGGAGGGTATTTTGCTTCATTGGTAGATGTTTAGCAAGACCTGGTTGGCTCCTTGAACACAGGAGTTGCCCAGGTATTGGTTGATGTGCTAGTACTTTACATTGTGTATCTTTTACTGTCTTCCAGACTGAACACTTGCCTTTGCAGACTCAGTTCAAAGAGAAAGGCGCTGGTGGTCTTCAGTCCTCTGTAAGTAAAGCGCATGTTGTATTCACCCAGGTACATTTAAAAGTCTCATCAGATATCCATAAAAGTTCATTTTAGCCATTGCTCCCTGTTTACATGTCTGTACATGACTTGATAAAGTCCTTGAGCTTGCTTACCCTTGCAAATAATGTAAAGAACACTTCTGAGTAATCCCAGAAGCGTTTCAGTCATCTGAAACCAATGCCCAGGCAGAAGGGGCCATGTCAGAAATACCAGAGAACATCAGAGGGAGTTCATTCCACAGTAAGTGTCAGCTGTGGCTCAAGGTCAAGTCAGAAGGAAGGTAGAGGAGAGGCTGTCTGGGGCAGCATTTTAAGTCTCCCTTTGATCAAGCATATGGTCAAATGCTAGTTCATTTTGCTGTGTCTGTTCCCTAATCCCCCAATGCTGAGTCTTGGTGTTTATTTTTGTTTTGTTTGATTTAATTCTCTGACCATCTCATACATTCCTTCTGAGCTTGGAACCCTTTTTGAGATGTTCCTGAAGTTCACAACCATGCCCTTCTTTAGCTGACCTTGATAGGTACCAATTCCAAACTTCAAAACCTAAAACAGCTCACAGCCCCATTATTTGGAATTTATATTTAAAAGTCACCACTCCTCTTTCTCGGGTATGGTGGGCACCAGATGACTGGAACATGGTGAGTTGTTGAACTTTGCCTTGCCATCTAGTTCCTTGTGGGGTCGTGAACTAGGGACATGGACTTTAATGAATTTAACTTTTGCTTGTTTTTGCCAGTATGCTAGAAGAATGTAAACAGTTTCTCTGCTAATATAAGCAATGTTTGAATTTTTAGAATGGACTAAATAGCAGGAGATTTGACTATGAAGATGAGAACACAGTACAAGAGGATGGGGCTCAGGAGATGTACCCCCTCTACAACCAGATGTGTTACCAAGACCGAAGCCCCCACAAACATCACTCAAGCAACCCCGAGAGACTCTACATCAACCCACGAGAACATTATGTGTGATTTTCCTCTTGTTGTAACGGGTGTTCTAACAAATGTTTATTCCTAGACTTGAGAGAGAAACTGAGGCATCTAAACAATTTCAGTCTGGGTCGGAACTCTTGATGGATGACTCTGAGCTAATAGTGGTTTTCTTAACTTCATTAAGGGTTTCTTAACCACCAGCTGTGTTTGCGAACTTGCCTGTAGCTTTGCATCTCTGTAGCTCTAGTGTTTAACTGCTAACACTTGGCCTACAATGGCGTGTTCATTTGAAATCACGGCATCTGCCTGTGATGACTGCAGGCAAAGGCCCCAGCTGCTGGCAGCCACTCGGCTCGGGTCTCAGGCAGTGCTCGGCTGTAATTTAAACAGGTGGGAAACTCCGAGCTCCAAATCCAGTTCACTAATTATTAAGCTGGGATTTAGATTTCCCCAGCATCTCAGTGCGATTACAATAGCTGTGTCCAGAGGCCGAGGGAAGAGGCGGGCTCTCCTCTCTCCAAACAATATAACAAAAGCAGTGAGAGCCTCCAGGCCTCTGGGTGCTTGTGAAGTAGTATTAGTGCAGAGTGTCCTTCCTGGCCCTGGGCTCCAGGGGCTCCACAGGGCCCTCTGCCTTCTGTCCCCTCGTGACTAGCACTGCTACAGAGTCTTCTCCTTTGTCCTTGGAGCCATGCCTGTTTTCCCACCTATTAATCCTAAAATCCCTGCCAAACGGGCTGCAGTCCTCTTAGTCTTGCTCTTTTCTTCTGAACCTGACACGCTCACCTTTCACCACTCCTGTTGATTTCACACCGGTCTCCCTCCACACAGGCTTCAGCTAGCTCCTCTTCTGCACTCTTTCCTTTTCTTCCATGTCTTATCTACCTCAAGAAACAGAAAGCCTGCTGAAGGTCACCCTGAAATGACTCCCACTCTTAAAAGCCAGGTGGAAAACTGAAAAACTGTTTTTTGTAGAGCTACTTCAACATGACGTGTTTGCTAAATCTGCATGTTCTCTATTCCTCCTCCCCACATCACCTGGTGAACAAGCCTCTAGAGATCGTACAAAGTGAATAATACAGTAGCCTCTGCCTAGGTAAATGGCTACACCGCGATGCTGTAATACCTGCTCATGTCTGCCCGGAGTCCTGCCATCTCCCTCTGCCAGCTGTCTATCACTGAGACTGACAATGGTCACAGAAAGAAACTTAGAGGCCAAAGGATCATGGGCACATCTTAAGGATAATGTCGCTTTACTGTGTATCCTGGATGATCAGAGCATGTCACAGGCATTAAAAAATAAAATACTATGTACGTGTTAATATTAAGAAAGACTGGTATCAACATCAAAATAAATAGTATACACATCCATCCTAAACTACAAGAGGAAATGAGAACATTACCAGATTTATAGTGAAATACCAAAGATATTTTATTCATGCCACACTCGGCCTTGGTTCTCCATAGCTTCTTTTTGTTGTTTGTCAGGCTTTGTGAGATAAGCCATAATGGTTGTTCTGCTGTAGTAATATACACACCCAGCCCACTCCCCGTTATCAGCAGTTCAAGGAGTAACAATACTCAAATTGCATCTTACATCTTGGTTTAGGATTGGTGCTTTTAGAGGTCATGGCTCCAAAGCACCTAGAGTTCCACTGGTGTTCTCTGCTCCATCACTGTGCTACTCTGGGTTTAGTTTACTGCCTTTATAGCAAAGATGATGGTCAGCTTCATAGCTCAGATGCCATTAGGAAGTCAGTGTAACTACAGCTACAGGGTTCCTTGTGACTGTCCTCCAGTAGTCAGATAGTATAGTACTAAGAGTTTTCTTTGGCAGTGAAGCATTTCATTAGCCCTCGATGTTAGGGGCCAGATTGTAGAGCACCCCTCCTTTAGAAGGCTTTAAATATCTTAACACTAAGGAGAGTTGCTAGAGTCCTGCTGGGTGGCAGGTCATAGAGTCGTCTTCACAGAAGCACACAGTGGACCCAGGGAGAGGGAGGGATGTCCTCCTTTGTGCCAGAGAAAATGATATGGAAACCTTTTGTCCTCTGCTTAGCATCCTCCCAGGAGGAACCCACTGTCTACCTTTCAACAATTCTTAGGATTGTTAGGAAAAAGTTATTTTAGGGTGTGGGTATTCTCATGCAGCCAGCCAGTTCACTGTCATCTGTGCCTTTCTGTCAGCTAAGGAATTTCCTAGACAAACTGCTATATTTGATAGTTGTTGGCCCCAGACAGGGGTCACATAAGCTTCATAATAGTTTATTCTAGTGTCTCCTGTCTGTTTTCTATTAAAAAAAAAAAGAAAGAAAGAAAGAAAAGAAGGCCAGATACTGAACAGGTTTAAAAGGGGTTGATGAACCAGTCCCCTCAACCAAAAAATGCCATCCAAAATTAGTCTGCTGATCTCTGAGTTTGGAGCCTAGACTACTTAATGGTGCCATTTAAATTTGGAAGTTAGACTTTAAAGGTCAGTATGTGAGGCTGAGGGACATATTCACAGCTGGCCATGCTCTGCCCATAACTGTTTTGTTAAAGTTCACTGAGAAGTAAATTCATATGGCATTTTTCCATGTACTGCTTCCACTGCATTCCAAGGAGGCAGGGGTACATGCTCACCCTCACCACAGCCTCCATTGCCTATTTTACCTGCTGGCGTTGTGGCTACAGTAGCAGATCATCAGATTCTTTGCATCTCATTACAGTTGAGTGTCTAGACTGGCTAGGAGCAGCCTGACTTAACAAAATAAGAATGCAAACAAACAACCGTGATTCATTACATCTTCTATGAGAGTTCCCCTTATGCCTGGTGTTTTGTATGCTCTAAATTTGAAGACATCTCTGTGCTCTAAAGAGTATATGAAGCTCTTAACTGTGCTAGACACATGTATAACAGGTACACAAGTACATACATACACACACACGCGCGCACGCACACACACACACACACACACACACACACACACACACGCACGCACACACGCACATGACTGAAGAAATGCCCAGTAAGTGACCAGGTTCTCATCATCATCATTATTATTTTCTATGTCCTATTCACTCATAGAAACGGAACCAAGCCCTTTACCCTGAGTTGTCTTTTGTAGAAATCTAAATTTCACAGAAGATTATCTGTTACTGGTCATCTTTTCTTGCATTCACTTGCCTCCTGGTGCTATCCTTATTATACTCTTAAGGCCTACCTTGGAATTAGAGAATCCCCCATTGTTTTAAGACTCAATAGGATGGGTCTATACCCAGCTTTCCCCCTAGCTGTAAAAACTTAGGAAAATAAACTGTGTAGGGTATCAGCTGTTCCCACCCATAAAACAGAGACCTTCCCTGTCAACTCTCAGAACTGTGCTAAGAATTAAACTAGGAAACAGCGGATAAGAAATTGTAAGCTTTCAGAAGCACCTATACTCCCCTGTTGCATTTTGAACTTTCAATGCCCAGTGTCTTTGCCCGTATTTAGAGTACTGCAAGGTCCTCGCGAGAGTCATCCAGCAGTGTGGAAATTGCAGTTTGGTCTAGTTTGTATATAACCAATTGCAAATTCAAACATTCCCTTTATTATAATAAACATGTATCCCATAAAATGTTTCATGTCTGGGCCATTGAAGTAGATCCTTGGGTAAAGGCACTTGCCATGCAAGCCTGCAGACCTGAGTTTAATCCTTGGAGCTCACATAGGAGGAGGAGGAGAGAGAAGGGCCACAGCATGGTCCTCTTACCACCACTTGAGCTCACACACCTCCTGCACATGCAATAATAATAATAAATATTTTTAAAGGTTCATCTGTCAAGCTTTAGGTAGGATTGGAAATGCATGTTATTAGAATTCATGATTGCTCTTGTTTTTTTCAAATAACTATGAATGGGTAGCTTTACTGAGTGTATGGTATAGACTGGGTTCCAAGGCCAGCACTTTACATGAATCATCTCACTGAATAAAATCCAACCCCTGTTATGTCCTCTTTCAAGAGCTCCCATGGGAACAGAAAGGCTTATATTCTCATACCATGCAGTTGTAGGCTATGCAGATCATCAGTCACCTGTTACTTCTTTTAAACCTGCTTTGATTTGGGGGGAATATAGCTGTCTTGGTTTTCTTTTTAAAACAGAAGTATAGGAGCCTACTTGGAATGAAACAATAAGAAACGTTAAAGTAGAAAGGAAGCGCATGTGCTCACCTTTTACCTCTGAATATCCAGTACCATTCTGTTCACTAGGTTAACCTCCATGAGGTTAAGCTACCAAGGCCAAACCAAGTCAGATAGAGCAGTCTATACCAGTTGGCTTGGTTTTGCAGGGCACAAACGTCTAACATTCTTCCCTGGACTTCATTTGACATGCTTCTTGCTGTTTGTCTCTGTTAATCAAGGCCCAACTCCCAGGGTGGGAACACGCACACCGAGGACAGCTGGAAGTGAGCCAGAGAAGGGTGGAAAGGGTGAAAGATCAAGATGCCAGTGCCTCTCAGCTTTGTTTTTCTTGTCCTGGTGCTTGAACAACAAGGCCCGCCCTTCATCCTTGGGTCATTTGAAGACTCTTAAATAACCCAGGACTTTTATCCCCATTAAACCAAAACTTAATGTTTGCAAATCTCGTCAACTATAGAATACAGCTGCAGTAATCTTATAGCTGATGAATACATGGATTTCTTCCATTCAAGAATATTATAATCTGGCCTTTGCCAGCTGTTAGGCTGTTTTGATAGCCTTTAGTAGACAGATGTGTAAGGGCTATATGCCTCCTCCAGGTGGGACTGCAAATAAAGCATATGGTAACAGCCTCAGAAGTGACCAGAGCTGCTGGCAGGCCCTGGGAGATATGTGCTCCTGATTAGGATGCTGCAGATATTAACCAGCTAACCTTAGAGCCATATTCAAACTGATGGGCATGTCTCAAAATAATTTTAAAAATTAAATGCAATGTAACAGAATTTGGCAAGATTTTTTTCAGGTTTTCATGCCATCATACTAGGGTGGGATAGGGCTATTTGCTATCTGAAGTGAGGCATCTGCTGGAGACTTGTGCTGACATTTATCCATGGTAATAATTTTAGGATAGACTGTCAGTGCCATGCAGATTGATAGAAAAAAAGGAAAGTATCTGTGACTTAACCACCTCTTAATGCTTCAGTTCCACAGTGGGTCTGTCACAGTGGCCACAAGCAAATATTACATAGGAGACAGGTCGCTTGGATATGAAGAGAGCTGCTCTCAGTCTTAAAGTTAACATCAAGTTCTAATTAATGACTAGCCCAAACATCTTGAGTAAGCTAAGGAGGTTTTCTGAGATAGTTCATCTCCTCCCACTCTAAGGGTGGCAGGCCACACAGTTGCCCCTTTATGGGTTTTGCCAGAGTATTTCTAGGATCAGATCTCAGAGGCGCAACATGAGGCCTGGTTTTGTGACCTGCACTGGATTGATTTGTTCTCCATGATGTGGCATTTGGCTGTGAAAGGTGATGAGGAGAGCCTGAGGGAAATC
The DNA here is from genome assembly GCF_004664715.2 of Peromyscus leucopus. NCBI lineage: Eukaryota > Metazoa > Chordata > Mammalia > Rodentia > Cricetidae > Peromyscus > Peromyscus leucopus. The sequence goes on from NC_051073.1 coordinate 49,869,925, forward strand.
CTCCCGGGAATCCAGAACATCGGATTTGCTACAGTGACTTAGAACTGAGCCCTGTCCTACCACAGATGTGTCTGACAGCCATGAAGAGATGGGTTATTTCACTTCCTCAGAGGTTAATTTCCCTTAATGACACACAGTAGACCTCTGAAGCCCAGCACTACACACAGTTTTCCAAGTGAATGGACACCATTGTTTGGTTTTCAATACCCTTTCCAGGAACAGGCAGGATTATTAAATCCACCCTAGTGTATTGATGGAACTAAATTAAACTCCTCTCTGGATTCTTAGGAGTAGCCCAGTAGTCACCATATTTTAACTCGATGCAGCAGAAGTTTGTTCTGCATGCACTAGTTTACTGCAGCCCACACCGTGGCTGTTACACCCCTGTGCTGTCACGACACATAACTATAGGGTTCCCTTGAACTGAGCGCTTCAGTAACCAAACCAATGCCCATCATCTTTGGTTTCATTGTATACTTGAAATCCCAAATCCTGTGAAAGTCTAAGTAGCTGATATTGCTAATAGTTCCCCAGATTACCCCACTTGTCCATCTGTAAGAGTTGCTATTACCCCTTCACCTTCTGTTTCTGCCTCTAAGCCAATGCTACTACACAACATACCATCTCCATCCCATTTGTGCTCCGTGTGGTCCTCCCCTCTCAACATCCCTACAACTCCGCTTGTCCCTTCAAGTCTGCGCTCTCTACCTCACAGGGGTTGTACCCGTGGTAAGGGGGAATAAGATGTCCTAGGGGTCTTCAAGGGAGATCCTTCTTTCAAGGTGATTTTACAAAAGCCTCCAAGCTTAGAAGTGAGAAACTCTCTGGCTATTATATTTTTCTATTCTTGTTTTGCTATTTTTACCTCTGCAAAGTGATCTCTGTCTGAAAAGAGGCTTTATCTTGGTTTTCACTTTCTCCCTGGTAACCCCTTCACCCTGAAATCTCCACTTTGTGCTCTCAACTTCTTACTCTGACCCAAAACTAAGGCTCTCGATGGAAACCCCAACTCTTATACTGCTATTAAAAATAATAATAATGCCTTCTGCAGAGAAATCTCTCGCTTTTCCTACGGGAAGCCAGTGAGACTTCACTCTGGCTCCATCCGGGTCTCACAGCAAGCCTTGCTTCGTCATTTGGAAACTGAGGCTAATCCAGTTGTTTCCAGTACCCGGGGATTGATTCCTGGCTAATAAATGGTGGAAGCATCTTACACATGACTTGTGCTTCATTAATGGATCATAGGTAATCTAGACAGCCTTCAAGTGGTAGTGAGTCTAGTTGGATTTGGAATCCCTTTACCCCCACTGTTGGCAAAAGAAACATACCTTGCTGTCTTTTTATAGTAGAAATCCATTGCTTGTTTTTTTTAATTATTTTCATTTTGTTGTGTACAAAGGATTTTATGCTATGTATTCCTGCTTGTGAGAAAAGACCCAAGTTATAAGTTTAAGCATTAGAACTGAAGCAGTTAACAGTGTAGTTTCTTCGTGAAGAAAATTCTAGCTCAGATATTATGAAATACAAAAAGAAATACCAGCTTAGACTTTGATATTATATTTTAAATAGTAGGTGTTAATGTGGTGGGTTTTAGACAGTCCGTAAGTTTCCAGAAATTGTCTTTTATTTTTGCAGTTTTGGACTATATGGCTTTTTAGATATTATAAATAAAGTTTTTTATCATTTAAGTTTTTTATTTCTGTTATCTAAATCTGTTACTAAAATGCATATGAAATCACCAACCTAATTATATGACCATGGAATGTACAAACTGCAAACAGTCTGAAACATTTCTATGCTTGAGGCCTTCCTGGAAAATTTTAAAAGTAGTGACAAGAGTGATGTGTGCTCCAAACAGCATAAAAAGTGGACGTTGTTACTGTTGTAACTCCTTATAAAAAACACATGATACTTTATAGATTTATAATTATGTGTATGTATATAGTATGGTTATGTGAATGTGAATGCAAGTACCCTGGGGGCTACGAGGCATCAGATGCCCCAGGACCTGGAGTTCTAGGCAGTTGTGAGCAGCCCTGATGTGAGTGCTAGGATCCAAACTCGGTTTTTCTGCAAGAGCAGTATGTGCTTTTAACCACTGAGCCACCCTTCCAGGCCCCATAATACTTTTTAAATGAAGCTACATTTACTTTAGTTAGCAAATAGTGTATCATTTCTTGACTCTTTTAATCACTAAAATTACATTCTTTTTAGTAAATTCTATCAGTACCATTGTAAGTGATCATTAAATGGTGCTATTTATCAAAAGCAAATGAACAAAGTGGACAGCTATGGTGGATTCCAGAATTTTCCTTACTAGTTTCTGAAATTTCAAAATTTGGAAACCACACTTTAAAAATAACATTTTACTGAGATCCACAACTCATCCGTATAAAAAGTATTAAATTTCATAGGCTTTAGTATATTTACAGGGTTGTGAACCCATTATTACCACAATAAATTTTCAGTTTTGTACATGGTCTCCAAAGTAAACCTATGCACATTATCATTTCTTTCTAAGGAGCCCCTGACTTGGTCCCTGGAAAGCCACATTCTCCTTCCTTTCTCTGTTAGTTGCTTGTTCTGGGCATTGCAGATATTTAGCATTATGCAATAGGCAGTCCTTGGTGACCTGTATCTTTCATTAGCCTCATTCTTCCAAAGATAATCTTGTTGGTTCATGCATTTCTCTCATTCCCAAAACTGGCTCACTGTAACAGATTGAACACATTAATATGGGACATTTGGAACATTGCCTTTAGGAAATAATTATACGTTATGAATGATACTGCTGTGGACATGTATGTATAATTTCCATGTGGGATGATTTGGCTTCTCTTGCACACATACCTAGAAATGGACCTACAGGGCATATGACCACTGTGGTTCAATCTCTTGGCTTTTCTAAAGCTGCTATACTATTTTCACCAACATAATTATTTTCAGTCTTGGTGATTATGGCAACCCTAATGTGTTTGTTGCTGGGCTTTACCTGCTGTCTTGTGATGTTTACTTTTTTACTACAACTCTTTAAGGAAGAAAAATCCATTCCTATCTCATAAGCCGTATGAAAAAGGCTACAACTATATGCTACCCAGTTAGACTTCTCACTAAGAGGATAGACTTAGGGGACAAATGCATTGAAACAAACATTTCTAAACACGCTTTGTATGCTGAAGAACACAGAGGAAAGCATGAGCCATTAACAGACATGGGAGATTAAAGAAAATACATAAAATAGATAAGTCACTTCACCACATACCAAGCACATGATATACACCTATAGACTCATCACATGGATCGTAGAGGCAGAAGTATCAGGATTTCAAAGGTATACTCGGCTACATAGCAACTTCAAGGCCAGCCTTGGCTACACAAGACATTGGCTTAAAAAAAAAAAAAAAAAAAAAAAAAAAGGCTTACTTGGAGGAAAGAAAAAATCTCCACTGGGCTATGTCAATTGCCAAATCCCTCCTGTATGTACTGTAACTGCAGCCCGTTTTAAGTTCCCAAGGTGATGCTACTGAACCTGGTGTTTAGAAAGAATGTACCATTGGCTCTGAAAGCTGGAATCAGCTGCCTCCCACAAATCCCAGATGTCAGCCCCCTCTTCATAATCCACGGTAGCCAGTAAATACAACTAATATCTACACAGCTAGTCCAGATCTTCTACAAATGCCCAAAGAAAAGGGGAATATTTGCCCCTTTCATTGTATCCTTAGACCATCATGACCTTTTACCGTTTCTCAGTCAGTCCTTGTTACCCTAGAGTCATAGCCAGGTAGCCACAGACTTTTGTAAAATCACACAAACATTTAAAGTCTTCAAAATGTAAAAACAAACACACACAAAGCTGCTTCAGAATAAACTCAAACATGCTCTGACACCCCACCCCAGAAAAATTCCCTGGGAGTACCTTTAGCTGGAGGTTACATCAGTGGAAGATGGTCATGCAAACCCAGACACAGACATGGGCCACACATGTGGATCACTTGTGCAAGTTTCAAACCAAGAGTAAACGGTAACAAAATCCAAACGACTTGTCTCAGTGGTTAGATATGTGTGCAATGCGTGATCAGATGTTTGTGCCTCTCTGTTTCTTCACTCCAGAGGTTCCAACAGAAGCCTCCATTTTAGCCTCAAGTTTAGATTTCTGTTTTCACCAAAATACAAGGGGTTGGGGGAGAGGGAGATTCCCTTCTATACCTTCTGAAATTGCTGGAGATAACTCTGGAGAAATTAGATAGAGAAGCACCCAGAAAATAAGCAGTTCATGACTCACACTTTAAATAGCCCTCTGCAAATCTGGTCTAATGTTCCCTACTTGGCATTGCTTTGTGTAATGTATTTAAATACATCCATGCATTCTCGTCCATGGTCTCCTGGGCTCCTGTCTTCTCTAAATACTTTCCTTCCTGCTGGTGGTAAAGGCTAGAGTTCAGGGAGGGTTCCCCCCCTTTGCCCATGCATACATCTGCTCCAAGTGAAGCAAAGAAAGCAACAACTTTGCTGAGCAGAAATTCTACTGTGCTGCGTCCCTACCTTGCATGGACTGGCACGGATATTGACAACTCCCCAAGATCGGGACTTGAGCGTGCTGTGACTAATTGTGAGCTGCGCGAAGCAGCTCTGTGACTTTCCCTGGCTAAAGTAAAAGCAGAGTGTTTACTAACGTGCAAAAGATGTCCTGACACAGATGTCCCCTGCTGTGGTCCAACAGACTTCCAGGATTTTCCTGGAATGGCCCTTTATTCTAAAATCAGCCTGGTTATCCCCTTAGGAACCTCTCAGACCTGGCGCCACTACAGTGGGTTCAACGCCCAGGATCTGTGCCCTTTACTGTAATCCAAACATCAGGTCTTGAGATAGTAATATAAAGATGGGGACTTCGGGACAATGGCCTCCATACGTCAACCCATCCTCCTCACATTTCAGCCTATGCCTGTATTCTGCAGTTAGATGTGAGAAACGGTGCCATTGTCCCTTCTCTGCTGTGAATACACTCACCTCAGCCACTGGTTTCTAAAAGGGCGGTGTGAGGTGGTCAGGAGAGCAAGGCAGGGCTGCTTTGCTGTGTAGAGAGAATTCCGGGACAGGAGAACAAAATACCACTCATGGAAGGCCAGGTGGGAAGCAGCTGGACTACGGCTAATCAGGGTGGGTGGTGTTCAGTGGGAGTGGTATGTGTGAGGAGGAAAAGGCAGGGTCTCTTAAGCCAGCTCCAGGAGAACTTCTCTACTCAGAATATGCAGGTTGGGTTTGAAGTCAGCAAACAAGGTAAAAGGATTTTTCATTTTCTTCACTATGAAAGAAGCCCTATGTGTGATTCAATGTTGTGACGTGTGGGACCAGGACAGAGAGCCACATGCTCTCTCCATACTCAAGTTGTGGTGTTGGCTGAAGGCTTACAAAAAGGTAAATATTGGGCATCTGTAGCTGTGGACCTTAAGAGGGGAAGTAGGATCGGGCAGGGGAAGAAGCAAACTAACCTACTTCATGAATCACTGCCGTGGCTGCGACATGCACAGCTTATCCCAGTTGGGCCGAATAGCCCAGTGTGTGTCTGTCTCAGTCAGAGACACACTGTTGGATATAGGTCACTCTGGAAGGCAAAGCGTCTGTCTACAACTCAGGAAGCCCTGGCAGGGCTGGCAGCTGCCTTTGCCAGCCTTCCCTTAAGGAGAAGTCCTGTAGTCTGTCAGGTCTGCTTTAGTACACTCTTAACACTGGCATTCATTTTGGGGATCTACTCAAGGGAACCTCCTCCATGGGTTTGGGGCGGGGAACCATACTTCTGCAGCTGGCTTTGGGGCTAAGACTGATAGGCAATGTCTCCATTTTTGCTCACTATTTTAGATTCACCTTATTCTCAATGGTTCAGTAGATTTAGTATTTGGCCAAGATCCCAATGCTGTTTCTCACCCCTGAGCATCCTGAGCCCCTGATCACCATGTCTGTCTAAGGTAAAAATGACTCACTTCTATCAGTGTCAAGGGACACCAGGTAGAAACTGGGGGTACACATACTCCTTTCCACACTGGGTGACAACATCCTGAGCCCCCCCACACACAGATTAGGATAACTTCACTCTATCAAGTTGGTGGTACCACTCCTTTCTAGTGGAACTTTCATTGTCTCTGTTGAAAGTGTGTGACCCCTTGGGAGATTACCCCTGAAGCTCAGATCTCAGGAACAAAGAAAGATATAAGATTCCTCAGTGAATCAGTGATGGTAAGTGGGCACCCTCCTGATCCCACACCTTGATTTCCTTCCCATGATATCTTTCTATTACAAATGTGGTCTCATGTAAAGATCTTTAACTCAATATGCATGTTCTTTCCTGGAGGAAAGCACCTGTCTCTATAGATTAGAGCTTTTGTGTCTAAGCTGGCACACCAATCTCCCCATCAACTGACAGTCACAGTGATCTTTGTCAGGCAATTTCTAAATACCACCTTATGTTAAATATCCAGTGAGTCTCAGAATTTTGGACCTACTTTCATTTTGTTCACTACAAAAGAACCTCTATGTGTGACTCAATGTTGTGATGTGTGGGGGACCACACCAGAGAGCCACATGCTCTCTTCATACTCAAGTTGTGGTGTTGGTTGAAGGCTTACAAAGAGGAAAGGTAAATCCATACACAGGACATGTCCATTTACTTAAGATAAATCTGTCGGTCCCAAGATAGTACCAAGTACTGTGTGTCTCCAAAAAGCTAGTTGATCTCTTAGGCCGGGCTGTGGACTCAGACTTGCGCTGGCAGATTGGCTGTTGGTTGGCAACAATATTTTGGAAGTAGTGCTGAAAGTGAGAGTGCACACTCCTGGCCCCATTCTTGACACCTTTCACCTCCTGCGTGGCCATCCCTTTCATGTGCCTATCCAAGGCTTAAGTGGCTAATGACCACCAGGTGTGCTCTCCGCCTGCCTGTTAAATCGTTCCGTCCAAGTGATTGTAATATGCTTCATGAAGTAAGTGGGTTCTTGCTAGTGGGCGTTACCTGATAAAATATCCTCAACTTTGGGCTCATTCACATATACCCATCCCAGACTCCCTTGTCTTAAATGTTCCATTTTCCCCCTTTTCAGGTCCCTGATGAACTGGTTGGTCATTCACTACTTCCAATGAGTCCTGTCCCTCTCTTGCTCAAGTGCAGTTGCCCCGCTGTTTGTATATTTGAACACATACACCTCCTGAAGCTGTGCCCTTTGGGAACATTTTTTTTTTTTTTGCCATCCCCACATCTTTCAAAGCATTCCTGAGTAAGCCTGCAATGCCGCTGTCCTCTGTTTGGGCTCACATTCACTCCCTATCCTAGTCTATGCTGTTACAACACACCTGAGACTGGGTAAGTTCAAGAGCAATCATTTATTTCTTAGACGTTCCGGAGACTACAGTCAAGGACTAAAGGGCTAGCACCTAGCCAGCGCCTTCTTGTTGTACCATCTTGTAGAAGAATTCAAAGGGGGGTGGATTAAGGGGAGGGGGGGGGGGAGGGGTGGGAGGAGGGAGGACAGGGGAATCCGTGGCTGATATGTAAAATTAAATTAATTATTTAAAAAAAACATTAATTTAAAAAAAGAGAGCTAGAAGGGGCTAAACCCAATTCTTATGGTAACACCAGTCCACCTACTCACCTTGCCACGTCCCACCTCTTCATACTATACTACATTGACAATTAAATTTCAGAGTGAGGTATGGAGGGACAAGCATGAAGCTCCTAAGACCTCCGGAAACTAAGTTCCTCTTGTAACCAGTTGTAAAAGAACCCCCATGTGACCACGGTCCTGATCTGAGAGAAAGGCACGAGTGTGACAGTGGCACATGGGTATGGGCTGTGTGGAGTGTGAACTGTGTGCCTTCGAGTCCTGCTCCTGCTGGATCGAAATGGCCCACCTCATCTGAAGATGGCCTGCTGCTGGGCTGCCGGTTGGTGAGTTCTGAGAGGACTCCACATGTCATGAGAAATCCCAGGTGTTCTTTCCTGGAGGACAGCACCCATCTCTATAGATTAGAGCTTTTGTGTCTAAGCTGGCACACCATTCTCCCCATCACCCATGCCGGGTGTCCCATGATGAGTTATGTCCCCTCTGCCAGAGCCAAGTAGCATGTTAGGAATAGCTTTTTTTTTTTTTTTTTAAGTCATAATTGTCGGGTGGAATAGTCCTACACTTCTCCTGGCCTTCAGTGCCCATGCTATGATTTTCACACTGGAAACCTGCTGTAAGGCTTATAAAAGCATTTTTCCTACAATGGGGTCAGCCTGGATGTGCTACACACCCTTTTACTGCCAGGAGTCTCACTCAAATATAAAAGATTTTTGGGCACCCAAATATGCACCACAGCAGGATCTCCGGTGTGGAAACTCATGTCTGGAGAACATGAAGAGAAGGTCCAGGCCTTTTATTTCATTTCTTTGCAGTAAAAGACGCAGATAAAAAGTGAAAAAAAAAAAAAAGATATCTAGCTACTTTCAACTAGAGTTTTAAACAATTTACTGACATATTTAAAATAAACTTAGAATTTATTTTTCTTCTTTTTTGTTTTTTCTCCTTTTTTGTTTTTGTTTTTTGTTTTGAGACATGGTCTCTATGTAGATCTGGCTGTCCTTGAACTCACTATGTTGCGTTTTGTCCTTAATCTTTTGGGGTAATGTTGTCATTTGTTTTTGCTCATGGGGGCCCGCCACCCAGCTCCCAAATAAATTCACACACACAGGCTTATTATTACTTATGAATGCCCAGCCTTAGCTTGGCTTAGTTTCTTGGCAGCTTTTCTTAACTTATCCCATCTATCTTTTGCCTCTGGACTTTTCCTTTTCTATTTCTGTATACCTTTCTTTGTTTCTTACTCTGTGGCTTGCTGTGTAGCTGGGTGGCTGGCCCCTGAAGTCCTCTTCCTTCTCTGGCTCCTTCTCTCCTCTTTCTTCTCCCAGATTTCTTCCTCTATATATTCTCTCTGCCTGCCAGCCCCGCCTATCCTTTTGCCTGCCTTGCTATTGGCCATTCAGCTTTTTATTAGACCATCAGATGTTTAAGACAGGCACAGTAACACAGCTTCATAGAGTTAAACAGAAGTAACACACCTTAAAATAATATTCTACTACATCACCATGTAGACCAGGCTGGCCTTAAATTCACAGAGATGGGCCTGCTTCTGCCTCCTGAATGCTAGGATTAAAAGAGTGTGCCACTACACCAGGCCGAGCTTGGAATTTCACTTCTTAGACTTATTATTATAGAATTTATCTCTGGAATCCATATTACTGGACAAGGCCTATAGCCTGCCAGCCATTTCTTGCTTGGACAGCTCCATAAGCATACTACTAGAGATGTATTGGATAAATGAGATTCTCTGTGGTATGTTTAGACTCCAAATATCTTTGGACTACATTTTGACACTGGTGTGTGTGTGTGTGTGTGTGTGTGTGTGTGTGTGTGTGTGTGTGTGTGTTCCAAAGACTGTAAATATATATTGAAACTCATCCCACATGAATTTGGATTGCCTGATATTTTCTAAACAGGAAAGAATACAATACAATGCATTTCCAAATCAATAGTCACATATAGCACCACAGACTTGCAACCTAATTACCCAGATCTGAAAGAGGTGCCATCTTCAACTCAGTGACTAGAGTTGAAACCACTAGGTGGTTGAGTGTGAATCCTATTAGCTCTGGAAAATGTGTGAAAATCGATGAAGTCTTCCTCATGCCAGGTCATTGAGCAACTCCATTTGGCAAAGCCAAACCCGGGCCTGCTGGTTCTTGACTGGCATCAGCCAGCGTGTACTAGCAGGACTCACAGCTTCTTTGGAGTAGAGTTCTGTTACTCTTCTATCAAGCCCAGTAAGTCCCTACTGATTATCCTTTAATCCTTCCTGTAGACCTAGAAGCCACAGTTAAAGATGGGAGTTATGTCTTAAAAGAGAGTGATTTCAAGTTTTCAGACAAGAAGGAACTATGAGCTCTAATTAGGAAGAGATGGGTCCCTGCTGCAGGCTCGAGGGTATTGTAGAGTGGACAGTGTACCTGCTTTGTGATCAGGGCTGTAGTTCTGAAATGTTAACATCTCAGAAAGCCCCTAGATGCAAGTCAAGAAACTCCAGAATTCAAGAGATTTGGGTTTTTCAGATGTGTTTTCCCAGGATTCCATTTTTTTTTAAACCCCAACCAGGTTAGAAGAATATGTCTTCCTCAGATACACATTTAGTCAGAAAATCGGCGATAGATTTTTGCACTGAGCTTGAGTTTCAGTTCTTTTCCATCCTCCTGAAGTAAGATGTCAGAGCCTGTTTGTGACAGAGCACAGAAATCCTCTGCTTTTCATACCTGGCTTGCAGTTGCCTGGATTGTACACAATTAATTGTTGTCTTTAAAATACCAGTAGGGGTTCTCAGCAATACTCACACGATTCCACTGTCATCATTGCTGTTTACCCCTCACTCTCATAGAACCCCCCACCCTCCACCCCGCACTAGTGCCTTCTCTTTCATGGCTATAGCATTTCATGTCAACCATTAGACTGTCACCATCACTTAGTGCCAAGAGGTGTCTGGTCCCATCAATTGTTTTGGTGGTAGGGGACGGAGATAAGTTTTCCTCTAGTACAGGCTGGCCTGCAATTCTCTACACAGCCCAAGCTGTCCATGGGTTTCTAACAATTGTCTTACACAGCCTCCCAAGTGCTGGGATCACAAGCATGAACTTCCATGCCCACCTCTCCATGTTTGATCTTGTAAGAGTTGGGTCCTCATTGCTCATCAGGTTCCAGGGATTTTACTCCACAATCCCATGAGAGTAGCTGCTTTCTAGGGCCATTCCTAAACAAACTTTTCAAAAGAAAGGTTCTATAGAAACCTGTGTGGAATAGGATTTAGAATGGGGTCCACCTGGGATGAATATCTGTGGGGAAAGGGAGTTTAAAAAAAGTCACAAAGTGTATGGTCCATCCTGCTATCCCATGTTGGGCTGGCATGGCTGGGCTTTCTTAACTCTGCTTTTCTCAGTCATTGGGTATACACTGCCCTGAGAAGGATGTATCCTTGGGAGAAGAGGCCCTCTGCACTGGGTCAGCCATGGAGGAAGCTGGTCCTGTCTTGAAGAGGGGAGTGGGAGTGTGTTTTCTCATCTTCCACAACCAGAGAGGAACTGGAGGAATCTGGAGTTGCTTGCGTTCTTGTCAGTGATTATTAATTGCTCTACAAGCTGAAAACGTTCTGTAAATGGCAAAACAATATTTATGTTTTCTCTGTGTGTTTTTTCCCACTCAGTGGGTAGAGACCTCGCATATATTTCTTCATCACAAGGGAAATTTGCTCTGTTCCTTTCTGGAGTTTTCCCTGGAATTTAAATCTGTTGTTCTGAGAATAGTTTGAACAGGAGGGAATTCTGTCCGAGCTAAAGAAGACGCTCCAGAATGAACATTTCTAAAAAAAATACAGGTAGATATGCAGGAGAGAGAGAGAGAGAGAGAGAGAGAGAGAGAGAGAGAGAGAGAGAGAGAGAGAGAGAGAGAGAGAGAGTCCCAGAGTCCAAGAAGGTAAATATAGAAGGTGCAAAATATCTTGTATTTCCAGCCCGGAAGCTGCTCAGTGGTGGGCATGTGCAGACATGGGTCCTGGCTCTGTCTGAGGAATATGATAGCACCTTGGTACTTTGTGAGACCTTGCGCCTTTGACACAACTCTAAAATTAAAAAGGTAAGTAAAGAAGACAACTGCATGAAGAGCTGCGGGTGTCTGGCTCACTTGGAAGAAGACTGGCAAGACTTTAGAAGAAGCTAATGGGAAGAAAACAGTGAGGCACCAGTGTCATAAGTAAATGTATGGACCGATATCTAAGTGTATGCTACCCATTTCTTTTATGAAAAGGAACCCATCATGCACCTCCCTCCTTCCTCCCTCCGGTACCCTGAGGCTACTGCTTCTTTCTGTGTCTCCAGGCCACCTGGACTCCTTATCTCCAGATGGATGCAGACAGTAGGGTAAGCATTTTCTGCAAAGCTTCCTTCCTGCACCTGGTTGTCCATCTGAGGTTGTACATCTTAAGCAGGCACACCCTCTTCCACACCCATCCTGTTTGCTCTTTCTTTTGTGAATCTGATCTCATTTCTTGTCCCAAGCATGTTATTTATAGTATCACTTTAGGAAAAATAACCCACCCTATTACTGTTTTTGTTTAATCCACAGGGTTTTCCTTCTCACATTCATTTGCTTTTCCTTCACATCACCAACATACTGCATTCCTTCATATCACTTACATATTCGTTTGTATGAGCTCTTTGGGGTTTCTGCTTGTAAAGCAATGGTTTGCAGTACTTCTCATAGAAATCTCAAAATGCCACTTACAAAATGAGCTCTTAAAGGACTGTAACATACAGATGTCAAAATTCTGACTAAATTAAAACAATCTTCTTGCAGTGATTATCAAACAAAAATAGAAACAGAAAAATGCACATTTCTCAATGTCATTGAAAATAAATAGGAAAAGGATGTTGAGGTCTATTCATGTAGAGGGCTATTTAATGAGTCTGGTTTATGTTTACTTAGTTCCAAGATGATTCTCCTTCATAAAACCATGACTTCATCAGTTGGTGTTTAAAGCATGTTAAGTGTCTGTTGAGGGCTTTGCTGAGAGGCCTTGATTTTCCTTAGTTCATCCTGCTGATCATCCAAAGGCCCCAGGGTGTTTAGCAGTCTCTCTGTGGTTTTACCCTTTTCTTTATTCTTACAACTTCTATCCACTTGTTATCATTAGTTCTTCCCATATTTTTGTGACATTCATTCACTCATGCATTCATTGAAGGAATACAGTGAACTTTCTTCAAGGCTCTGTTAGAGACTCTTGAGACCATGCAAATGAACAGAACAAACAAAAGTTCCCACCTCATGGGACAGTTGGAGAGAAAAAGAGAAAGAACAATTTAAAATATTTGTATTAATATGTTAGAATAATAACAATGTATAAACACCAAGGGAAGGAAGAAAGAAAGAAAGCAGAAAGTGTTGATGGGTAGAAGGGCAACCAGAAAAAGCCAGTTATGGCTTGAATATGAAATGTCTTCTGAAAGCTCGTGGTTTGAATGCTTAGTTCTGAACTTGTGGTACAATTTTAAGTCTACAGAACCTTTAGAACAGTGATTCTCAACCTTCTTAATGTTGCAACCCTTTAATACAGTGACTCATGTTGTGGTGATCCCCAACCATAAAATTGTTTTCTTTACTACTTCATAACTGTGATTTTGCTACTCTTGTGAATTATAATGTAAATATCTGATGTGCAGGATATCTAATATGCAACCCCTGTGAAAAGGCTAACCCAAGGGGTCATGACCCACAGGTTGAGAATCACTGCTTTAATTCAGTTCTTCAAGTTGTGGTGACCCCCCAACCATAAAATTGCTATTGTTGCTACTTTATAACTATAATGTTGCTGCTGTTATGAATCACAGTGTAAATATCTGATATGCAGATAGCCTTAGGGGAAAGGGGTCTAGCCCCACAGGTTGAGAACCACTTATGTAGACTGTGGGGACTGGCTGTGGTTGGTTGAAGTAGACCACTGGGTGGGCCTTTGAAGGTGATGCTCACTTCCGCTTTCACTGTGCTGCTTTACTTCCTGATCTGCAGTCATGATGTAAACAAACCCCTACCTTACGGTCTGCTACCATGGTCAGGGCCCCTCTGCGCTGCCTTGCATGGATGTTCCCCATGCCCAGGATGGAGTGTACTGACCAAAAGGCTGAGTCTGTGTAGACCCCTCCTCACTTAATTTGCTTCCGCCAGATATTTTGTTACGAGGAGAAGAAAAGTAGTTATTACAGAAAATCAGTACCAGAGGAGTGGGATCATTGCTAATATAAACCTGACCATGTAGTCCTCAGGTTTATAGAACTGGTTTATAGGGGGAATATGGAAGAGTTCAGAGCTACAGGCTAGAGAAGCCTCCAGAATGCTGTTTGTGGAGCTTATTATTGTGCTGGGAATCCAAAAGACCAAACTCCATTAGAAATCCAACCAGTAAATATTGCAATCAGAATATTTCACCTGGTACCAGTGACTCTCTTAGACACTGGGTGGTAAGCCATTCATATCACATTTGTCCCATATCCTGAAAATTTTAGGGATGCTTAATGTATTGGTTTGGGAGAGGAAATTTCAGAGTTGCAGAATGCCCAGGCTCTGACACGGTTGTAGCTGGCTGATTCCAACATGTTTATAATGAGAATTCAGAGAAAAGAGCTGAGCAGAATGACATGAAAAATGGATGTTTTTAAAACATTTATTTATTTTAGTGTGTGTGTGTGTGTGTGTGTGTGTGTGTGTGTGTTGGGGGGGGATATGGCTGTGTCATGTGGGTGTGTGTATACCACAGCATGCATGTGGAGGTCAGAGGACAACTTAGAGAAGTCAGTTCTCTCCTCCTCCCACGTGGGTTCTGGGAATCAGACTCAAGTCAGCAGCCTCAGAGGCAAGCACCCTTACCAGCTGAGTCATCTCACTGGTCCAAAATATGCAGTTTGGTGAGCAAAGGCACTTTAAAAGTCTTTAAAGTATTAACAAGCTAACTACTGTTGACAAAACCATGATAGTTGCTAAAGACATCCCCATTACTGTAAACTTTCCACTGGGGTAACAGGAAATGTGCCTAGAAGGCAAGACCCTGAAAATACAAAGCTGCAGGGAAAATGTTCCCTTAAAAAGATTGTATATAAGAAGGTAGAGCCACAGGGGATTTTTCTGCTCCCAAATGACTGTTTATGGACATGTTTTTCTGGATTCAGCCACCCATGCCCTCAAAAGATTCTGCAGCCAAGAGAGCCTGACCACATTTCAGGCAACAGATCTTCCATATTATGCTGATTCTGTAAGCATGCAGAATGCAAGGGTTATAAGGTCATGAATGCTTGCACCTGGGTTCCAGAAGAAGCTGGTAAGGTCAAGCAATGTATCACAGGCTCCCATTTTGTGCAGAGAAGCTGTGAGATTTCAATGCTTGAAGTGACTAAGTTGAAGCCTAAGCTACTGTTGAGACACAAGGATGCTGAAGAGGCCAGGAACGTGGCATCTCACCAAGGAAATCTTCAGGTGCCAAATGGAGCAGATCTAAAAGAGAGGGAATGTGTGCTACAAAAGGCAAGGCCATAAGGACCGGGTTACCCCAACCTAAATTTGTTGGATCTCACATTGTGCTACTTCATGGCTTGGATGCCAGATAAAGAGCTGTGAACTTAATATTGGCCCTGGTCCACTGTAAATGACCTGGTCCAATCTTTCCTTTCCATAACTTCGTTCCTCCCTTTGGAATGGGAATGCTTACTCTAGAATTATGCATGGGAGTTATTTAGCTTATTGTGTTGTTTTTTTATAGGCTCATAGCTAGTAATGTACCTTGAGCCTCAGAGAAGAGAGTCTGGACTTTTGAACAATCCTGAGTCTTCAGACCAAGGGAACTTCTGAAGTTAGACTGGATGCATTTTTTTTTTTTTTTATGAGCTAGCCACTGACCTTTAGGAGCCATGGGTAGAATGCCATGGTTTGACTCTGAAATGTCCCCCACGGGCTCACATTTTTACTATTTGGCAAGCAGCTTGTCTTGTGACTTTCAAGCTTCCTGGGCTTTTAGGCGATAAGGCCTGGGTGGCTGACGTAGTTGACTAGAAGTGGTCCTGCTGCCAGCTGTACTCTCTGCTTCTTGGTCTGTGGTTGGGAGGCGAACAAGTCGCTGTATTGTGCTTTGCTGTCATGGGAGTTGCTCCATGTTGCCTTCCGAACTAGAATGAACCATACCGTCCAAAACCTTGAGACAAAGTAAACCCTGCTCTCTTGCATTGATTCCACCAGGTCTTCCCACAGCAGTGAGAAACGAATACTAAGCCTCACTGAGAAAATAAAACCTCTAAGAAGACCTGAAAAAACAAAGGGTCATACATTAAGGGGAAGAATTATCTAATCACAGAATCGAGTGTATAGGTCAGCAACCCTGTGTCAAGCCTGTACCATTGACATTTAAGGAGCAGCCACGAGTGAGGAATAAAGCTGTTAAAGATGATGTCTGAGAGAAGGAATTCAAAGCAGGCTCTGGAGAGGCATTGCTTTGGGGACATTGAATGGACTCATGCTTCTTCTTGGTGAACCATGTGAGGGTTCTCAAAAGGGTGATGGCCTAATTACAATATTACCAGTTCTTTCTGTCTGTCCTGTAGAAACTGGACAAAGGGAGCCACAGACAGCAGCAGAGTATCCAGTAAGGGACATAATTCAGTCATTTAGCTGAGAACTTATAGATCACAGTGGCAGCAGATAAAGTGATAAGATTTTTTTAGAGGCACACTGCCCATGTTCTGATCCCGTTCTTTGTGACTGGTCAAAAGCTTCTCTCCTTATTCTATTCTCTTACTCAAGAATTTTTACTCACTAAACCATGTCCTGTTCTTTTTCCAGCCCTCTAATCCTTTGTAGCTGGTGTTATTCCTTCATGCTCTATCCTCTCTTGTATCCCAGCCCAAGCTATCTATTCTAGCCATTTATGGGACCATCTTCCTTGCTGCTCACACAGTGCCTGCCACCAATTCCCCAACAAGAGTCCAGCCTGTCCTTCCTGTCTGGCCTTCCCATCCTTCCAGCTTGCACTAAGCTCTACCTCCCTGATGCCTTGCTTCTTCTTCACCTTCAGAATTTGCACCACTATCCCCGGCTTGTCCCTCAAAGTCTACACTTCATCCGCTGACAGGTTAGCTTATGCTACTTTGCATTGTTTTCTAATTTACGACTCGCTGCCTTCCCAAGTCCATAACTTCCACCATGACAGAGACGGCATAAAGTGTACTTTTGTAACTTGTATCCCTCCAGCACAGATGAGGCAGACAATGAGTGTCTATCACGCATTTGCTGGACTGGCAGAGTCTAACATAAGTTCTTAAAATGAGCTTCGGAGAAGAAAGAGCAGAGTATAATGGCACTCATGCATGAAGATGCCATGATAAAACCCACTATTTTGTATATTCACATAAAAAAAAATAGTAAGTTAGTCTTTGCATGATGACCTGGCCAGCTGTCTTGACCAGGTAAAAGACATGTTGGCAAACGTGATGGTGCTAACCACCACCTGAAACTCCTTATTCAGGATCCTAACTACCATTCCTAGAACATGTTTACTGAAGGGGCCGCAAGCATGTGTGTCTGCTTCCCAGAACTGTACCTCACACACCTCACATATAAAATCTATCCTCCCCAGCACACAAAATTCCCTCTTTTAGGCACTGGCTGCCCTCTCTCACCCCTTCCACCCTCCCTTTTCCCCCCCTCTGCACTCCTCGCCTCCCCCTGCACTTTGTGGATTATTTGTAATCATCACTTTTAAGGACAGATCTCATCCAGACTTGCTGAGCTGCATGTTTATGCAGACGCCAGGTTTTTCTTTCCAGCTGTGGACATTTTTGGCAAGCTCTCTCTTACCCACTAATTGAAACGACTGCTTCGTTCTCTCTCTCTCTTATTAAAGACAGATTAAGGAAATCACTTCAGTGCCTCAGCCATTTTAAAGTCATCTTTAGTCTCATGTTCTTGATTTACTAGCAGTCTTAAAAAGAAAAGGAAAAAAAAATGTGTCCCCACTAACCTTTACCCTGCTGCCCAGCCCCACTTGATGGTATCAAAAGACATTTAACTTTGGCTGCTCATTTCATTTCCTCCCTGAATGGATGTAGTTTGTGCTCATTCCCTGATGGGCCTCTTGGAACACTTTCCCCCCTTTATCTATATGTCTTTTATAGTTTGTCGATTGAAGTTTTTGGCTCTAAATGATCTTGAATAGGAAGAAGGAAATGGAATGCTGTGGATTCCATTCAGGGATAGTGTCCCTCAAATCAGCCTTCTTGTTTGCTCTCATGATTTGCTTGGTTTCTTACTACCCCAGTGGTGGTCAGTACCATGGATTAGCTGTCATACACTCACTCACCTGTGGGCAGGTTAAGCGAATAGTCACAATCTTTTCCAGAAGAATATATGTCATTGGTGGAGAGGACAGGTGTCAGGGGTCTGAAGAATATTACTTTCCAGTACAGACTCTGCAAGTGAATTCTAGTCACTGGTTTTATGTTTAGATGCCTTGGGCTTAAGGCCTCATTTAATAATTTGCCCTGGTGTTCAGTATATTCCAAGTTTTCCTTGACCTTGTGTATTAATCTCCTGGTCCACATTCAGGAGTTCAGGGCCACCTTCTTCATTTAGAGAACCTGATCTAGCCTCATGTGTGAGCAGCAGTGTTCTTAGCTCTTTGTGCCCAATTAAGGGCCAAAGACAACTAGCAAAGATCACTCCAGGAACTTCTCAGTGCCAAATGGAGTCTTGGATAAATGTTGCCATCCTGTCCACTGGATGACTTACTCTGCCTTCCTACTTGAATATCTGTCCACATTGGCTTCTTGATAGGATGCCTCACCCACAGGACATCTGACCTCTTTCTTTTCTAACAAGCATCTCATTCTAGGAGACACCAGTTTTAGGAGAGCTCTTAGTTTTCTTCTTACTTCAGTCTCTCTTTAAGCTTTCTTCTCATTCAGAACATCCTCAGTAAGCCAAAACATTATAGTGTTTCTCTCAAATTCATCCATATCTCCTAAGATTCCGTTCCATCTGTCAGTGCCTTCTCAGTGTCCCAAGCCCCTCTGCCCAAGACACAGTTCTGACCTGTGCCAGTTTCCTGCCATGGTGTTTGGTCTTGATAACACCCCTTAGTCCTTCCCTGTTTGCAGCCAGGGCTCTAGTGTGTTGATTCTGCAAAGGCCACCCTCAAGGCTTCTTATATTTCTCCTGAAGTTTGCATCAGTTTTCATTACCAGAACACGGCACTGTTCATGAGAGTTAAAAGAGGCCGTGTTGATGTCCATGGTTTATATTGCCACCAGAGACCATGCTTAGGTCTGTGGCTTTTGCTGACCCCAGAGGATGTGTGGATGTCTGTGGCCGAGCCCTTTCTCTGTCCCACCAGCCAGTTCCAAATTAATGACACAGAGACCTCTTGTTAATTATGAAAACTCGGCTTTTAGGTTATACTTGTCCCACTAGCACTTATAACTTAATTTAACCTGCTTCTATTCATCTACGTTTTTGCCTCGGGGCCTTTTACCTTTGTTTCATTATTTATGTCCTGCTTTCCTGCTTCCTTCATGTCTGGCCCCTGGCATCTCCTTGGCATGTCCCTCTCTCCCTCTATCTTTGTGTCTGTTGAGCCCAGATTCCTCCTCCTACTTACCCTCTTTGCCCAGAAGTCCCACGTATGCCTCCTGCCTAGCTATTGGCTGTTCAGTTTGGTTTTTTTTTTAAGCCTTTCAAGTATTTTTATTTCTTATATATATATTTTTTTTGTGATATATATTTTTTTTATTTTACAATACCATTCAGTTCTACATATCAGCCATGGGTTCCCCTATTTTCCCCCCTCCCACGCCCTCCCCTTACCCCCAGCCCACCCTCCATTCCCACCTCCTCCAGGACACGTCCTCCCCCGAGGACTGTGATCAACTTGGTAGACTCAGTCCAGGGAGGTCCAGTCCCTTCCTCCCAGACTAAGCCAAGTGTCCCTGCATAAGTTCCTGGTTTCAAACAGCCAACTCATGGAATGAGCACAGGACTTGGTCCCACTGCCTAGATGCCTCCCAAACTGATCAAGCCAATCAACTGTCTCACCTATTCAGAGGGCCTGATCCAGCTGGGAGCCCCTCAGCCTTTGGTTCATAGTTCATGTGTTTCCATTCATTTGGCTATTTTTTTTCAATAATTGAGTAAAACTGAAATTTATTATATGCCACAGTCGTCCTAGGGACCTCTATGCTATATATATAGCCTCTATGGTTCTATGGGTTGTGGTCTGATTGTTCATTTTATATCTAGAATCCACCAATGAGTGAGTACATACCATAACTGTCTTTCTGGGTTTGGGTTACCTCACTCAGGATGATTTTTTCTAGTTCCATCCATTTGCCTGCAAATTTCATGCTTTCATTGTTTTTCTCTGCTGAGTAGTACTCCATTGTGTATATGTACCACATTTTTTTCATCCATTCTTCCGTTGATGGGCATCTAGGTTGTTTCCAGGTTCTGGCTATTACAAATAGTGCTGCTATGAACATAGCTGAGCATGTATCTTTATGGTATGAATCAGCATTCTTTGGGTATATGCCCAAGAGTGGGATGGCTGGGTCTTGAGGTAGTTCGATTCCTAATTTTCTGAGAAACCGCCATACTGATTTCCACAGTGGTTGTACAAGTTTACATTCCCACCAACAGTGGAGGAGTGTTCCCTTTGCTCCACATCCTCTCCAACATTGGTTGTCATTGGTGTTTTTGATCTTAGCCATTCTAACAGGTGTAAGGTGGTATCTCCGAGTCGTTTTGATTTGCATTTCTCTGATGATTAAGGATGTTGAGCATTTCTTTAAATGTCTTTCAGCCATTTGTAGTTCTTGTTTTGTGAATTCTCTGTTTAGCTCTTTAGCCCATTTTTTAATTGGACTGTTCAGTGCTTTGATGTCTAGTTTCTTGAGTTCTTTATATATTGTGGAGATCAATCCTCTGTCAGATGTGGGGTTGGTGAGGATCTTTTCCCAATCTGTTGGTTGTCTTTTTGTCTTATTGACTGTGTCTTTTGCCCTGCAAAAGCTTCTCAGTTTTGAGAGGTCCCATTTATTAATGGTTGTGCTCAGGATCTGTGCTGTCGGTGTTTTATTTAGTAAATGGTCTCTGGTGCCAATGCGTTCAAGAGTGCTTCCTATTTTCTTTTCTATTAAGTTTAGTGTAACTGGATTTATGTTTAGGTCTTTGATCCACTTGGACTTGAGTTTTGTGCATGGTGACAGATATGGATCTATTTGTAATCTTTTACATATTGACATCCAGTTATGCCAGCACCATTTGTTGAAGATACTTTCTTTGTTCCATTGTATAGTTTTGGCTCCTTTGTCAAAAACCAGGTGTTCATATGTGCATGGATTAATGTCAGGGTCTTCAATTCGATTCCATTGGTCCGTATGTCGGTTTTTATACCAGTACCAAGCTGTTTTTATTACTATAGCTCTATAGTAGAGTTTGAGGTCTGGGATGGTGATGCCTCCAAGGGTTGCTTTATCATATAGGATTCTTTTAGCTATCCTGGGTCTTTTGTTTTTCCATATAAAGTTGAGTATTTTTCTTTCCAAGTCTGTGAAGAATTGTGTTGGGATTTTGATGGGGATTGCATTGAATCTGTAGATTGCTTTTGGTAAGATTGCCATTTTTACTATGTTAATCCTGCCTATCCATGAGCATGGGAGATCCTTCCATTTTCTGATATCTTCTTCAATTTCTTTCTTTAGAGATTTAAAGTTCTTATCAAAAAGGTCTTTCACTTGTTTAGTTAGTGTTATCCCAAGGTATTTTATATTATTTGTGGCTATTGTAAAGGGTGATGTTTCTCTGACTTCTTTCTCAGCCCTTTTATCATTTGTGTATAGGAGGGCTACTGATTTTTTTTGAGTTGATCTTGTATCCTGCCACTTTACTGAAGGAGTTTATCAGCTGTAGAAGTTCCCTGGTAGAGTTTTTGGGGTCACTTATGTATACTATCATATCATCTGCAAATAGTGAAAGTTTGACTTCTTCCTTGCCAATTTGTATCCCTTTGATCTCCTTTTGTTGTCTTATTGCTCTAGCTAGAACTTCTAGTACTATATTGAATAAATATGGGGAGAGTGGACAGCCTTGTCTTGTTCCTGAATTTAGTGGTATCGCTTTGAGTTTCTCTCCGTTTAATTTGATGTTTGCTGTTGGCTTGTTATAAATTATGTTTAGAAATGTTCCTTGTATTCCTATTCTTTCTAAGACCTTTATCATGAAGGGGTGTTGGATTTTGTCGAAGGCTTTTTCAGCATCTAGGGAGATGATCATGTGGTTTTTTTCTTTCAGTTTGTTTATATGGTGTATTACATTGACTGATTTCCGTATGTTGAGGCTGTTCAGTTTTTTATTAGACCAATCAGATACCTGAGGAAGGCAGGGCAAAACAGTAACACATCTTTACATGATTAAGCAAATGCAACACATCTTTACATGTCAAACTAATATTCCTCAACATAAACAAATGCAACACATCTTTACACAGTTAAGCTAATATTCCACAACAGATGTCTGTGGTCGGTGCTCCAGCTGACTGTATAGGACAAGGCAGTTCCTTCTGCAGTGGTTTTGATGACTGCAGACTCACAGTTGAGAAAGAGAGACATAGAAAGCTTCTATGACAACCTCTACCCCCACTCCCAAAAGAAGCAATAGCCTAGACAGGAAGCCATGGAAGAGAACTCTTTAAAATTGTGATAAGGATGCTGAAGTGCAGCTGACCACAACTAATGACCTCTGGCAGGGATACAGGTAGGGAAAGACTCAGTTTTAAGGGGCTGGCCACTGGGAATGTGACCCTGCTCCAATGGGTATATGAGCAACACAAATTGGACTTGATTTTTTTCTTCTTTTTTTATGGGAGGGGGTCACAACGGTAGGCAGAAAGTCCTGGGAGGACTGGGAAGTGAGTGTGATCAGGGTCATTATGTAACTTCCCAAATAATCAATAAAAATATTGTGTTGGAAAAAATGAATAAATAAAAAATAAGAAAGACCCTCTGGTGTGGTGGTATTGTGTTCCCCAAAATATTGTGTACTCTAATAAATTTATCTGGGGTCAGAGAACAGACAGCCACTAGATACAAAGGCTAGAAAATGGTGGCACTCACACCTTTAATCCTAGCATTCCAGAGATAGAAATCCCTCTGGATCTCTGTGAGTTCAAGGCCACATTGGAAATAGCCAAGCATGGTGACACACGCCTTTAATCCCAGAAAGCAAGCCTTTTAATCCCAGGGAGTGGTGGTAGAAAGTAGAAAGGTATATAAGGCATGAGGACCAGAAACTAGAGGCATTTGGCTGTTTAAGCATTTGGCTGGTTCAGCATTTGGCTGGTTAAGCATTCAAGCTTTGAAGCATCAGTTCAGCTGAGAGCCATTGGGATGAGGACACAGAAGCTTCCAGTCTGAGGAAACAGGACCAGCTGAGGAACTGGCAAGGTGAGATAGATGTGGCTTGTTCTGTCTCTCTGATCTACCAGCATTGACCCCAATAACTGGCCTCAGGTTTGATTTTATTAATAAGAACTCTTAATATTCCTGCTATACTCTGGAGATGATTAGAAGATGTCATACTCTTCTTAGTCATCGTCTTTTCTGTTCTAGAAAAAAATTAAACATTAGCAACTATGAGCCTTTAAACAGCAATGAAATGATCATTCTAATGCTTATAGTAATAAATCATTTTAAGTTTTAACAGCTTTGAAAACAAGGTAATCAAGTAGTTCATATTCTGTTCCTAGGACTAGGAAGCAAGTGCATAACATGGTTTGGTGCTAATTTTTAATTTAATGTTTGAGAATTTCGTATATGCATATGATACCTTTTGTTCATATCCTCCCTTCATTCCTCCCCCAACTGTCTATGACTGCTCTTCATATCCCTTCTCAAATTCATGTCTTCTTCATTTAAAAAAAAATAACCCATGGAGTCCAATTAATGCTGCCCATATGGCATGGGCAACCTACCACAGACTAAACTCCTGAAGAAAATTGACTCTCCATCCCCGCAGGCCTTCAGTTGACTCGAGTTCCTCAGTTGGTGCCTCTTGAGTTTCTCCCAGTCTATGCTGGAATTTTGGTTGGCTTATCTTATGCTGGCCCTGTGAAGGCAACCACAGTGCTGTACGTTTATGAATGTCACAGCCCTGACAGACTTAGACAACACATGTTGGCAGCAGTCTTCTCTGACTTCTGGTTCTCGGACTCTTTCCACCCCATCTTGCGTCATTTCCCCTAAGTGTGTAGTGCTGAGCACCCATAGTCACTCTCTGAACTTGAACCAGTTTTGAAGCGCTGTTAACCACTGTCTGCTGCAAGAGGAAGCTTCTTTGAAGAGAGCTGTGAGCTATACTAATCTATAGATCTAAAGTATTCATTAGACAATTTGATACTGCCCATGTACATTTAACAAAAAATAGTGACAATTCCTCCCCAAGGACCCATGACCTCCCAGGTATATATTCTCAGCCAGGTTCAAAGGAGGTTCATTCACTATAAACCAGTAATGTTCCATTTAACAATATGCCTTGTGGATACAGTAAAATAATCAAACAAGGACTCATATATGAAGATATTTATTAACTATTATATACTGACCTTCTGTATTGTGGGGGATTGGTTCCCCAAGAACTGTGGATACCAAAATCCTCCAGATGTTCAAGCCCTGGGAGTAAAATGTCCTCTAATTACATTTGCATAATACAATCACGTCTTTCCATATGCTTACTAACATCTCTGAATTATTTTAAATCTAACACAGTATAAATGCTGGGTCAATAGTTATTATGCTGCAGTATCTATGGAATGATGACAAGAAAACAATGTCCATACATGTTCTACACAAATATGTTTTCCCCAAATGTTTTTTGATCTGCATTTGGTTGAATTTGTGGTGTGAAAACCATAAGTGAGGAAGGCCAGCTATATTGAAAACAGCAAACACTGGGAGACAAAATGTCACCAATAGAAGAAAAGCTAATTTATAAATATATAATAATAACTTATGCTGTGTCACATCAGGGAGCTGTTAAAATATTTTAAAAAAAATATTTTAATGTGGGAAAATAATGCCTTGTTAAGTGGAAACAGTAAAATTCAAAATATTGTATTCTGTGATGTTATGTCACTGTGTCATGGTGTGAACATGTGTTCTCTCTGTGTGCATTTTGTAAATAAGGACAGGGTAAAACAATTAAAACATTAATAACACTAACTGCATTATGGGCCTAGAATAGGTTTTAATTGTACTTTGTTCCTGTGTTTTTTCAGATTTTCCATGGTAAGCATATATTGGTTTATAGTCTCAAAAATGTCATTAAAAAACATGAAAATAGCTAGACTGGAGTTTAGTGTAAGTGTTTTTTCAGCTGCTGGATCTGTTGGGGGATGGAAAGAGGGAGAATTAAGCAGAGCAGCATCTCTGGCGTTCACATAGCTTTCCTACTGTATTGCTTCGGCTCTTGGGACAGAGCACGGTCCGGCTTCCCAGTGTGTATGCATCAGTTTTATTTTCTCACGCTCAATCATAATATGGTAAGTTGTCTTTGTTAAGATAGGAAAAACAAAAAACAAAACAAAACTAGAGCAGCCCGCTCTCCTCCTCCAGTTCCGGTGACTCCTGTCATAGAGTTCCACAGGTGCGTGACCAGTGAGGCCCACTGCGCATGCCTCCTGAGAAGTGGGTACAAGGGAGCAGAGTGAGGTGCCTCTCTTGGGAGGGATGGCAAAGAACGCTAGATGCTTGTCGGAAATTTCAAAGCAATTGTGAACGCTGAGAACATGGAGTGTCTTCAGACTGTTTCAAAATCATTTTTACCTGCTTTGAGTAACTGCCTCGAGACATTGCCCTGAAGCCTTTTGTGCGAAGGAGAGAATGAGAGCGGGATGTAGGAACCAGGCAGGCAAGGAAGAACGAGGCAAACCTCAGACGCCTTCCTGGGCTGGGCCACATGTGGTTTTGGTTCTCAGAGCCTCAGTGCAGCTGTACAGTGAGCCATTGGCGCTGGATCCTGCCTGCCAACCCCTTCCAAGTAACCCTCCCGTTGAAGGCCTGTGGACAGCTTTCCCACTCCTTGCCAATCTTCCCTGGGCTCCTTGTGGGCAAGGGATGTGCTGGCCTGGCTCTCCTACGATGACTTCTCTTCCCTTCTCATCAGGACCGAGTGCCCCAGCCCTGACTTAAGCATTCCTGACTGTTAAGACTGTATTTTCCTAACCTCAAACCAGAACATGTGGGAGAAAAACACTTTCTCCCAATTTGTCTCAAAAAAAAAAAAAAAAAAAAAAAAGTCCTTGCAGTATAAAAATTAGATCACATTTAGTTATATTTAGTAAGGGAAAAGCTGTGTTAAGTCGAGCTTCTGCGGTACATCTGGTTTGATGGTCACCACACTTAGGCTGAGTATCCCGGTGATGCCCTGAAGATTCAGCTAGGCCTTCCTGGGATTCCCCTGCAACGCACTCTGGTGATTCCAACTTAAACTTGGCAGCTGTTCTTGCCTGGCAGCTGTTCTTCCCTTTGCAGCTCGTTCCCGAGGGGGACCTTGCACATAATCGCTTAGCCACTTACGAGCCGACAGCTCAGCAGCTTCCCAGCTCCAAGCCTCCTCCCAAGGGTGCCGCGGCTCCTCCTCGAAATCTCAGCTCTTCAAAGACTCCGTGCATTTGATGAGCACTTAAAATGTACGACCTGTCCTCCCCTGGTTTCCAGTGGATGTTTCGTATTTTCCAAAGGTCAACCAAAGACAGGGACGGTTTATCTCAAATTAAATACTGCTTGTGTGGCCGTGTATTTAAATAGTCATTTCCAATGAAGGAGTTGAGCGGGTGAGCAGAGGCTGAAGAGCTTTGAGGGTCTTGTCACAGCCTCAAATGCTCTCAGTTGGTATGAAGTCCACCTTAACCTCTGAGATCTCAGACTGAGGTCCATCTCTGTTGGCCATGAATATCACTAAAGTTCAAATACCTTGAGGATGTTCTGTGTAATCCCAAATCTTAAAACAGTATGAGAATGCAGACATTTTTCCTTAGAGATTAAAGGTGTCTCAGACTGTTCTTACAAAGTAACTTGTTATTCTGGGCACCTATAGTCTGACAGTTTTTGACACTGTGAATCAGCATTGACATTGTCATCTTCAAAGTTCACACTTTAGATCTGTATAGCTGAGTTTAAAAGTAACTAAATAATAAATAAATCAAAATAAAATCCCCTAATAGTTATGGTAAGTTTACAAGCTTGTGTGTGGCCACCTTCATAGCTATCATAGGCGAGGTGAGTGAAGACTTGAAGAATGAGGTTTGGACAGCCTGCAAGAAGAAAAAGTGTGTGTGTGTGTGTGTGTGTGTGTGTGTGTGTGTGTGTGTGTGTGTGTGTGTGTTTACCTCATGCTGTTTTTGAGCTGGCTGTAGACAAATTTCTAAACAGTCTTAATACATAAAAAACTCGGAGCCAGATATAGGGATGAAAGCCTTAGAGAGATCATGGAAATGGGGAAAGCCATGGCTAACCTCACCTTACAAACTCCACAGCTTCCAAATGCCACCACTTCCTATATGCCTCGCTGTTCTGCCATCTGATTTGCTCTCTCTGTTCAGTTACATCACTTCCTCTTCCTACCCAGCTCTGTCACTTCCTGTCTGTCTGTACAGACCTCCAGACCTCCATGGTTAACTAGTTTTGGAATTTAAGGTGTGTGCCACCACACCTGGCTCTGTTTCCAATGTGGTCTTGAACACACAGAGATCCTGTCTGCCAAGTGATAGGATTAAAGGCATGTGCTACCCTTGCCTGACTTCTTTGTTTACTTAAAATGGCTTGCTATTTCCTCTGATCTCCAGGCAAGCTTAATTTATTAAAGCACAAATAAAATATCACCACATTTCAGCACAAATAAAATACCACCACAGTTGCCCAAGAAAGAACAGGGCTGTCACCTCCAATTCAAAGTTGGATGATGACATGAACTGGCTAATATGAAGAATTTGTGCCTCCAGCCTAAAAAGGCTCAGGAAGCTGTGTGTCTAAACCACAGAGCACTGAGCCCAGTGTGCGGAAATGGCAGAGCCACCTTCCTGCGGAGAGGGGTGGGGAGTGGGGTGGTGGTGGTGGTGGTGGTGGTGGTGGTGGTGGTGGTGGTGGTGTGGTGGTGTTAAGAAGTGTTTTTTTTTAATGTCGTCAAATGTTCTGTCTAATAAAATGGAAACTCAAAAGAAGATTGGTGTTTTCAAATCTACTGTGACAGGTGGCTTTAGAGTAGCCAATGAACTCATCATTAAACATGCAGTAGTAAGAATATCCTTACTTGGTTCCATTTTCCAGGAAGATCTAGATAAACTTGCTTCTTTTGGGCTCAACATCTCCAGAAGTGGGAAAAGATTGCCCCACATAATTTTAATGCAAGAAGGCCCTCTAGAGAACAAGAATGACCTTAGCAGGAAAAAAGAATGACTATATTTCAGACATCCATGGAACTTCTGTGCCTGTGCTATATAACAGTTTCCCTGGAGATAAAACATTCCCGGAGAAAACTTTGTTAAGTTCAAGAAGCAAGCAACTCAAAAGTTTCAGGAAGTCCGTGAAACTTACAAGATTTACCAGGCCCATCTCTTGCCAAATTTTATATACATGCCATGAGGACTGCCATAAGACACTCTCAGAAAAGCAGATTCACCTGGATGAGGCTCATCCCACATAAGCTGCCTAGAAAAGATACTCCCCAGCCTGTTGGGCTGCTAACAAGTTGTGCTGTGAGCTCCAGGTTTCCAGCTTCCCTGAACAAACATTCATGCTGGGGTAGGCTTTTAGTGATGTGACGATACTGCTGCTTCTGTGACCCCTCTGTCATACTCCTTTAAATAACTCCAATAAAATGCATTGGCTAACCTAGTTGGACTTTAGCAGTGTCCTTATTTTTGGTCTGTCATTGCTTCCCTGTCTGGTGTTGGGTAGATATTTGTTTATGTCTCTCATACAACAGCCTGCTCCTCTTTCTTAGGAGGGACTCACCAAGCCCACTGTGTCCCTCACCTAAAACAACTACTAGAAGAAGCTGATGGTGTAGGAAGAGAGATAAACAGAATTACCTAGGCATTTTCAATAGGAAATAATAAAAAGAAGTTATTTTATTAACTGATTGATGGGGAAAATGGAGAAAATACAACATTTCAAAATAACCAACTGGTGACAGGTGTATCCCAGGGATAAATAAGGCCTCAGACAATGCATAGCAATAATGATGCTGAGAGCTGACACTGATCAGTGCTGCTGTATCTGGTTATGCTCTGAAAGCTTTAGATGCATATCAACTCATCTGGTCTTAATGCAGAGATTACCTGACTATGGGGTGCCCAGCCCAGATTGATACATCTACAACAGTTCCTGCACCTAAAGTTCAAAATGGGTGAAAAGAGTATAGGAACTAACAGAACAGGAAGTTTGCTGCGAGACTGTGTCTCCTAGAAAAGACAGGGTAGCTTTACCCATGATGCCTCAAAATATGACTGCCTAAATAGGACCTCACAATACCAATAGACATAGTAAGTAGATGTGGTCAATGGATGGGAAAATCTTAATGGACCCCATTCTTCAACAAAGAACTATGGGCAGCTAAGTACTGCTGAGAGAGGGAGAATTAGTTGAATTAGTCTTCCCCAGGAATAAGCCTCTGGGAATTGACTGTCCAATTCCAAGTGATCATCCCGGAAATCATATACACACAACTAACACTAAATGAACTCAACGATTTGTGTTTATATATTTATGTGTATATGTTTATGGATATATTTATGTATATATATAATTTATGTATAATATATATATATATATTTATAAAATCAATGACAAAGAAAAAGAGGCCATGAATTAGAAACAGAGTATATATGGAAGGGGTTAAAATGAGGGGAAAAAATGGGGATAAATGATATAATTATATTTTACCTCAAAATATAGTCATAGAAATAAAATTAAGGGGAGATAGATAGATAGATAGATGATAGATAGATTGAGAGAGAGAGAAAGAGAGAGAGAGAGAATGTTTGAAGGGTTTGGCCATAATCCCTAAAATAATCCCTAAAAACACAATCCCAAATTCCATAATCCTGAATTTTGAGATCCTGAAAACAAAATCCCTAAAATCTAAAATCCCAAATGATCAAAGTATCAAAAAATCCCCCAAATCCAAATTAATTTTAATCAGAAAGAGTAACATCTCAAAAGGTAAAACCCTCGAAAAGTGGCCAAATTTCCACTTATGAAGGTTATTCAGAATGGAGAAGTCAAATTCTGGGACAAGGATTAGGACATTTCAACAAGCATAGGACCCTTTCCTCTCTTCTTCCTCCTCTGCACATGCCACCACATCTGCCTACAAAACCCAGAATTAACGGAACTCTACTAGCTCAGAAACTTCTGCTAACTCAGAAGCTCAGGGTCTTCAGAATTTCTGGCACTTGCGCATGGGAGGCTCCCTCCTCTCTTATTATAAGGCTCTGGGAAATGGGAAGCCATCTTTCCACAGGCATGAGCCTGTGAAGATAGATGTCTTTTTATTAAATCTGACAGAAGAAAACAACACACTTCACTTTATCTGATAGATGATGCTTTCAAAAATGTCTTCACTGGCTCTTGTTGTTTCGCTCTGTCAAATACGTATGTTGTGTGACCTACAAGACTTGAAAATTCTAAAACTTACCCACTCATTTGGAGTGACAACTGGAAACAGCATATATTGCATACATGCTTCTTTGAGGATCTGGTGAACTGTAGGAAAAATAAAGCAAACAAAAACAACAACAAAAGAGATTTCACTGGGATCCCCCAAATTGTGGCGGATTTGAAATAAGATGGGACCAAAGCTTCCATCAGTGAAGTACAAAGTGTTCCTATTCGTCCAGTTCATCTGCTAGAAGATTCCGATGACTCGCTTGGTCACTCTATATCATAATAAAGAGAATGTCTGTTCAAGTATGAGCCATTTACAGTCAAGTACACACATATTTGAGATATGTATGTGGAGAGAGCATTATATAAACATCCAACCCTCATAATTCTGATTTACAACCAACCAGACTGATTAATGCAAGAAATATATATTATATATATATATATATATATATATATATATATATATATATATATATATATGCTTCACCCCCATTTGAAGATTTTTTTTTAATCTCCCAACACACTAGGAATGCATTAGTTTTCCTTCCAGTAGATGAAATTCCAGGTGCTTTCCATAAACTAAAGTCATATTTGTCTGAAGAAACCAGCAAAGTTACTGAGTAGCTCAGAACTTGCTCTGTACTTAGGAGGATATGACAATGCTTATGACATCATTGCTGCTGTTTGTACACCAGTGCTGACATTGTGAGCAGCACTCTGAATGAATGTGGAGTGTGCAGGGACAAACCACACTGTGTTGGGTAATTTTGCAGCTACTCTGTTTTCTCTGCTAATCTCATTAATCCTTGCTCCAGAAACAGGCTTTCTGACCCTCTTATAAAACCTTTCTTCTTTTTTTTTTTTAATCAGAATTGGGATTTTTGAGATTTTGGCCTTTCAGATTTCAATATTCAAGATTTTAATCTTTCAGGCTTGTGATTTTTGAGATGTGCTCCTTTCAGGTTTTAGACTTCAGGTTTTTTTTTTTTTTTTTTAAAAAAAAAACTTTCATCAACATTCCGCTGAATCATGGCATCTAGGAGTGTGTCTTCTGGAGACAGAACTATACAATTCAGCATGTCTCTGTGATCTCAGATTTGTCTTCTTCCCATTATCCTATCAAGACATTTTGGGTGACAGAGCTTGGAATTGGGTTTCTTTCTGGATTTTGTTTAAAATCTATTTCTGAAATTTACTGCACAAGATGGTTGTAGAATAACACAGTAGTGGTCAGTCAACACTACTCCCTTTTGATCTGAGATTTCAAACAACTTTGTTTTGAAAGGGTGGCATGAAAAATAACACAGTACAAATAAGGAAACATCTCAGCAGCATATCTAGTGGGGTTGTATAAGCAATTATACCTAGTGGAGTCACAAATACAGTGGTGTGCATCCAGTGCAACTTTGAAGATCCTTAGGAAGAGGTTTCAGAAGCAGACGTGGATGCCTGCCACCTGAAGTCACTGGCTTTTCCTCTGATTGGGGCTTCTTGCTTCACTTGCAATGAGAAGAAACTGAATTGCAGACTTTGGCTTCACTGCAGGTGCCTGGTCTGCCAAAAAGCAGCTGGCTTATCCATTGGCTCTGTGAACTGAGTGAAATCTCCTCGAGAGACAGATGGCCCCCGGTCAGGGTGGTATTTCCCGGTCAGGGTGGTATTTCACAGCAACATGTGTTTGCTTGAATAACACGGCCATAAACCTTTCACTCTGGGTCTCCAATTAACTTGTAGCTTCTGGATGTTGCCTGGAGCTCTCTACAGGAGAGAAGATTTGAATGCCAAACTTACAGCACAATTTCACCAGTGACTTCTACATAATTTTCAATATTTGGTTATTAGAAAAACTGCAGGTATACATGTTTCAGATCTGCATGGGGCATTATATAAAAAGCCCACCTTCACAATCCTGAATTACCAACCAGATAGATTAATGAGTAGGTTTTCATATCATCTAGAGAAAAAAATACGGCAGACCAGTACTTTGGAATTTGCTCTATTCTAGAATGTCTGGTCATCAATAGGTCTTAAAGAATTAATAAGAGGTAGGAAAAGAGGCATTTGTCCTATGTGGTTATCTGCTGGTGAAGTTATTAACCTAAGTACTATTTCTCTCAGAGGAGCCAAGAATAATACAGGGACGATCAAATACTCATCAAAACAGGAATAGGATGAATAAAAATGGAAGCTAAATCATGACCATAGAGTTCTGTATGATTTTCTTATATTTCAATATTTCACACTTTCAGAAGATAAGATTAAAATTTTTGTCTCAGTAAAGCCATACACTTGTTACTTCTTGGAATATCCTAAGAAACCCTCTACTAACTACCTCTTCTGTTTGCCCAACCATTTCCTGTAGGAATGGAGGCACCATATTGTTGTGGCGTGGTGGCAGGCTCCATGGAGACAACTTTCTCTTTTCTGCTTGCCATTATGCTATGATTATTTTTAGCAAACATTTCATTTTGAGATAATTACCTACAATTAGAGGAAACAACACACAGGATTCCCCTCATGCCTTTCATTAACATTCTCCACTGGGGACATCTTGGAAAGCACATGATATGATGTCACTTCAAAAAGCTGACCTCAACAAGATTCATGGACTTTTTGGGTACATTGTGTCAAGACGAGTTTTATTTGCATTCATTTGGGTATATTTGCATTTAGCTGGACATAATTTTTACTATGTTTATAGATTTATGTAACCACTATAGTCAAATGCAACAGAGTTTCTCAGAAGAATCCCTCATGCTGTTCTTATGGCCACAGCCACATCCCTCTCCCACCCAAAGCCTTGGTAACCTCTCATCTGTTCTACATCTCCATCTTTTACTATTTCAAGAATGCTATAAATATGAAACCATGTTGCAGTTTGTACTCTGTGAGTATAGAGAATATAATCTGTAATCTTTTTAGCTTTTTTTTAATTGAGCATAATTCCCTGAAGACCTGTCCATGCTGTGTGCCAAAGAATAGCAGGCCCATAGTTTACCTAATTCTTCACTCTGTGAAAGAGTAATTGGTTTAAAACGATATGGCCTATTCCCAGTCTGAGATTATTATTAATGGACAATTGGGTACAAATTTTCCTGAGGATAAACACCCAAGAATACAATTGCTGGGTTTTCCAATAAGTACACAATTCTGTAACTAACCACTTTACTCTTTCCCAGAGTAGTACATAATTTTACATGCCCACTGGCAATATGGGATAGTGCTTATTATGTAATAAAAGCCCTCACATGTTTCATAATTCATCTCACTTCAAGTCCTCAATGAGGTCTTCCTGTCCTCACCATTTTTATTTATGCTTACTTTTCTTACATCTCTGAGCCATTTATTCACATGGGTAGTCTTCCAATATTTAAATATTTCTTGTAAAAATTCATTCCAACTCACTTGAAAATGCCTTAAGTCCTAAGATACTTACATATGCTGTATCTAGTTGTTCCCAAAATAACCTTAATGTTTCCTCTATGAAAGATGTTAAGCCAGTAGCAAAATACCAAAATAATATGCCAAAAATTTAAATGTAGTTGAGTTGGTAAATTGCCACTTTTTATTGCCTTGTCCCAGATGTTTTTTGCATAACCATCTTCACATTAGTAGATATAAAAGTGATACAGTGCTGGTAAATGTTTAAAAACCTGCTCTGTAGCCTTTGCCAATTTCCTTAATGTAAATATTCCAATTATCCTCAACTCCAAAAATCTATGTTGATGACTTGAATGTAAAGTTGGTAAGGGGACCACCACAGACTGAGATGAACCAGTGCTACAGCACACTAGTTCTGGAGACACAGTGCATTCACATGAGGGCAGAGAATAGAGTGCTGAGCTATGTAATGCTATTTAGTAGGTCTGGGATCAGTTCCCAGCACAAACCAAACCAAAGCTTAGGTAGCGGAGAATGCTCAACAGTTAGAAATATTGAAACTCGTACCTGCATTATGGACACTGGGAGTTTTTGAATGACTTGTATCCAAAAATCTATCTTCTCACCAGTAAGCTGAAATGTGGGAATGCTTTTCCAGATGTGAGGGACTCTTTAGCCCCTTCATGCCTGTTGATCTTTCTTATCTGTGCTCAAATGTTTCTGCTCTGCCCCAATTAAACTCAAAACCATGTGTCCGAATACATCACAATCTTCCCTATTTTTCTGAGTATTACAGAGGACGTCTGCGTGGGTTTGTGCTTTTGTTCCAGTTCCTGTTCACTCTTCCTAGACTGGACACTGCATGAGGACCTTTCCTCGTGTGTCCTTGCTTCTGGTCCCAGCAGCACAGTGAGTAGATGGATGAATCAACTCCTCTGATCACTGTGGTAGGTGCTGCCTCCTTTCCGCAGTAGAGCAGCCCCGCCTCTACTCACGTGACCCACGCATTTTGCATTCCAATGTTATCACCGGATGAAAGAAGTCACTGCCCTTCTAGCCACTTTCATTGCAAGACATAAGGCATATCCATATCAGCAAAACACTGTGGACATAGTCACTGGGGGGTGGGACCTTCGGTCAGAAGATGACTTCTTTCGCTGGCATTCGTCAACTTGTTTCTTCTTGAACTGTTTCCCTGTGTCACCTATGATCACCTGTGTTCCGTGGATTTATTCAGCTCTGGAAACTTAGCCTCTTTTTTGATGTTATTTTTTTAAATTGGTGTGTGTGTGTGTGTGTGTGTGTGTGTGTGTGTGTGTATGTGTGTGTGTGTGTATGTGTGTGTGTGTGTGTGTGTGTGCACATCACAGCACATATGTGGAGGTCATAGGACAATTTTGGTTCTAGAGTTGGTTCTCTCCTTTCATCCTGGGATCTGAGGATGGATTGAAGGATCAAGTCATCAGGCTTGAGCACTAAAGGGCTTTTACTCACAGCCCTTCAATGTATTCTTTATTCCACCATCAAATTATACGTGTATTATTGATTCAGGTAGTGGTGCACGCCTTTAATCTCAGCATTCAGGAGGCAGAGCCAGGCAGATCTCTGTGAGTTTGAGGCCAGCCTGGTCTACAAAGTGAGATCCAGGACAGGCATTAAAACTACACAGAGAAATCCTGTCTTGAAAAGACAAACAAAAAACAAAAACAAAAAAAGAATAAGAAGAAGTAAAAGCCACTATGTGGGTTTTGCTTCTTTGTTTTTGTATCACCTCTACAAAGTAATAAATGAGAAAGACATTTTATAAACTGTTTAAAATATATGTATGTGTTTATATATTATTATGTACTGTAGATATCAAATGCAATATGTATTACATATATGCACATATAAAATATTGAATGCTGCATCATCACAGATCTTAAAATAGAGCCTCCCACATAATAGCCATTCAATGAATTGTACTAAGTACATAAATGAATGAAATCATAAGTGAATCATTTTTTAAATGAGACTATGGAAAACATTCCAGAAAGAAATCCCCAAGGTCAGAGGCTTTACACAACAACAATGCTTAACAAAGGAAAATAATCTATTGTTAAAAATAACTCTACAAAACTTAACAACCACATAAATCAGAAAAGGAAACAATGTAATTTAACAGAAGAGAGATTATGGTTCATAGAGGTCCTTTTCCTCTACACCTTCCAGAGCCTCTGCTGAAAATACCAATTTTCTTAATTACCATATAATAGATTTTTAAATTTTTCAATAACAATACTTTATGTTACTGTGGCAATTTGTAAATTACAAAGCTGTTTCAAAGATTGTCACAATGATTATACGAACGAGAATGGTTTCTATGCTTGAAGACAGGCTATATGCTATTGAAAACAAAGCAAGTGAAGACACGGTGTGTCCTTGTCAGTGTTCAACTGCTCTGGAGAGACACTGTGACCATGGCAACTCTTATAAAAAAGAGCATTTAATTGGGGCTTGCTTATAGTTTCAGAGATTTAGTCCATTATCATCATGGTAGGGAACATGGTGGCACACAGGCAGACATGGTGCTGGAGAAGCAGCTAAGCTGTTCTACATACAGATCTGCAGGCAGTAGGAAGAGAGAAAAAGCCACTGGGTCTGGCTTAGGCTTCTGAAACCTCAAAGCCCATTTCTTCCAGTGACACCCTTCCTTCACAAGGCCACACCTACTCCACCTTTTTTTTTTTTTATAAAACTATATAAGGACTACACACACACACACACACACACACACACACACACACACACACACACGCATGTGCGTGTGCGTGTGCGTGTATGTGTCTGTGTCTGTGTGTGTGCATGCATACCCAGTAAAAAAACAAACAAACAAAACTTCAATAAGCTAAGCTTGGGGAAGAAAGCAGAGGACGTAGGGGGACATGAATTCTGATTGGATCCAGAGGTAGAGAAAGAGTAATCTTAGGTGGTACTTGAGGTGACCATTGGGATGTGATTCAGGTCTCTGAAGCCAGCACAAAGAGTAGGATTGTTGGATGAGTTTTCACGATTAGCAATAGGTACTGTAAGCCTTAGAGCCCCTACAAGTTCCTGGCAATACCTGGGATTTTATTACTAATTTTACTTAAAAGCTCATCTCTGTAGCAAGTGCCTTTCCTCTCTACAGAGTGCTTATGGTATACATTATACCAAAGCTTTGAGAGTGCATATAAACACAGTATATGGCTTGAAAATATTCTTCCAAAAGATCCTTTTGAACATTCTAAACTCTCCATCTTCCCAAATCCCTTAATAAATTGTTCAGGCAAAATAATGTTAACATAGCATTAAAAAGGTTTGGAGGCAATTTAAGCAAAGTAATAGCATATGGTACCTACCTTAGAGGTTTGAACGAGGATACTCAGCAATGTCCAGCAAAATGGCCTGAAATGCACACACTTAGTCTTACCAGACTCCATATAGGCTCATTGCTTAATCTTTATAAAAGATGGATATTTAGTATGAGTTTAATGGTGCAGTTTCTTGCAGTAGCTGATGCTGAGATTTCAGGAAAGAAATTTGGTGTTAGAAATATTTACTCTAGCACTGGCACATAAACCAAGAGCTATTAGACTTTAATGCTTTCTCCCTCTAAACTTTTTATAGCCTTTCATTTTTTAATCGCTGCCAATCTGCTGATTTTATTTCAAATAGATACTTCAGGACTATGCTTTGTCAAAACAGACAGATGTATCATTAAATTCCCTCCCAAATTACATACTAGACCATGTTATTGTTTCATATACTACTGAGGTATTTGAATTTGTTATAATCTGGGGGGAGGGGGAAAGAGACTGGAGAGCTGATTTTCAGAGTGAAAAGGATTTGTGATTTAGAAATGGTTGTTCTGATTGCGTGTAGATTGGTGGGATGCAAGTTGGCATAGTGAGGGTGGCCTGGACCTATGTGCTCATCCTTGGGGGGTCATTGTGCTACAGTTTTCTTGGAAACCATCAGTAGAGGGCACAATAAAGTCTCTGGGCTTGGCTTTCCTATCTATTAATCATCTCCTTAAAGAAAAGGCTGAGGGATAAATTCATCAGGTAATTATTAAATATTTCTCTTTAGTTGGGTTGTGTAGTTCCTTCCAATTCCTGGGGCAATGAATTAGTACAACTTCTTGGCTCAAAATAACCCAGATTTAGAATTTTACAGATCTGGAGGCCAAGTCTGAAATGAGTCTCACTGAGATAAGTTTTTGATGTCAGCAGGGAAACATTTGTTTGTAGGTTTTAGTGAAATCAGATTTTCTACCCTTTCGGGCTTCTGACTCTTTCTGGCATACCTTGGCTCTCTGACTTCAGGTCAATAGTGTCACATGACCAAACCTTCCCTGACTCTAACCTTGCCTCCATCATCCACTGGAGAAGACCTTGTTGGGGACACTGAACTTACAAAGAAAATTCAGGGTCATCTCCTCATTGCACATTGTAATTTAATCATATCTGCAAGGTCCTTTTTTATATTGCTTAGTTGCATTTTCACAATTTTTAAGATATTAAGATATGGGCACCTTTGTGTGTGGGGCTTAATTATTATGCATTTTGTAGGTGCAAAATAAGCAATTTCTGTGACACATAGTCCCTTTCCTAAAAGTGAAAACCTGTACTTTCAGCTTGGAGAATCTGAAAGGAGAAGTATTTTTTGTTTTTGTTTTTGTTTTGTTTGTCCATTTGTTTTTAGTGAACAAGTCTAGTTACTGGTTTCAATAAGTGGGGAAAAAAAGCCTAAAATGAGGTATGTAGTTTATTTATTTATTTATTTATTTATTTATTTATTTATTCTTTTGCTCTTTAGCTCTCTGACTCTTTCAGGGGCCTGCCACCCAGCTCCCAACTAAATCACACACAGAGGCTTATTCTTAATTATAAACGCTGGGCCTTAGCTTGGCTTGTTTCTTACCAGCTTTTCTTAACTTTATATTATCCTGTCTACCTTTTGCCTCTGGGTTTTTACCTTTCTCTTACATCTGTATAGCTTACTTTTACTCCTACTCCAAGGCTGACTGTGTAGCTGGGTGGCTGGCCCCTGGCATCTTCCTCCTTGATCCCTCTTGCTCTTCTTCTTTCTCTCTTTCTTCTTTCATCCCATATTTCTCCTTCTATTTATCCTCTCTGTCTGCCAGCCCTGCCTATCCTTTCTCCTGCCTTGATATTGGCCATTCAGCTCTTTACTAGACCATTAGGTGTTCTAGACAGGCACAGTAACACAGCTTCACAGAGTTAAACAAATACAACACATCTTTGCATCATTAAACAAATGTTCCACAGCATAGACAAATGTAACACATCTTAAAATAATATTCTACAACAGAGTCACCTTCCTGTCATCCATTAGAGAGGCATATGTAATGTGAGGCTCCATGAGAAACTGCACACACTTGGGTTAATGCACCCACCAAATGGTACATAGGACAAGGGAACACAGTATTCTTTTGTCTTTTCATCATCCACTAAAGGAAACCAAAGACCTAACCCTAGTATTGGAAAAAAAATCCAATAAATGAAAGCCCGATGTACCATGTTATTATGTTTGCCCCATGTTTCATCTGGGGAAAAACAGGTTAAAATGCTGTCTGACAACGACAGCTTGAGTTCTTTAGAAAAAAGGAAGCTCTGGTAGGAGACTGGAAGCCTGACCTTGAAGCCCCTTGTGAGAGGCAATGGAGGAATCATCTCACCTCTTCAGTCAGCTGTGATGTGGGTCCGGTGACCCAATAAGACCTATGGGTGACTCTGCCTCTTGGAGAAAGTGAAGCCACTGAGGAAAAAAGCAAGCATAGTGTTGAGTCTGCCACTCAAGAATCCTGCACACTGTTGACAGGAACCATACGCACGCACTTCATCCAGGAATGTTCTCTTTATTTCTAACACCGTTCCCACTTTTGATGTCAAAGGCATATTCTGTTCCTTTCCATTCCCCAAGGTACCTTTCAATTTCCCTTCACTACCTGAGCTTGTGTGTGCTTCTCTACCCTGGATAGTGCCAAATGGAGCAATAGCCTGTTGGAATCCTGTGTCCTGTTGCCACAGAACCAGGCTGTCTTCACCAGGAATCAACAGAGACACTTCCCATTTCCTTCAAGTTATTTGGCCACGTATACAAAGAGGAGCA
Organism: Peromyscus leucopus; assembly: GCF_004664715.2. Classification (NCBI taxonomy): domain Eukaryota; kingdom Metazoa; phylum Chordata; class Mammalia; order Rodentia; family Cricetidae; genus Peromyscus; species Peromyscus leucopus. Next base: position 49,909,778 of record NC_051073.1, read on the forward strand.
TCATGGGCCTCTCATACATTTCCACCCTCTGCTATGTTGATGCCATTTTAGGGACAGGCCTTGGACTTACCAGCACTGGCTACACCAGGTATTTTGGTTGTGAGCCTAGCCTTTAACGGCTGAGCCATCTCTCCAGCCCAACACACCAGGTATTTTGAAGGAAGATTTGTCTCTCTTTTTCCTTTTCTCTGATTAAGATGAAGAAAAGAAATCGATGTTCCTTTCTCAAGCTTCCTTTTTACCACAGAAAGTAATGATTGGCATTTTAAACTTAGAAGTTAATGTACCATCATTCACTTATTGAGCTAAGTACACTGCTTGGAATCCCTTTGCAGTTCTATTTCTGAGTAAGAAGATTAAGAAGCAGGAATGGTGGGGAGGGGAGGAAAAGCCATAGATCCTGGCTGGGATTCTAGAATGAGTTTCTTAAGATATCATCAACACAGTTTGCCCATGAACAAGCTCCATCCTCTGGAACTGTTTCCTCTGCTTCCAAAGCGGGTGGTGCTGGCTGCTCTCCTTGGTCCATCCCAGGCAGCTGCAGGCCTGGCCTGCTTCAGCCCGCAGCAGAGAGCTCACAGGGAGGGCACACACTTAAAAGGAATACTGCTTTCTTACCTGCAAATAGAAAACATCCCCTCCTTGTCAGTAGGATGCCCGGAATAAGAGAAGAAACTTCTTTTAAAGAAGTCCAATGCAAACAAGCCAGAGCTTAGTTATTATAAATATAGGTAGAGATTTTCAGAAAACCAACCAGCTTTTTGAAATGATAGAAGTCATGACTGTAAAAACTTCAGAATAAAGAGAGAGAGAGAAGAAGAAAAGCATATTGAAACAGGAGAGAATTTAGCAATAATCCACCATTCAGAAATATGCCCTCTTTTAACCTATTAGTCTGGTTCCTTAGAGTCACTCAGTTCCTACAGTTCCTATTGTGCCGCCTTTAAAATTAAAAGAAGAAATTAGGGACCAAATTTAGTCTTCCAAGATGCTGGGGAGGTATCTCATGCTCATTTTGTGCCTCCAGTTTCATTTTTCTAGAAGATCTCACTTGAGACTCCGGGCTGCGTTTCAAACAGTATTGTTTCTTCAGGGATGCGTGACATCTTCCCTCTTAAGCACAGGTAAAACAGCATGTGGCTCCTGCCCTGCGGCCTCTTCTCTCTGCTGCCTCAGTGATTAACCTGGCATCAATTACACTAAGTGCTATTTAAGGAGGGAGGGCGGGCAACCTGGAAATTAAACCATTAACACTAAATTAAGGCCATCAGGAAACAGTCAAGAAGCCTTTTAGATGCAAATACTTTCTTTCCTTTTTGCTGTACAGTGAGACACCATCCACACAGTGAGTTCAGCTGAACTGCTTGGGCAGGTATTCAAGTGAGCATGGTTCCCTTCCAAGATAAGATTCTGCTTCCTTGTGCTAAGGGAGAGAGGGTGCCTGGCAGGGTCAGGGTTCACAGAGATGTAGTCCCACCAAGAAACACACTGTTGGTGCACAGTGTGTATACTGTTTATTAAGCTCTGTGCTGTGCGTGTGTTCATGTGTGCATATAAGTAAGACTTATATGCATTTAAACATCATTTATGAGCATCCTAGAAGGAATTTACAAAGGGGCTGGAAGTCAGAACACATTTTCTTTTCATAGTTAATATAAGTATCACTGTGGCTTTCTGTGGTTGTCTTCTTACAAGGAAGGGTTTACTGTACTGATTTGCAAAACTCATCTCTTTGCTCATATGTACTACATGCCTACAATGTGTCAAATACTCTATTTGGTATTGGAGCTAGAACAGTAAACCCCACCAGCTGTTCTCCTTCCACTGTGATAGACACTAATAATCGCTTGGAAGAGACAAAGTGTGGAAGTGGATGGGAGTCCAACAGATGTGGGTCGGGGTTGGAATGGAGGGTCTGGGGGTGGCTGCTACAGAGTAATTAGAATGACCTGACCAAAGCATGCATATGATCTATGCCATAAGCAAGTGTGATCTTGGGTGATTCTGAGTAGTCATGGGTGGAGCAAGGCTTGGGGTGTGAGGAAGAGAGTCAGGCAGCAATCTGGAGGAGGCATGAGTTTGGAAGAGGCATCAGCATGTTCAAAATCCCCAGGCAGAAACACCATCACTTCTGTTCCTTCCTCCCTTACCTCCATTCTTTTCTTTCTTTCTTCTCTCCCTTCCCCTTTCCCCCTCCTCCCTCTCTCTCCCTCCCCCCTCTCTCTTTCTTTCTAAAGAAGGTTATTATGAGTAGATTAATTAGATCAGGCCCAGGATAATTTCAGCATTTGCGGGGGGGGGGGTAGAGCTGACAGAGAGAGCCCACAAAAGAAGAGTGAACATGAGGCAGATGAGAATACAGAATTATGAGCAATGTAGACAACTGTGAAGAACCAGACTCTAAGTAGCCAGGTTAACAGACTTTATCCTCAGGGACAGTGGGATAGAGCCAGTGAGGTAAATGGAAATGACCTCAGGAAAGAGGTGTAGCCAGGAGACTGGCCCAGGTCTTTCCAAGTTTGGCTCGTTACTGGACAGTGTCCATATCACCCAGGAGCTTGTTCAACACCAGAATCTTAGGTCTCTAGCCCAGACCAAGCTCTTAAGTGAGCTAGTCACACATTCAAATTTGAGAGGCACTGTTGTATCCTATTGTCCTGGGGGTAATACCTACTGTATGGGCTTCTCTAAATTCTAGAAAGTTGTACATTGCAGGAAACCACTTGAACCCTGGGCAAACCGGACTGGGTAATCTCCTAGTCTTCTATTATCCACAACGAACTTTTGTTGACAATTATGCACACTTGCTAGATGCCCCTGCTCTGTTCTGTCTCTGTGCAATTTCCTTCAGTGCCTTTCCCACCTCTTTTCCCACTGTCCACCTCAGGGTCTTTTCCACAATTTGAGGTCCATCGGCATAGAGGAGTTTGCACAAAAATCCAATCCGAATTAGATGGTGGCAGTCATGGCCTCACGGAGTATACCGTGTGTGATCTCAGGAGGTAAAAGGTAATCTGTTTGAATCAGTCGAGCAAACTTTTCTCCTCACTTGAGAAGTCCCAGATGGTGAGGGATGCCCCATGGGAGCCAGCGAAGCTGGGAGAAACTGCTCAGCTCACGAGGTGCTTCTCCGGTTCTTCAGAAACAGTGTGTCTAGAATGCCACCGCATAGCTGGGAGTCACCGGGGGTCCCATCCTTTTGCCAGCCTCCCAGTGACTTCCTCACACAAACACCAACCCAGGTGCATTGCCAGGCTGCTCTGCCGTGGCCCCAGTCTGCTCCCTCTCCTAACATGATGCCTCAGGCATCTCCAGGACTGAGGTGACAATAAAGACAGCTACAGTTACTCAGAGTAGCCTGCTGGCCAGGCAGGACCAGTTCCATTCGCTGACTGTACTTGGTCTTGTGAGCCAGGCAACAATTCTAGGATGCTGCATAGTTCACGGATGGAGAAATCAGGGTCCACAAAGGAAAATAACTTGGAGAGGAAGTAACAGCACTAGCACGTTCACCTGGCTCTTCTTGACCCACACTCTTTGTGTGTGTATACATGGATGTATGCACATGTACACACATATGTACATGCATGTGAAGGTTAAAAGACAATCTTGAATGTTGTTCTTTGGAAACTACCCATCTTGTGCTGTTTGTTTGTTTGTTTGTTTGTTTGTTTGTTTTCAACAGTCTCTCATTGGGTGGCTGTCTGGAGAGCTCCATGGGTTCATCAGTCTCTTGTCTCCCTGTGCTGAGATTGCAAATACATCCCATGATACCAGCTTTTTTACGTGGGTTCGGGGAATTGAACACAAGTCTTCGGGTTTGCATGGCAGCCACTTTACCAGCTGAGCTATGTCCCCAGCCAACTGGTCCTCTGTAATCTGAATTTGCCTCTGCCTTTTCCTTATCTAGCCAGGGATGTGTTCTTCATGGAAGGTTCATAGGCATCACATCCAAGAGCACAGCCCAGCATAGCAAACCTTTAATGAAGTTCTGAGAAGGAAAGGGCAAAGAATAATAGTGACATTTAAAAGTCTGTTAGGTGTAGAGTAAGGACTGGGGGCCAGGGGTACAGATAGATTTCCTTAGGGAAGGGAAGTAGAATAGCTAGTTATAGATGAATGAACAAAGCAGACTGGAATGGGAGGATCGAGTGGGGAGGGGGATAGGACAGGAGAACAAGGGAGGGAATATGAGGAAAGACAGCTCAAATGAAGGGTCATTTGAGGGGTAGTATAGAAATCTAATACAGCGGAAGCTTCCTGAAATATATACAGATATGAAGGTGATCTAAATAAAATTGCCAAATAATGGGGGAGACAGAGTTCCAACTGGCTGTCTCTTGTCACCAAATGAAGCTTCTAGTACCTGGATTGGGTTACATCTAGTTTACTTGTTAGCCCAAAGGATCCCATGGAAATCCCCAAACAACCCAGGTTATTGCCAATACGGTAGGTTGCTCTTCCCAAACTGAAGGCAAGTCCCCATATTTTAAGACAGCACCTACCCAACTCATTGAACATGAAGAAGTCAGGCTAGTGCCTACGTAGGGCCTTCACTCCTATGTTCTAGAGCAGTGGTTCTCAATCTTCCCAATGTTGTGACCCTTTAATACAGTTCCTCATGTTGTGATGACCCCAATCATAGAATTATTTTCATTGCTACTTCATAACTGTAATTTCACTACTCTTATGAATCATAAATATCTAATATTTCTAGTGGTCTCGGGAGACCCCCATGAAAGGGTTATACTACCATTAATAGGGTCACAACCCACAGGTTGAGAAACAGTGCTCTAGAGTCTTTGGTATAAGAAGGCACTCTGCAGGCTACAAAAAAACATAAACACCAAGCCAGCCACAGAACTTGTGATCAACAATGGTCTTCTGCCTGCAAGATATGCTAGGCCAATGATGGTACAAAACTTGTGGAAGTAACCAACCAATACCTGATTTGACTTATGGCCACTTCATGAGATGGACTCCACTACTTGGGTGACCAAAAACCAGAAACTAGACAGCCCAGGGGCCTAGGGTGATACCATATACTACTGGTCAAAAAACAAAAACATAGCAATAAAATGACTCCTAATAACATTCTGCTGTACTCATGGATCGGTATCTTGCTTAGCTATCAACAGAGAACCTTCCTCTTGCAGCAGATGGGAACAGATGCAGAGACCCACAACCAGACATTGTGCAGAAAAGAGACAGAGACTTTGGAACACTCAGTCCTAAATTGGGTATCAATCAAATTCCTCCCCCCAGGGCTCAGGGAACCCAACAGAAGGGGAGGCAGAAAGAGTGTAAGAGCCTAACGAGATGGAGGACACAAAGAAAACAAGACCTCTAAATCAGCATGATGAAAGCTCACCTGAATTCACAGAGACTGAATAAGCAAGCACAGGGCCTGCAAATGTCTGCACCAGATCCTCTAGGTATACATTATGGCTTCCAGTTTAGTGTTTTTATGGGATTCCTGAGCGTGCAAATGAATGAGTCCCTGATTTTTTGTGCCTTCTCTTGGGCTCTTTTCCTTCTGTTGATTTGTCTTGTCAAACTTAGATTTGTTAGTTTTTGTTTTATCTTATTTTATTATTATTCTTTAGAAGTCTTTTTATTTTCTAATGATAAAAAGAAAGGGAGTAGATATGGGTAGGAAGGGGGGTAGAGAGAAACTTGGAGGAGTAGAGGGATGGGAAACTGTAATCGGAAACACTATATAGGAAAAAATCAATTTTCAATAAAGGAAAAGAAAAAAGAAAAAATATGTTATTTGTGTCCTTAGTACTCTGCAGTGGAACTCTGTTCTCCCTTCACACCATGACCACTGCTATATTGAAATCCAACTATCTGCGACTACTTGAAGATAACTCTCAAAAGATCAGGCCGTTAAGAGTCTGTTGTGGGACAGAAGTCATTGGGCCTTTCCCTGGGACTGCAGCTACCATGTCTCCCCTGCCCCCAAGCCGGCTGCATTTGGGTCCAGTTGGGGATCTTGGAGGGTGCTAGAGCATGGCGGAGGTTAAGGTTGATTGTGAAGGGAACTGTAGTGATGTGGCTTTGATGAGGTACTTCTGCCAGTAAACCCCTCACCCAGGAACTTAATCATAGCACCCCCCCCCAAAAAAAAAAAACCCAGCTCATTGGTTTGCCATGCTGAACTTGAAGGAGTGGTTTCTAAGTTCTGATAGCGCCCTAGTGAGTGGACATTCTTTCTGGGGAAACCACCTCAGCCACGTTCTATGCACTTTTCTCTCACTGGAATTGTTAGCTTCAGAGCCCATGCCCAGGCAGCCCTAATGACCTAGGCTCAGTCACCGTCCTGGTTTGCTTTTCGATGCCTCCATAAAACACTGATCAAAACCAACTTGAGGGAAGAAATGGTTTATTTGAATCACAGGTTGCAGTCCATCATGAAGGAAGTCAAGCAAGGAACTTAAGGCAAGAGGCTAGAAGCAGGAACTGAGGCGGAGGCCACAAAGGAATGCTGCCTACTGGCTTGCTTCCAGGCTCATGTCCTGATATCCATCAACAATCAAGAAATTGTCACTCAGACATGCCCACAGGCCAATGTGATGGAGGCAAATCCTTAACTGAAGTTGCCTTTCCCCAGGTATGTCAAATTGACAACCCAAATTAGCGATCACAGCCACCTATTCAATAGGCAACCTAAATAGTAATAGTGAAAAGCAAAAACAGGAGATTTATTCAATATGGTTAGGTTGGGCGGGAAAAGGAACACAGAAGTCCGGTAGCATCTCCAGTTCATCTTCAATATCCTAGAATGAGGTTCAACTTTAAAAAGAAAACACATTAGCTAAGTAGCCATGGTCAAAGTGTGGCCCTACCCACCACTGTTGCCTGGGCTCTAGTCTCGGCTGTGAGGTAGTATGACAAGCCAGAAGCATGTGAACGCATTTCCTAGAAACAACTTCATTCACCCCCCCAAACTTAACCAGCACCAGGGACTCAGTCTTGTCGCTCTCCTAGCCTGAGACGCCTGGGGGGATTCCAATTTCTTGGCATCCATTGTATTAATAGTGTGATAGCCAAAGGGAAGGGCACATGTGTCTCTCTGGAATATTGTTAGCCCAGAGAGGGTGGTAGTACCATAAGATTATTATCATTACTAGCTTCTTGCATCTCTTTAAATCCAGCATCATCTGTCTTGCACTCATGCAGAAATTTTGGCTTTTGTTTTGCAATTTTCAGAAAATTTATGGAAAGGATTTGATGTTGACTTTTGTTTGAATCACTGGAGAAGACAAATTGTTAGATTGCCAAAAACTGAGATTTTTGAACAGAAACAAAAAAAAAAAAACCCCATGCAATGAACAGAGGAGGCTTGAGGGTTAGTTGGTCAGTGGGAAACGTGGCATGACTTGAAAGTAGAAAGGTGTGTCTGTGTTTTCTCAATTTCTCCTTTTAAAAACTACATTGTATGAAATTCTCAAAGCATTAATAAAAATCTTATTATCAAAATAAGGCTGTGTTTCTTTCCTTTTCCACACAAAAGAAGTAGGTACTTCAAGTTATCCAGTGGAATTGTTGTCCATCTGACTCAGTAAGGCCAGGAGCTTTCCCACTCTCCCTAGACTGCGTGTGTAATGTGGAGCCCAGTTTTTTCTCTTCCTTCAGGCTACACAAGCTCAAATGTAAGCTTCAAGGGTTTATGGTGGGGAGACTCTTCCTTCAGATACTTCCTAGACAATCTTATGTCTTACAGTTCCCTGCTCAGATTTTCCAATTTAACAAAGTCCTTCTTCACTGCTATGTACAAAAGACCTCCTTCGTGGTACACTGTGTCTCTCTGCAATCCACATAGCACTCGTTACCATCTGATACATGTTTTTAGTAGTTGATGAGCTTCCATTCTCTACTACAACATAACCTCCTGACACTGTGAACATGATGCTGGCATTAGGAAGACTCAGTAAATGTTCTTTGCATGGAGGGAGGCAATATTGTTTGTAGAAACACTGGCAAAGACCCTGCTTTTCAACCCAGAAAAGGATGTGGGTTGCTGGCACTTAATCTGGGTCAGATACTAGGCTATCTCAGTATTTATACACATTTTAAAATCAGAAGTCAATTCATTGTCTATCAGTCACAGTTTGGTTTATAAAACAAGAGCTACTCTAGGTATTTGGAGTGTGACATAATTTAATGCAGGGAATTAGAGTCTAGCACTATTGAAGTGCTATGTTGGAAGGCCATGGAGCCAAGATAAGCAAGGCTGCTCTCAGGAAGCCTGGAGGAGCATGCTCTCAGAAGCCGTCACCAATGGCTTGGCTGACTTCTCTAAGAACTGGGTGACTCTCAGCAACCTCTCTGAAAGCTCCCATTGAAATCCCTGCCAGCCATGGCTGCCATCTGCAGATATGCACACACTGGTCTACAGCTGCCACTTAGTGGAGAAATAAGGCTCTCTTTTTTTCTGTTCTAAAACTCTCCAACAAGCGGTTCTCATTAGCTAGATCTTGATGAATGGTACTGTAAAAAGAATGTGGGAACAGTGAGTGTCTCAACCCTGCAATACAGAGGAGAGGGTAGAAAGATGGAATCATTCTCATTTGTAACAAACAATGTAACATGCAGGTTGCATATCCATTAATTGGGGGATTAGTATAACTTTAGAACTGATGTTGTCCATGTCCACTAATGATCAGCACCTTGACATACTATGAAGTTGAATTCTAAAGTCTCAAGCCTGGGGATGTGGTGACATCCTAGCAAGCAACAGTAATCCATCTTAAATTCTCTTCCTTGCCTCAAGCAATACTTTGAATTTTGCTTATGGAAATTACTGCCTAGAAGAATTTCAAGATGATGAATTATTGCCTCTTCAAATGTAAGAATGTGTTTTATTGCTCCCATTGGGTAACTTAAGAGAGTTCTCCCATTCTCTACTAAATGTATGGCTCTTTCTAACAGGTTCTCTGTGAATCAACATAACTTCAGTGCCTTGAATGTGATGCTGGAGGAAATGGGCTAATGGCACCATACATCTGGGTTTCAACTGTTCATTCACGATCTTGACACAGCCTGAGGTCTGTGGGCAGGGAGGAGTAGTATCACCCTGGGATCAGAGGCAGAAAGACTCTGTGATGATGGTATGGCTCATGTTGGCCTCACTCTGTTGCCTGTTGAGGCATCAGGAACTCTGTAAAGACCACAAAAGATGGCTACTATCCCATTTTGCTCAGGTATTTCTGATGTATTCATCTCATCTAGATTGGAATACATCATGGCAAATCAATGTCAAAATAGATCAAACCAGCCACATCTATGGATTTCTTATAAGCATTTTCCATAGTCAGATTATGTTACCTAAAAGGCCCTCCAGCTGAGTATTGTTATTCAGCTTAAGAAAAGGACAATCTCATGAACTTCTGGGTAGCAGACACATTAATCTAACACCCCTCTGCTTCTCCTGGAGTAACCCCATAATAGGAATTAGTATCAGACTATCATGCTCCTTTAATGTACCAATGCATGAGACTTCTTGCAGTGAAACCCGTGACCTTCCCTACCGTGTGGTGATTACTTACCTAGAAATACCCTGAAACAGTCAAAGACTTCAGGCTTACATAGATTCTCAAATTCTTTCTCTCATCATAAGAAACACACCATCACTCTTTAAATACATCTATCAGTTCAAAGTATTAGTCTTCAGAATCCCATGAAACATAAGGAAGATATAAAAAAAAATGTTCAGAGATGAGTGTATGATGTTCTTTGACATTTCCTTGCTTGTGATCTACACAGTCTTAGGACATTACAGAACACAAACAAACAAACAAAAAATTTCACTCATGAAGGGCATCCCATTGACTCAGAATTCATGTATTATGTCCTATTGTAGATTGAAAAAAAAATCACCTATGCTATGTGTTGTATTCATGCCTGTCTAACTTCTAGAGATCCTTCTCTCTACACAGTCATCTGCTTCTAAGCCCTCCACACCCACCCCTAGTCCTGTCCTGTACTTCTAAATATGCCCAAGACACTTACAATGGGTATGTATGGTGTCCTTATCCTGCTTCCTCTAACCCCAGGATTCTAGGGTATGGGATCTCTTCTGACACTGCATTTTTGGGCCCTCCTGTTATGATTCATTCATTGAACCCCAGTTTTCACACTTGCCATTTTCTGGAAGCAACATTATTCTATAGCTCTGTGGTGACTATGGTCTCTAAGTTCAATAGTCTTCTCTCTAGATTTCCTCTGAAATGCTTCCTAGACTCAACTGTCCTTATAGTTAGTGGAACTACCTAACATAGCACCCCAAAAGTCAATGATGTAAAGTGGGAATGCTATATACATTGTTGCTTAATCCTTTTGTGGGCTGTTTGGAATTCTGCTGGTCAAGGATGGATTTGCTAGGTGGCTCTTACTTCAAGTTGTGATTAGTGGGGCAGCTTTGCTTTGTTTCTAAGGCTAGCCTGGAAGTCCCTTCTCTACAGCTCTCTGACTCTCTGCAATTATCAGGAAGCAAGCAGGAGTATCTTTTCCTCATGGACACGGCAGAGACAGAAATACATAAATCCTTGTGAAGCCTGAGCTTTGAGCTGGCACACTGTGACACCTTCCTACATTCAGTTGACCAGCCATATGAATAAACCTAAAAGTTTTGGGCAAAGCAACTATATCTACTACTAATGAGGCCATTGTGGCAGTGTGGGCATAGGGAGTGGTGGTGGAGAATGGAGGCATTCATTCATTCATTTATTCACTGTACCCAAGACCCAACCATCCTTCAGCCTTTAAGACTTATGCCATTCTAAGTCTCTCTCTAGGTTTCTTGTGACCTTTCACTGGATTTTCTAGTGATATAACTGTAGAATCTGAACAGTACACTGTCTCCTGTGCTGTGTTCTCTGGCAATAAGACTCTTCAATTGGATTACTACCTTAGTCTTGAAGATCCCCAGGGTCTCTCTTAAGAAGTTCTATTTTCTTGTTGGTTTTATGCTTCCCCTTTCTGAAATTTTAGATTATGTAGCACACTGTTACTCTGAATTAACAATTCCAAAGATAATTTGTCATGTTTCACCAAGAAAGCAACTTTTCTTTTTACTTCCTTGATCTATCAAGGGTGACATCATTGCAGCCTGGAGTTGTCATATTTGCTTATCTGTCCTCTTCACTCAATGTCAGGAATGTATTAGATCTTAACAAATTTTAAGAAGTGATTCTCCTACCATCCTAATATAGGCTCTGGTTTCTTTTCCCCTCTTCCAAATTCCATTCTCATTCTTAGAGGATCAACCTGTGACCAGGTCTGAGAAGTTATCTTCTCCGACAGCTTCAGACTTCTTTGTGTTTCTAAACATAATCCAGTGGTTCTCAACCTTCCTAATGCTGCAACCCTGTAATGTAGTTCCTCATGTTGACTCCCAATCATAAAATTTTTTTTGTCACTACTTCAAAACTGTAATTTTGCTACTGCTATGAATCATGATATAAATATCTGGTATGCAGGATATCTGATATGCATTTCTCAAGGGGGTCTTGACCCACAGGTTGAAAACTGCTGCTGTAATTCATGTTATAACAATCAGTGTTATTGGTTAAGTGCCCTCTGAGATAATTTTCCTATTCAATTTGTATGTGTCTACTTTCCTCAGGAGACAGTGCTTTGCACTAATGGACAGGATGGTAAGATTGGAAGACAAATGTACCATTTGGTATGAGTCATATCCAGCTTTGTACCTGTGTGCTTTGAGGACTTAAACTTGTTTTACATCATTTTTTCTCATGTATAAAAATGGACTCTCTACACGGAAGAATCTCGGAGAGGAACAAAGGAGACTGATCATGTGTGAAATGTACTTTCCACACAGCAGAATGGTTTCTTTCCTGTTTGCCCTCCCTTTTGTCTCCAAGACATCTTCCTACTATTAATTTTTTTATGTTCTACTTACATGCTTTAACTCTCTTTAATTATAAAACAAACTTCTCAAAGAATATTATTTATTCATTTTATATGCCACAGATGTCTTTCTGTATGGAAATCATGTGACCTAAAAGTCTCTATGTATGATGAGACTTTCTACAAAGCCTCATTACTCTAAGATTTTGAGAAGTCTTTTGTCTGTCAACAGAGCCTAGTGAATCAGTCAATAACTGAGTTTCCTAATGAGTATTTCCAGTTATTCCATTTTTCATGACATTTTCCTACCATTTTAAGGAATATAGTTCTCTCCCTCCAATAAAACATTTTCACATTATATCTGACATTGTATTTTTCTAGCTCTCTGTGAGTTTTCATCTGGGAAGTTATTTCTCAATGAATCTTCATAGCAATTCATTCATTTAATCATGATTCATTTTGTTATTGACAAACAGTTCTTGGCTTAGAGATGAAGATGTTAGTATACTCTTGTCCTAAATGCACATCTTTTAGAAACAAATGAACTAGAATACATACATTCAAATCCCAGCTAGGCCACTTATTATCTTTTTGATCCTGAACAACAAACTGTGCCTCAATCTTTATCTCTAAAATGGAAATACTTATATATCTGGTTCATGGTGCTATGTGAGAATTAAATATGTCTATAAAATATAAATGCTTATACTAGAGACCAGCAAAGACTTAATGCCATTCATAGATAAGCTGGGATTCAAAAGATAGCCAACATTCCCACTCTCTTCAATGTACTGAAACAAACCTATGCCCCATCCAGCCAATTTAGCAAAAGGCTACTGTCTATATGCCTTAGATGGGAGATTCTTACATGATTGGTAGCTGACACCGAAGTGGAGATGACAGGAGACTGGAAATTAGTTCACCAGTTAAGGGCAATAGGTCCTCTTCCAGAGAACCAAGGTTCAATTCCCAGCACTAATAACCATCTATAACTCTATTTCCTGGGGATCTGGTGCCCTCTTTTGGCCTCTCTGGGCATTGCATGCACATGGAGCAGACATACATGCATACCCGTACACATAAAATAAAAAAGTGGAGAAAATAGAATTAAAAGTATAATTAGTAGGACTAATTTGCCAAAAGCTAGAAGCTTATAAATAAAGTCCATTAGATAAAGGCCTATAGTTAGTAGGAAATAAGCTTGATCTTATAATATACACACATACACACTCAAACACATACACACACATAAACAACACAAACACACACATATACAAACACAAACACACACATGCACACATATACACACATACACATGTACATATACACACATACACACATATACACACATACACACACACACACACACACACCCCAAAAACGTAACACATGGGAAGCTCTGCTGCTCGTGACACACACTTTTCCTCACTAGTGGAAATCCTAGCTCTTCACTGCTCCTCCCCATCTGGGATGCTATGTTTGGCACTCTTAAAACCAACCACTGACAACCTGGGAGCAGTTAGAACAGGGCAGCCAAACAAAGGACGGGCTTGTATCCTCGGGCAATAGAAACAGTACACAGAGAGGCTCCAGCTTCCCTGAGAATCAGGACCTCAGGCTGGGTTCATCGTTGCTCTGCTTTACTCTGCCCCAAGGCACAAAGATGACAATGTCTGAAAATGGGAGGCTCATTTTGTTAAGGACATTGAATTTCCTGCCTGGAGTTTCGAGGAGGTACCCAGTGCAGATTGGAAAATGAGTGACCACTCACATCCAGTGACCTCCTGGCTCTGGTATAAACATTTACATATCAATATTCATATTAATTCTTACAACCCTCTAAGCCAGATTCTAGAATTATTCCCATTTCATAGATAAGGAGACTGAGGCTCAGCCAGACTTTTCTTCAGGGTTGTGTGGTAATTAGCGGCAGAGCTGGGGTTTGAATGCAGCTGTTTCAGAGTCATTTTATCTCAGGAAGACAGGGTGAGAGCATATGATGTACCCTTGGCTTGGATTCACTCTAACTCACCTCCCAGTTCTAAGCCTTCTCATAGAGACTCCATATCTTATAAGGAATAGTTACAAACTCACTCATCTTCGCTGGAGAAGTAGCTCAGTGGTTACAGCACTCACCTGGCAGGCATGAGGACCTGAGTGTGATTCCCAGAACCCATCTAAGAAAGGCAGGCATGCTTGTAATCTCAGCAGTGAGGAGACTCCACAGGCTAGAACAGCCTGGTCTAGTTGTCAAGTTCCAGGCCAGTAGAAAATTCAGGAAGGAAATAGAAAGTTGGACATGGCCTAGGGAATGACATCTGAGGCTGAACTCTAGCCTCTGTACACACGCACCTCCTCACAACAAACACACAGTCCACCAATTCATTATTCTTTGGTTGGCTCTATTGATTTATTTGCATCTTGTATATTTTGAGTACTATCAGAGAGCATGAAAATTGCTTCATCTTTTGTGTGGGGGGTGATTTCTCATTCAGAAAGATCATATCATAATTTTTCCCTCTCTTCAATCACACAAGAAATCATGTTTGTTTGTTTAAAGAATCAGGGCTGCTGGAGTGGTTCTGAAAACCACTGGCGGAAGAACACAAAGCAAAGACAGTAAGTACTCTTTACTGAGCATTTTCTGGATGCTAGAAATGTGTGTGGCAATACATATATATTGTCTTACTTGATAGACTTAGTATGCTAATGAGAATTACATCATGGAGAACTATTCCTGTTAATACTCTCAACAAGCAATAGAGGCTATATTGGAATCTAGAGGTAATTGGTACCGAACCACATCACTCCAAATACACCATATTGTTTCTCAATTGCAAACACTAAAGACTCCACTGTGGGTTTCTCCAAGTTCAAGAAAAGAGCAGCACCTATTTACTATTTTATTAATCCCTTCAGGAGACCTTCAAAGAAAGAAAAGAGATCCATACCCTGACAGAGATGATACATGATTGTGGGAGCATGTTTTCAGGTTCCTCGTGGCTTTACCCAGCATGTCCGCAAGGATGATTAGGACCACGGGCCTGAATGCAGGTGTCTGAGATGGTCTGCACTTGGCTGTACTGGGTGGGGGTCTTTTGCTCCACCCCTTGGCGTCTCTATAGATACCCTAGGGCAGAGACAGTCAGGGCCCATTGGAATAGGTTTCCGGCCCTCTCAAGGCTATCCTTTATTTTCTATCTGTTTATCTCCACAATCTAAATCCTTCTATCTAATATTTCCTGCTGCTCACACTCAAGAAAACTCTGTGGAACTGTGGGGTTGGTGGGTAAACACCCTGCAGATGATGATCAGTCTCATAGAATGACAGTATCATGTCGAGATCCTAGAAGTTGCCAAGGCTTGAACAACAAAGAGTGGAGGAAAGATGCCTTCAAAGTCTAGTCTGACAAGAGAAAAACCTCAAGCTCTTTAATAGTTACTTGCCCATGGTCACTTCCACATACTTCCTGTATGTGTTGACTCTCCTCTTCTATGTCTAGAATAACCCAGAAAAGCAAGTCCATCATACTCTACTCAGGAAAGAACCCCTGTGTGTCATTATGACCCTGTTATGTAAAAAAGACCCAGATTTTCTAGATTAGTTATCTATTGCTACATAATAAATTACCCCAAATTTAGGGGTTGGAAATAGCAAAGTGTTTATCTTCTCATTTCTGTAGGGTAGGAGTATGGAAATAATTAAATAGTTCTAGGTCAGCACCCAATTTCAAGGTCATTTACAGGACAACATAATTCCTCCCTGTAGACACTTCTCAGAGTGTTTTTCCTTACAGTGAGCACCAGAGGGAATTAAAGAAACAAACAAACAAACAGAACGAATGATTGAAGTGATACACTATCCTTTCTGTTGTAGCTTATTGACTACATGGATGAGCCAACCCCTCTAAAACTAGGAAATGATTTTGCAAAAGTGAAAATACCTCAAGGGAAGGATCAACAGCACAAGTGCATTTCTGAGGCTGGGTATCACAATGATCTTTTGTGGATTATCCTGTCTCATGGGTCCCTCAGTTAAAGGCAAATATTTCCAAAGAGGGTTAATATATTAAAAGGTCACTACTAATGAACCAAGTAGCTGCCACTGTGGAAAGCAGAAATAGATGAGCAATCAAGCTGTGTGGATGTGGTAGGGGATGCTTCGAGACATAAGGACACTTCGTCTTTGAAGCTTTAACACAAAGTCAATAGAGGAGGCTCTGCTCTTTGTGGTTGGAAAGTTTAGGATATGCTGATAATAAAGATACCCCAAAGTGGGGGCAGAGCCCTGTCTAAGGACAGGGAATAGAGTAGGAGTGAGGACAGAAAGCCATTTTAGTCACTGCTTTTGAGAACATCCAGTACCAAGGCCTTGGCGCTGGGCATCCATGGTGTTGGTGCAGAAATGGGAAAAAGCAAGTGCTGTGTCTGCTGCTGGTTAATTAAATGTTGATTCCAAGGCAGCTGGTAGAATATGTGCACTATATATTATCCTCAGTTTGCTTTTTCCCTTTTTTCCTAAATCACACATTTTAATTAACCTTCAAGCCCTTGCTGGGGCTTTGAAAGAACTTAATTGGCCTGCAGGGACTGGAATACACAACAGTTAGAAAAAGGCTACGTCTCAGTTGTTTTCACTCCAAGGACTTATAAAATTGAAATTATTGTTTTATTTCATTCTTTGAAGCCCAGAGCTACATGTGGATTCATATTTGGAACTGGCAGAGGCATTCTTGGATGCTTACGTGAAGATTGCAAAAGGTATTTAAACAGTGTGAGTATTTCATGCGAGAATCTTTTATTAACCTGGTGTCTTTGAGTTTGTAATGAATTCAACACTTCTCATTTTTCCTATGTTCCCCAGCGAAGGACTAAAATACAGTGACCAGAATTTAGTACACAAATTTCACAGCCTGGGTGGGCGAAGAAATCTCTTGATAACAAGGACCCTTTAGGAGACTTCTAACAGCACCTGGAGTGGGAAGAGCTTCACCCAGGATCCTACCCAGTGCTTCTGGCACCTAGCAGTTGGGCGCCATTATAATTCTTTGAAGCAAGGTCCTGCTCAGAGCCCTGACGGACTAAGTGGGCAACGAGGCCCAAATTCAGCACCAGGCAGATGGGTGGTGCTATTTTGGTGAGAAAAATGTATGATGTAGTATGGAAGAGCCAGAAAGGCAGAGTGGTTCATGGCCTGTTGCCAGAGGCATATCTGAGGACGTGAGAGTGGTGAGCTGACTTGGGTGGTGTGATTGCCACCCAGGGCCATCATAATGTCTGGGTCTGGGCTGCAGCTGGGGGCCATGTCTGGGTTCATGGCCCCGATGCAACCACGGTCTGTTTTGATGTCCAAGGCTTCTGATATCACTGAAGACCAAGAAGAAAGAGCTGTACAGAGTTGGCCCCGCCCCCTCACTGGCCACAACACTAGAGAGAACTGGTCCTGCCCCTCACCAGCTGCAACACTCAGGAGAGTCCTACACCTCACCTGGGCAGCACAGTAGAGTTGACCCTGTTGGCAAATGAGCTGGTGAGATAGTCCTGAAGGTGCGAGAGCTGTTCTTGCCCTTGAATCGGCTGCAGCACTCAGGAGGGTGGCCCTTACACCGCACCTGGGCAACACAGTAGAGTATGTATGGGAGAACCCTGAGGATGCGAAAGCAAGTCAACTGGCCCTACCCCTTGCTCATCACTGCAAGGGATGAACTAACCAGGGCAATGCAGGAGAGCTCACCCTGGTAGTAAGGACAAGGGAGAGCTGGATGACCAACCCTGCAACCCCTGAGGCCCAGAACTGGGCTTATGAGTTGGTCCACTCCAATATTCACCCAATCTGTGATCTGCTGGAGCTCATGAAGGGACTGGTCCTACAGACCCAAAGCTGTAGGGTCTCCATAAGACAGGGCAACTCCAGGATAACCAAGAGGAGTCCCAGTGGAGGCCCAGCATCGATAGTGTAGCAGAAACCAGAGGCCTTGAACCAGACCAATGACTCTTTGCAACAAACACTTGCAAGTAAAGATAAATGGACAAAAGAGTTTACTGTGTAATTCACTGTGTCACACTTCTATAATGAGATTGATTTTTCCTTTTTGTTATTTTTTTCTCTCTTTTCTTTTTTTTTCTTCTCTTAAATTTTATTTTATTTTGGGGAGATGTTGCAAGGGCAGAGGCAGATAAGAAGGGACAGGGAAATAAATGGGATGGAGATGCATGATGTGAAAGGCACAAAGAATAAACAAAAAGTCAAAAAAAAAAAACAAAAACAAAAACCCAGAGACTTCCAGATGGTTTCAGTTTGTCAACAATGCTGAGAATGAGTCAATGCATATATTTCATTTCTTAACTGAAAAGCAACTCACTTACTGAAAACCAGTGATATATGGAGACCAAAACTATGGGTGAATATTCCTATGTTCTGCATAAAGGTGAAAATTCTTCAGCTCGTCATAAGAGTGGGAGAATTCACAAAGGGGTTTTAGGTAGAGAAGTGCAGAGGGCTGAGACCATGCATGCTGAAAGTGAAATTGGGAAATAAGCTAGCAAGGGACCAAGAACAAAAAGAAAGAAGACTCTGAAGTAAAGGGATTCCAGGAAGGGGAAGTGAAGAAAGTGAAGGTCAGTGTTTCCAAAACAGAGTGTAAAACAGCGACACAATTGTGCAGAAATGTTAAGGAATAAAAGGATGGTGAATAAGGCAGCTACATACAACAAATGAATGTGATGGGAGTGATGTGTTTTCTGAGCTTCACTTTTATTTTGTGTAAAGTATTTCAAGGTCCTTTTACCCAGTAGGCAGCTAATTATTGCTGGGTAAGAAACTGACCTAGAAGTTAGTGACTTCAAACTATGTGCTTGCGTATAATCTCGGAGGTTGGAAATTTGGGCTGGACTCTACTGATGAAATTTATGAACATGTTCTTAATATTTTCATGTTCTTAACAGCTGATGGATCAGCTTAGGGCTGGTTGGTCCCAGATGATCTCATTCCTATGTCTGGCAGTTGAGGCTTCGATCTTCCAGGAAAGCAGGCCTAGCTTTGTTCTGTGAGGATAAACACGTTCTCAGTGGTAAAAGCAGTAGCCACACACATCTTCAGACTGAGATTTGGACGTTGCTCACATTGTTTCACAACATTGTCTTTGTCAAAGCAAGTCTTAAGGTCATCCCAGATTGAACTGACGAAAAATACTCTTGACAGGGGAAGTGACAAATTACATTGTAAAGATATAAGGACGTGGGGAGAGTCATTCACTGGTAGCCATTATTTTAAAAGTCTCCAGTACATACCAGCAAGGACAATCAAAAACTCGTGAAAGTATAATCTGACTGTACAATTTCATGCACATTATTAAAATTTGGTCACATATCAAAATATGTCCTTCTGCAATGCCACTGATTCTATCCAGTGGAGAAAATTTTAATTTTTCAAAAGCAAGGGCAGACCAGGAAGGACAATGAATGGTGTTGAACACAGTCATGTTAAATAAAGAGAGTCAAACTCAGAAAGACAAATATCACATGTGTGGGAATTGGAGGAAGCCTCTAGTGAATGTGTGTTGTGGACATGAACATGGGCATGTAAAGGACCCCAATGCTCCAGACTCATGGGAATAGCAAAGCCTTCCCCAGGTCAGGTTCAGAGAATGGCAAGGCCTTTCCCCAGTCTGTGCGCTGGTGTTGACAGTATGTGCAGAAATGTGGACCCCAGCTTATTCCTCTCAGATATTTATACCTGAGTCTGCTCCCCTACAGACACCCCCTATGGAGACAAGGTAAACCTGCCTCCTTCTTCAGGTGTATATAATAACCATCTCCTTATTCAGCTGTAAACAACAACTCCACCTCCTTGATTCAGATACAAAAAATAAACACACTGAGATTCCAGGTTGCCCTTGGTGCGTCTCCATTAGAGTGCATGGCCCACCTCATCCCAACTTTTCTGTACGTGATGTGTCGTTATATCACTCTGTGTCACCACAGTTAGGCCACAGCTTCTGCTGTGCAGATCCCAGATCACGGAAAACATGTTTTATTTCACATGAAGAATACATTGTGTGTGTGTGTGTGTGTGTGTGTGTGTGTGTGTGTGTGTGTGTGTGTGTATGTATGTGTGTGTGTGTGAGATAAAACTAAAAAGGGGACCATAAGACATTATATGTATGTGTTCTGGGGGTGAGGTTGGTAATGGACTATATGTGACAAGAAAATAGGAAAGAAGAAAATTTTGAGGAGCAAAAAAAAAAAAAAAAATAAGAATCAGAAAAGATTGTGCAAAGGAGTGAAGAATAAGAAGCTGTAATGACTATATATATTTATGTATCTGTGCATGTATGTATAAAATGCCATAATGAAACCTAATACTTTGTAGTCTAGTTTCATTTATGTTGCTGAGATAAAACAGCTTGACCAAGAGCAACCTAATGGAGGAGAGGATTTGTTTAGGTTACAGTGTTAAGATACTGTTGATTATTTCAGGAAAGTCAAAGCAGGAACTCAAGCAGCTTGCCGCTTCACACTCTCAGTCAAGAACAGAGATAAATGAATGCACACGAGTTGATTGCTGGTGTACAGACAGCTTTCTCCTCTCCTGTATCATTCAGAAACCTCTGCCTAGGAAATGAATGGTACTGCCTCTGTGGAGTAGGCCTTCCTACATAGATTAACAATCAAGACACTCCCGCAGATTGATCTGATAAAGACAATTGCACTCCAACACAAGCCTTCACAGAATGTCTTCAGGCAAGTGCTGCTTCAGGACCTCACAAATGGCCTCTGGAGACTTTCCTCCCTCCCTCCAAGTTCCAACTGGGTCAGAAGAGGAAGACAAGCCTTGTTTCTGGTCCTAAAGAGTCTCATAGGTGGAGGTATAGGCACCGTTCTACCACTCAGTTGAGACCCTTTTCTCAGGTAAACTGTTAAATCTTCCAAAATTGTTGCAAGTTGATGTTTAAAAATAATACAACATTTTATATGTTTACTTAAAATTTAATTTAAAAAAAGCTAGTACATCTAATCTCAGTTCCTTGACTCAAACACAGATCTATAATTCTTGGATTGTCTTTACTACCTTCCTTCAAAGAGACTACCTCCTTAGTGCTATCAATATTCTGAATTTTTGATGCTGTGAGCTAAATTAAAATTAGAACATCACTTGTCATATTCCTCAACCTAAGGTTACACAAGAAATCATCTGGTTTACAATATTATGGGATGTATGAAGGACCTTCTGGCGGTAGATATAAGCTTTTCTATAATTTTACCCCTTCCATTTTTTCTCTCTCCACATTTCTCAAAAATAATGTCACATGAGTTTTAATGAATGTGAGCGACTGAGTCAGAAGGACTCACTTGTTGATAATAACTGGGAAATGTAGAAGCTAAGCTGGACAGCATTCTATGTCCTGCGAGTATTGCCAGGTAAACTCAGGGCTCAGTCCTTGAGGAACATGTCCTAAACTAAAGCTGAGCATGATATTCTCTCACAATATGAGAAAAACAAAACATATGAGAACAGGGAAGGAAAAGGTCTAACAGAATCAGAAGCTCCTGGCACTTACTCTACATGTGATCAGTTGGTCCCAGAGCTACCACCAAGATAGCTACTTTAACCTCAATTTGAAAGAGGGAGTAAGTGGAGGTCAAGGAATTTAGTAACTGGTGTGGAGTCAGAGGGCAAAGAGGTGCTGGAGTTTGGGTTATGACAAGGCTGTCTGATTCCAGTGTCTATGTTGTTTCCATCTTACCAGGCAAACAGGCTCAAATGATTCATTTTTCAAAAGTGATAAAAATCTCATTTTTCTATGTCAGGGCTGTTTTAGCCTCTGATTCATATTGCACTTCTTTGCTTCATGAAATTACCGAACCCACAATGGCTTATAATACCAATACTGGCAAGACAATCTGGATTCTAACAATGGTTTCAACTGATTCCCTACCCTATGGTTTCTCTTTCTTTTTATCAACTCATGATCAGGGAGGATTAAACGTGTAAGACACTCAACTGTTCATCTGCTTGATAGCTAGCAACATAGTAGGAAAGGGGATTTTAAAAAACAATATCAAAGGCAAATTTACAACTTGAGGGGCCTTCACTTGACTGTGTTATACCATCCACCATTATCTGTAAAAGAAGAGTTACATGCCTTTATGTTGGCTTCCAGTCTGTAAAAGAATTCTCCTTTGAAGAAAGAGGCACAACTCCCAGGAAATCAGTTCATAGGAACATGAACATTTCAGGAATTTCTTTCCAAAGAAGAGATAAGGTCAGCTTAGGTTTGAGAATTTTAACTGATTTTCTTATTGTTAGCAATTTGGAAAACTAGCAAGGAATTATCTTTATCACTCCTGTGCCTCCATTTAGTGCCCATTCAGCCTTCCGCTCAGGCTGTTTAATTGGCTCTCTATTTCACTTAAGAAAAAGGTACATAAACCTGGGCAGTGATTTTGTTTCTACTTCATAAAATTGCTTAGTTTAATTATAAAAGCATTTGTGTCTCATTATAACTTATGCATCTAAGATAGTGTGCACTAAACCTTTGCACAGCCTTAATATAAAACCAAGTATTCCCACTTTTCTACCTTGCTATTCCTACAACGTGTCCCTAAAATGATGTTTATTGACAATATAATACACTGAGAGAAGAGATGTAATTAGAATCAGGACTACTGCTCAATGAATTCCTTACCATGTGATTAGATGATAGCTAGAACTTCCTATACCATAATTCATTGAGTTCTTGCTACACTACCATTGGATAGATGTATTCCTCACCCCACTTGAGAGTTCAGAGAGGCTGCCCAACATTGAACAACTATTAATAACAGAGTTCAGATTCTTGTTTAAAAACTTCTGTACTCTTTGGGCTCCGGTCTTAGTCGGTTGGATGCTCTGACAAACAGTCTGGAGCTGAGAAATCCAAGATCAAGGCACCAGCACACTCAGTGTCTGGTGAGGACTCAAGTCCTGGTTCACACACGCCATCTTTATCTTTCCTCCTTACGATGCAAAAAGGAGTTCTCCAGGGACCCCTTTACATGGGCACTAATTCCCTTAATGAGAGTTACACCTTCACGACCCAATCACCTCTCTAAATCCCCATCTCTAAATGCCATCCTTTTGGGAATAATACTCCAACATTTGAATTTAGGGGAAAAGCAAGTTTTTAATCTATTATAACTTCCAATTACTGTGCTTGCCTCCCTTGAAATGTTTAAACTAAAAATTTAGTTTCAAATATTTTTTTTATTCTGGTTTCTTTACTTTTTTATTTTCCTGTTCTTTTTTCTTGAGAGGGAAAAAAGAAGGCATGGAATTGGATAGGTGAGGAGGTGGAGGGGATCTGGAAGGATATGAGGAGAGGAAACCATAGTTAGAATATATTGTATGCATTTTCAATAAGGAGGTTTAAAATAAATAAAATAATGGTAGAATCATATGCAACTGTAAGAAATATTGCATGGAATTCTGTATCTCTTTAATTCATACTCTACACTAATATATTGTAAACCATAGTGTAGTGTCAAAACCACATCAGTTCTGTTACAATAGAATCGTTCCTTTAAAAAAGGGTTATCCTTTTATATCCACCCACACACCCCTCCTTCTCACTCTCTAATGTCTAAGAAACATGAATCTCTTATACATTTATTCATTTTTGTCATTTCAAGAATATTACATAAATATAATCATGTCATGTCTAATCTTTAGAGGATGACTTTATGCTCAGCTTGCAGATTTTTATTTGTCCATTTTTTTTATTATTACTGAACAGTGTTCTGTGATCATTGTTGACTTAGCCATTTACTCCTTTAAGAACATCTAGGAGGTTTCTGAATTTTTAGCTATTAAAAACAATCCTGCTATGAATATTTATTTACAGCTATTCTTGTGTTTGTGAATATAAACTTGTATTTCTCTGGAGTAAATGCCCATGAGTGCAATTGCATTTTTGTATTATAATTGCATGGTTGGCTTCTTTAGAAGTTTTGAAATCCTTTCCAGAGTTGATGTACCATTTGTACTCACACCAATAATGCCAATGCTGCACTTTGTGATTCTTTACATTTTTGTCATTCTGGTGATACACAAGGATACCATACTGAAGCATAAATTTACATTTCCCTGTTGGTTAATGATGTTTAACATTGTGTGTGTGTGTGTGTGTGTGTTTGTATATGTACACCCCCTTCAGTGAAGTGTCTCTCACTATCTCCTTCTCACACTCTAAATGAATTGTTTGTTTTACTATGGAGTGCTGAGAGTTCTTTACATATTTTAGATATAAGTTGTTTTCTAAGTAGATGGTTTGAACATCAATCTATAGTTTCTTTTTTTTTTAACTTTACAAGGTCTTTTGTAGAGTAAAACTTTGCAATTTTGATGGAGTTCCAGTCAACTATTTAATCTTTTCATACAAAGTATAAGCACTCTTTGGGTAAGCTACATCCTGAAATTGTTTTTTGTAAAGGTTTTAGAGCTAATGCTTTGCATTTTATATCCATGATCTACTGTAGCTATAGTTCTCCTGGTCTTGCCTGGCCCACGGTCAGGACAAATCTTTGTCACCTGCCAGTCCCACAGCCACTCAGACCCAACCAAGTAAACACACAGAGACTTATATTATTTACAAACTATATGGCCATGGCAGACTTCTTGCTAACTGTTCTTATATCTTAAATTAACCCATTTCTATTAATCTCTAAGTTGCCACGTGGCTTGTGGCTTATCGGTATCTTAACATCTGTTCCTTATCTTGGCGGCTGACAGTGTTTCTTTGCCTCCGCCTTCCACTTCCCAGAATTCTCTTCTCTCCTTGCCCCCGCCTATACTTCCTGCCTGACTACAGCCAATCAGTACTTTATTTATCAATCAATCATCCACAGCAATCTACTTTTAGTATTTTCATTTGTTTGTTTGTTTGCTAGCTTGTTTTGCTTAGTTTTGTTTTTACTTTTGCCCAAGGATACCTAACTCTTGGAGCAACATGTGTTGAAAATTTTTTTGGATTGCTTTGTACAATTTATGTTATCACACATAAATTGAACAGGTGGCTAAAGATGGTGATAGGAAGGCTAAAGAAGGAAAGACTTTTGTACCACTCTTAGTGTATAAGTTGGGGTGGAAGAAGCCATCCAGTAGGGAAAGTCTGCATTAGGTAAACATTTCTCAGTTTTCACATAAGTGAAATAAGAATGTGTAGGCTCTCTTTCTTCCATAGAGGAACAGACTTAGCAACACTATGAAAACCAATGCCTTTGTGGGGACTCTAGAAGTGACTTAAAGATGTATAGAATGCATCTGAAAGGCCAGGAAGAACTGATCTATGCAGGTAAAATATCTATTGCATCTATTCATCATCACCCTTTCCCCAGTTGGTGCAGTATAGGCCAATCAGGTGCTAACTCCTGATTCTATATGGTGGTTTGAATGAGAATGGGCCCCATCAGCCCCCCATGTATATTTGAATACTTGGCCCCCAGTTGATGGAAATATTTGGGAAGGATTAGAATATGTGGCCTTGTTAAAAGAGGTGTGTTGTTTGGCATGGGCTTTGAAGTATGAAAAGCCCAGGTCACTCCCAGTTAGACCTCTCTGCCTCCTGCTTATGGATCCAGATGGAAGTTCTCAGCAACTATTTCAGTGCCATGCCTGCCTGCTTGCTGCCATGCTCCACCATAATGCTCATGGATTCTAACCCTCTGGAACTGTAAGCCCCAAACAAATGCTTTCTTTTATACCTTGCCTTGGTCATCATGTCTTATCATAGCAATAGAAAAGTAACTAAGACATTCTGTATTAGAGAATATAGCTCCAAGGTTCTTTCTTTTCAAGGGACTGCCTATAGGAATTGTTTCCTATTTAATGTGCCACAGAGAACTGATGATAACTATCATAGATTGTCTGTCTAAAGGCTGTGGAGAAAGAAGACAAACTGAAAACACATTCTACAGAATCAGAGAGACAATATTACTATGGAATTATTATGGAGAAGAGTGATCATGAACTTGTTTGAGAGAAAAATCAAAACCATTTAGCGAGCAAAAGATATTCTCAGAAAGATGTTGAAATGCCCCCAGAACCATTCTGTGAGATTCCTGATACAAATCTTTTCTAAACTAAGTCCATTAGTTGAACTTGGAAAGCCAACTATTAAAAAAACAAAACAAAACACCTCAACGTCTGTACACAATCACAGTATTTACAAGCATAGGGGCACTGGACAAAGCCAAGGGAATAAAATGATGTTCAGGCTGACCTTGAAGAAATCAGACTCCAAGTACTCCGAGGCAAGATGAGGGCCTAGACGTTGCTTTAGCAAACTCCAAAGAGAAAAGGGAAGGACTTGAGAAAGTCAGGACGGTGGTGACAGAAACACTGCAAAGTGTAGGGAGAAAGGGGACACACACAAAAGGAACGAAGGCAAGACGGACACACCTGAAGCCATGTGTCTCTCCGGGGAGCTAAGGGAAACAGAAGCGTCATTCAAAGGGCAAGTCGAGGGAGCCTGACAAGCAGATTAGCAGACGCGGCACAAACCTACACTTGCCCCATACTCCAAGCAAGCTTCAGGTTCTGGTGGGACGGTGATTTCTCAGGCAGAAGGACCACCAGTGCGGAGGAATTCCAACTTGTCATGCTATAGGGCTTGGAGAGCCGTGACCGTGCACAATTTTGAGAGAGAACCTGCTGTTCAAAGTTGAGCCACCTTTGCGTTCTCAGAACAGAAAATGGCCATCACACATCAAGCCTGACTTTATCCTACCACAGCCCCCAAGGTGAGAGACAGCCTTGGGAAGCAGTAACAGAGAGTAGGGGGGCTGGATGCTAGCAAGCTGTAAGGTTCAGCTCAGACAGTGACCTCCACAGGGAGGCTGGGAGCAGACCTCATCGATTCATATTAACCCTACAGTTGGATTGCACTGAGCCGCAGGTCAGTGAGTGGATCATCTTCTGTAGCCACCATCTGCCCTTCACTAGAATCCAAGAACTGAAGTTCCATCAACATTTGCAGCTACATCTTTTTAATAGGTTGATCAGTACTTCAGGAGGTGGAAAGACCGGTCCTTCACCTGTACAAATCTCAGAACTGGGGTTGCTTCTCCCATTCCTAATACTCTCCCCATAGCTAGAACATCAGTCACTTCATGGGAGTACAATCTGGGGAGTCTTGGGAATGTGGGAACATTCTACCCCTAAAACTGCAAAGCTGAGCTTGGCCACAAAGGTCCTTGGTACACAAATGGAAACTACTAAAGTAAAAACAACTCTGGTAGACGTCAGGTCCTCATCCAACGCAGGATCATCTGGTGGACACGAGGCACTTATCCAATACAGTACCAACACCAGCATAAAGTTACAGGGAAATCAGGAGTTCACAAGTCTAACTGACCTTTCTCATGTATGTCTCTTAGTTACTTTTCTATTGCTGTGGAGAGACAACATGACCAAAGCAACATACTAAAAAAAAAAAGAAAAAGAGGGTTTCATATGGGGCTCATGTTTCCAGAGGATGAATCCTTGATCATCACGGGGGACAAATGGCATCAGGCAGGCAGACCTGGCCCTGGAGGAGTCACTGAAAGCTTACATCTGATCCATGAACACGAGACAGAGAGAGCTCACTGGAAGGGCATGAGCTTATGAAACCTCCAAGCAGAGCCCAAAGCTCAACCCCAGTGACATATCTCCTCCAACAAGGTCATTCCTCCTCATCTGTCCAAAACAGTTCATGCATTCAAATATATGGGCCTAAGGGGGCCATTCTCATTCAAACTGCCACAGATACTGTTATATTTAACATGGAAGTTCCCTCAAACTCTACAACTACCCTACAGCTGAGCTATAAAATTTCTGGGCATATACACAAATGACCTAAGTCAACATACCACAGAGGTAACTGCACTTAAGTGTGTATTGCTGCACTATTCACAATTAGTGAAGAGATGGGGAGTTTGTCTGAAGACGAAAGGGTAAAGAAAATGCGATAAGTTTACATACTGAAATTGAATTCAGATGTGAAGAAAGACATGACACTGGCAGGAAAATGAGTGGAACTGGAGATCACTCTGTTACGTGAGATAAGTCACACCCAGAAAAAAATATTCTCCGTGTTTCCTTTCATACAGTGTCTAGATCAGTGGTTCTTAATTTCCCCAATGCTGCAGTCCTTTAATACAGTTCCTTATGCGGTGGCAACCCCCAACCCTAACATTATTTTCATTGCTACTTCATAAGTGTAGTTTTGCCACTGTTACGAATCACAATATCTGACATGCACGATATCTGATATGCGACCTCTGTGAAAGGGTCGTTTGAACCCCAAAGGGGTCTGTGTCCCACAAGTTAAAAACTACAGATCCGGATTGAAGTGTGTGTGTGTGTGTGTGTGTGTGTGTGTGTGTGTGTGTGTGTGTGTTGTGAAGAAAGAAAGGAGGACCATAAGAGAGGAAGAAGAACTCTCACAGGGAGACAGGAAAAAATAGAAAGTAGTGGCGTACATATGAAATGAAGGCCGAAGAGGAGACTTGGAGGGTGGGTAGGGACAAGCAAGAGGAAATGGGATGGGGAGAGCAGTGGGAGAGGGGATGGATAAAAACAAGGTAAAACCACCTATGTGTATGAAAATACCACAAATATCCATTCCTTTATGTCTTTATGTGTTAACTTAGAATCCAATTTAAAAAATAAAAGGAAAATGTTTTCAAGCTGAGACATGATAGATTTTGCTACCGTGGGAGTTCACTGAAAGATTCAGTGAGGTGTAGAAAGGAAATGTAGTTTGGTGCTAGCACTTACAGAGCTATGATGCCAGAATTTGAGGTTTATAGTTTAGTCTGTTCTCTGTCTTAGGAACTTTGCTTGATTGATACTGCAATAGACTGAGTGAGTCTTGACTTCTTCTTGTCCATGTTCTTGAGCAGCTTATGGCTGTGGCACTTGCTAACCGACTTCGGTTCACGAAACCATGACACGAGCAGAAACTTAATGTTCTCTGAAGTACCTGGCTTCATTCCCCTGGGAAGCTGTTGCCTCCTTCAAAGAAACATAGAAATGCCGTGCGGAAGGGCACACCCACCCCTCCATTGGAGATCTAGTTAAGTAAGGTAAATAGGAGCATTGATCCCTTAGTCAATCTGTCACGAATTGTCCCCAGCAAGATCAACAAGAGAAGTACCCAGATGAGTCCAACCCAAACTACAAGATCAGGAGTCACCCAGCTGTTGTTTCAACACTGAGTTTTGCAGTGTTCTGTGGAAGAACAAAAGAACAAGTATGAAAACTCCTTGAGGACAGGGCTTGGCTCCTCTGTGTCTAAATGATCCACCTGATAGTCAGTCAAGACTCTGTAGCAATGGGGGCAGCTACCTGGTGAAGTTAGGAACATGTACAGAGAGTCCGTGGTTGTCTACGAGGGAAAGATGTACAGGAGGCTTCCAGAGAGCCCTTGAATTATAGTGAGGGGCCACTGGGAGAAACACGCACACTGCCACAAACAATAGATCACTGGCTAACTCAAAACCTCTCTTGGCGCTGTGCTCCCTCAGATGTTGTTGTGGTTCCAGCTTGCATATTATATCTCAATTTAAAAATGCATTTTCACTGAGAGGAAGTAGCATTAAAATGAGCAACGTTATGATCCATTTCATTGTGCTCCTTTGCAGTCTGGTTAACAATGCATTTTAATAAGCAAAGCGGCTGTGGATGTGCTGTCCGCTCATGTAAATGAGACACTGGACTCATCTTTCTCCTTCGCTGTGATTACTTTTTATTTATTTTTGAAAGCTTCCTGGACTCGGGCTCATTGTTCAATTGTGAATCGTATCTGCTCTATATGGAGCAGTTATTTTAATTTCCAGATTCTGAGCAGCTATTCTTCCTGCAATTCGTTTCACTCTGCCTTTTCCACTTTGGCTGCATTAAATGTAATTTATGCCAATTTTCCTGTACCTGCTAGAAATCACTTCACTGTGAGTTTCCTGTCTTCGCTCTCCTTGTTCCCTACTCTAATTTCTATTAGAGAAATTGGTGGGATAAATTTGTGCTTTTTAATGAATTTATTTCATACAGGAGTACCTCAAGGCTTCAGTGGCAAAAATATATGTCTACAACCCCCTAAGTGAGTATTTTAAGCAAAATTAAATTACCAATGTATCATAGGAATATAAAGTAATGAGAGATCACTTTATTCTGCACTGTTTTTCAAAATAATAGGTGTCCAAAACAAACAGCATATGTCCAGAATGACACATTGCTATTCTGTTGTGGAATGGAGGAGAAGCTTGAAAATGAATATGGATGGCATGGCATAAAATCGTGTGCTATGAAATTGTAGCTCCCTTTTGGGTAATATTACAGACCCTGTTCTGGGTCGCTGGTTCTCAAATGCCTTTTTTATCTTCCCCTCATAGCCATCATGACTTATTTTGACCTTCATTTGCCTTCACGGTCCCTCCAACAGATGCACAATCAGCCATCCCCAGTTCTAGAACATCTGAAGGGAAGCATGGTCTGCTGAGGAGTCTCCAAATTTCCCCAAACCTCTGTGAGTTTGTTTGGAGCAGATTTTTTTCTCAGATCATTCTGATCCTTTTATTATCTGAAAGATTCTGAAACTAAGAAAAGCAAGCAAATGGGACCAGCCTCTTATCATGAATCACAGGCTAGCCTCCCGAATGTCTATCCTCATATAAAATAAGCTCTTGAGGATGATACCCACACCAGGTCCACTTAAGTAACTATCCATAAGCTCTTTTCATAGCAAATGTTATGCAGTGTATCTGCTATTAAATTTTTATATAATGAAGAACAGTTTGTAGCTAGAGTTTTCCTGCCTTGCCCACAGTCAGG
This sequence comes from Peromyscus leucopus, assembly GCF_004664715.2. Classification (NCBI taxonomy): domain Eukaryota; kingdom Metazoa; phylum Chordata; class Mammalia; order Rodentia; family Cricetidae; genus Peromyscus; species Peromyscus leucopus. The sequence goes on from NC_051073.1 coordinate 49,940,502, forward strand.
ACAAATCTCTGTCACCTGCCAGTCCCACAGCCGCTCAGACCCAACCAAGTAAACACAGAGACTTATATTGCTTACAAACTGTATGGCCATGGCAGGCTTCTTGTTAACTGTTCTTATATCTTAAAGTAACGCATTTCTACAAATCTATACCTCGCCACGTGGCTGGTGGCTTATCGGCGTCTTCACATGCTGCTGGTCATGGCGGCGGCTGCAGTCTCCTTCTGCCTTCCTGTTCTTTTATTTCTCCTCTGTTAGTCCTGCCTATACTTCCTGCCTAGCCACGACCAATCAGGTTTTATTTATTGACCAATCAGAGCAACTTGACATACAGACCATCCCCCAGTACAGCCAAGTGCAGACCATCTCAGACACCTGCACTCAGGCCCATGGTCCTAATCATCCTCTATGCAAACCTGCTGGGTAACGCCACAAGGAACCCAAGAAGGGCTCCCACAGGACATACATTAACATCCCACAGCAACAGTTTGATTTCAGTAGCATCCATAAAAGCTATTGTTTATGTCTGTATGTATTCTGTTGCTTACCATTGATTTTTTAAAAAATCTTTTAACAATGCAATAATATTTTTTATTTTTTTATTTATCTTACATACCAACCAAAAATTTCCCTCCCTCCTCTCCTGCCATTCTCCCCCCGCCCCAACTCTTTTCTACCTACTCCTCCATTCCCTCGTCAGAAAGGGTAAGGCCTCCTGTAGGAGTCAACAAAGCATGGCATATCAAGTGGAGGCAGGACCAAGCTCCCCACTGCATCAAGGCTGAGTGTGGCCTCCCACCATATGGAAGAGGTTCCAAAAAGCCAGCTCATGTGCTAGGGACAGATCCTTGTCCCACTGATAGGGGCCCCACAAACAACCAAGCTACAAAACTGTCAACCACATGCAGAGGGCCTAGGTCGATCCCATGCAGGCTCCCTAGCTGTTGGTCTAGAGTTCGTGAGCTCCTATGAGCTTGGGTCATCTGTCTCTGTGGTTTTCCCTGTCGTAATTGTGACTCCCCCAACCCCCCTCCCCGCTCATATAATCCCTCCTGAACTGAACATGTTACACTGAACATGACAGAAAAGAATGTGGGAAGTAGTGACACAGGAGACTCCTTCTTGAATATAATATCAGTAGCACAGACACTGAGAGCAACAATTAATAAATGGGACCTTCTGAAACTGAGAAGTTCCTGTAAGGCAAAAGACCCAGTCAATAAGATTAAATGACAGCCTACAGAATGGGAAAAGATTTTTATCAACTCCACATTTGACAGAGGGCTGATCTCCAAATATATAAAGAACTCAAGAAACTAGACATCAAAATACCAAATAACCCAATTGAAATATGGGGCACAGATCTAAACAGAGAATTCTCAAAGGAAGAATCTCAAATGACCCAAAGACATTTAAGTGATTGCTCAACATCCTTAGTCATCAGGGAAATGCAAATCAAAATGACTCTGAGATACCATCTTACACCTGTCAGAATGGTTAAGATCAAAAACATAGATGACAGCTTATGTTGGAGAGGATGTGGAGTAGAGGGAACACTTCATTGCTGGTGGGAGTGCAAACTTGTACAGTATAGCAGTTTTTCAGAAAATTGGAAATCAATCTACCTCAAGACCCAGCAATACTACTCTTGGGCATATACCCAAAGGATGCTGAATCATACCACAAGGACACTTGCTCAACTATGTTTGTAGCAGCATTATTCATTAACAGCCAGAACCTGGAAACAATCTAGATGCCCCTCAACCAAATAATGGATAAAAAAAAATATGGTACATTTACACAACAGAGTATTATTAAGTGGTAAAAAAAATAACATTATGAAATTTGCAGGCAAATGGATGGAACTAGAAAATACCATCATGATTGAGGTAACCCAAACTGAGAAAGAAAACATGGTATGTACTCACTCATAAGTGGATATTAGATGTAAAGCAAAGGATAACCAGGCTACAAACCATAGCCCCAGAGAAGCTATGTAACACAGAGGACCCTGAGAGGGATGCATGGATCACCCTGGGAAGGGGAAATAAATAATATATCCTGGGTAAACAAGGGAGGGGGAGTAGAGGAGAGAGGATGGGGGATGGGAACATGAGGGACTGGGATGGCTGAGTTGGGGGAGGGATGGAAAGGGAGAGCATTGAAAAAGATATCTTGACAGAGGGGGCCATTATGGAGTTAGGGAGATACCTGGTGCACACAGGGAAATTCCCAGGAATCCACAAGGATGACCCTAGCTAAGACTCCTAGAAATAATGGAGAGGGTCCCTGAATTGGCCTTCTCCTGTAATTGGAGTGGTGACTACCCTAATTGTCATCAGAGATACTTTATCCAGTAACTCATGGAAGCAGATTCAGACATCCACAGCCAAGCACTGCTTTTGGTAAGATTGCCATTTTTTACTATGTTCATCCTACCTATCCAAGAGCATGGAAGATATTTCCATTTTCTGATATCCTCTTCAATTTCTTTCTTCAAAGACTTAAAGTTCTTGCCATACAGGCTTTCACTTATTTGGTTAGAATTATCCCAAGATATTTTATATTATTTGTGGATATTATAAAAGGTGTTGTTTCTCTAATTTCTATCTCTGACATTTATCATTTGTATATAGGAGGGCTACTGATTTTTTTCTTAGTTAATTTTGTATCCTGACACATTACTGAAGGTAATCAGTTGTAGGAGTGCCCTGGGAGAATTTTTCGTCACTCATATATACTATCATATCATCTGCAAATAGCCAAAGTTGAATTTCTTCCTTTCCAATTTGTATCCCATTGATCTCATTTTGTTGTCTTATTGCTCTAGTTAGAACTTCAAGTACTATATTGAATAGATATGGAAAGAGTGGACAGCATTGTCTTGTTCCTGATTTTAGTGGAATCGCTTTGAGTTTCTCTTCATTTAATTTGATGTTGACTGTCATCTTGCTGTATATTGACTTTATCATGTTTAGGTATATTCCTTGTATCCCTGATCTCTCCAAGACCCTTATCATGAAGGATGTTGGATTTTGTCAAAGGCTTTTTAGCATCTAATAAGATGATCATGTGATTTTTTTCTTTCAGTTTGTTTATATGGTGGATTACATTGACAGATGTTCATATGTGGAATCATTCCTGCACCTCTGGAATGAAGCCTACTTAATCATGGTGGATGATTTTTTTTTAATGTGTTCTTGGATTTGGTTTGCCAGTATTTTATTGAGTGTTTTGTCATCAATGTTCATGAGGGAGATTGGTCTATAGTTCTCTTTCTTTGTTGCATCTTTGTGTGGTTTGGATATCAGGGCACCTATAGCCTCATAAAAAGAGTTTGGCAATGTTCCTTCTGTTTCTTTTGTGTGAAATAATTTGAGGAGTATTAGTATTAGTTCTTCTTTGAAATTCTGGTAGAATTCTGCACTGAAACCATCTGGCCCAGGGTTTTTTGGTTTGGAGACTTTGAATAACTGCTTCTATTTCCTTAGGGGTAATAGGGTTATTTAAATTATTTATCTGGTCTTGATTTAATTTTTGTATGTGGTACCTAGCCAGAAAAATAGTCCATTTCTTTTAGATTTCTGATTTTATGGAGTAGAGGATTTTGAAGTATGACCTAATTATTCTCTGGATTTCCTCAGTGTCTATCGTCATGTCCCTCTTTTCATTTCTCTCTCTGCCTTTTGGTTAGTTTGGATAAGGGTGTGTCTATCTTGTTGATTTTCTGAAAGAACCAACTCCTTGTTTCATTGATTCTTTGCATTGTTCTCCTTGTTTATATTTTATTGATTTCAGTCCTCAATTTGACTATTTTATGTCGTCTACTCCTCCTGGGTGAGTTTGCTTCTTTTTGTTCTAGAGCTTTCAGGTATGCTGTTAAGTCCCTAGTGTGAGATTTCTCCAAATTCTTTATGTAGGTGCTTAGTGCTATGAACATTTCTTAGCACTGCTTTCATAGTGTCCCATATGTTGTGCATGTAATGTCCTTCCAGATCTCTTTTGATTAATTTTAATTTGAAGTCTATTTTGTTAGATAGCTACACCAGCTTGTTTCTTAAGCCCATCTGATTGGAAAATTTTTTCCCAGCCTTTTACTCTGAGGTAGTATCTATCTTTGAAGACACTTGTATGTTTCTTGTATGCAGCAGAAGAATACCCATTCTGTTAGCTTGCGTCTTATTATGGTGAATTCAGTCCATTGATATTAAAGGATATTAATGACCAGTGATGGTTAATTCTTGTTATTCTTTTGGTGGTAGTGTGTGTGTATGTTTCCCTTCTTTGGGATTTGCTGTTGTGGGATTATCTATTGCCTGTGTTTTTGTGGGTGCACCTAACTTCCTTAGGCTAAAGTTTTCCTTCTAGTGCTTTCGGTAGGTATAGATTTGTGAACAGGTATTGTTTAAATCTGGTTTTATCTTGGAATATCTTGTGTACTCTATCTATGGTGATTGAAAGTTTTGCTGGGTATAGTATTCTGGGCTGGCATCCATGGTCTCTTAGTGTCTACATAATGTCTGTCCAGGACCTTCTGGCTTTCAGAGTCTCCATTGAGACATTGGGTGTAATTCTGAGAAGTCTACCTTTATATGTTACTTGGACTTTTTCCTTTGCTGCTCTTAATATTCTTTGTTTATTCTGTATGTTTAGTGTTTTGATTATAATGTGGTGAGAAGACTTTTATTTTAGGACCAGTCTATTTGGTGTCCTGTAAGTTTCTTGTATCTTCTTTAGGTTAGGAAAGTTTTCTTCTATGATTTTGTTGAATATATTCTATGTGCTTTTGAGCTGAAATGCTTCTCTTTCCTCTATCCCTATTATTCTTAGGTTTGATCTTTTCATGGTGTCCCAGATTTCCTGCATGTTTTGTGTGTTAAGATTTATTGGATTTAACATTTTCTTTGACCAATGATTTTATTTCCTCTATCATACCTTCAATGCCTGAGAGTCTGTCTTCTGTCTCTTGCATTCTGTTGGCTATGCTTGTATCTGTACTTCCTGTTTATTTATTCAGATTTTCCATTTCCAGAATTCCCTACTTGTGTTTTCTTTATTACCTCTATTTATATTTTCAAGTCTTACACTATTTCCTTCACCTGTTTGATTATTTTTTTCTTGGCCTTCTTGACTTTCTTTAAGGGATTTATTGATTTCTTCCAATTTTTTGTTTGTCTTCTCCTAAATTTCTTTAAAGGAATTTTTCATTTCCTCTTCAAGGGTCTCTATCATCTTTATAAAGTTATTTTTAAGGTCATTTTCTTGTGCTTCATCTGTGTTGGGATGTTCAGGTCTTGTTGTAGAACCACTAGGTTCTGGTGGTGTCATATTGCTCTTTATGTTGTTAAATGTATTCTTACATAGTCATTTACCCATTTGGGTTTGAGATAATTATAGGTAAAAGTGTTGATTCTTCTGATGTCCTTGTTGGATGGGCCTTTTGTTCCTTTATTGTCTGTTTCCTTTATTGTCTTTTGGCCTGAATGGCCAAGGGTTCTGGTGATTGGCTGGTTATCAGATCAAGTAGGATTGTCTCAGCTGAGATTTATGGGTGTTTGGGTGCCTAGATCCAGAGTATTGTCCAGTTCTTATGATATGGGCTTTCCTTGTGCCTATGGTGTTTGTTCTTCCAACTGGTATGGCTTGTGCCTGCGGCTATGGAGTCTGTTTTCCAACCGATGTAGGTTTTCCCTATGCCTGTTCTTCCAATTGGTGTGGGTGGCACTAGTGTCAATAGGGTCTGCTGATGTTGCTGGAGAGTACTGTTCAAGGGGAGGCTGCTCTTCTTCCAATTAGTACAGGTGGCACTTGGGCCTCTAGAGGCTGCTAATGTTGCAAGGGATGGTTGGCCAGGGGCAGGATGATGGGTTCAGTTGGTTTGGGCAGTGGAGTGGATCTTGTAGGTTACAGTAGCTAATGAGCGGCAGGCAGCAGTGGCGGAACAGCCTACCCACAGGACTCTTACCTGCTGGCCTGCTGCTGGTGCTGAGATAGGAGGGGGAGGGGCATGGGATGTGCCCTGGGGCTTAGAGTCTAGAGATTGGGGCAGTTTAGCTGGGAGATCAGTCACTCACCTCTTCTTCCAATTGGTACATGTGGTGCTTGTGCCTCTAGGGGCTGCTGATGTTGTGGGGGATGGTTAGTCAGGGGGAGGAAGATGGGATCAGTGGGCATGGGTGGTGAAGTGAGTCTTGTAGATTATAGTGCCCAATGGGTGGCGGTGGTGTTGGAATGGCCTGCCCACAGTACTTTTACCTCCTGGGGCTGAGATGGGGAGGAGAGCATTTACCATTTCTTAGTCAAAGTAGAAAAACTTTGTCCATGAGTTTGGTAAAATGAAAATGATTCTGCATGTGAAATTAAAGATTTCTTTCTAGCAATTCTATAATATTTTGTTTAGCTTGTGTCTGGGCCAGTAGGCAGCTATGAACTAAAAGGAGTGCCTTGGTGAAATAATGGTCTCATCTTAGTTCTGAATAAAATTCTTCTTTCTTTCCTACATTTTTAAGTCTTAATTTTATATATACATATTTAGGTCATGGACCACTCCTTTCAGACAGAGATAAAACTTAAAGAAATAAGAAGTGTGGAAATGAAGGAATTACCTTCTGAACACAGACTACCTAATAGTCAACACATTAAGAAATTTTAGAGAGTCTTTAGTGTTGAAATATGAGCATGTCTCTGCCTCTGACCCAGCCCTGTCTTCCCTTGCTTTATTAAAGTGCTACAATAAATTACTGGCAATAAACTTCAGAGAGAATATAACTTGGAAGAGAAGTCTAATAATCCTCAGGATTGTCATTGATAACAAATCAATGCATTTCTTTACCATCCAGAAATATAAATCTATGGACAGAGTGGAAGCTTTAAAGTATAATCTGTGGTCCACTGCCAAGAAGGCTGAAGTCGCCAGCTGCAGGAAATAGCCCCTCAGCTGCAGCCCAATATCTAAGTCTATGCTACCTGTTTTATTTATGTTGCATACGTAGGATTGCTTTGTGTTTAATCTAGCCAGATTTGGAACTTTGAGCATTAGCTCTTCTGCCTTGGAAATAAAGGTAGATGTTCATAACAGCACCATGGACAGAGTCACAGCACCATCTGTCCTTGCCACAGGAGCACGGCCATCTCCAGATGAAAAAATGAAGCACAACACAAAACAGTGCACTGTTTTTTAATAATAGAGGTTAAGCAAAATATGTACATATTTGCATATCCTTAAGGTAACAATAATTACTTCCAATGTCTTGGTTACTAAGGTACTGTTGGAGTTTACATTCTCAGTAAACAGAGTATTAGGGGTGTAGAAAGGTGCATATCAGGTTGCCATGGAAGATGCAGAATAAGATGAAACAGCCATTTATGGTGGGTGAGGAGGAAGTTCAGCATGGGGAAGAGGTGATTTTATAAGAGAATGGGAAGAGGTGATTTTATAGGAAAATAGAAAGATATTCTAATAAGGGCTCACCTGTTCTTATTGAAAGCCCTTCATTATCTAAATTTCCTATCCCATAAGAATAGACCATACAGTTATCATTGCCTTATTTCACATTTATCAAGAAAATTTGACAACCATACCTTTAATTAGTGTGAGCACAATTTATAAAATGCTAGTAGATTAGCTGCAGCTTTGAGGAAATCTCAGCCACTAAAGAATGCACTGATTAATTTCATTTGTGAAATTAGGAAGTGTGTCCCAACATCTACCATATCCTCCATTGAATTATAGAACACAGGGTCCTTTTGAATAAGCAGAGAATTATTCTGTTCATACTAAGCCACACCCCCACTATTCTCTGTTTGGGTTTCTTACCCAGGGACAAGAGACTTTTCCACAGCTGCATTTCCTATTTTGTTTAGATAAGGAATTAGTATTTCATCACCCATTGTCCACAACAGCTGCTTTGATTTTTCCTAACAGCTTAATGGGTCTCATTAGCCATAAACATAAAATGAGGCAACTGGATTTGTGGGCCAGATCTCCTCTACTAAGAACAGTTTTCTGCAAGCTCCTTTTCATCTGAGGCTCTCTTCATTTAGAGCAAAGGAATTTGAAGGACAGATGAGCTAATATACATGGGTTTGCTTTGGTAATGTAAAAGAGCTAATTAAAAACCAAAATATAGCTGTTAAGCTCTTCAGGGCATGTACATGGAGATCTAAAAGAGGATATAGAGGAGATCATGTCCACTCAAGGTGCAGTATTGTTCTCATTCAAGGAAAAGAGGAAGAAGTATTGGTGAGTGATTGTTGGGGTCCAGTTGCTAGTGAGAAGACAGTTGGGTTTATTGATGCTTCTTTGCCCCATGTCTTTGAGAACATTTGCTTTTACTACTGACTATTTAGTGTTGATCATTTAAATTTTAATGCCACTCTCCCATTGTGTACTGATTAGTATCTTGGGACAAAAAAAAAAGAGAAGATGAGTGAATATTCTACAAAGGAGAAAGGAGGAAGTAACCCATGAGAAGATATGAACTTCTAGGAACAATAAGCTATTTTTCTACTTTTCAATTTTTTTTTATAGTTTATAAGTACTTCTCCCCCTCCCCCAAATTTCACAGAATGGCTTAGGAGAGCTGTGATCACATCTACCACATTTTCATTTCAAGTCCCCTCCCTCCACCAAGGTTGAATTGCACCTTCCCACGCTCCAATGTTTTCTGCACATTTGCTTTGTGACTTAAATAATGAATGATGCATGATTGCATGATTTAAGATGACAATTATTCTTTGAGTGCAAATCTCAAGAATAAGGGTGGTAATTATCCACAAGAAAAGCGATAGAATACACTGGTAGATGAAGTTCCTTTCATGCCATTTTCCTTCTCTCTGCCTCTTTGTTGGTGAGTTTTATTTTATATTCTCAGCATCTCAGCTCCTTTGCTTCACTGCTAACCTTTAAGAACTGCACAAAGGTATAAACTCTGAAAGTTCCATGATAATGCAGGAACCTGCCCCCATTCTCTCTCACACACATTTTTTAAATGTAGATACTTAGAAAGGCAGGTGAGGGGATTTAGTCCTTAGATGAATTTCTATGAAATTAGAAAAATCCCTCAAATTATTGGATTATGAGTTAATTTCAAGATTATGCCTTATTCAGGACTGGAGCTATAGCTCAATTACAATGCTTGCCCAACATGTGTGAGGCCCTAGATTTGATTTTAAGAGCTAGGGGGAAATTATGTTTTATTCTAATGACTTAATATCAAATAATGCATTACTACAATGAGAATGTATTTTTTAAACTTACCTTGTTCAGTTTGAATATTTGCTGATCTCTGAACTCTGCCCTGTATAGACATCTTCTATGCTTCATAGTCTTCTCAGGAGCCTCGAGCAGGTTCATGATTGAACTACCCCACAACCTCTTCCCAAATCCCTTTACCTTCAGCAGGGTCAGCACCAGAGCCAGAATCCCATGCTGTCTTCATAGAAATTCCCTGTAATGAGGTAGAGTCTCATCCCAAGTTGGAAGCTGAGCATGTTTGTTTGTGGAAAACATGTAGAGAAGTGGATCCTTCAAAGAAGAAATCTTCTATACCTCCGCATGCTGCAACAATATTATAAATACAAGTATGTCATTCTTCAAAGTGATCCTGCTGTCTTATCCAACCTCCCCTTTCAACCCTCCCTCCTTCCCACCCTCCTTCCTTCTCTTTCTCTGTTCGTTCTCTCTCTCTCTCTCTCTCTCTCTCTCTCTCTCTCTCTCTCTCTCTCTCTCTCTTTCTCTCTCTCCACCTGCTCCCTCTGATCTTCTTTCATACAACAGAGTGTATTTCCTTTAATCAGTATGGAGCATCCTGAAACTAAGGTGAAACCAAACTCTGGCTTCATGCCCAGATATCACTTTCTGAAGTGACAAGCTCTGGTAATAGGAAGGCTTGCAATTATACAGATCATTGCTTTGACCTGATGCAAAGTCAAGCAACGCACAATCAGGAACAGAAAGGCTTGACTTCTGAAGCTTGCTGAACATTTTGAGAGCGTTGGAAGGAGCTGACCTGCCTGCTGCCCTGGCCAGCCACTTTGCTCATCATCACTTGAAGCCCGTGATGAACAGCACCGCTCATTTGCTCTTCCCCCAGTGAACTCCTGTCTCGGGAAGGAAGAAATAATGGCCTTATTACCTGTGTTCTTTTTCACCACAATCCACTTGAAAATGACTTGCACAAAAGAAAAGGAAAGAACCTCTAAATGCAAGACTGTATTATAAATATCTGATTATCACCTACACCTTTTGTGTCTTAGCTTTGGTGGCTTTTTTTTTAAAAAGGTGCTTTCCTATCTTCCTTTAAAACAAAATCTCTCCATTTAGGACAGCTTAGCATGTGATAGATGGAGAATAGGATTGGGAAGTTGCTTTAAACACACACACACACACACACACACACACACACACACACACACACACACACATTGTGGTTTTCTAATCACTTTTAAGAAAATGAGGGCAAGATCTTCCAATTATATGAGTGTTTGTCACCCAGACAGGCCAAGGCAAGCGCTGTAACTGAACCTCTCATTACTATTCACTCTGACTCTCTCCATTCAGCTTGTCTTGCAGTGTCTCTTATTTAAGCCTTGGGGAATTAGAAATGTCAATGAGACCTGAAAGTAGGGAGGAGGAGCCCCTGTGAGAATGTCCCACATTTCTGGACTCCATAGTCAGGGGCAGGGCAGGGGGAGTTGCATGGGAGTTGGGAGAAAGGATGAAAAGCATCCTTGAAGCCACAAAGGAGGAGCCAGCCTTCAGCAGTTTGCAAAGCCTTAAGATGTGAATTGCTTTCCGTTGTAGGATTTACTTGTATATAGTCATGAGCAATTGCATCCATTTATATTTATTTCTTGAGTCTTCGGCTTCTAAGAAAAAATTTTTAAATGAAAGTATCCAATATACTCAGCTTTGTTTTTCTAGTATCCAATATACTCAGCTTTGTTTTTCTACACAACCTACTTTTTTCTCTCATTCAGCATCCTGAGAGCACAGATAACTGTACTTACACTATGGATGGCTGGGCTGAGTGGCTCATCTCAAGAAGTAAGCACAATTGTTTCTCTTCACTCTTCATCCCTTCTTTGGTGACTGAATAGAACTTATTCACCCTGAAATCTTCATCAGCCTAACTTTTTTCTTTATGTCTTTTTTTTTTTCACATCACATATCTTTTTTTTAAAATTTCATTTTATTTTATTTTACAATTCTATTCAGTTCTACATAACAGCCACAGATTCCCTTGTTCCCCCCTTCCTGCCCCCCTCCCCTTCCCCCCAGCCCACCCCCCATTTCCACCTCCTCCAGAGCAAGGCCTCCCCCAAGGACTGAGATCAACCTGATAGACTCAGTCCAGGCAGGTCCAGTCCCCTCCTCCCAGATTGAGCCAAGCGTCCCTGCATAAGTCCTAGGTTTCAAACAGCCAACTCATGCAATGAGTCCAGGACCTGGTACCACTGCCTAGATGCCTCCCAAACAGATCAAGCCAATCAACTGTCTCACCTATTTAGAGGGCCTGATCCAGTTGGGGGCCCCTCAGCCTTTGGTTCATAGTTCATGTGTTTCCATTTGTTTGGCTATTTGTCCCTGTGCTTTATCCAACCTTGGTTTCAACAATTCTTGCTCATATAAACCCTCCTCTTTTTCGCTAATTAGACTCCCCACGGGGCCTAGCCGTGGATGTCTGCATCCAGATTCCTCAGTCCTTGGATGGGGTTTCTGGCACAACTATTAAGGTGTTTGGCCATCCCGTCACCAGAGTAGGTCAGTCCCGGCTGTCTCTTGGCCATTGCCAGCAGTCTTTTGTGGGAGTATCTTTGTGGATTTCTGTGGGCCTCTTTAGCACTTTGTTTCTTCCTTTTCTCGTGTGGTCTTCATTCACCATGGCCTCCTATTCCTTGTTCTCCTTCTCTGTTCTTGATCCAGCTGGGATCTCCTGCTCTCTTTCCCCCGACCCTCGCCCTTCATTGCTCCCACTCATGTCCAGGCTGTTCATGTAGATCTCAGCCATTTCTCCATCATTGGGCAATCCTCGTGTCTTTCTTGGGGTCTTGTTTTCCAGGTAGCCTCACTGGTGATGTGAGTAGCAGTCCATTCATCCTTGTTCCACATCTAGTAACCTCCTATGAGTGAGTATATACCATATTTGTCTTTCTGAGTCTGGGTTACCTCACTCAGGATGATTTTTTTTTAGATCTATCCTTTTGCCTGCAAACCTCATGATGTCATTGTTTTTCTCTGCTGAATAGTATTCCATTGTGTATATGTGCCACAATTTATTTATCTATTTTCTTTTTTTGTTTTTTCTTCATCATCTAAGCACATTTTTAGTCATACTATATCTGTCTAGAAGTTTTCTCAGTCTGAACCTGACTTTCTGCACCTCTGCAGCCTTCTCTGAATGTGTAAGCCAAACCTTAAACTGCTAAGTAGCAGCTAGACCTTCTGCCAGGTGGCTCCACTTAGCACTTGGCCTGGAAGCTGGCTCCACCCACTTCAGGTTGGTGAGAGTGAAGCCTCATGCCTGTGGGCCTCAGCCTGGGGCTGGTCTATCTGCCCCAACTCTGGTAAGTGCTACGACCTAGTCTCCAGCCACTTGGTGCTCATAAACCCCATTCAAGTGCTCAGGGACAGAGCCCCTTAAAAGCTGCACTTAAAAGCCTACTCGAAACGCCCCCCTCCCTCCCAGCTTTCTCAGGCCCTATGTGGATTTACATGCAACACTAAAATTTGCAAGCTTTCTTGCTGGACTATCTTTGGACCACCAGCACATAAATAATGACCGGTAGACTTATTATTAATTCTGAAAGCTTAACCTTAGTTTAAGCTTTTCCCCAACTAGCTCTTAAAACTTAATTAACCCATAGTTTTAAATCTATGTTCTGCCACACCTCTTCTTCATACAGCACATCTGACTTGCTCCAAGTCTGCTAGTGAAAAACATACCTCGATTCCTCCTCCCAATTTCTCTTTCTGCCCAGAAGTCCCGCCTAATCAGTTCTGCCTAGCTATTGGACATTTAGCTCTTTATTAAATCAATCAGAATGTGCCTTAGGCAAAGACACATCTTTACAGTATAAACAAATGTTTCACAATACTAGGAATTGGCAACGTGAGATAGCTGTGGCTTGTTCTGTCTCTCTGATCTACCAGCATGAACCCCAATAACTCGCCTCAGGTTTGATTTTATTAATAAGAACTTTTAAGATTCCTGCTACACTAGGCTATGTTGAGGGGTATGAATTTTAGAGTTAGGGAAGTTTAGTGTATTTTTAAATTAGCTAAGTTCTTGGACATTCCACCTGTTGAGAACTGAGTTCTATTTTCCCTTCATCTGAGTGGGGAAAGCCTTTTTATTGCTTTGACCATTGGAGTGTGACATTAATGGTGCTGAGTGACTACTGAGGTGAGCCCTTAAAGAACCAGGCATGTGCTTTGTCTTTAGAACAGTCTACTTTGGAGTTGTCTGGCTACCTGGGTCTGAGGAAGTCAGGTCACAGGTAGATCAAAAGCTGAACTCAGCTTGGCCATCCACTGAGATGTGCTCATGAAGGAATCTCCAGAAAATTCCCTGCTCAACCATGCAGAAGATATCAGTCTTTGCATTTTTCTCAAATGAGGTCCCCAACATCATGGGATACAGACTAACCATCCCTGATGCTGACTACTGCTGTACTCATTAATTCATCTATAAAATAAAAATAGTTGCTATTTTAACCCATACATATCACTTGTAGTTGGAATAAAGTCACCTATGGTTTAATCAAATAAAAAATACATACTATCCAAGAGAAGTATGCTTCTGTCATCAGAACAGCTTAATTTCAATAAGGATAGAACTGCCACAGGAACACAGTGACAAATACTGACCTGGTGTGAGGAAGGGGCTCACCACACTTACCACAGGAGTGACCCAAGTGGCTTGTTCACTGGCAACTTAAAATTTAGTTGGGGCTGTTTCGTGGTCCTGAGAAAGGACCTATTTTAAATCAGGATTAAAACTGACTCTTAAATACTGTGTCCTACCATTAAATAAATGGCACATTTTATGCATATAAGAAAATGAAAAAACAAACCTATAGCCAAGCACCCCCTAGAAAGAAAGCAGAGAATAAGTACATACACATATGTGTATGAATATGCATATATATGAACAAGGAACATGCAGTTGCTACATACCTGCACAGACCCCCAAATGGATTTATTTAAATGTGATCAACAATGCTCATGTTCTATTTTGTATATAATCGTCTGAGTATCTTTATTCTCTCCAGATCTGATTCTCAACTCTGATATTTCTGTTATCACCCATGCTCTTATGCTTCATGAATGTATTGCTCCCTCCTTACCACTAGATTTTATTCATTAGAACTTCATTATGGAATGCCTTGAGGTTTGCATTTAAAGTGTGCTTCCCAAAGAGTACTAGCTAATTGGAACCATTTAAGCCAGGGACCAGCAACTCTTTTGTTATCAAGGACCAACTAATAAGTATTTCACGTTTTGTGAGCAACCCAGTCTCTGTGGCAAGTGATCAGCCCTGTCGTCATGGTGTTGAAGGTGCGTAGTATTCTCTCTCATAAGCCTGGTTATAGTCTACTGTAGTTTATCTCATGCTGAAATTTGAAATATTCCCTTAAAAAAACCTTTTCTTACGGTCACTTAAAAATGTGCTAACTATGGGCAGAAGAAGAGAGTTATTTGGGTTTAGCCTATGAAACAGTTTGCTAGCTCCTACTTTAAACTAGTGTGTGTGTGTGTGTGTGTGTGTGTGTGTGTGTGTGTGTGTGTGCTGTATTTGGTCAGTCACTGGTAACTCTAGTCCTGATTTTATATGAAAGTAAGACTAAAGATTACAATTATGATCTTAGATGCCTTCTTTTTTTTATTTTTATTTTTCCCCCTTTCTGCAAAGCCATGTAGACAAATACCCATACCACTTCCCTCAGTGAAGGCAACTTTTTCTCTAGTTAACTCACAAGCCTTCCTGGAGGTCTAGCTTGAGGTGGGTAGAGGTCTCTGATCTGAATTCCCACGATCCCTAGGATTCAGGTATTTTCCTCTAAAGAGTAATAGGAACCGTGAGCTCTGAATTCTAGACCTCCAGGCTGGGGAGAGAAGAAATGACAGCCTGGTCTTTCTGGATGACAAATTCCAATTGTCCATTTCTATATGTGAGAGGTTCTTTTGAAATTATGCCCTGTACAGATATTATGTATTTTCAGCCTATGCATAGATGTGGGGGAGGGTGTAGAGGGAGGAAAGCAAAGAGGGAGAGAGAGATAGAGAGTGAGGGAGAGAGGGAGGGAGGAAGGGAGAGAGAGAGAGAGAGAGAGAGAGAGAGAGAGAGAGAGAGAGAGAGAGAGAGAGACAGAAAGAGGATAAAATGTTTTTATACGGTATCTAAAACTTTTGGGTGCTAGCTCTTTGGATTCCATGTCCTTGGAAGTAGGGATGGTGTCATCAAGAGTTACTACTATAGAAGCAACATGAAAATCTTAGAGGAAACATTCTAAGAAGCAGAGGAAAAGGCTAAGGTGACGAACACTGAAGTATCTGGATTGCTTCCCATGGAAGGAACTTCCAGAGTAAAGGAAATATCCTATTTGAACAGTTGTAATGTTTTTGTTTGTGTGTGTCTGTCTGACAGGGTTTCATGTAACCTAGGCTGGCCTTGAACATGAATGCAGCTAAGGATGACCTTGAATTCTTTTTTTTTTTTTTTTTTTTTTGGATTTTTTTCGAGACAGGGTTTCTCTGTGTACCTTTGTGCCTTTCCTGTAACTCGCTTTGGAGACCAGGCTGGCCTCGAACTCAAAAAGATCCACCTGCCTCTGCCTCCCGAGTGCTGGGATTAAAGGTGTGCTGCACCACCACCACCACCACCACCACCCCCCCCCCCCCCCCCCCCCCCCCCCCCGGCGACCTTGAATTCTTGATTCCTGACATCTATTTCATCAGTGCTTGGATTGCAGTTTGCTCCACCACACCCACTTTTATGCTGTATTAGGGATTGCAGCCAGGGCCTCAGGCGCGCTAAGCAAGCACTCCATTAACTGAGACAGCGAAGTATTCCTTAATACGTAGTTACAGGAAGCTGACCAAAAAAGGAAGGAGGCCGATGAAAGACATGCCAAGTTGAGCGGGCAATGTATCTGTGTGTATTCAAAGTTGCACTGGCATGAATATTAAAAAGAGACAGGAATGACTACATATTTACAGAAGCAAGTGAGATGATGAAAACATTGATTCAAGGGATGTTAGTCCTGTAGCACAGTGCAAACTGATGTGGGCCACAGACTAACTTTGGTTGTAAAAAACACAAGCATCCAATAACTACTGTGTGAAGGTTGAAGACTAATGCCCATGGTAGTAGTAGCAGAAATAAGAGCCACATTCAACAGATCCGAAAAATGCAGCAGAAGAAGGTGAAGGAGGGGGATAAACAGCTAGAAGAGGGAACAGTTGTGAGAGAAGCCCAAGGCGGGAGACAGCATGTGGAGTCCTACATCGCACTAACGTTTCTGCAAGTTTTGAAACATCTTCGAAAGCCACAGCATGAAAACTCACTTTGAAAAATCAGGAGATTATGCAAAACAAGGGTCTCGGGTTGTGGCGATTCTCTGAATTTTATGGTACTGCTTTTTCCCTCCAAGTAGGTTTTCATGGATTTTGTCTGTCTTTGTAGTTAGCACTCGCAGTGGTGCTGGGAGATTTTGCTGTGTCTCCTGTTGGAGCAGATTCCTGTGATATTTTCCCTAGTTCTGCAGCCACTGGGATTCCCTGGCCACCTTCATGACAGCAGAGTGACAGTCTGTGAACTGCCTTCCCACCATCACATGGATTGGTGGCTGGGAGGTGAGGCCACAGTCACTGTTTCAGCAATACGGAACAAATAAACAAAACTCATTTTGAATAAACCAGGGTTGAAAATTGAAAATGTTCACCTTAACTGCTTTTTCATGCTTGACACACTTCAGGAGCCATTCTTCCTGACAACATAATCAAGGTCAGTGGTGGGCTTAGCATTTGTTTTGCTTGCTTTATTTTGAAGATGTTGCATTTTCTAAATGAATGATCCCGAGAATAACCTTTTGGAATGGCAATATCACTTCTCAGAAAGAGCTGGAGTGGCCTTCCACTTCATGTTCTACTCTTCGCCACCCTAGGTACCAGTTGCCATTTCAGAGAACATAATTAACATGTGTAACAGGTGCTTTCCTAGAAAGAGGTGCAAAATGTGGGCTCTGTGTAGGTAGGAAGAATCTAGGCAGATAATCGAAGGGGAGCATTTCACCAACATGGCACCCCACTTCACTTTGTTTTGGCTGAGACATTTGGAAAAAACTGCCTTAAATGATCATTTCCTAATTGTCTTCTTCAAGGGAGTTTGACACCCCCTTTTTACACAGAATGAAGGGCATGTGTTTCTTTGTAGGGTATGAAGGCTTATGGTAAAGTTCTACAACTGAAAAAAACTGCTCATTGTGAGAGAACGGAATGAATGCTGAACTGAAAATCAGTCTTTGGGTCTCATCTCAGTTCTGACACTCCTCGATGGCTGGTCATTGGGTGCTCACGGGGTAATTGGTTGTGGAGAGTGGAGGAAGCCCTGAGTGAATGTGTGAACAGGGATGGAGTCCTGAGTCAAGGTGTATTGTTGACCTGAGCACAGCCCTGTCAAGGACTCCAATGTCTCAGATCCATGGGAATGGCAAAGCCTTCTTTAGGGCAGGATCAGGGAAATGGCAAAACTTTCCACTGGTCCAAGTATGAGTGTTTACAAATGATTGACTGGTGTATACCATTTCTCATCGCCCTAGTTAGGTCATTTCCTAAGCTATGCAGATCATGGCATAAGATATTTGGTTAAATGCTTTCTAGGCGTTACCTCTCTTGGCCCTATCACATTTCCAGGAGAGCGTAGCTGGAGTTTTCTCCCCGTGTCCCACCAAGTCCCGGTAGTCCCTTAACCCACTTATAAAATAAACACACAGACGCTTATATTATTTAAACTGCTTGACCATTAGCTCAGGCCTATCATTGTCTAGCTCTTACTCTTATATTTAGCCCATTTCTATTAATCTATACTTTGCCACGTGGCTCTTGGCTGACTGGTACCTTACATCTTCCTTGTCCTGGCAGCAGCTCCAGCCAGTCTCCTCCTTCCCTTCCTGTTCCCTTAATTCTCCTCTCTGTTAGTCCCACCTATACTTCCTGTCTGGCTACTGGCCAATCAGTGTTTTATTTATTAACATATTTGCCATACAGAACATCCCACAGCAGGAGAGTGCTGTTCTTCTTGCTACTTGCACAGATGTGAGAGATGAGGTGGCTCAGGAGTTAAGGGCCTCGTGCCTAGTCCCCCAAGCAGTAGGTGTTTGTACTGATACATCAAACCAGAGTTGAGGGCTCTGGAGCTACAACTCTTCCGCACTGCTTAAAGGGTATTGAGATTTGGAACTGTAGGAAGCAGGAGCCTCACACATGCTCAGAGAGTACTTTACCAGTGAGCTACATCCTCAGCCTCTTGAAAATTCTTGAGATTGCTACTTCAAGACCTTCTAGAACTCCGTCTGTTGAATAGTGGAGTATGAATAGGGGCACAGCACAAGAGATTAAAAATAAATCCCTGAACTTGTAGAAAGCCAACATTAGAGAGTAGGCTAATTCCTTACAGAGGGAAGAAAGGGAAGCCAGTAGCAACAACTTAAGTCCTAGATGAGTATTGGAAAGTTGTGTGTTGTAGCAGCATGAAAACAGAAATGGAAGTCTTAATTTTGAGGAAATGACCTATGAGGGATTGAAATGCTGTATTGTGTGTGGTTTCTTCTCTTCCATAATAATTGACTACTTGAAAGATAAAGCCCAAAGTTGTTCAAAAAAGCAAAAGAGGTTCTAGTTAGAGATGTCTTGCTAATATTTCTAGTTTTCAGCTTTCAGAAATCCCTTCATCTCATTTTGAAATGGATTATTAAAGACTCCTTCTCCAAACAAAACGTGAGTTGAAAACAAACCATGAAAAGTATTTAAGGTCTGGAGGGGGAACTCAGAGATAAATGAACATCCAGCTGCATTCAGTCAATGTGCATTAATATCTTGACATGTGCTTGGTCTATCTTTATGGCATTTAAAGTTCTTGAGTCCTGGCGAAATTCTGGGGTTAGGTGTACCATTAAGTTTCTTTATCATTCCCCACTTCTGTTCTCTTCTGTATTGATCAGAACAGAGGCCATGCCATTATCCTTTAAAGACAATAGGTTAGTAAATATCTGTAGGCAAGTTGATCACAAGTGTCTTCTGCATCTTTTGAATCTTTTGAGAGTGACATTAAGATCTACAAGATTTCCATCCAATTTTTTTTATTTGCATGATTTTTCAAACAGAATCCCAGGGCATGAAGTTGTTCTAATTGTTGAGTGTATAGCTATTTGTGTACAGGGTGATTACAATTTAGCCAGCGTGAAAGATGGTTTAGAAAGGAATGACCTCTGTGCTCTTGGTAACTGCAGCTCAGGACCCAGCCAGCTGCTGTGGTGCATGAAAAACATCTTAGTTCGTTAAGATCAAAGGAGCTAGCCACTTGTTCACAGGACTGATTTTGCAGCTGCAGAAGTATTTACAGCAATTAACAACTTTTTAAGGCCCTCTGCTTGAATTGTTAACCTTCAAATAAGATGTCTCTAGGGACATCATTGATGATACAGTCACTTGTCCCAAAATTCAGCTGCTTGATCTTTATTGAATTTGATGTGGGAATATTTAAATGGTGATTGAAGCACAAATTAAATGCTGTGCCTGGGCATGAGAGTCAGGATTATATAGAGAACAGGCACATTATCAGGAGCCAACAGCCCCCAATGCTGCCAGTTTTCAGCCTCGGTGACACAGAGCATGTGTGGGCTTTCCTCATATCTATCTACTGATGTGTGTGAATCTTTTTGAGCTCTACCACCAAACAGAACACAGGAAATACAGCTGGTAAATCCAGGTGATCAGCATGACAATTTAACATCCATTTCAGATACAAGGTGTCAATGACTTAATTTGGTCATGAGTGTGGATTCAGACTAGCTCAGGAAACAAACTCAATTTTTTTTTTTTTTAAGATCAGGTCATTGTTTTTATTTCTTTGGTATATGGGATATACATTTGTAAGTTCAACATGGAGGTAGTATTGGTCATATGTACCTGTTTGATAACTTTTCCTTCAGTGGCCTAATTGGATCTCACCCAGAGAAAACACAGAAGTCCATTAAGAATATGGATGCTGCACCAGTGGAAGTCAATGAACTGTGGACTGGTGGCTGTGGAGCCCCCATGGGACTGGACTAGGTCCTCTGGATACAGAAGACAGTTGTTTGGCTCGAACTGGTTGGGGGGCACCTAGGCAGGGGGATCGGGATCTGTCCCTGGTCTATGGGCAGGCTTCTGGGAATCCGGTGCCTGTGGTGTGACACCTTGCACAGCCTTGGTGCAGTGGGAAGGGGCTTGGACCTGCCTAGGCACAGTGTACTGGGCTCTGCTGACTCCCCATGCGAGACCTCAATTTGGGGGATGTGGGGTGGCTTGGGAAAGAAGGCTGGGGGGTGGGAGAAGGGAGGAGGGGGGATCTGTGGATAGCATGAGGAGTGAGTAGAAAATTTCTTAATAAAGAAAAATGAAAGAAAGAAAGAAAGAAAAGGAATATGGATGCTGGGACAGTCTTTGATGCTGGGTGTGGGAGACTCTTTAGCATGTTAAAGTAACTCTGCAGGTGATTGTAATTTGTTAGCCAGTTAAAGACCTAATAGATGTATGCTCTGCTAGGACAAGAACAGTCTATTTCATTCACTTTCAGAACACAAAACAGAGTCTGACATTTAATAGATATTCAACAGATATTGTTGAGCAGCCTGTGCTTTGTAGGAATGCTGGGTGGATCCTAATTGGCTGGAGTCTCTGCGAGGGTTTGTGGAGTATACTCAGGTGAATTAGAGAGTTTGGGAGTGCAAGCCCCCTCTTATTCTACAGTTGCTCCCGGACGGACACGAGAAACCAGTAATCCTGGAGCAGGCTCTGGGAACTTGAATGTCTTCCAAGTTACAGGCTTTCTCCCAGTCCTCAACAGCTGTGCTCCCTGTCTGGCATCCCTGGGGCCAGCTCCATTCTTCATTTTCTAATTGCACTCCAGTTTCCCCCGCTGCCATTGGCACCCTGCCCTGAAGCTAACCCTGCGTGGGACATGTTCCTCAGCTGCTACTAGACAATTCTGGGCTCCCTGCAGGCAATGCCTCAGTTAAAGGGAATTGTCTGACTCAAGGTCACACCTCTGAGGGTCAGCAGCTAGCTAATGGCTGAGGTGAGACTCACTTTAAAACCTTGCACTCTGGTCAACCTAGGGCAACTGCAAGGGGCTATTCAGCTCCAGGGCCTCCAGGAAGTGAGCTGCAGTCTTGGTTATGGTTGTTTGTGAGGTCCTCACCTCCTAGTACTTCTCCCCTCTTCCCCACAGAGGCCAATGAGAAGAATACTTCTTAGCGAAGCCCTTCACTCCAAACTCTGTGTCCTCTGCTGTCAAACACACAGGGACAAGAGAATTTACTCTTTGGCCTTAGTTGCCCATGCTCTTCCCAACCCTTGTCTACTACAACAGCAAGGAGGAACATGAACTGAATGCCTGACCTCAGAGAGAGAGAGAGAGAGAGAGAGAGAGAGAGAGAGAGAGAGAGAGAGAGAGAGAGAGAATTATGATGGGAAAGATAATCCATCAATCAATCTATGATGCTGGATAATGAGTAAAACCATTTTTTAAAAATCCAGGGAAAAAAAGAGTAGAGAAAGGCTAAGGATTCTGTGGAGAGCTGGGACCCTGGAACTGTCTCATACTAGCTCATAAAAATGGATCCTTTAATCCATTGAGATTTTGTAACGCAGTTATGTAAAGCATTTGTAAAATTAAGTGATGGCTCAGTGGGTAAATGCACTTGTCCCCATGTCTAACGACCTGAGTTCAATCCCTGGGACCTGCAAGGCAGAAGTGTAATAACTGACTCCTGGGAGTTGTCCAATGTTCTACACTGTGGCATCTATACAGTTGCTCACATACATCCACAAAATGAACACATGTAAAAATAATTTTAAAAATTAAGTCATATACATTTAAAATATAATAGATCATATTGGAAACATAGGTGATATATAATTCAAAACTCATTTCATTTTATAGCACGATCTTATGGTTCCTGGCATTGATTACATCTTCAGGGCAGAAATACCATAGGGGTGACGTACTGAGGCACATCATTTTCCAGCTCCACACTCAGTGACATCCATAAGTCCCAGCTATGCTTGTTCAGGTGCAACCACAAACTGACTGGATACCCATTTATACGACAACTCAGCGAAAGCCTTCTGTGAAAATCTTTCTGTGAAAATCAATGATGAAGAGTTTGCTACAGATTTGGGGAGATGCTTAGCCAGTATAGTGATTGTTCTGCAAACGTGAGGACCTGAGTTCAAAAACCCAGCATCCACAGAACAGACCAGCATGGTGACATTCACCTTTAGTCCTAGTACTGGGGAAGCAGAGGCTGGCAGATCCCTAGGGCTTCCTGGCTATCCAATCCAGCCAATTTGTGAGCATCCATGTTCAGTTCAGTGAACATTCTGCCTCAAAAAGTAAGGTGGAAAGCAATTGGGGAACACACTCAACATCCAACTCTGGTGTCTGTCTGTGTGTGTGTCTATCTGTCTCTGTGTGTCTGTGTGTCTGTCTTTCTCTCTCTCAAGCACACAGAAAAAAGTTTGCTCTGATGAATAATACACACAGAATTATCATCGTTTACTTACTTGATGAAATTCACTTATGTCAGTAAAATTTATGATAAATGTTTGCACAGACCATGTGCAGTTTCCCTTCAGATATCTGGTTGTGGACACTCAACATCATATCAGCGGGTAAGGGGCTTTGTGTGAAGTATGCTTGGGGCAGAGATGTACCACATTTGAACTGATCTGATGGAAGCAGGCTGCTCATGCTTACTGCTCTGGGAAAATATGATGTCTCCAGTTACCCTCTCATTCTTTCTTCACAGATTATAGTCTCAGGACAAACCCAAGAGTGTTCCACCCATGTGGATGACTTAGCTCTCTAACCTCTAGTGACTGGGGATTTTTAAGGCCATCATTAGGTCACAGCTCAGGTTTTTGCTTTCCTAGTCAGGGTAAGCTCATTTACTTGGTTCAGTATTATTTACATTCTAGAAGCACTTTATAATAATTATGTAGATATAAATGTATTTAATTGCTTCAGTGGTCATTGTAAGTATTTTTATAAAAACTAATCTCTTAATTACTCATTTTATCTGTTATGGAATGGCTAGAAAGAAGCCTTGGAGTCTTTGAGCAGAGAAGACATGCCATGCGGGCGGGGGCCAAGGCACATGGCAGAAAGTTACTCACACTATGCAGGCACAGCATCCATGTGGAAAGTTTATTGGGGAAAGGGAGAAGAGAATGGAGGGAAGGAGAGACAGAGAGGGAGAGAGAGAGAGAGAGAGAGAGAGAGAGAGAGAGAGAGAGAGAGAGAGAGAGAGAGAGAGAGAGAACACCTCATAGGAACACAGAGAAAGATAGAGGGGAAGGAGAAGTTTTCTTTAAAGTTGACTTTATGTAAGATGATGTCTGGATGCTGGGTGGGTCATGGTATTATCAAGGTCTCAAAGTACTCGTTTATTGGCTTGATGACCATGAAAAAATCAAAAAGTTTCCTAACATGCACAGTAGAAATTTACCTTGTCAAATCTCTTAATTGTAAGAGCAATAAAGCAAGTTCTGGGTCCTTATGGAGTTAGCGATTAACAATACTCATGAGACAGCATTTGAACATGACAAGAGCAGTAAGGTGATACAGAATCCTGTGATATATGTCAGTAATGTACATCAGTGTGTTTTCAGATCGTAGAAATTGCCATAAATATCTAAGGTACAGTTGCCCATGCAGTTGTCTGGTGCCAGGTGCTAGGGCCTGTCTGGCATTTGGTAAATGCTCAGTGAAGGAGTGATGTTAGCTGTGTGACAACTGGATACTCAGTAAATGACTATCACATTCTGTTTAAGGTCAAGCTCCGTGGCTCGCGGTTCTGTTTGAACTTTGTGCTCCATACTTGGCTACCTTGATCTAAAGTCACACATGGTTAAACAATTACATGAATGAAGGAATGACGCATTCAGGGGGAAAAAGTCTTTTCACAGAATCAAATTATACTACTTCATCAGTGTGAAATGTTTTAGGATTTTATTTGGAGGATTTGTCCTAAGAGTCTCTAAGGTGACAGTAGTCACTCAGCTACTTCATGGTAAAGAACCATGCAGCAACATAATCATAGTTTGAGGTCTCTGTAAATACTTATTCTATTGGTTATGCAAGAATGATTTTCTCCCTGTGTGATCATATTCGTTCACTGGAAAAAAAATAAAAATACTAACTGTAGAGTGGCAGTCATCTGCTGCTCCCAAAGTCTAGCATGTCTAGCATTTTGGCATCCATTTTTGCAGTCTTTACATACACATATTTGCCAAAATTTTTATAATACTCAATGTATAATTTCCCCCTTGACTTGAAAATATTTAATGTCGTAACAAAAGCACTTAAAATATTATTAACCTTTCCTACTATGCATCCCTCACACAACAACATGTGTTTTATTGTGGGAATGTGTTCTACCTGGGGCTGGGCTGATCTTTGAGCCCCAATACCAAATTCATTTGAAGGAAAGTGTTTTGACTCTGATATAAATAACCCAAGAAAATTATATTATTTTTCTAATTACATTGTAATTCCTTTGGTTAGTTTTGATATGTGTTTGGAAACATCTTCAAGATAAAAGATAATTCAGTTAATTAATGACATTATCTGTACATGTTTTTAAAGAAAAGTATTTTAACGATCTTGTTTTTTCTACTAGATATAAGTGAGTTTTAGCTATTTCTCCTTGTTTTTTTTTTACCAGAAGTAATCCAGATTAAACCTAGAATAGCTGGTTGTTTTCTTTACTCTTTGTTCTTTTTATGGGGGGGGGGGCTTCCAACCAGCTCCCAAATAAATCACACAGAGGCTTATTCTTACTTATAAATGCCTGGCCTTAGCTTGGCTTGTTTCTTGCCAGCTTTTCTTTATTTAGCCTGTCTATCTTTTGCCTCAGAGCTTTTATCTTTCTCTGTTTCTGTATACCTTTTCTTTCCCTCTTACTCCATGTTTGGCTGAGTAGTTGGGTGGCTGGCCCCTGAAGTCCTCCTCCTTCCTTTTTCATTCCTTGCTCTTTTTCCTCCCAAATTTCTCCTTCTATATATTCTCTCTGCCAGCCAGCCTTGCCTATCCTTTCTCCTGCCTCGATATTGGCTATTCAGCTCTTTATTAAACCATCTTGTTTTATACAGACACAGCTTCATAGAGTTAAACAAATGCAACATAAACAAATGCAACACATATTTGGATCATTAAACAAATGTTCCACAGCATAAACACATGTATCACATCTTAAAATAATATTCTACAACAACCTAGGGCTTCACATGGGCTAGGCAAGGGTTAGGGTATCTCTACCTCAAAGATACCTGCAGCCCATTTAAAACTTCTTACATTGGAGGCAGCATCATGCTAACTCGAATGAAAAGGCCTTGATCTTGAAATCCTTTACCTCAATCTTTTGAGTGACTGAGATTATGGGCCTATGCCACCAGGCCCTGCTTGTCCATTAACAAATTGACCTTGAAGAAAGGAAAAGTATACATGAACAACAATTATATTTAAAAGAATACTATGCAGGTTTTGATAATAATTTCCGAAGAGAAATTTGAAAGTGCTTTGTGAAATGAATGCACATTAAATAAATTATTGTCTTCTTACAGAATACCTCCTTGTGATGAAAGGGAAAACTAATTTGAATAAGCTGCTTTCCCTGCCTTTGCCAAATACCACTTAGCATCTCTTGTCTCATCACTGAAAGCCCCTCAAGAGGTGGCTGGGTCCTTTGTGTTTACTAGCTTTCCTCTGCTCTGTCTTTCTGGTGTGTCCTTGGTGGTCAAGGTTCCAGATTCCCATGTTACTATGGTTATTGTGCTACAGAATTATCTCTTCCCCAGTGTGGGAAATAGAGAATCCTGCAGGGTCTAGAGACAAAAAACAATTAGTCCTTGGCCAGGAAGAGGAACAAAACTTTCAAGTTAAAACACTGTTGGGCATGGTGACACATGCCTTTAATCCCAGCATTCCAGAGACAGAAGCGGACAGATCTGAGTTCGAGGCCAGCCTTGTCTGCAGAGCAAAACAGCCAGGGCTACACAGAGAAACCTTGTCTCAAAAAAGCAAAACAAAACAAAAACAAACAAACAACAACAAAAGAGTTAAGCCATCAGCTCTGGTGTTCCTTTGCCAGGAAAGGTGACATTCAGAGTGTTAATATTTACTAGCAATTGCTAAATACACAATTCTGTACTCAGCATTGGTTTTTATCTCTAGGGAGAACACTTCAGGGAAATCTTCAGTAAGTTAAGTAACAGTTTTCAGAGTGGCAAATGAATCACTGGATTAGTGCTCCAGGGTCATAAATGCTAATAAACATTTCTGTGGTTTTGGCTGGGCCTATAGCTTGCTTGGCATTTTGCTTACCTGTGTGAGAACCTGGGTTCAATTCCCAGAACCACATAAACTCACTTGGTAGCACATATGCTGTGGAATAATCTTCTTGTACAATGTAAAGATTTGCCACTCTAATTGGTTTAATAAAATGCTAACTGACCAGTAGCCAGGCAAGAAGTATAGGCTGGATGACCAAACTAAGAATGATGGGAAGGAGAAGAGCAGAGTTAGGAGTCACTAACCAGATACAGAGGGAACAGGAGATGAATGTGCCATGCTAATAAAGGTACTGCCATGTGACAGAATAAATAAGGAATATGGGTTAACTTAAAATGTAAGAGCTAGTTAGTAATAAGTCTGAGCTATTGGCCGAACATTTATAAATTATATTAAGCCTCCAAGTCAATTATTTGGGAAGTGGCTGTCCAGTATTTGGGGGCAGGTGGGTGGGACAGGAAACATCTGTTTACATGCATATAGGGGAGTTTTTTTTATAAAGTTTACTTCAATTTGCCACTGACTCTAAGATTCCTGGCTTAAAAGAAAAATTAGAGGACACCTGGAGCAGATTAGAATTATTTTAACTATGGTGGTTATTTCAGTCTCACTTCATGGCAAAATATCCTACCCCCCCCCAAAAAAAAAACAAAGAAACTCACAGTAGGAAACGCTTATTGTAATTCACAATTCTCAGTTATAGTCCTTCATTGTGGGAAAGTCACTGTGGGAGGAGCTTTAAGCAGCCAGTCCCATCATATTCAAAGTCAGAAGCAGAAACAAATGCATGCAGTCCTGTTTGCCTGCTTGTCTGTTTGCACACTCAGCTTGACTAATTCACTCTTACACAGCTCAGGACACCCTACCCAGGGAATGACACCAGCCACAGTGGATTGGATCATCCCACATCAACCAACCCAATGAAGACAATCCTCTCAATCATCCCCGCAGGCTATCAGAATACAGACAATCCCCATAAAGACTTTCCTCCCAGCTTACTCCAGATTGTGTTAAGTTAATGATAAAAGTCAACCATCATGCTCAACACCGTGTCAACTTGACACACAAGCACATCAATTTAAACCACACCTTTCTACCCCTTTTCTCTAAGACCTCAATTTTATCCCATAATATAAAATACAATCTAATTTTTAAAAGTCCCAAGAGTCACAATTCTAAAAGTCCAATGTCTCTTAACTGTGCCTCATAGAAAATAGAAAACAAGTTATACACATCCAGCATATAATGACACAAAACAATCAGATAAAAGCAAAACCAAGATCCTACAGAGCAAATATTAAATCCTATAGCTCAATATCATGCATTTGGGGCTTGTAATTGGGCCTCAAAGGGCCTGCTTAATCCCATACTTTCTTAGCTATGGTTTCTATTGCTGTGAAGAGACACCATGACCATGGCAACTCTTATTAAGAAAATAATTTAATTAGGGCTGGCTTATAGTTCAGAGGTTTAGTTCATTGTCATCATGGCGGGAAGCATGGCAGCATGCAGCATGGTCCTGGAAAGGTAGCAGGAAGAGAGAGTGAGACACTGGCCTGACTTGAGCATCTGAGACCTCAAAGCCCACCCCCAGTGACACACTTCCAACAACAAAGGCACACCTACTCCAACAATACCTAAAAGCGCCACTTCCTATGTGTCTATGGGGGCCATTTTCATTCAAACCACCACATATACCCACTGTGCTCCCTGAATCACATACAACATTTCTCTTGGACTGAGGTTGACTCTACTCTGCACTTGTCATTGCAGCGTTTCCTGGCAGATGTTCCATAGTCCCAGTATCGCCAATATCCTGGGGCCCTTACTGCAATGAAAGCCTCACCCTCCCAGTTCCACTCAAAAGATGCTCAGGGCCTCTCCACAGAGTCCCTGACCTTGACGTGTAGTAATAGGACTCAGCTGCTCTGCATGACCCACCCAGTCCCTCATCCCTCAAAATCCTGGAAACCAGTACCACATGGACAATTCTCACACTGCAAAGTCCGGCCCCCACCTTAAGACGCACACCAGCCTCCTTAGACCACAGCTGCACTGACTGGCCTCTGTCTGCTGACCCTCAGGAAACACAATATTCTTTGTGAATTTGTGACAACTAATTCCTGTTGTCACAATAAAAGAGGAAGATTCACTCCAGCGGCTGTCTTCCTTAACAACAGCAGCTGCGTCTTCAGCCTTAGCATGAATAGCATAAAAATTCCTAGCCAAAATATCACGAGAAGGACTCTAATCTAGTTTAGACAAAGTGCCTATTCCCATGTGAAATAAGATCAGGGACTCTACTGTCAGAACCACTCTCAATATTCTCCCAAGATCCCACAAGATTGGCCCGTTAACCTCTTCCCCAAGCACTCAATGGTTTTTATAGCTTTAAATTCTAAATTCTTCTACAAAGTAGTCCAAAGGCAAAAAAAAAACAACAAACAACAACAACAACAAAACAAAAGAAAAAACACCACCACCACCAACAAAAAAAACCAACAACAACATATGATGCATTTATCACAGTAATGACCCTACTCCTGGTACAAATTTCCATTCTGGTTTCATTTCTGTTGCTGTGATAAAAAGCAGCTCCAGAGAGAAAGAGTTTAACAACTCCAGGTTACAGTTCATTATTGCAGGCAGATCACAGTATCAGGAGCTTGAAGCTGCCAGTCATAGCACATCTACAGTGAAGAGCAGAGAGACGATTGCAGACAGTCTTGTCTGCCTGCTTGCTGGTTTGTTCTCCACTTGACTCTCTGCTTCTAAATAGCTCAGGACACCCTGCTTAGGGAATGATACCCCCACAGTGGACTGAGCCTTCCCATATGAAATGAACCAATTCAATGAAGAAAATCTCCAACAGACAATCCCACTGGCCAATGCAATACAGACAACCCCCATCAAGGTCCCCCCACCTCAAGGTGACTATGTTGTATGAAGTTGATAAGCAAAGGTGATCATGACAGTGATGTTTGATTTATTGAGTAACAGATTCAAAGGAGTGCTTTAAAAGGCACAAGTATTAAAAAAAATGACTTCCAGTTATATGAACATGACAAAGACTCTTCTAAACCAATTACTGTTTTCTTACCAGGCTCCACTGAAGTATCCTATAGAGTTTGAATGTTGAAATATTCTTCTTCCCTATGGTTCAGCATCTGAAAAAAGTAGGAATTACTTCTATGTAGCTTTCATTTTTATTCATTGAGTCATCATGGAGGTTTGATTTGAGGTGGTATAGTTGATGATTATCAAGTGCTGGAAACTATGAGATTCTCTTTTCTTTTAATTTTCAAACATTTTGTAGTTTTGTGGCTGGGTCTCATGTAGCCCAGGGTGGCCTTGAACTCCTTGTATAGCTGATAAAGACCTTGAATTCCTGACTCCCTATTTCCATCTTCCAAGGTGGTAGGATTACAGGATTGTGCCACCTGGTTCTATAGGGTTCTCAAAGGCATATTATATTATATGGCACATTCTTATGGCATTCAAATGGTCAAAGAGGAGGTTAGAATGAATTGAGAGGAAATAATGACAGAAGGACATTGGAGTGGCATTCCATAATAACTGAGAGGGTGGACATGCCAGAGACTTCTTAGGATGTTCTTAACAGAAATAAAGGGCTTGGTAACTCTGGCCCAATCTCCAGTTGCCTGGAGACACAAAGCCGTGGGCACAGAAAATGTTGTACTCTCAAATAAGCAGAAGAGATATGATAAGTACCTTATATGGTTAAATGAGATGCTGGCACTGGACATCACAAGCCTTCTGGGACATGGGACCAGCAGGAACAATGGTGAACAAGCCTTGTGCTTTGTCCCTGGGCACTAGACATAATACTCTTAGGTAGCAGAGATGCCTGGTTCCTTCTGCCTTTGAAGGGGTTTCGACTGGAAGGCCCTGTCAGAACACCAAAAGGCCAGGCAGACTGCCCACCTCCACTTCTGAAGCACTGGTACACTATCACTGGATCAACAGTGGGGTGTCCACTGCTCCCCATAAGGCTAGCCTGTCAAGGTTCTAGGCAGCCTGGGAAGTTTGGTTAAGCACCAAAACCACACCTTTCATCTGAATGTAGGGAAGGTAGGGGTGGAAAGGGGTTGATAAAGAGATGGAAAAGGACCACAACTAGCAACCTCTTTTCCCCCCCCTTTCCTCTTAGATCAGCTAGGGAGGACTTCCTATCTGTCTGTGACTTAGAGATTCAGTTTCTGTGTGCACATAAAGAAAGCTGTAGGGTTTTTTGAATTAATAAGCCCCTTTAAAAATGTCAGCCAAGAAGTGCTAAAGACCTTTCACCAGCTACTTTTCAATCTTGTCATTTCAGTCCTTGCCTCTCCCCTAGGCTTCATGGAAATGTAAAAGGTAATGAAGTGTTTCACATGCTGGTTTCTGTCTTTTCACTCTAATTTAAATCTATCATTTAGTGTGTGCTTCAAAGTGATGTTTACTTGAGCTGCAGGGCTATTCCACAGAGCCCAGGAATGCTTATTTGAGCTTGTATCTTAGAAACAGTATGAGTGTGTTGTCACTGGACATAAGGAGCTCAGTGGAAGAAGAGATATATTGCAAAATTTTACTATTATGTCAGGTTTGACATGCACATCAGTAAGTTTTCTGTTAGGCACTTATTAGGGTCAAGTTAGGATTGCTATCATCAGTGAAGTGTTGTGTTCCCAGACTTCAGAGCCAGCTGATCCTTAGCTTTAGACTATCTTAGCTTTATATATTTAGTTATAAAGAGGGGAAAGAATAGGAATACTTCTTTATTGTATTTTCTTAGTATTAGTATGTTTTTCATGTTAAAAGACACCTAAATGCTAATTCTAATTTATTAAGCTTATTTTGCATGTCTGATGATGCTGGTTGTAAAGGACTAAGATGACAAGCCCCTGTCCCTCTGTACTCAGTCCCAAGAGACAGGCAGAGAGTCACATAGATCAATAAAAAACAATGCAGTGTTAGCTAATGCTAAGACACCTGACTGGAAGTTCAAGAAGAGAGAGCAATGGATTTGACCTAGAAGTAAACATTAGCAAAAGGAGAAATATAGAGTGATTCATTTGAAGAATGAGTGAAGGGCAAGGATGGGACACTCTAGACACAGCAAAGATCATATGTACCCATCATATACCTGCTACTGGAAACCTAGCCAAGTGCTCAGGACTAATGAAGTGTATAGAACAAGGTACTATTATCTCTCCTTCAGGCTGAATTATCACTTTAATTGGGTCTATTATATTCACCCAAGCTTCACCTCTGCTGCTAATAACTTTTATACTATAAAAAGTATTTTGTTAAAAGATGATCTAGATTAGAAATGGAGAAAAAAACCATGATAGAAAATATAATATCAAGAGATCTTTGCCCAACGAGCCGTTTCTAGCTGTTGACAATCACACTGTAGTAAAAAATCAGCACTACAGGCAAGAGAGAGGCAGCAAAAGGACAATGCTCTTCTGAACGGGTGCACTGGCATCCTGCCTGTTAGACATGAAGGCCCTGTGCCATTCCCCTGGTCGAGGCTCAGTCCCTGAATGTCAGGGCCAACTCTCAGCCAGTAGATGATACTTCCCTACTGCGAGGATCCCCCTTCTTGGGATTCACTGTACTGTCTGATTTCTCAAAGAACATGACCACCTTATGTTTACATATGGCGGTAAATGGTTTACACTTGGCTTCCTGAACCACTGTTCCCAGGTTAGTATTTAATCCCAGCACTCTGGAGGCAGAGCCAGGTGGATCTCTGTGAGTTTGAGGCCAGCCTGGTCTACAGAGTGAGATCTAGAGTCATTTTGACTTGCATTTCCCTGATGATTAGGGATGTTGAACAATTCCTTAAATGTCTTTCAGCCATTTGAGCTTCCTCTGTTGAGAATTCTCTGTTTAGTTCTATAGTCCATTTCTTAATTGGACTGTTGGGCATTTTCATGTCTAATTTTTTGAGATCTGTATATATTCTGGATATCAGCCTTCTGTCAGATGTGGGGTTAGTGAAGACACTTTCCCATTCTGTAGGCTGTCACTTTACCTTGTTGACTGTATCCTTTCTCTACAAAATCTTTCAGTTTCAAGAGGGCCCATTAATTGATTGTTTCTCTCAGTGTCTGTGCTACTGGTGTTATATTTAGGAAGTGATCTCCTATGCCAATGCTTTCAAGACTACTTCCTACTTTCTCTTCTATCAGGTTCAGAGTAACTGGATTTATGTTGAGGTCTTTGATCCACTTGGACTTAAGTTTTGTGCATGGTGATAGATGTGGATCTATTTGAAATATTCTACATGTTGACATCCAGTTATGTCAGCACCATTTATTGAAAATGCTTCCTTTTTTCATTGTACACATGCTCAACTATGTTCATAGCAGCATTATTCATAATAGCCAGAACTTGGAAACAACCTATATGCCCCTCAACTGAAGAATGGATAAAGAAAATATGGTACATATACACAATGGAGTACTACCCAGCAGAGACAAACAATGACATCATGAGGTTTGCAGGCAAATGGATGGATCTAGAAAAAAATCATCCTGAGTGAGGCAACCCAGACTCAGACAAACATGGTGTGTACTCACTCATAGGAGGATACTAGATGTAAAACAAAGATGACTAAACTGCTACTCAAAACTCCAGGGGGGCTACCTAGAAAACAGGACCCCAAGAAAGACACAGGGATCATCCAGTGACAGAGAAATGGATGAGAGCTACATGAACAACCTGTATGTGAGTGGGGGTAATGAAGGGCAAAGGTTGAGGGAAAGAGAGCTTAGGGGAGTGGGAGATCCCAGCTGGATCAAGAACAGAGAGGGAGAACAAGGAATAAGAGACCATGATAAATGAAGACCACCTGAGAATAAGAAGAAGCAAAGTGCTAGAGAGCTCCACAGAAATCCACAAAGATACCTCTACAATAGACTACTGGCAATAGTCAAGAGACAGCCCGAACTGACCTACTCTGGTGATAG
The DNA here is from genome assembly GCF_004664715.2 of Peromyscus leucopus. NCBI lineage: Eukaryota > Metazoa > Chordata > Mammalia > Rodentia > Cricetidae > Peromyscus > Peromyscus leucopus. The sequence continues at coordinate 49,974,094 of NC_051073.1, forward strand.
GATGGCCAAACATCCTAATTGTCATGCTAGAAATCTCATCCAATGACTGAGGGAAGTGTATACAAAGATCCACGGCCAGGCCCCAGGTGGAGCTCCAGGTGTCCAATTGGTGACAAAGAGGAGGGATTGTATGAGCGAGAATTGTTGAGACCGAGCTTGGAAAAAGCACAGGGACAAATAGCCAAATGAATGGAAACACATGAACTATGAACCAATAGCTGAGGAGCTCCCAACTGGATCAGGCCCTCTGGATAAGTGAGACAGTTGATTAGCTTGAACTGTTTGGGAGGCATCGAGGCAGTGGGACCCAGACCTGTCCTCAGTGCATGAGCTGGCTGTTTGAAACCTGGGGCTTATGCAGGGACACTTGGCTCAATCTGGGAGGAGGGGACTGGACCTGCCTGGACTGAATCTACCAGGTTGAACTCAATCCCCAGGGGAGTCTTTGCCCTGGAGGAGATGGGAGTGGGGAGTGGGCTGGGGGGGAGGTGGGGGGGCGGGAGGGGGGAGGACAAGGGAATCTGTGGCTGATATGTAAAATTAAATTAAATTATAAAATAAAATTAAAAAAAAAAGAGTGAGATCCAGAACAGGCACCAAAACTACACAGAGAAACCCTGTCTCGAAAAACCAATAAATAAATAAATAGATAGATAGATAGATAAGTAAGTAAGTAATCAAGTAAATAAATAAATAAATAAATAAATAAATAAATAAATAGCATGGAAACTTACTTTTCCCTCTGTGCATGTATCCTATGAGTGAAACAGGGAGGCCACTTCAACATGCATCACAGAGGAGAAAAACAGACCTTAGCACCCTGCTTCTGCTTAACCCTCCCTTCAATACACATATCAGAAAGATCAGACAAGCAACTGCTCATGTTTCTCCTAAATAGTTCTAACAAAGAGGAGCTGTGCACATGACAGTGAGGGGGAATTGGAGAGATAAATAAATAAATCCAAGATGATCAGAGGATGCAGTGTAGGAGTTGCATTGCATTATCAGAATCCCTGATGTGAGACCTTTGTGCACTCACAGAACCTGAGAAAAATGTTCTCTGTCTCTCTGTCTCTGTCTCTGTTTCTCTCTTTCGTGTGTGTGTGTGTGTGTGTGTGTGTGTGTGTGTGTGTGTGTGTGTGTGTAGACCAAATGATTATGGGAAGAATTATAGGGCAAGCAATGGGCAAGTGAGCTCTAGAACTCCACTTACTGATGCTGTGCCTTTGGTCAACCTTGAATCTCCCCATGCCTTATATGCAGCTGAGGCAGAATTTGGAGAATAGTAGGTCCAACATCATGAAGTTGTGAAATAATATGTGAGAGAGTGAGAGTGAGAGCAAGAGCGAGAGCGAGAGCGAGAGCGAGAGCGAGAGAGCGAGAGAGCGAGAGAGCGAGAGAGAGAGAGAGAGAGAGAGAGAGAGAGAGAGAGAGAGAGAGAACAGAGCACTTAGCAAGACTAGCACTTGGTAGGAACTCAGTTGCAATTACTTCTTATCATAGAAATAGAAAATAAAGAAGAAGCCAAAGCTCATTGAGCACCTGAGGTGGGAGGCATTACATTAAACACTTTTACTCTTCCTCATGTCATCATTATAAAAACTCCATAACATGATAAGGTAGGGTAATTAAGTAGTCCTCCCAGCAGCAAACATCTAATCTACATCAGACCCTAGATTTCAAATCATTCTTTACCGCATGATAGGACACTTCCTTTCTCAAGTCTTCATGCACAGAAAGTGATGACAGATGTTGATTACAGAAGTCCAGCTTTCCAGCAAGCTAATGATCTGTCAGGGTTGTCCTTCAATTGCCAGTATTCAATGTGAAGAGTTGAAATTCAGCCCACTGGCTTTCAAAGGAAAAGGATCCCAGCTGGAAGAAACCACCACTGGACCACATGACAATTGCTATGCTCACATCAAATCCAACCAGTCTGGGTGAATGGGATGGGAGTGCAGCTTCTGCGTTTGAAGATCTAATCTCTTTCTTTCCTTTGTTGCAGTCTCAAAGCCCTCCATGGAATCCTCAGCCCAAGGGGTTTTTGTGTGTGAAAAACAAGGTGAGTTTAGTTTGTTTGGGTTACATATAGAGAAGGCGTGGGTATAGAAACATCATTTCTGTTCCAAATCCTCATCATCAGACTTGGTTACATGCAAAAGAAGCTGGAAAAATAATTGAAGACCAGGGGGATGGATCAGTGGGTAATTCATGCTATGCAAGCATAAATACCTAGTTCTAATCCCTAGCACTTACATAAAAACCAGGAGTATTGGCACACCACTCTAATACCGCTCGCTAACTGTGTGGGAAGTCAGCAATCCTGAGGACTCACTAACCAGCCAGTCTAACCAAAACAGGAAGTTCCAGGCTCAGTGAGGGATAGTATCTCAAAAAATAAGGTGAAAAACGATAAAGGAAGACAGGTGATGTCAACCTCTAGTCTCCTCACAGTCTGCATAGATATGTGTAGCACTCCACACAGTTCACACATATACAGATACTGTAGATACATACACAACACATATAAAAAAAGGAAAGAAAAACATTTGCATGTTAAAGAGAAAAGCAAATGGCTCAAAACTTTTTCCAGCCTTGTCTCCCCATATTTGGGAGCTAGAAGCTGTTAGCACATCCAAGCTCCTAAAACTACTGGTAATTGGACTTTCTCCATTCCCCTTAACCTATTTATGGAAAAAAAACCATAAGCATTTCTTGTCTTATCTCTTGCACTAAAAGCATTTGAGAATAATCATTATGCTTTTACTCTGCCCTTTTCCAACCATGTTCCTTGTTCTTCATCCTTAGGGGCATATGTCCCTTTTTGTACATTATTGCAAATGATACATGAAATGTTCAGTGATACAATAGCAATATTCTAGGTTTCTAACTTGGTATGTTTACTTTTTCTCATCTCAGGCTTTCACTAAGTCAGCATTATAATTTCATTTTTTGATTTCTGTATTAGACAGAGGTTAACTGCTCAAATGAGTAACAGCAAAATAGCTGTAGCTAACACATTACAAATTAATTTCATTTTTGTATAAAGTGCAATTGGAAGCATGGGTAGAGCAAAGATCTTGTCTACTCAGATACTCAGGAAGCCCTCCCATGATTCCTTCCTTCTCATAATTCTCATAAGCCTTATATCCATGGGTAGGTCTTTCTGTATCAGGTCTCATGTTACCTGGCAGTATATCATATCATATACACTATATTGAGAACATCTCATAAATTCTACATCAAATTGGAAGACCGGGTGGAAAATGTTTTCTACTGATGTTGCCAGGTAAAAGAGGACATGAATCTGAAAAGTCAGTTTGTCATTGCACTAACTCTGTCCTGAGCTCTGGAGATGCCGTCAGTAGTACCACATGATGTTACATAAGATTGAGTATCGGTACAGAAAGAACTGCTCCTCACTGGCAATGGACACAAGTCAGTCAGTGTCCTTGAAGAACCAGTGTCCTTGATTTCCTCCTTGAGTGTATACTGAGCAAGATCCACGAGTGTTGAACAATCACTAAAAGCAAGATATACTGTCATATTTCCAGCAATAAAGTATTGTTCAAGTCTTATTTTGTAGAAACAGATTTGATTGACTTGAATTTAAAGAGAAGAAATGACAGGAGTTTTTTCTAACATTCCTTCTAGAAAACACCCTCCATGTTTTCCATGTCAGAATGCTCTGCATAGAATTCATTATTATCTTCGTGTTCTTGTGGATATACGTTTAGCAAGAGATGTAAGAACCTAAATAAAACAAAGTTAGAAAAAAAAACAGCCTACAATGACCAGAAGGTGATGTCACCTGAATATATAAGCATCATATGTACTTTGTTAAAATGCACAAGTTGGGACCCATTTCTGATTATTAGGACTGATCTAAAGGCACCTAAGATAGTCACAATTTGTCTGGTTTGAGAGTCACTGATCAGAAGGATAGTGTTAGCCTTGTTAGTAACTAATATTATGTTAGTAGCTCTGGATTTGACCATGTAAGTCTTTGAATATTCTTGTGTTTTGAGAGCTTGAGGATATGAGGGAGTGTTGCTTGGTGCTTCTTCATGGAGTCAAGGACTCTCTCCCTACTTACATCTGCTTAAAGTACTGAATAGTGCTCTGATTTATGACCTAAGCCTGTGAATTCTGATAAATAATTAAAGAGTCTTTTTGCTTCCTAGAGAAGAATGAAAATACTTTTATGGTACTGGTATGTTTTAAAAACACAAGACAGTCATGCGGTGATGGCACATGCCTTTAATCCCAGCACTCAGGAGGCAGAGGCAGGTGGATCTCTGTGAGTTCAAGGCCAGCCTGGACTACAGAGGGAGTTCCAGGAAAGGCACAAAACTACACAGAGAAATCCGTCTCAAAAAAAAAAAAAAAAAAAAAAAAAAACAAAACAAGACAAACTTCTAGGTGTGAGATTCTCTCTATGTGAGATAGGGTTAGTGGCTAATGCACTAGGATTAAGCCTCAAATTTGGGCCATTGCCTATAGCACATTAGGGAAAGTAAAAGGGAACTGGATGCCTTTGAAAGAACCCTGATCATGTCTTCTTAGCACTACACAAGAGTAACTCTGGGCCAATGGGAAGTTAATGCTTATTCAGCCATGGTCCACAAAAGATGGAGTTGGAATGTACATGAACATCACCTAGTCAGTTCCAGCAAAGGACAGGTGAGTCTCTTTATAGAGTGAGAGTGTCAGAGATACACACATCCTTCATTTCTCAAATTATGTACAAAAACAATGGCTTTGGAGATTTACTGTGTGATCTGTTCTTGGTTGTTTTTCTTAGTCTTTGCTCTTTTGGGGGGCTGCCACCCAGCTCCCAAATAAATCACAGGGAGGCTTATTCTTACTTATGAATACCTGGCCTTAGCTTGGCTTATTTCTAGCCAGTTTTTCTTAACTTAAATTATCCTGTCTACCTTTTGCCTCTGGGCTTTTATCTTTCTCTAGTCTATAAACCTTTCTTTACTTCTTACTCCATGGTTTGCTGTGTAGCTGGGTGTCTGGCCTCTGACGTCCTCTCCTCCTCCTCCTCCTCCTCCTCCTCCTCCTCCTCCTCCTCTTCTTGTTACTCCAAACTTCTCTTCCCAGATATCTCCTATTTATTCTCCCTGTCTGCCAAACCCATCTATCCTTTCTCCTGCCTAGCTATTAGCCATTTAGTTCTTTATTAGACCAATCAGGTGTTTTAGATAGGCAAAGTAACACAGCTTCACAGAGTTAAACAAATGCAACGTAAAAGAATGCAAAACATCTTTGCATCATTAAACAAATGTTCCACGGCATAAACAAATGTGACACATCTTTAACTAATATTCTACAACAGTGGTCAGAGGATCCTCCTGACTCTTCTTTCTATTATTCCACCTCTTTTCTTCTTTATTATTATTGGAAGATCTTTGGATTATAAATCAGAAGAACTGAATTCTAATTCTGGCATTGTGTTTAGCTGACTTTGCCGCCTTAGGCATTTCACTTTAGATCTCTGGGGATATTCTCAATGAAGGGGGGTAAGCTAGAGCATTTCTGTGGTCCCTTGAAACTCTAATATATTGCAAAAGCTATTGGTTGCTTTCTTTGCTTCCAAGATATCCTAAATGAGTTTGCAACAAAGACTATATTATACAGAACCATAATATAGGGAAATGAAGTCTTTTCACATTTTGAAAGATTATAATTCAGAGAAGCCATCCTAGACTTGATTGTAGGCATTTTGTGGGAGCAAAGGACTGTTTTGATTTTTATAACCAAGAAGTTAAAAGGGTTAGCAACCTACACAAGATAATATTTAGGAACTTCTTGATGACTTTAGAATGGTAATGCCTATTCATCAGTGTTCTACACAATGTAGGAATGCCAGTTGGGGGTAATTCCTCTGGTGCGAGGTACAAGATCACCTTCAGAGCAGCAGCCAGAACCCTTCTACCCTTTACCCTCCCCACTACCTCTTCAACAAATAAAGATCTCAGACTGCTCTTCTTCCACTGAGAAAGTAATGCTTCAAAGGGAACGTGAGGGATGTCTATAAACTCTCAGGTATATGGGGTGAATAAAAGGTGAAATTCATTAGGAACTCAGAGCCAGGAGAGAGATGGTAACGATGAGTTCTGATAGATCCTGAAGTGCCACTTAGGTGTGTATTTATAAACAGAGAGTACATCTGAAGCTACCTGGATCTCATCCACAAAGCTGAGTTACCGTAGATCACATTGATGGTGGGAAAACAGTGAGCTCGATGTGGTCTTAAGATGACAGAGAGGATATGCCAATGCATTTACTCAGTCATCTATTTGCAAATGGCTATGAATCAAAAGTGTCTAGGTATGAACCAGGTGCTTGAAGGTTTGTTTCAAGGTCAGCTGCAGTGCTGTGGCCCTTCAAGGTCTAACTAGGATGCTGGTGGTTGCCTAGGAGCATGCCCTGGGACAACGAAGAATTCAATGTCCGGCAAACGCAGAAGAATAAGTTGGGGGTGGGAGTGGGGATAGAAGTGGGGGTATAACAGCTTTATTCTCTCAGAATGGGAGGGGCCTATGGCTGAGTCAGCTAAATGAATGCTGATTTGGGTATTTTATAGGGCCAGCCCCTCATGTCCTCTCCCTTTTCCTGTTGGTTTTGTTTAGAAATCCACTTGGTGCCTGCTGTTTCCCCTCACAAGCTGTGAGGAGAAGTCTTCAGAGAACAAGAAGTTGCTTTCTCATGAGCTAGCCTTCACTTTGGTTGTCTACCTATGTCCCTCTAACTCCCAAAGAGAGAGAGAGAGAGATAGGTAACTTAGAATCTGGCTAAACAAGACCAAAATGCTTAACCACTGGGTACCCATTAAGCTCAACTCATCAGCACAGCCTTTTATCTTTAACTTGGCCTAGTTGACCATTTTTATGAATGACTTTTGGGGGGAGGTTGGGGGACATCAAGCAGTAAATGAAAACTGTTGGTCAACTCCCAGAAGATGAGATTTCCCAAAGGCAAACACAAAGCCTAAACTCAGTGTTGGGATATTAGCTACCTAAGAACTTCACTCTTAGCAGCAGGACGTTTAATCCTTTGCCATCCCGTGACCGTGGGTTCTGATCTCAGCTTGACTCAACGGTATGATTTGCTTGTCAGTAACATCCAGGATGGCTCTGCAGGGCCTGTGCTCAGTGATGGACAGAGCATACTCCAAGGAAAGTGTTCACTTGAGATTGGATTGCCACCGCTGTCTAACTGGGCATACAGATGGACATGCTGATGGACCTGGGCATTTATGGCATAAGAAGAGCTTGAGGTGGGGCATTCTGTCATCATATCTGAGCACTGGGCAGGTAAGAGCATTTTAAGACATATTCTGGATGACTCTACAGTATAGGACTGAGGCTAATATGGGAAACGACATTGGGGCAGTTTGCAGCCCAGCACATGCACATGGGAGAATTGCCTAATGACCTCCTAGAGGTTAAAGGCACTAGGTGGCAGGCAGTTTCTCATCCCTAGTAACTGAGACAGAAAGAATGCTCAATGATCAAGCTGGAGAAAGGAATACAAGCATCACATGGACAAATGGTGTCTAAGTTTAACCATGGCATTCAATCTTCAATGGATGGAGAATACATTGGGGGGGGGGTTAGTGGTGGAGAGAAAGCTTATGGATAGTGTAGCTGGAGATTAGTTTTGGACAAACTCAGCCTTGATCTGAGCCCAGCTTCTGGATAATCCTGAATGGTATTATATTGGTTCGTGTGCTAGGGCCACTAACACTTTTAGAAGCTAGATTAAGTGTTTTAGGAACCATTGATAGGATACAGCAAGAGGTGCAGAATGTGAATTAAGAAAAAAGAAAATGAATTTTGGTGTCAGACTTAATCTCTGGGAGTCACAAGGCAGGTTTCTATGGCTTAGCATCTTCAACAGTAGAACGAGATTCCATTTTTATTTGAATTACATGTTGTGCCTCTAACAGCCCCAGGACAGAGATAGTAAATTATAAAAACACTTGGTGGGGCTGTGGTGTGTATTACCAAGGAGGAGTTCCGCCTGAGCCCTAACTCTTTTGTTGAACCGATTGGTGTCTGAATATAAATAATCATTAGGGAGAAGGCTGGCTGCTGCTGTGTAGTGCAGATAAAAACCTCTGCACTTCCCTGTCTTTTCTTCCTGGGAATGTTGCCAGAGGAACTGAGAGCAAGTCTTTGGGTAAACAAGTGGGGTCTGCTATCTGCTTCTGTTCATCCCCACGGGATATATTGATTCTCTCACATCTGTAACATCAGGGATAAACATGAGTCTAACAGACCAGGATAAATAACTGTACAGGGTCAGCTCTGCCAGGCTCTCTGTTGGTGGGGAAGCTAATAAGATTTTAAAACCTGAGAGCATTTCTACTGTTAAGATGGGGAGTTTAGGGAACTCCTGCTCTTGGAGGCTATTGGGAGAAGCAAATACCATAGAGATGAAGATACGGGAGGCCACTGAAATGTCATTTTCTATTCTTATGCTCTACCAGCCCAGGAATCCTAACTACAACCAGGACTTCAGAATTTACCTGCAAGCCTGTATCTGCATCTATGTGCCCCGACCAGCTTTTTAGTCTTATGTGATCATATTCCCATTTTACACTTTGTTTTGTGATCACATAGCAAGTTCAAACTCGGCATGTTCAAAGATGGAATTCCTTTTGCCTTTGCATTTTCTTCATAATTGAGTGGAAGCACAACCCATTCACCTTTGAAAGACTCCTTAGGTGTTCACACATGGAGCTGGAAGACATTTACCTGATTGCACACTCTGGTCTCTGCAATGTTTACTTGTTATTGCAGTAGTTAAGGATGGAAATCAGGTCCTCAGGACAACGTGTCTTGGTGGGAGGAAATTAATTCATAAGGCTATAAAAATGAAAACAACAAACTCATATTAAATAGGAACATGAATAAGAAAATCCCAAGTAACAAGGCCTAAAAGAACAAGGAATAAAACGTAAAGTGAGGTGTGGGTATACAGACAGAAGCTACTATAGTCAGGGTTTCAGAAATTGATGCTGGAGTTAATAATGAAATTCTGAAGTGTAAAATGAGACAATCTAATATATGTGTTTGTTTAAACATACTACGTGTGTATGTGTGTGTATATATATATATACATATATTTATATATCACATACTATGTATTGACACATATGTGTTTGTATATCATATATACACATATTAACACAAAATACATAATTATACATGCACATGTGTATTTTTATACATGATTCATATAGTACATATATATGCACATAAATATACATGAACAAATACCTAAGTAAATGGGAACAAATGAAGGTAAACTAACACTAATTATATTAAAAATATGAATAGCAATATTTCAATGTTTCAAGACCATAGCCTCCTGGGTGCAATGGGGTGTAACTATAGTCACAGCTACTTGAAAGCTAGAAACTGAGGAGCCTTTAAGCCCAGGAGTTCAAGCCAGTAAGATGAGCTTCTTCTTAAAACTATAAGCAAAGCCAAAAACACCAGCCAACCTGAGACTACACAGACGAGATCCTTACTAATGAGAGTCCTGTCTGGAAATATTCTAGTAATCTGGCTGTTGGTATGTGCACCTGAAAAGAGGTAATGTTGGTATGTACTTCATAGGCTGCAGGTATCTCAATCACTGGGAATCAGAAATCACACAAAGTCTAGTATATTTTAAAATGCTGATTAGTATTTTGATGGTAAGCTTGAGTTGTAAACTTGGAACACCCCAGAATCACCTGGAAAGAGTCTCAATGTGGGGTTGTGTACCTTGATTTGGTTTGTGGGAAATTGTTTTATCAAGTTACTAAATATGGAAGGACCTAGTCTTCTACGGGCACCGTCATTCCCAAGGCAGAAGCCATCAACTGTGTAATTGTGGGGATATCGAGATGGTCACAAGCAAGGAAGCAAGGGAGCGTGTAAGGGGGCAAGTGATCGTGCATGCTTTCATTTCTCTCTGCCCTTGATGGTGGATGCAGTATGACTACCTTTCAGTTGAATCCTTGTTTTTATGTTTGAATGTTGTACATTTTTCTACTATTTTTGTTTCATGTTAGCTTTTGTTTTTACGTTTGAAATTCCTGCCTTGACTTACCCCAAACAATGGACTGTAACCTGGAATTCTAAACTGATACAAACTCCTTTCACTAAAAATTTTCTTTTCTTTAGGGTATTTTCTCACAGCAACAGAAAAGGAACTAGAATAACTATTAACACAATTTTAAATGTTAAGAGTAACTCTCATTGTCATGTAAATTAGTAAAATGAGTCTAGAAGCTAGGAACCACACTCATGTTTCATTGAAACATCATTTATTGTGAGGCTAACACGCCAGGCACCGGACTGAGTCCTGTGTCATATGTGAAAACAAATAAGAGAGACAGTCTTCCTTTAAACATTCAGGACCTAAAGGCAGAGAGGACGGCTCAGTTGATAATGTGACTTCTGTACAAGCATGAGAACCCAAGTCTAGATCCTCAGCACCCACATAAAAGCCAGGTACAGCAGAGTGCCCCCGTAAGCCCAGGATTGGGAGATGAATACAGCATCTGCATCCTGGAGACTCATTGGCAAGCTAATCTAGACAAAGTGAGAGCTTTAGGTTCAGTGAAAGACGCTGTCTTAAAAAAATAAGGTGGGAAGTGACAAAAACATATAACTCCCTGGCCTCTATACACCTATGAACACATATACATGCATACCTCCCTCACATATAACACACACACACACACACACACACACACACACACACACACACACCTCAAAATATAAATCTAAGTGGGGAAAAGGGAGGGGACATTTCCTAAGTGTCTCTCTTAATATTCTTAAGTGGCTCAAAGGAGGTGCATTCTATTCTGGGTGGCAGACAAAGACAGGCCTTCAGGGAGGGCATGTTTTTGAGACAGCTTTTGTGGCTTGGTAGGATTTGAACATGGACGGGAAGAAGGCTTTTTCTGGTAGATGGAACTGTGATGGACACTAAGAATATACAGAACTGTGGCAGCCACTAACCCTTCAAATATACTCTGACTGCACCTAGTCACATGATAGTACTGTGCATCCCTGTCCACTGGAAGTTCACCAAAGCCTCATGGCTTACATTGCTAAGGTTACTGATGAGAAGTCTAACATTGGTATATGCACAGGAGAGATGCACATCACTTCTGTGCAGAAAAAAAAGAAAGACAGGAAGGAAGGGAGGAAAGGAGAGAGAGGGGGAAGGAGGGAGGGAGGTGGGGGGAGGATGGATGGAGGGAGGGGTTGAGAGAAATAGAGAGAGGGGAAGGAAGAAAGAGAGGGAGGGAGAGAGAGAGGAAGGAAGGAAGGAAGGAGAGAGGGAGGGACGTCACCTAAGTGCTTACTGGGCCTGGGGCTCATGGACTCAGGAATGAATATTAAGTATCTGTCACCTGGGTCACTGAGCACTGAAAATGAGCAGAATCCTCCCTTTTTCATAATCCTTATCAAGAGCTCTCCTTTTCTGAATATGTAAACAGCTAATATTTGCTGCCACATCATTCCTAGTGCATCAAATGCAAAAACTACATGTGGTACAATGTAGCTTCAGATACTGGGGCGGGCGAGCGGGGAGGAAACAGCGGCGCTGGCATACCTGGGTACGTCAATCACGATAGCAGCCGTGGGGAAGCACAGTCAAGGCTAAGGTTCTCCATGCAGATGGCATACCTGGGTACGTCAATCATGATAGCAGCCGTGGGGAAGCACAGTCAAGGCTAAGGTTCTCCATGCAGAGAGACCGTCTATGTATCACCGACAGGAGCCTTTAGAACACAAGGTAGAAAAGTGGGAAAAAAAACAGCAAAGAGGCTCAGAGTTTATCTGTCTAGAAAGCACATCAAATTAGTGATAATGGCAGACACTTGACTGCAAATAAAGAGGTGATATTATCTGCCTCCACATGTAACAAAAAGTATTTTAAATATCATGATTCTTCCACATTATTACTAGTGAAAAATATAAATTACAGAATTTTTCAAGGGACTTTGAAAATATATATGCATGGCTAGCCTGACATTTACTTCAACCAGATAATACCTCTGCCAGAAACATCTACTTTTTTACTAATGGAGTTATTTTACTTTATTTTAAAGTTGGTGAAACCAACCAGATAGAGTTCATCTGAAGAAGGGTATTTTCTAAAAATATATCGGTGCATCTCAGACACACAGGGATAGTCACGCTTGGAGAAGGTGAGAGATCTGGGCTCTCTGGTGTCTTGTTTAGCAGAATGGTCCTCCCTTTAGAATGCTGCCAATTGTATGACTTGGCTAGAAATAACACTGCCTTCATCTCCTCTAGGTTAGAATTCCAAATTAAAAAATAAATAGAGTTGTTTGGATCCGGTATACTGCATCACACCAATTAGCTATGGTCTGAAGGCAGGATTCCACACCTTAGATATAAATATGGGACACTTGTTGGGAGAACAGGTGGTTCCCAGAAAGGAGATCTTAGATGGGCAATTTGATATGTATCCTAAGGACATGTGCAGAAATGGGAACAAGGATGTATGCAGAAGAGGCTTGTCCCAACATTATTTATAACTGTAGAAAAAAATAGTATTTTGATACCCACTTGAAAAATGGCAACTTAGGAAAATATGCCCAAAAAAACTAATTAAGCTGGTTAAATTCTATTTCTGTAAAATTTGATGATGTAAGAAAAGTGCAAATATCATAGCTGCTTAATTAATTTTTCTTATAAACTATGTTTAAGAAATACCGCTCAAACCTTCAAGTACTGATTGAAGTCTCATGTGAGTGGTAGCTGAAAGTAACTTATTTTCTTAATCTCTCTAAGTTGATGACAGTAGGTACATATGACTGTTATAATCCTAACTCGGAATATTTTAGAGATGTACTTGAGAGGAGCAGTATTTTTCAGTGACTCGTAGTCCAGAGTTAATCACCTTGTTTGTTTGGTTTCACTATTCCTTAGGTGAACAATCCTGGTCACCTGGATTGGCCGCTTTCATCAAAAGATTTTACATATGAAAAACTGGAAGAATAATAATTTCATAGCCTAGGGCTCTGTAAACACTTAGCTCAACACTGTTGAAAAGCTGACGGCTCTTGTCACAGCAGAGGGACACAAATCTAACCCTGAGAGGAACAGAGAAAAGATGTGATGTTTTCACTGGCTCTTCTTTCACACATTTATTTCTTACAATACAATGCTACTATGAACTGGATTTTCCAAAAATAGAGGACAAGTGTTTGAGTGGCCTCCCAGGACTAGCTGTGCAATAGTTTTTTATTTGTGGGCTAATTCAAATAAAATTATTTTCTTTTAAAAACTAAAAACAAAGTTAGAGATTAGTCAAATCCATAAATACAAACATCCCATATTGGATGGATTTCTTTCTCCTTAAAAATGGTAGCAGGTGGTTTCTGAGTTGTGTTTAATCAGTAAGACCTGGATCCATGTGCCTAAGGAATGCCATGGAGAGAATAATTCCTCCAGAGCTCTCCGGGCAAACCAATCGCCCTCCATCCTTCCTGGCTAGAGGTGTGGCTGAAGGTCTAGGACGTGTAGGCTACCGCTGTGAATAGCAATGGTTTTAATGTAACACGGGGACCAATGGGATTGTCTCATCCTCAGCTCTGCTGCTTCCTTCACCTTTCTCTTCCTGCCTTTCCTTCTGACTTACAACCCATTTTCAATAGACAAACAGTTCTTACACATCTCCCAAACAAGCCTAAGCATTTGGATAAAATTTTATGGCCCTGAAGATACTTTAAATTATTTGTGGATAATGATGAAAAAGGAGCTGAAGTAATAATTAAGAGCCCCAAAACATGAGGTAATAGTGTCCATCCTCCAGTATTTATTTTAAGAGAAAGAAATTACACAAAATTCACATGTGTGCTGAAATCAAGAGAGTTTTTTTTTTTTTTCTCTTGTGTCTTTCTGGCTTTGTATTCCCATGGTATCCTCCTTTTGCTTTTCCAAATTACATACTTAGTGGATTCTGCTCATGGGATCTGCCAATAAAGGCCTGGACTGAGCCAAGGTCCTCCCACATGATCTACAGGTGCTCCACCACTGAGCCTTCTTCCTACTTTTTATTTTCAGTAACTCATTTTGCAGCACAGGCTAGTCTTGTATCTTTATTCCTCCTGAATCAGCTTTCTGAGTATCTGGGAGCACAGGCCTGAACCAACAGGCCCATAGGATCATTTTTGAATGACCTCCAAATCACTCACCTTCTGAGACACCTCAAGTCATGTATGTGATAGGAACCTAACAGGTCCTCTTAACTAAAATTTTAGTTTGCAAAAGGAAATAGATGCAAATATGCTAAGTGATTTGCTCAGACAGATATTGTAGTTAGAATTAAACCAAGATCTTCAGACACTTGATTACTGAGTCCCTATTCATTTTATCACTTGTCTTGTCTTGAAAGTAAAAGGCAGTGCGTTTATGCCTGGTTAGCTGCTAATTTTCATCTATAAGATCTCTTTAAGTCTATAAGCCAAGTGGGCCATAAGTCGAATGGAACAAATGGAGCACAAATGTAATTTATCTCATTCATCCAATTCTGTGGCTCTCAGACAATGGTTCTCAGTCTGGGCTTCACATTACATTTTATGTATTAAATAAATACCACTACAGCTCTCATTCTAGGCGTATTAGTTAAGAATCTCTGGAGAGGCTGGGCAGTGGTGGCACATGCCTTTAATCCCTGCCACTGGAGAGGCAGAGGCAGGAGGATCTCTGTGAGTTTGAGGCCAGCCTGGTCTACAGAGCTAGTTCTAGGATAGCAAAGGCCACCAAGGAAATCCTGATTCAACAAACAAATAAACAAAATCTCTGGAGAATACAAGTTTTCCAGTGTCTTGGAATGGATTTGCTAGACAACATGACAATTCTATGTTTAACTTATCAAAGAAATGCCAGATTGTTTTCCATAGTGGCTGCACCATTTTACATTCTGAGCAGCAAGGTACAAGGACATCCATTCCTCTACGTCCTCACCAATAATTGTTATTATCTGTTACTGTGATTTTTAGCCATCCTAGTGGCTGTGAAGCAGTATTTCACTGTGGTTTGATTTGCATTTTCCCTAGTGAGAATTGCTGAGAATTTTTTTCATGTGCATAATGGTCATTCATATAACCCTTTGGACTTATGTCTAGTCAGATCATCTGCCCATTTCTGAACAAGTTACTGATGTATCATATATATCATTTGCTTGTATATTCTTCCGTTTTATGGGGGTGTCTTTCATTTTTGAGATTGTGAGTTTTGAAGCATGAATGTTTAATTCTGAGGGACCTGGCATTTGTGTTTTGTTACTTGTATCTCTGTTGGAATGTCTAAGAATCTGTTTCTGTCACGAAGTTTACCATCATGTTTTCTTCTCTGAGTTTTATCCCTTTTTTGAGAGGGATAAAGTTTTTAGAGCTTTATCCCTTTCACTAAGGTTTTTCATTCATTTTGACATAAACTTGTCAACTTCATTCTTGTGCTTCCTTTTTGCCTGTGACCATCTGGTTCTACTTATTTATTGAAAAGTCTGATCTTCATCCATTGGGTAATTTTGGTGTTGTCATGAAGTACAGATTAATTTGGAAATCTTATTGTCTGGGACTAGATAGTAGTGTTGATGCATAAATTTGTGACTATATCAAAATGCCTTTTAAATGGATTTTATGGAATGTTAATTATATTCCAATGAAAATATTTTACCAATTAATTTAGTTTTATTATTCTTCTTGAGCAAGCATCCCAATCTGGTACATTGATTCTTTCTTGAATATTTATTTCTCTTTTAGTAAGAACCCTCTCACAGCCTCTGTTAGAGCTTTTCATACAATTATTTGTGCAGTTTGTAAAGGGTGCAAATTGAGATGGATGTTATGTATAGAGAACATTTATCCAGGAAGGCTCTGTGCAGGTAGTATTGCCATAGAGAATTGGCCCAACCCATGATCCTAGTCTCCCTATTCAGAAATTCCACACTGTCTGGGTTCCACAGGCAATCAAACCTGACATAAAAGTCCAAAACTCACGAAAGTAGGACTATGTACCCAGAATACTAGAATATTAATTTAGAATGAGATCACTTCTCTTGTGACCATGTGTGGTCCTTTTCCATGTATGTACTAAGTACAATAGTAAAAGACAAATTTGCCTGCCCATTGCAATGCTGTGATTCTAAAGCTTCTCTCTGAAGATGTTCCCGCTAAAGCAGCTTCTTGGCAGGGCTCCACCAGACAACACAATTGAACAGCCTTTGTCCCATGGCTCCCTTTCATCTAGAAATCGCTTCATGCTCATCGATCTTGCTTCAGGACCAGGAAACATTCTATCTATAACCTGAGTTTTTCACAGACTTCTGATCAAGCCCCTGATCATCCCTCATGTGCTGATTTTGTACATTTATCCTAGAGAGCAGCCTTTCCGTAGCCCCAGACAGTGCTTGATTTCCGTAGCCCCCTTGAGACAGTGAACCCCGGAAGACAAAGATTGATTAACTGATCTTTGAACATTTCCCAGAACCTAGAATAGACTTGCATGTTAGAAGTAAAGTGAGCTGAACCTTGAGGTCATTTATCATCTTCCGGAGGACTTTTTCCTTTGTGTTGGTGTGTTTCAACAATACCAGAGATGTAATAGTTTGGCAATGTAATTAATGCCAATTTCCTGAATTAGAAAGATAATCTGTTCCTAAATGAAGTCCACTTAATTCTGAGGAATATACAATTGCTTTATGTAAAGTAATTCAAACAGTTGTGACTCAAAAGCAGTTATTACAACGGCAATGTTTTCTATTTAAATGATGTGTAAATGTAGATGGGAATCCTTTGGAGGATTTGATAACTCACATGCATAAGCCACAAAGTAGATCCTTATTCATATATCTTGGATGGGGGAGATAGCATTAAAAATCTGATAGGCTTGTTCCTGGTAATACCAATGTCAATAGCTGTATACTTGTGCAAAGAACCACTACTCTCCATCTGTCTTAATCTTCCATGACTGGAGTCCAAAGTGTGGTCTGTGGGCCCCGTGAACTGACAGTACCTGACAGCTTCTTTGAAGTAAAGGAGTCTGGGCCCCACCTGCAGCTACCGGGTCAGAATCCTCAGCGTAGTCAGGTCGCTGGTGATTTATGTGCAGTCATTAAAATTAGAGAGAGCATTGGCTTAGAAAACTGGGAGAGGTCACTTCCAGGACAGGACAGAGAGGACTAAGAGAAAGATGATCTAATTTAGAGGAGCAGGGACATCCAGGTGTGGGCGCGCTTGTACGTCTTCGGACAAAGCCGAGATAAGCAACACAAAGTGACTCCATCGGGCAGAGTCCTACCAAGACACAGACAGGATGACTCAGAGGAAACAGAAAAAGCTGGAGTTAAGATGCTACTTGCAATGGTGTGGGCAGAAGCAAACTGACCTTCAATGAGTAGTCACACATTTAGCCACTAAGAACAACAACAACAACAACAACAAGGGTTGAGGGGAACAGAAAAACACCCAAATTGTCGTCTTCCCCTCCTCTTTCAGTGTACCAGTGTGTCTTCCACTGGCCAAATCTACCCAGAAGATCCAAAGCAGCAAGCATAGCTAACCCCATGTATATAATTCAGTCTCCAAGGGCCAAACAGAGGAACATGAAAAAAGGGTACGGCCATCCCCCTTTAACAAGCCTTTTACTATTCACATACCAGTTAGAGTAGAGCAGGTTGAAAGGTGTGTCTCTGCTAACTTTCTGTACAAATGAAAGTTTGTGGGAAAAAATCTAAGTAACATAGACATGGAAATCCTAATATTCCCTTTCTACTTTCAAACTTAGAAGTCTCTAAGAACTACTGCCACAGGAAGAAGCACAAAAGGCAGTGAGAAATGAGAAATGAAATTGTGGGCTGTGGGCCAGTTGACCATTCTCACTGGCCAAGATGTATACAGAGCTTACCTGGTATTCTAGTTGGTCTTCCTTGTCAACTTGGCATGGCCTTGAGTCACCTGGGAAGAGGGAACCTCAACTGAAGAATTGCCTCCATCATGTTAACTTGGGGGCCATATCTGCATGAGATTGTCTTGGCTAAGTATTGATGTGGGTGGTGCTGTCCCTAGGCAGGTGAGTCTAATGTATACAAAAACAAAAACAACAAACAACAAACAAACAAAAAAAAAAACTGAACCACTGATTAGCATCCCTCCATGACTTCTTCTACTCCAGGTTCCTGCCTTGAGATTCTGCCCTGGCTTCCTTCAGCAATGGATCATGACTCTGGAAGTTGCTTTGGTCATGTTTTTATCACAGCCACAGAAAGCAAACTAGAATACCTTGTGAAAGAGGAGGGGTATATGATCATTTCCGACAACTGAGCATTTCATTGACAGGAGAAAACATTTATGGAGGTTGTAAGCATGGTTTCCAAGTAATTATACCAGTAAGAAATATGGTGAAAAGACATGTACAATGTCATATCTAAGTCAGAACAAGGTTGAAAATCCAGTTCTGAAGGGTATGTGTGCATCCTACCTCAGTGGGATAATGCCCACTGTCTTTCCACAGTTTAAGATGCTAACTACAGTTTAATCCTTCTGTGAAGCCCCACGCAGGATGAGCCCTGATCTATTGGTACCAGATTCTGCTAGAAGCATCCTTATTGTATCAAAAATAAGACATTTCTGTTTATTTTAAAAACTAAAACTCCCTCCGAGCATTCTGCTTTTATGTGGTACTGATTAAATTTAGATCAGATAAACAAAGCCTGAAAAAAAAAAAAAAAAAAAACAGGTTAGTAAATATTTTACTAAATCATGATAGTTTTGTTCCTGGCACCAAAATCTGTAGGATTTTAAACCTCTGATTTTTTTACTCAAAACACTTCTAAGGCTACTGCTACAGACAGTCATGGTGGGTGGCTTAGAAGGATTCAAAGGTTAGAATTTTGAGTGGCACAGCACTAAAATGTCCTGTTGCCTAATCTACCAGAACAAAACAAACTCAAAATAAGTGGTTCGTATGGAAGGGGGAAAAAAAAATACCCAGAAAATCCACGCAATGATTCGTGGAGTTGACAGAAGCACTAATGCAGCCATCAGAGTGATTGAGGAGAACTCCCAGGCTGATGCTACGCACAGTTCATCAGAGACCACATCTGCTCTCCCTCACCATGATGTGACTTTGCTGTGGTCTGATCAGCTGTCTGGGGACTCTACGGCCCTTTTATCCTTTCCCAATATAAATAGCAAGGGAAGGTCTTTGGACTTCACACTGGGAACTGTCAAACCCCAACAGGTGTAGACCTTTGCTGACCTCCGGGGGCCCTTCATCTCTCAGGGAGGGGACTGTCTGCCCTTTGCCAAAGGGATTGCCCACAAACTGACACCACAAGGTGACAGCTGGTTTTCCCTCTGACACAGGCCAGGCAGAAGGAAAGCTCAGATGCGACAAAAGAGAAGATGTGGCACCTGCCACCCTTCTTCATCAACTACCCAATGGGGGGAAAATTCAGCCAGCAAACTAAACTGCTAAGATTATTGGGATTCTTACAAGTGCAATTAGTACAAAAGTGAGGGATTTGGGGAGGTATAGGCTATCATCAGGAAAACTCAGTTGCTTAGATGTAAATCAAAGTTTTTTTTCTTTTCTTTCTTTCTTTCTTTCTTTCTTTCTTTCTTTCTTTCTTTCTTTCTTTTTTTTTTTTTTTTTTTTTTTTAAAGAAGTAGTTCTCACCATCTCACGGGAAGGCTTGAGATGGAAAGGCCACCTAGGCTTTTTGGTTCTCAGTTACTGGCCCCCAAATTAGGGGAGCTATATCATGCACTAGAATAGAGAATGCTCAGGGAATCTGATTTGAGGTATCTCCTGAAGTATGGGAGGGGCACAGACTTATACTTAAAAAAAAAAAAAGCCATTTGTTGTGCTACTTGAAATGCAAATTTAACTGGATGCTTTATGTTTTGCTGAAAATACACTTCCAAGTCCAGGAACCTGCTTGGCTTCCTGATTTGTGATTGTCCTCTTGAGGCCAACAGTAGTAGTTCACTGCCAAGTGGAACTTTATTCCAAGCTTTTGAAATAAACAAGAAACCTTAGCCATGAGATTTCAACTGTGGTACCGGGGCTGCCTCTCTCAGCCATGCTTCCCACTCCTCCTGCTGGTTCTGATTTTAATACAGTTGTAAAGAACTTGTCTTTTGTGTTAGACTAACTTAGTTAAAAAAAACAAAAAAAAACCAAAAACAAGACTGCTGTGTTTCTTACATGCAGCCCACATTTATTGGTATAATATATTTCTAAATATCAGCGAAGTGTATGGAACAGGAATCACACATGGCATTGAAGGTCTGTAAGCCTCTGAAATAATATAGGAAAAATATGTGGGTATAGATGCTGAGAATTTTTCTAAGAAGAATTTATACATATGTTCTTTTTCCAATTTTCAGTGTTCTATAATCTCCTCAACCTGAAACCCCCCATCAGAGACATCAGAGAGAATGTCTATTCAAGATTAAAAATAAATAAATAAATAAATAAAAACTCATTGTGACCAATAGATATATAGCATGAATCCACTCTTATAGAGCTTTTATTATAAGTCCCGGAGAACAAAATCAGAGATTTACAAAGCTTATGTGAAATTAATCTCAGGTTTTGGAAGAAAACTGTGGAAACAGGTGAGCAAAACATTGTATTACAGACTCCTGTCATTGAAGAAAGAGAGATTTTTCTATTCATTAAAATTCATCTACTCTCTAATGAGCATGTAATTGCATCCACAGGTGTCCAAAATATTTTATAACTGTTTCAATATTCCTATATTTACACTGTTCATATTTGTGTTAAGCACAGACTCTCATTTTACTGGTTAGTTTTTAATTATCAACTTGACACAAACTAGAGCCACCTGGCATGAGGAAATCTCAGTTGAGGATTGACTCCATCAGATTGGCCTATAGGCATGTCTGTGAGGCATTTTCTTGATGGTTAATTGATACAGTAGGGCCTTGTCAATGCGGGTTATACATCTCCAGGCAGATGGATCTGGGATATATAAAAATAATAATAATAAATAACAAAAACTATCTGGGCAAGCCATGGGGAGCAAGCTAGTAAACTTTTTTTATCTGTGGACTTTGCCCCCAGGTTTCTGCTTTGTTTTCCTTCCATAACTTCCCTTATAATTGTGGGGAGCAGAGGAAGCCCTGAGTGAATGTATAAGGGGTGGATGAAGACCTGAGTGGGTTTATATGAGCACAGCCATGTCAAGGACCCCAGTGCCTCAGACCCATTGAAATGGCAAAGCCTTCCCTTGCTGAGCTTCACTTGCAGAGGTATAGCAGAGCCTTTCTCTGGTCCAAGTATGAGTGTTTAGGAAGACACAACTTCTTCTGGAATGCTTATGGCTGCAGATTGCTCCCCTACAGAGACTGCCTACCAAGATCAGCTAAAACTGCCTTCTTGTTGGGCTGTGTACCATAAACTGTCTCCTCAGTTCAGACGGATACAACAAGGCTGCCTCCTCAGTTCAGATGGATACAACAAACAAGGCTGCCTCCTCAGTTCAGACGGATACAACAAGGCTGCCTCCTCAGTTCAGACGGATATAACAAGGCTGCCTCCTCAGTTCAGACGGATACAACAAGGCTGCCTCCTCAGTTCAGATGGATACAATAACTGCGTTGAGGTTCTGGCTTGCACTTGGTGTCCTGGGGACTAGCACAACTCACCTAGTCCCAGATTTCCTGTCCCTGGGTCTGTGCTTCTGTTCTTCTTTCATTCCCTTTATGTGCCAGTCACGTTCCCAGGACCAAGCCATGCAGAACAAGGCAAATGATAGATAGGGATCTGGAAGCAATAACTAAACAAACTATTTCCTCTCCAAGTTGGTTTTTCTCAGTGTTTTGTCATAAAAGTCAAAAGCAAACTCGAACACTCTTGAAACCAAGTGTTTATAAAATTTAAGGCAATATGCTAAATATACTCAAATATATCCTTCCTGTTACTTTCAATGATATGTGTTACTTCTTCATGATATGTGTTGAAAAGGGGATAATTGAGCATCTGTTTTATCACTGAAACAACCCTCAGAGGCACAGGTTTCTGGTTCCCATTTTATACACAACAATATTGAGATGCAACAAAATTAAGTATTAAGTTACTTCCTTGAGGAAAGAAGGTTTAAAAAAAAAAGAGGCTTGGAGAGGAATGTTCTGGGCATTGGTGGCCATTGCAGATGGAAGCGGATGAGGATGCCAGGATGCCAGGGGTCTCTGCTGAGCAGAGGCCTTGAAGGGAGTTGTTACTCTGATGCTCTGTTCACTGTTCTCTGGAGTTTCAGGTCTTCTGACCACTTTACCTCTCTCACTCTTACATATATTTGGAGACTTTGCTATCTCTAGCATTTTAATTTTGTATAGCTATATCACCAAACCTGTTATTTTTGTCTCACTCTGTTAACATATTCCACATAAACAATTCACCGGGAGGACAAAGGGATTTTAACTCACAGTATCAGAGGGCTCTGACCATGCTTGTTTGCACCCATGCTCTTGGACTGAGCATCACGGTGGCAAGCATGCGTGGTAGAGGCTGTTCCTCTTAGTGCACAGGAAAGAGAAAAGTGGAATACAGAGAGGAACCAGGACAAACGTCTTAGTGTCAGAAGCCAGGAAAGCTGGGCTGCTATTCCTTTACCTCCCTGCCTCTTCCAGCTGACTGGTCATTCCAACCCTCTCCCCATGGAGGTGTCTCCTCATTTAAAAGACCTAGCATTGTCCTCATTCAGTCTCTTCCTTAGCAAAACAAGACAGTTGCATTTTCCTTTGTGGCCAGTCATCAAAACATCGGCTTTCCTTTTCTATATTTCTGCTTTTCTTCTGTGCAAGTCACAACCACACCAAAAAACAGCATCTAATAAGCTCACAACCAAGAATGAGGAAAGTCTGGCTGCTTTATGAAAAATAGAGTCAGTTAACTTCATTTTAAAGTTTCACCCAGGGATGATATTTCTCCAGCAAATAAGTTGCTTAAAAAAAAAAAAAAGTATCCCCTCTGCAGGGATCAGCAGCCTTTAGCTCCTTTGTGAACTCTCCTGAAAGGGTGCTTCTAAAAGCTCTTTAAGTCTGTAATACAACCACAATGCCTTTTAAAGAGTGCTTGAGCATAGTCATTTTCTCATAATAGCATTAAGTAATGTGACAAATCAAAGGGGATAGCCAAGATGGCTGACATGGCTAAGCAAGCATTTGCCTGACTCTATGGAGTGCCCTCTCTGTCTGCGCTGTTCCCAACAAGGACCTACGTTCCAACGGCTACTGGAGAAATGCCATTTGTTTCTAAGGTAGGACGGAAGCTGGGGGTGTGGAGGGGGAGTAGCAAGTAGTGATTGGTAAGAGCTTGAGACTTGGGGAGAAAGAAAAGTAAAGTGTGGGGTTACCGGTGGGAAGGAAGGATCCTGGGAAGGAAAAGAAAGCAAGGGTGGGATACGGAAATAAGGCTAATGTTTTCACGTTGTAAGCAGCAAATCCTTTACCAGAAAACCAAGCGAAACGAAACTCCAAGCTTTAAGTGACTTGTTTTTCTGTGCCCATAAGAACAGATCCACAAAGAAGCAAACCAAACAAACAAAAAAATGGATTGAAGGTACATGAATGCACTGAATGTATTGAAATTCCAAGGATATTAGTATTGACAGTCAGTTAATGTCTGTGTGGGATAGGAGTATTGTTGACAGGTTCATTAAGTAGTCATTAATTCTTCACAGGGCTATCAGACTGGCTATGTACTCGATGTCTAATAAGGCAGAGTTATGTCATGAAGCTCAGTATTCTTAATGTGTCCACACTGTGATTTTCTTTAAAGCCCCTGCTTTCTCACCCCCGTGGCTATGACCTGGGGTCATCCTAAACCAAGGCCATCTTTTAGCTCTCCCTTTCCTTTAAACTCCTTTCTCTCCTCTTCCTTGCCCTCCGGCCCATTCACAGTTCCCTTCACATCATCTATTCCTTCCCGGAGGCAACATGGTCTGCCATCTTTGAAAGTATTTCAAAAGACTAATTCTGAGTGGCTGCACAATCTTCAATGCCGGGCCCTGGAAAGCCTGATGGCTTTGCAAGAGAAAATGCACACTGTTCTCCCTCCAAACCAGCCCTGTATTTTGAGAGCTCCACGTGAAGCGGACAGCAAGTCCTGGGGGTCAAAGGGCAGATGCAAACTAGTTCTTCCCACTCAGAAGGGGCATCTAGGTTGGAAGCTTCAATCCAGAATTCAAAGTGGGCATGCTACAAACCATGAGGGCTTGTGTCTCAAAAGAAAGCATGACTATTGTCTTAGTTAGGGTTTCTATTGCTGTGGAGAGACACCATGACCATGGCAACTCATTTTTTTCCTTTTTTTAATTATTAAGAGATTTTCTATTCATTTTACATACCAACCACAGATACCCCCTCTTCCCTCTTCCCACCCCCCAACCTCCCCCGCCCCACCCGTGCCCCTATTCCCACCTCCTCCAAGTCAAGATCTCCCATAGGGAGTCAGTAGAGCCTGGTACATTCAGTTGAGGCAGGTCCAAGCCCTTATCTGCTTCACCAAGGCTGCACAAGGTGTCACACCTTAGACACTAGGCTCCAAAAAGCACGGCAACTCTTATAAAAGAAAAGTATTTCATTGGGGTGGCTTACATTTTCAGAGGTTTTGTCCATTATTATCATAGTGTGACAAGGTGGTGTGCAGGCAGACATGGTGCTGGAGAAGTAGCTGAGTGTCCTACATCTTGGCTTCAAGAAGTGGTCTCTCTTACTGGGCATGGCTTGAGCATATATGACACCTCAAATCCTACCTCCAGTGACATATGTCCTCCAAAAAGGCCACACCTCCAAATAGTGCCACTCCCTTTGGGAACCAGTTTCTTTCAAACAACCACAACCATACTTCATAAGAAAGGTAACAAGTTAAGCAGGACATTGAAGGTCGATGTTAATTACTTGCTGGCCTGTGGCATTAGTTGAAGTGAATCATAAGAGCCTTGGTCTCCAGTTGTATAATGAGAAGGAAAGGAGAAATGAAGAAATGAAGGAAGGAAGGAAGGAAGGAAGGAAGGAAGGAAGGAGGAATAGAGGAATGGAGGAAGGGAGGAAGGAAGGAAGGAAGGAAGGGAGGGAGGGAGGGAGGGAGGGAGGAAGGAAGGAAGGAAGGAAGGAAGGAATGGAGGAAGGGAAGGAAGGAGGGAGGGAGGGAGGGAAGAAGAAAAGTTGGAGAAGAAATAAAGA
Source organism: Peromyscus leucopus (assembly GCF_004664715.2). NCBI lineage: Eukaryota > Metazoa > Chordata > Mammalia > Rodentia > Cricetidae > Peromyscus > Peromyscus leucopus. Next base: position 49,999,367 of record NC_051073.1, read on the forward strand.
AAAGTCCTGACACACTTTACTTTTAGAGAAAAAAACGTCAGCCCTGGTCATGGTTGGCCATTGGCAAGAGACTGGAAACCTAGATTTGAATTTCTATGGTGTCTTCTGCCATTTGGGTCTCTGTACAGTAGGGGGACCCTCGGTGACCAACCCCATCAATACCGTGGATACTGAGTCTCCTGTCTGTGTCCCCAGTACAGTAACATTTCACACTTGGTGTCAGAATTTAGTAGGTCAAGCACAGGGAGGGGACTCTGGGAAACCTGTGCGGGGATTCCACCACACTTTTTCCCTCTGCATCCCTTCACTTGGCTGACACTTTGTGTCTTTTTCCTACACAGAATATTCTGACTCCTGAGAGCACTAGCAGAACTCAGAATCTTGCTATGGTCAGGGACAATCATGACCTATTGCCTTATTGCCATCATATAATAACTATGGTTTTTATAATCACTTACCATCTTTACAATCACGTCAAGAGAAATTTAGTGTCATCTTTTCTGTACTGATTCATTCTTAGTTTGCTTGAATACTGAGATGAAAAGACAGACCCTAGAAATATTTGGAAGATGAGATTGGTAAGAGCTGTTATAATTCTCTAGTTTGCATGGTTAATTAAACAGTGGACAACCAATGGAACAGAAAACTAAAGCCATCAGAAACTTGGGTCTGATGCTTCGCTTCACACTTCTAAATTTCTGTCACATCTAGTGCAGCCCCACGAGGCGTCATTTTAAGACAACGGTTGCCTACCGAAGAATGGGCCCACTTACCAGGGACCTGCACTATCCCCACCCCCAAACCTTCAGTTCTCACCCCACCCTCCACTGCAAACCTCCTATTTATATTTTCTCCCTCATGACTTTGGACGCCTGCAGCCAGCTCCAGGGAGCACGGTGGAGGCTGAAATACTTTCCTTTAGCAGTAGTTACTCAAGTTGAGTAACTGGAGTGAAAACGAGTGGCCTTACCTCTACTGTGTCATCAACCACAATTGTGGAAAGCCTCACTGCTTTGAGCATCAGTATGCCTCTTTGTAATACAGTCGTTTGAAGATCCTCTGTTTTCGCCTTCATTTGGCATTTGTTGGAAATCTACAGACGACACTGCACAGGCGCTTGGAAATTTGTAAAGGACAACATGAGACTCTCCCCAAGAACTTCTCCGATTACTTTTTTCTAGGTGCCATCTAGGCCAGGAGCTAAGACTGCTTGGTTTTACATAGAAAGAAAGTAGGAGGAGCCTGCAACTCATTGACCCAGGAGATGCACTGCTATATCACGCCTTTTAAAAAAAAATGTACGCTGAGACCTACGTGTTCATTTATAGCCCATAAACTCTGACAAAATGAGACTCCCTTACAGCTAGAGGTGTCCTAAAGACAATGAAAGCATCGCTGTGGTATTTAATTGCAATAACTGATGCCATCCTGCTTGCTTTACAGAGAAGTACATGGGATTGATTTATTGCTTTCTTGTGAAAACTTGGTTTTTATTGATCCCCCCCCCCCCCCCCCCCCCCCCCCCCCCCCCCCCCGCCCCCCCCCCCCCCCCCCGCATCAACACTCTCCTTCTCTAATTGATTGATTTGATGGTTGGAACTGTGACTCCATTTCTGAAGATGGAGTGGAATAATTACTGCAGCCTGCTGTTTAATCTTTCTGCCACGCAATTACTGCCACCATTGTGCCCTCCATCAGCACTAGTAACCGTGGTGGAGTTTAATAATTTAATAAGACACCTGGAGATGATAGCTTGGTCATTATTCAGGGGTAGTTTTGTGGAACTTGCAGGCCCCGAAATAGATGAGGGGCTCAGGACCTTTTAAGAAGTACTTGAGCAGTCTACCTTCAGACCAACTGTGAGTTTCTAGAGGTGGACCAAGACATCCCAGGAAGTTATTTGCTTACTATCCTGAGCCTGGAAGGTGATATCAGGAGGAGGGAATGAATTCTGTTCTTTGCTAATTGTGCTTCCTGGTGCTTTTTTTTTTTTTTTTTTTTGTTAAGCCTGTAAAGCTCTTTCCTTGAGGTTCTGTTTGCTCTGAAATTAGCATCCACAGAGTTGTCTCCAGCAGGAGGTGAAGTATCCTACTAATGCCCTCATCTTGAGATAGGTGAGTTTTCCAATCATCCCTAATTCCTGCACCAGACTTCACACACACACACACACCTCCTTGGAATAGAGCATGCGGTATGAGACCTGAAAAATGCCGGGACAGTTCGGAATCTACCTTAACTAATTTCAAGACTCAAGACAAGAACCACATGTTAAATTCATGTGCTTACTGTTCGACTTTCAACGTAATGAACACAGCTGTCCTTGCTTGGAAAGGTGTTTGAGGTTCTCACTCACTAAAAGGCATTTCTTGCTGTTGACTTGTATTGGTAGTCTGCTGTATTGCTGTTGCCTAGATTAGAAGCCAAACAATCTGGAAGCTAATTCTAAGTTCTCTTTTTTTCTTCCCTGTTCTATATTTCATTTGAAATTAGAGTATTCACTAAATCAGTTGAAATGGTTTTTAAGAAGAATTTCCTCTCTAATACAGTGTCCCCCCCCCCACACATACAACATTGACTTTATCACGTATTCCAATCACCTCACATGTGAGCATTGTCAATTTTGAAGTCTGTGATTGGAAAAATGACTTTCTGCAAACAGTAAGGAATAAGCTGCCCGGACTTGCTTCCCAATAGAGAATTGTGATGTGTCCCTCACTTTGTCTGATGTTTTTTGGTTTCACATTGAGCTTAGGGAAAAATAAAATGTAAGGTTTTTACATAAACTCCTTTAAAGTAATGTAGGAGAGGTATAATTTGCAGAGTTTCTTTTACAGTTGTAGTCTCTTATTGATTTTTGGTATGGTCTTAAAAATTATTTCCCAATCCAATTCCGTCGCTATTGAAGAAATTGCTAAATTTGTAAGAAAATGCCAGAGACCTGGAAACAATCCATAAACAGGACTTATAAACCTTTTCTCTCCCTCCCCCTTTCTTCCTTTATTCCTTCCTTTATTTCTTTCTATTTCTATTTCTTTCAGTTCACCATGCTAAAAATATTTAAGGAGAGCATCTAAGTCTGAAAGATACCTAATATCTCCCAATTTCCCTTCATTGATAACTTGGAGCATGTCTTAGTTAGGGTTTCTATTGCTGTGAAGAGACACCATGACCACACCAACTCTAATACAGGAAAACATTACATTGGGATGGCTTACACTTTCAGAGGTTTAGTCCATTATCATCATTGTGTGACATGGTATCGTGCAGGCAGACATGGTGCTGGAAGTCCTACATCTTGACTCACAGGAAGTGGTCTGTCTCACTGAGTGTGGCTTGAGCATATATGAGACCTCAAAGCCCACCTCCACAGTGACACCCTTCCTCCAACAAGACCACACCTCCTAATAGTACCATCCCTTTTGGGGGCCATTTTCTTTCAGACTACCACAGAGCATGAGTAGATATTGCTGTGGTTTCATTGTGTGGAGGAGAAGGAGAAGACAGCAAAGGATCAGTACTTGCTAATTTACATATAGTGAGCAACTATCTCCCGGCCTTCCCGGGAACTTCTACCAATCTTCAGAAAACATCACTCCATCTGTGTCTAGGAGAGCACAACATGTCCTTGTCCTTTTGAGTGAAGTAGGAGTCTTTTGAGTTCCTTCTCATTTAGTGCATGCTTTTAGGAGACAGTTAAGCTGTCAGGTTTTCTTGGTTTGTGGTCATAGACTGCCAACACTGTATTTTCGGGAGATACTACAGACTCTGATTGGGTGTTTATTTTGTATATTACTGCCGATTCCATAAACCACTCCACCATTCTAAAGGACATTATACTCCCAATACCTTGATTTAGTCTAGTAAAACCGCCTTTGTCCTTTGGTCTCCAACTAGAAGAAAATAAAACTGTGTTGTCTTCAGGCATCAAGGGAATGGTACAGTATTACAGCAGCCATTGGAACGTAATAAAAGTGGTTCAGCAATAGTTAACAAATATTGGCCATCACTCTTTCACTTCAAACTGTGGTGAGTATTCCACGTGGATATTTGTAAGTTTATACCCACAAAGCAATACAAAGCAGATAATAGTATTGTTCTCATTTCACAGAAGTTCAGAGGAGAGCTAAGCTGTGTCCATTTCTCTCCAAACCTAAAACCATATGTCTACGCCGGGATCCAGGAATGTATATCCACAGAAGTTGACGATCCATGGAGCTCCCCAGAAATCTGCACCATTAGAGTGCAGTCATTCTGTGGACAAGTTTCTGATGTCTGAGACAACAGAGAATGTCCACTCACTGATTCTTCACACCTGTTCTGAATGCACACATACAACACCAAATCCCCATTCTCTTGCAACTCACAGTCTTTGAGGGCAAACATAGGCAGATTAAAAGTTGAGTCTTTCATAAGGATAGTCTCAGGGATACACATGTCATGTTATGCACGAAGAGACAGAACACATAACATGCTCTTGATATGATGCTGATATGTGAGGATGGGAGCGGGTATCCAGCAGGCTTTCTGGGGCTTGACACAAGCTGAATCTTGAGGGATGAATTGGAGCTGCTCACCTTAAACAAAGTTGAAAGATCTTCAGGCAGCGAGAACAGCATATGCTAAGAGAAGCCTTGATCAAACTGCAAATCACCTGCGGTTTGGCAGGGATGGAGGATTTAGTATGTAAGGGCATAATATGAGAAGCAGGCAGACAGGAGATCAGAAGCCAGGTCACAGAGATCTTTTAAAGCATTAGTTCCACTGCCTTTTAATCCTCACTGCCTTTTCTCTATCATCTCACCCAGTCTGTGGCCCTTGCCTTGAGTTGATCAGCTTTTTCTAGCATCAGAAAGATGTTGTTCATAACCTGAGTTTTGCAGTTTTAGCACTTGGCTGTCCACAGCTGGCAGCAATGACTATAATGTGGGCTCTGAGAGAGTAGATTAAGTGAAGGAAAAGGAAGTTCGTATCCTGCTAATCACCTCAGGGTCTACAAGACTGAGTAATCCCGGGAACATTTGGAGGAAGCTCCAGTTACTGTATAGTCTTAATGAATAGGATTAGAAGTGACTTTAAATAGAGAAGTTTAAACCTACTTCCTTAGGAATCTCTGCTGAACTCTTCAAGTGAGGATGTTACCAAATAATCGTGTTGAATGGTCATTCGTAATAACATTCTTTTGCCTGTACATCCAGAACTTGAGACCACAATAATCCTGCAACTCTTGGTTAATTTATGCCCCTGGCATTAACAGGTTGGATCATGTTCTCCCCAAAGTGTGATCCCATTCATGTGATTTCACTTGGAAGTAGGATCTTCATGTTTATTGCCTAGTTAAAATGGATTAACTAGAGTGGTCCCTACTCCACAGTGACTGATGGCTTTTTTTTTTAAGGGGAGGAGAAGGCCACATGAGAACAAAGAAGGACTGTAAAAACACAAGTGCTCTCCAATGCCAAAGACTGATGGCTGCCACAGAAAAGCCAGGGGAAGGAAAGGGGAATCATGGAAAGAGCTTCGGTCCTGTTAACACCTTTTGGACTTCTAGCTTTCAGAACCATGAGAGAATAAAGCGTCTTCCTTTTCAGCCACTCAGTTTGTTATAATATCCTTGGGAAATCAATATACCATCACTTTCAAAAGAAAAAAATGGAGATAAATGGGACTAAACCTAGCAGCCTGTGGAAGAGAAACAGGCAAAGAAATGAGCTTTTGTTCTATAAGGCTGAACAACATCTTTTGCAGGGTGACCTCTACCTTAGTCATTGTTCTATTGTTGTGAAGAGACACCATAACCAAGGCAGCTCGTATAAAAGAAAGCATTTAATTGGGGCTCGATTATAGTTTCAGAGGCTTGGTCTATTATCACCATGGCAAGAGCATGGCAGGAAGGAGCATGGCAGCCCTCATGGCACTGGAGAAGGAGCTGAGAACTACATCCTGATTCACAGGCAGAGAGAGATCAAGAAAGAGAGATGAGGAGCACCTGGTGTGGGGTTTGGAAACTTCAAAGCCTACCTTCAGGGACACACTTCCTCCAACAAGGCCACACCTCTAATCCTTTCTAATGGTTCTACTCCCTAATGACGAAGCATTCAAATATGTGAACCTACACGGGCAATTCTTATTCAAACACTACAACCACGATCACTTTTTCACTCATTTTCATGTTACAACATCTTAGCTGCTTGCTTTCTGATAAGCCTTGACCCTGGCTTATCCATGGCTTTCCTCTGTGCAAAGCAGCTTCCCCTCACCTTGCCCAGGTCAAATTATCTATGACAAGGGGGTCTCATGCTCTTTATGGCAGCGTTTGCATTTCCTTCTCATTTCCATCGAAACATCTCCTGGACTTAGAGCCACCTCTGTCCTCTCAAGCCAAGGATATTTATCTTTCACAACATGGAATATTTGTGACGTAAGACAGACAGAAAAAAATGCTTTCCCTGCACCCCCCAACTTGTAAGACTCCTCTTTAAAGGAATATATGACAGCCTACCCTGAGGTTATTTATTTATATTTTCTTCCATGACCACTTTTCCAGTAATGAGTTTAAATATAAGCAACATAAACCCATCTGGAAATAAAATTATGCAGCAGCTTCATGACAAAAGATAATCACATTATAATCAAACTGTCATTTTGGAAGATAGCAGGAGATGAAGCGTGCTATAAACCTGGCATGGGCAGTGTATGGAGTGTTCCTTTGAATTCCTTGCACAGGGGTTGGGTATGGAGGTTCCCAGTGCAGAACTTCAGAATTCACAAGTGGGAAATTCGTAGGCATTAGCAAACATTCTATTTCTAAGGGCAGTGGTGCTTGTGCCTGGCACCCAGGGCCTAAAGGCTTTGAACTTAGATTGGCTGCAATAAAAACTGCTTCCAGCATGCTTGGCTTCAGACTTCGGACCTTGATATTTTCATTTTTTTTTAAAAGCTTGTCTTTACCCTTAGGCTATTATTTTACATTTTAGTTTAGAAGGGCATGGCACTGGGATTTTCTGACTGAAATATGGACTGAAATATAAAATATGAGATAACATGGCCAAGGAAACTGATATTTTTGGGGAGAAAAAGACTGTCATCGAAGTTATTTTCTCCCTCTCTAGACACAGTTTTCTCTTACAAGATGGTTTTCTCTTATAAGATGGTTCACTGACTTTTTCACGGCTGGGAGAGTTTTTGTTTTTGTTTCCTCTTTCATGAGCTCTGGGTAGCTACTGAGATAAAAGGGATGTCTCTATGTCCAATGGTCAACGTGGCTACCTCAGTAGGAGGAGAACAGTAACTGAGAAAGACACAGGGCAGAGACTGGGGGACGAAAGCGACAGTGGATGTGGTCCTCTGTCACGGCTTCTGTAAGAGGGAGAACCCGCATCTGCCAGCTTTGCTGTCCCGGGGAGCAGGCCCTCACCACTCCTTCCCTCCTGTGCACATGTGAACCATAGATGTGAAGACACCAGGACCACAAGCCTCGCCTCCTGGACGTTCCTCTGATCTCTGCTTCAGGCGCACTGGTCATAGTCATCCCACTCCACAGCATCCTGCCGCCTCTCAGGATCCTGCAGTGTCGTGGTGTTTTGTTTGTTTCTGTGGATCTGGAACAGGCTTCTCAGCCCCAGCCTCATTCTCAGTCCTTGGTGAATCGCAAACAAGCCAGAAGGTTCCCATTGCTCAGCCAGTCGTCCTCGGCTTACCTGGGCACCGCCATTATTATCTGAAACCTATGAGAGATGCGCACCAGGAACCCAGAGACGTCTAGCCACTGTCAAGTGTGCATTTCAAACAAGGCCACCAGGCAATGCACATGTTACAATACTCACACACGCATGTGCACACACACACATAAACACAAGCATACACACATAAAAACAAAGTGTGTATATTTATGTGTGTGTACATGTACATATTTATATCTGTGTGTCATGTGTCTATGTGTGTGTACATGTGCATATTTGTATCTGTGTGTCATGTGTCTTTTTATGTGTCATGTGTATATATGTGCATACAATATATTTGTATGTATGGCTACATGTATATATTTATGCCTGTGTGCATGTGTGTTTATATACACAGACATACATACCTATTTACATAAACATACACACACATACATATATACACAAATACATGCACAAATATATCCACACATACACATACATATATACACTAACCTACACATGCATACAAACTCACACATAAACACATACATACATACATACACACATACATACAAGTACTCACATGCACACACATATACACAAACACATATTCATGCTCACACAAATACATACACATATACACTTACATATATATACGTACATACACACACATGCATATACATAATACACACGCTTATAAACATGCATGCACACACATATATACAAACACACACATAATATATGTTTGCACATACACACATACAAACATACTTGTACCACACATATACATATATGGACACATACACATGAACATACACACATGCACAATCACATACATAAACACAGACACACACACAAAAGAATACACAGACATACACATACCACATATATGCCCACACATGTATGCACACACATACACACAAGAGGGAGAGGGAAACCATGAATGGGGACCATTGAGCTGCTAGCCAAGACTTCTGCTGGAAGCCAGGGTGAGATGATTAACCAGTTCCTGACCAGACCGCCAGGTGACAAGTGTCCTCAGGTCTTGCTGTTCTGTAGCAGAGACCCCGGGTGGGAACAGACTTGACAAGGACACAGGAACAGAATCCTTCTGGAGGCCTGGGCCCAAGGCGGGGCTGGAAGCCGGTACCTGGGGCTCTGCTCTGTCTGACCAGATCCTCCCGCTGGTGCTCTTCAGACAGACACAGGGTGGGATGAGATAACACACAACATGACCTGGAACACGGGGCACAGACACAGGACAAGATGATAACACACACACACACACACACACACAACATGGAACACGGGGCACAGACACAGGACAAGATGATAACACACACACACACACACACACACACAACATGGAACACGGGGCACAGACACAGGACAAGATGATAACACACACACACACACACACACACACACACACACACATGACCTAGAACACAGGGCACAGACACAGGACAAGATAACACACACACACACATGACCTGGAACACGGGGCACAGACACAGGATGAGATGATAACACACTCACGTGACCTGGAACACGGGGCAAGCAAATGTTCTAAGGAGCCAAGCTAGCCAAGCTAGTGTTCTTTCTTCCCATGTCAGCTCCAGACACTCAGTGACTTAGATAAGACACCTATCAAGATAATGGAGTAAATTTTATTTTTGGACCTCATTAAACTAAAAGTTCCTCTCTATCTTAAAAAATTGAACTTGCAGAGGATGATCCATTAGAATCACAATTAAATAGCAGTCGTCTAAATAATTAAACAATGGGGTGTCTATGTATAGCAACTACGAGACAGTTTTTCTCTGTCTATTTTAAAGACTGGTGGGTACAATCTATGCAAATGACTTTGCAGGGAATTTTTTTATTCGTATAAACAGTCTGAAATTTAAATAACTCAAGCACTGCAGACGCTGTGAGTCATAGTATTTTCATTTTTCCTTCTACCTTTGAGTTCTATGACAGCTCCTTTTCCAGAACCCAGGAACAATGAGGCCTTTGAAGAACCCCAGAGACTTGAAAATACCGTTCACAGAGCCTTTATTATCGCCTGGGAGACTTGGAACCACGTGGGACACTCCCCCTCCTCCTGTGGGACACACCCCCTCGGCCCTGAGAGTCTGATGAGTTGCAGACATTTTTCCTTCTCTGCATCGTGCATAAAACCGCAGCTTTGTCACACAGACTAGCTGCTCACTGCTCTTACCCCATGATCCTAGGCGGCAAGTGTTTCTACTTAACTGGCTGAAAATTCCTCATCAGGGTTTCTCAATACCGAGTTCCAGTGGGGACTGTGGCCAGGACCAGAGGTCAGAATCCAAAGCGAATGCCTCTTCTCTGAGGACTAGGAGCAGCAGATGGACTGGGAACTGCTCTTTCTGACACTGTTTCTCTGTTTCGTTTTCTACTCATTGTTAGTGATAATGTGACCTGCATCAGAAGAAGCGTGCAAACACGGCCCAGGCTCTGCCTTTCCTGTCCTCTCTTCCATTCCCTTGTGCCTTTCCCTCAAAAATTCTAGTTCCCCAGCACTTCCCACTTGGATGACATCGATTAATGTTCCTTCTGGAGATTCTTTTGTTGTCGTGAAACAACTGTTATTCACCTGGATCACAGAAAGGAAGTATGATGGACAAAAAAAAAAAAAAAAAAAGGCAGTTTTAGAGTGTTTCAAGCATTTCATATTTCATAACATCACTTTAACAAATACAATGAACATATAACTATCTAGCAATTATTTGCTAACTTCAGTAGAACTGCAAAAGTTGCTTGCTGAGTCTAACAGAATACCATTGGACAACATTGCATTGACTGTGTGTGTGTGTGTGTGTGTGTGTGTGTGTGTGTGTGTGTGTGTGTGTGTGTGTTTCTCCAATCGTATTTGGTTCTATCCTAGGTCTCTGGGCCATCCAGCCTCTGAGTCCTGGCACTCCAGGCAGTGTCAGGGATGGGCCACTCTCATGGTATGGGTCTGAGGCTGGACCAATTATTGGTTGGCCCCACTGTGTGGCTGGCTGGCATCCCAGTTCCCCTTTCACTGGAAATCCCTCCTGGTCACAGGAGATGGCTAGTTCAGGCTAAGCATCCACCATTGTTAGGAGTCTTAGCTGGTGTCATCCTGGCAGACTCTTGGGAGTTTTCCTAGCACCAGGTTCCTACCTGACCCTGAAATGTGCCCCCCTTTCCAGTCATCTCTTTCAGTATTATCCCCCTCCATCCACTCCCCAACCTGATCCCTCATGTCCCAATCTCCACCCGCCCCCAGTCCACCAAGGAGATCTCCTCTATTCCCCACTCATAGGGACATCCATACATTTCCCTTTGGTCCCTCCTTGTTACCTAGCCTCTCTGGGTCAGTGGATTATATCATAGTTATCCTTTACTTTACAGCTAATATCCACTTCTGCGATACTCATAGACTGGTGACCACCCCAATTGTCATCAGAGAGCCTTCATCCAGTAACTGATGGAAACAGATGCTGAGATCCACAGCGGAGCTCAGAGAAGCCTGCTGAAGAGAGGGAGAAAGGAAGGAGTATACCACCAGGGGTGGGGTGAAGGGTGGGGGTGGGGAGTCAAGGACACCACAAGGGAACCCACAGAAACAACTAACCTGGGCTCATAGGAGCTCACAGAGTCTGAAACAACAGCCAGAGAGCCCGCATGGGACCGACCTAGGCCCTCCACATGTGTGTGGCCATTGTGTCACTTGGTACTTACGGGACTCCTAGCAGTGGGAGAAAGGACTGTCCCTAACACTATGGCTGGGTTTGGCAGCTTATTCCTTATACCGGGTCACCTTGCCCAGTCTTTTTTTTTTTTTTGGTTTTTCAAGACAGGGTTTCTCTGTGTAGCTTTGCGCCTTTCCTGGAACTCGCTTTGGAGACCAGGCTGGCCTCGAACTCACAGAGATCCGCCTGGCTCTGCCTCCCGAGTGCTGGGATTAAAGGCGTGCGCCACCACCGCCCGGCTTAACCTTGCCCAGTCTTAATGCAAGGGGAGGGGCTTAGTCCTATGGCAACTTGATATGCCATATTTTGCTGACACCCATGGGAAGCCTGCCCCTTTCTGAACAGGAACAGAGGAGGAGTGGATGGGTGGGGGTGGGAGGGGGGTCATGAGGAGAGGTGGAAACTGAGGGCAGGATGTAAAATAAATGAATAAATTTAATTAATTAAAAAAGTTTCTTTGCTGGGCAGTGGTGGCACACGCCTTTAATCCCAGCACTCGGGAGGCAGAGCCAGGTGGATCTCTGTGAGTTCGAGGCCAACCTGGGCTACCAAGTGAGTCCCAGGAAAGGCGCAAAGCTACACAGAGAAACCCTGTCTCGAAAAACCAAAAAAAAAAAAGTTTCTTGATGATCCGTTGTTCTTTGCTTGCTGGCTCATTCCTTATTTCTTTTAGCCCAGCAGCTCTTGGAGGCTCTTCCTGCCCTCCACACTAGTCTCTAAGTTAGTTATTCTAGTATTTGTGGGATTCAGTGGCATCTGTATTGGTTTGTTAAGGTTGGCATAACAAACAGTACAAATGAGAAAGCTTAAACAACTGAAATTTACATTTTGCAGTATGCAAGCTCATGTTCAAGATCAAGTTTCAGGCAGGTGTGGCCTCTTCCAAGGCCCCCTCTGTTACTGCCTTCTTTATACCTTTTTACATGGTAATTAACTGCATAGCATAGTCTCTTTAAGTCCCAACCTTCTTTTCACTTGTGGTGTGTGTGTGTGTGTGTGTGTGTGTGTGTGTGTGTGTGTGTGTGTGTGTATACGAGGGGATAATGTGTGTGTATACAGGTCCATGTTCTTGTGTACACCAATACATGTGTATGTGTGGGATCCAGAAGCCAATCTCAGGCATTGTTCCTCAGAGTCTGCCCACTTTGTTCGTTGGAATAGACTCTCTTACTGGGACTTGGGGGTCACCGACTAGGCTTGACTGGCTGGCCAGTGAGCCCCAGGGATCCTTCTGTTTCTGCTTCCCAGACACTGGAATTACAAGTTCAAGGTGCTGTGCCCAGTTACTTTTTGAGGGCACTGATACATGATTTATTCTCAAGATGGGTAAGAGAAAGTACTCTGGTAGTTAATATAGTCCTGGCTAAACCAAGCAGAATAACCCATCCCAGTTGGGTGGCAGTAGAGGAACTCTATGCAGCAAATCCAGTTATTTTAAATTATTGATCTGTATGTATACATATGCAATAGTTCAACTTTCAAATTTTATTTTCCTCTTTTAGTTCTTTGACAGTTTTGTACATGTGTAGAGTGAATTGTAGCCATTTTCACCCACCTTTACCTTCTCTCACCCCTTTCCTCTTTGGCTGAATCCTTTCTCCATTCCAACAAGACTTCTCTTACACCCCTGCGTTTTGTGTGTGACCCAGCGTTTAATTAGGCTTCCTTGCCTGAATTCGAGCTGGGCATTTTTGCTGGGGAACGTACCGGTGGCCACTCTTCTAAAGACAATGATGCTCCTTCCCTAGCAACCATTGTCTGCCAATAGTCCCTCAGCAAGTGGCGTCATAAGCCTCTTCCAACCATGATGAAATGTTGATGGACCCAGTCTTGTGCAGGTGACCGCGACTGCTGAGCTCATGAGGGAAGCAGTCATGTCATATTCAGGAGACGACTTTATGTGGCTTAGATTTCCAGCCTCTAGCTTTTACATTCTTCTTAGTCCCTCCTTTCTAATGTCTCCCGAGCCTTTGGAGGGGTGGTGTTTCCTGAATTTTGGAGCGGTGATAATGTCTCCTGAGCCTTGGAGGGGTGATGTTCCCTGAGCCTTGGAGGGGTGATAATGTCTCCTGAGCCTTGGAGGGGTGATGTCTCCTGAGCCTTGGAGGGGTGATGTCTCCTGAGCCTTGGAGGGGTGATAATGTCTCCTGAGCCTTGGAGGGGTGATGTCTCCTGAGCCTTGGAGGGGTGGTACAGTGTTGCTGGAGGGCTTCTCTCCAGGTTCCCCAAGCCCCGCAGTCCCACAATCCACTTATAAAATAATCACTCAGACGCTTATATCACTTATAAACTGTATGGCTGTGGCAGGCTTATTGCTAACTGTTCTTTTATCTTAAATTAACCCATTTCTATAAATCTATACCTTGCCACGTGGCTGGTGGCTTACCGGCGTCTCTACATGCTCTTCTCCTGGCGGTGGCTGCAGTGTCTCTCCCCCAGCCTTCTGCTTCCCAGAATTCTCCTCTCTCCTTGTCCCACCTACCTCCTGCCTGGTCATTGGCCATCAGTGTTTTATTTATATAGAGTGATATCCACAGCACTTCCCCTTTCTTCTTTTTTTAAAAAGGAAGGTTTTAACTTTAACATGGTAAAATTACATATAACAAAACAATTACCGAGCAAGAATTATAGTTACAATATTAAAGAAGATGTCTTATCTATCTTATATTTGTGAGTTTAAGGTTTTATAGCTAACTTATCTTTTATCATAACTGAGGAAATTACGACTATCTAGTCTTCAACCACATCAAAGACCTGAGAAGGAACATAATGGTACCTGAGAAATGGTAGATGGATGCAAGCAACTTTCGGGAATCTTGCAAGAGTAGACCAAGACAGCTGGCAGCCTGGACAGTCACCTAATGTTTCTCAGCATTGTTGGTGCATTCAAATTGGCTACAGGCCTAGAGTATCTGACAGACCATTTTCAGAAGCAGGAATTCTGAGAGACCATCTTACCCTGTCTTGGCAGAGTACAGTGGTCGCTTTCCTTGTGTCCCGCTTGTCCAGAAAGGACAGCATTGCATTTGTACTGTCAGCCGTCAAGGCAAGGGCAGTTCTTTGCCCAGTAGGCCATTTTGTGCCAAAAAGACAAACTTCCAAATGGAAATGTCTTAGAAGCCCAACATTCTCTCGGGATCAATTGGTGCAGCCAGGAGCAATTGTGTCTCACATCAACAGAATTCTAAGTTATTTAAATGCCATATTCTCCAGGTCTATGAAGTGTTTGAAGATTACCTATCTATCTGAAATATATCTATGTATACCTAGAAGACTTAACTAACATGGCTACAGATATGATTATCATAGATGACTAATTATTAATCTATTTTTTAATTATCCATTACAATTTTAAATGAGTTATATAAACACAACACCTCAAACAAGAATAGAAATATATACATATATAGAGAGAGTATAACAAAATTAACTTCAAGTTTGTATCAATGAACCAAAATCTATACCAATGTAAAACATTTTAAACAAGTTATTCTTTAAAAGTAGGTTCATTAATCTACCCTTTTATCTTATCATCTCCATATCCTCCTATATATCATATCCCCTTTTCTTTTTTAGAAAGAGATCACATTTATAATCAACCTGTTTTAAATAAAAATATTGGTTTTTCTCTGTCCCACACCAGAGGGCTCTTCTGATTTGGGACACAAGAATCACTTAACCATTTTTTTTTTTAAAGCAATATGTCTGGGTTTAGAGGGGGAGTGAGCCAATTCCACCTCTAAAGCCAGCTTGGTATATTTGGGAATTTGGGCATAGCATCTCTTACTACTTCCTGCTGGAGGGGGGCGCTGTATCTTATGGGGATGCAAAGAAAATTTTAGACCTATGGGGTAGTCCGTGAGGCTGTATTGTGTGAACCAGTTGCCTTGAAACCGATCTGGATGTTGGATCATCTGGGCCATGGTGTCATCGGAGTCCTTTCAGGGGGTCTTGGCTGGTGAAACCTGATGTATCTTAATCTGGAACAAGTCCACAGCCTCTGGCTTTCTGTGGAAACAAAAGCAGAACCTCTTTTCCAAAGTAACATATCCTTATATCCAAATTTTGAAGTCAAGGTACCTTTAAAATATACATTTTGGCATAACTCAACAGGTTTTGTAATCAAATGTTTTTCTTTAGTTATGAATATCAAAGAGAACATAATCCAGATTCTCTGTGTGGTAGCCATCTTTATGTGGCTTATGTTTTATATTACCTTGAGCCTTGAGCCTATTGCTTTAAACTGTACCATTGTAAGCCTGAAACAACGCTGTGGCTGCTGGCTCCGCCCACTTTAGCTTCCCAACATGGCAGTGGTACGTTTTCCGCCAGCTCTGGGAGTCATCAAGTCTCAGAAATAGTGGGTCTAAGCTTTTATCAAAGCAACGTGTAGCCCAGAAACCTCTTTTTTTTTTTTTTTTTTTTTTTAAATAATAGTAAAGACTAAATCTACCACACAGCTTAATTTGCCGCTGGCAGATGCCTCATTTCCGCCATACTGCCGGTCAGACGCACCCGCCAGGAACCCGCCAGTGTCCAAACTTGCGTTTTGCCGCATCTAGCTGCCGTATGAGACAAGAAGCAGGAACCTGGTTTTGGCTCTGTTTAGAATTGGTTATTAAATATTCTCAGGTTTAAGGTGGAAACTCGAGCCGTTGGGCGCCATTTGTAGCTGGAGGGCTTCTCTCCAGGTTCCCCAAGCCCCGCAGTCCCACAATCCACTTATAAAATAATCACTCAGACGCTTATATCACTTATAAACTGTATGGCTGTGGCAGGCTTATTGCTAACTGTTCTTTTATCTTAAATTAACCCATTTCTATAAATCTATACCTTGCCACGTGGCTGGTGGCTTACCGGCGTCTCTACATGCTCTTCTCCTGGCGGTGGCTGCAGTGTCTCTCCCCCAGCCTTCTGCTTCCCAGAATTCTCCTCTCTCCTTGTCCCACCTACCTCCTGCCTGGTCATTGGCCATCAGTGTTTTATTTATATAGAGTGATATCCACAGCAGTACAGAGGTCGTATTTAAGACCGAGGACTCCACTGTCACTTATTCATGGCACTCGGATAAGTTCAGAGTCTCTGCATTGTCTGCTGCTCACTGCAATAAGATGGAGGTTTAAAGCAGCACTAACCCATAGGCATAAACATACATATTTACAAGGCAGTTTAACATCATGTGCATTTACCAAAAATGATATCAGTACCTTCTCCCTTATGGCCTTTTGTCTCCCCAGGCACAAGGTATTGTCTGGATTTACTGCATGTCTAGGCTTTTACATGAGTGTTGAGGGTCAAACACGGGTCCCCATGCTTGAGGGGCAAGTACTTTATCAACTGAGCCGTCTCCCCAGTTCCTCATCCTGCCGGTCTCCTTTTCTTATAGGACACCAATAGATTTGGTTTGGCTTACCCACACAGCCTCATCGTAAATTCATTATCTCATGCAATGTCCTATTTCTGAAGACAATCCCATTCTAAGGAATGTGACTAAGGTCTCTGAGGGATGTGATTTAGGTGTGTGTTGCATATCCCCAACACACGGATTTCAGGTGTGTAAGTTACCACTGTTTTGTTCATGGAACAATGCTCTGTGGGTCTCCATCCCTACACCCCATTCTTCCCCCAATGCTGCATTCTTATTTTCCACTTACCTTTTATTTTACCCATCTCTGAACATATTAATATTCTTGTTATTGTTTATTTTTAACCCTCATACTAAAGACGTGTGTGGTTCATCACAGTATTTATAACAACAAAGCATTCTGTTTCATCTGTACAGATATTCCTTAAGTATTCGGTGCTTTCTTCTTAGTCAGAAGTGTCTCTTCAGTTTAAAAACTCCCTTTAGCATTTCTGATACAGTATCAGGTGCTGACAAATTTTCTTAGGTCTTTTGTTAAAATGTCCTTATTTACTCAGCATTTCTACTGGGAAGCTGTGACAGGCATGTTGGCTTGGGCTTTTGCTGGTTTCCCCTTTATAGCTGTGAATACCTCACTCCATTCTCTTCTGGTTTACAGGGCATAGGTTGAGAAGTCTGCTATGAGAGCACCTTTGCATTTTATTTGTTTCTGCTCTTCTACTACTTTTAAACTCTCCTCTTGTCTTCAGCCCTCCATGGTTTGATTATTATACATTTTAGGGCAGACTCAGTTGCACCAAGTCCAGTTGCCTAGCAATGACTTGTGTGATGTTAGCCCTTCCTATACTGGGAGGCTTGCATTTCTATGTAGGCTTAGGAAAAATTTCCATTCTGTTTTCTCCATCTCTTTGGCATCCTCCAGAACCTCATTATGTCAACTACTTGCTCTTTTAACACTTTCCCAAAGTCCCCAGAAGCTGTCTTCATTTCCTTTTAATTTTTTCTCCTCTTGGTGTATATTTTCAAATAGCCTTTGAGGTTGTGAATTCTTTCTTTTGCTTGATCTGTTCTGAAATGTATTCCTTCTATCACATTTTTCATTCTGTTTAGTGTATTTTTATTTTTCATCTCTGGTTACATTTTAAAAAAAAAATCAGTTTCACATAAGTTGGTTTTTGTTCTCTGAGTTGTTTAGTTTCTTTAAAGCAGTTTACTTAAATGCTCTGTCCAGAGGCAGGAGAGATGCTCAGGGGTTAAGAGTGCTTGCTTCTTTTTCACAGTACCTGAGTTCTGTTCTCAGGACCACATTGACTCACAACCACCTCTGTCTCCAGCTTCAGGGCATCTAGTGCCCTCTTCTGATCTATATAGGCATCCATATACATGGCATACCCACACAGACACACACACACAGACACACACACACACACACACACACACACACACACACGTAAATTTAAATTAAGATTAAATATTTGAATTCTTGGTCCAGTGACTCACATATGTATGTTGATATATGATTGGCTCCTGGTACCTTATTTTACCTGTTAGGTAAAGTCATATTTCCCTAGAAGTTCTTGATGCTTCTTACCCTGATAGGATTAATCTACTGAAAGATTAGTTTTTCATTCCATTCTTGGCAATCCCTTTGTTTGCGCCCATCTATCCAGAAATTCTAAGCATGCGTATTTTCTCAGAGCCAATGATTACTGCTTCTGGTCTGCACTAGATGGACTCCAAGTCCAGGCTGTGTACCTTCTGTGGTTCACGCGTTGTACTGATGTAGTCCTAAAGGACTCCCAAGTCTGCAATTCTCCCACATATACTGCTTATTTATTGTTCTTGATGTTCTGGGGGTACCCAAAAAGACTAGTCTCACAAACACACACCATGAGCCTCTGTCTTGAGTGAGGCCAGCCAGTATCCCATGACCAAGCCCCAAGGTATTCTGTCAGGTGCTGAACCTCACCACAGGGACCAGTCCCAGTCTCCTAAATACTGTGTGTACCTCACTATTCCCTCATATGGACAATGACTCCTTCTTTCTTGTGTGCTTTATTTTCAGTCCAGTGAGAGGTCCTATGACCACCAACGCTGCCGTGCCGGTTTTCAACTGAAATCTACAGTTCTGTGAGACTAGCACAGCACAGGGCAGAACCAAGTCTCACATCGCTATGATCTATCTACCGCTCAGGTTTGTGTACACTTATGACTCAAGACTGCTGTAGTCAGCTACAGGTGGTGCCAAATAGAACCCAAGTCCTCCAGGAGCCTTGGATTTCTGCCCAGCACTGGGGACAGCCCAGAGATTCCATCTGCAGTCATGGTCTTTAACAAGGGGTTGTGGAACTCTGCCTAGTCCTGGGTTTTAGCTTGTCAGGTCTGGTACTGGGCTCAGCATCAAAAGCTGCGGCTTATTTCCCTCTCCCATTCCTAGTGAGGGTCACTCTTCTCTAAGATGAGTTACTTGGAGTTGACAGAGTGCTGACATAGACAACACTTTTCTTCCTTCCTTCTTCAACAAGTCATTTCTTCTTCTTATCATCACACCAGGTATCAGGACTTTGTAGCTTACATGATGGAAGTTTCACGTATGAACAGCTGTTCAGAATGATGTTTTTATGGGAAGATAGCTACTGGAGGATTCCTTATGGTCATTATTTTTCAATACCCATCTCATGGTTCGCAACATTTTGGACACAGATTTTTCCCTTTTGATCTAGATTATCTATTTAAGCATGCTCTGGCAAACAGCTTTGGAGGATGGTGATGATCTGACCTAGTGTACTATGTTTATTGTCTACTATAAAGGATACATTGTTCTCTCAGAGTTTCTCAGGTATGATTCAAACTAATGTGGAGATCCACTCTTCACCCATGGGGAAAGTGTAGGGTAAAAGGAACTAAATGTGACATTCCTGCCATTTGCTGCACCTTAAGAAATAAAATCCTTTCTGATTTAATGCTGTGTTAATGCTGTACTAATATCTTAGTGTCTCTGAAGTAGTAGGATAGGTAGTTAGCATACTAGCAGAGTAGAATCTCAGTCACTACAATTTCCACATCCCCAAGGACTACAGAAGAATGTTCGTGCAACTTATTTGTTTTCCAGATACTATTTTTTAAAAAGATTTATTTATTTATTATGTATAGTTTTGGTCTGCATATATGGCTGCCGGCCAGAAGAGGGCACCAGATCTCATTACAGATGGTTGTGAGCCCCCATGTGGTTCATGGGTATTCAACTCAGGACCTTTGGAAGAGCAGCCAGTGCTCTTAACCACCGAGCCATCTCTCCAGGCCTCCAGATACTATTTTAATGTTGTCTATTTAAAGAATTTCTCTGCTTTATTGTTTGTTGTTATTGAAATTCAAATATTTCATCAAATGTGTGGTCTGTAGGGTTCCTCTTTGATGGTATCTTTAGAGAACAAAGATTTTAATTTGGTACAGCCTGATTCATCTATTCTTTCTTGTATGGCTTGAACTTTTGTTACCAATCTAAGAAAAATTTGCCTAACCTAAGATCACAAAACTTTCTCCTAAACATGGCAGGTTGGGGCTTTACATTCAAGTCTACTATCCATTCTGAATTATTCATTGTCCCTGGTATAAGGGATATATTGGGGGCAGACTTGGTGGTATATGCCTGTAATCCTAACATTTATAATCCTGTGTCAGGAAGAGCACAAATTCAAGGCTAGCCTGAGCTACATAGTGACACTCTGACAAAGAGCAGGAGGAGGAAAAGCGAACAAAAGGAGGGAGAGGAGAAAGAGGGAAGTAAAAAGCAAGACAATGAAAACAGGAGAAAAAGAGAGAGATCAGAGTTTTTTGTTTTATTTTTCTTTCATGTGCTTCTCCAGTGGTTCCCAAACCATATGTTGAAAATGTTATTTGTTCTCCATGGAATTGCCTTGGAAACTTTGTTGAAAAACAGTCAGAAATCCATGTGTGGTATGTAGTACCTTCAAATTGAAGAGGGGAAGAGATATTAGGTTAAGAGACAAGGAGAGGAGAGAGGGTCCTGCAATATATTGACATGAAAACAGAAGTGAGGTTCATTTGAAAGGCAGGCAGGCAGGAACTGGCAAGAGGAAGGCAAGAAGGATAGGGAAGCGGGAGAGGAAGGGGTGGGGAGGGGGAGGGGAGGGGGAGGGGGGAAGAGCAAAATACAACAATGACATGTGTGTGAAAATGCCACAGTAGAGCCCTTTACTACTTCTGCTAACTTTATAAACTCGCAAAAACCATGCAAATCTTTTGCTGAACTCTCTGTTCTCTTCTATCAAACTAGCTGTGAACATGGTTGTCAGGCCTGTGCCATCTGATTACTCGGAGTTTAAAACAAATCTTCTAAGACAGGAAGTATAGCCCTGTCAGTTCTTCTATTCTTTTCAAAGCTCATTTCTCTATTCAGGTGTTTACCTCCCTCCATATGAATATTATAACCAGCTTCCCGATTTCATATTGATTCCATAGATTGATCTGGGGAGAATTAGCTTCATAACAATATTGAGAATTCTTATTGATGAGTGTGTTTAGTCTCTATTTTTCCTCTGCTTTTAACTTACATCAACAATACTTTCCTATGTTTTAAGGCAAAATTGAAAATGATATTGTTTTATTTAAAATTTCAGTTGCCTAGTTCATAGGTAATACCTAAGGACAAAGTTGGTTTCACTCACGTTTAGTTTATATTCTGTTAACTTGCAAAAGTGACTTATTTTGGGTATGTTTTGTAGATGTCATAGGATTTTGCAAATACACAATTGTGTTTACGATTTGTTTAAAAATAAGAAAACTTCATTTCTTCATTTATAAACTGGTTTACTTTCATAATTTTCTCACCTTACTGTACTAGCTAGAACAATCAACATTATGTTAAATAGAACTAATGACAATGTTCATTATTTTCTCATTTCTGATCTTATTCAATCTTTGTCAGTTAGGTACCCACTTATCTTTTGTTCCTTTAAGTAAATATTTTTATGTACTTAAAATATTGAAGAATTTCCCCTATTATTAATTTGACACAATTTTTTTTAAATTTAAATTTGAATTTGGATTTTGTCAATACTATATTTTTTTTCTTCCTCCATTATGATGATCAAGTATTTTCTTTTTTGGTCTGTTGTGATAAGTTTGATTAATTAAGGTACATGTTAAACATTTCATCAACCTTTCTGAACTGGGAAAATCTATAATTGCTGAGAATATAATATCATTTTTATATATATTATGGCTAGATTGGTCAGTCTAAAGTTTGTTTAGAGTATTGTATGCCTTTAATTTTTTTTGTGTGTGTATGATTGTTTTGCCTACATCTACATTTGTGTACCACATGCATGCCTGGTACTGGTGGAGACTCAAAGAGAGTAACAGTAGTGTGATGTCATGTAGGTTCTAGGAATCGAACCCAGGTCATCTGGAAGAATAGCCACACTGCTCTTAACTGCTGAGCTGTCTCTCAATCCCCTGCACCCATTTTAAAAAGGGGTATTGTTTTGTAGTTGTCTTTTCTTGTCATAATGTTGGTTCTAGCATGAGAGAATTTTGGTTTCATAAAATGAGATGGGATGGTAGGTATAGAAGTCCTCCCTTAGAGTGGATGGACAGAGGGATCCCAAAGATTCCCCAAATTACATGGTCTATTGCCACTTCTCTTGGTTGCCCACCAAGACTTGATGACAAGACCTGTTGATAAAGACATTACACAGCTCAGCCACAGGACATGAAGAAGTCAAACTATTATTGACCTGAGAGGTTCCTTCCTGCTGGTTAGCTTTTATAGTTCTGCAAGCTGCTACATAGACTGCTTTGGGAGAAAAGCCAAAGAAAGTCTTGTCAATGTGTGAAACCTGTAAATGATAATACAATAATGACTGTTTTAGCAAGATACGTCCAGTGGTACAATAGTGGCATGAACATTATGGGCATAACCAACAGCCTTCTAACTGTACTTAAGGCTCACCCACAGGAGGAAACTCATACCTGGTACTTTACACTTGGATAGAAAACCTGTGCCTTGGGAGGCCTGAGGACCTAGGAGAGAGTATACTATTATTATCTTGCTAAATGCCTTCTAAACAGTAATCTTTACACCTATAAATTAGTTCATCTCACAACCCTCACCAGAGAGGCTTCTTTTTGTAGTGGATGTGGGTTAGTATCGAGATTTACAATTGGTCATTGTGCAGAGGATGCGTGACTGTGGAGTGCTGAGCACTAAATGGGACATCTATATCACACCTCCTGCTCCATAAGACTCAGAGAACATTACAGAGCACAGTAGGCTGAGGAGTGGCAGAAAGATTACAGAAGCCAGAGAACAGATATAAGTAATGTATTCTGGACACGCCTAAGAACTCACACCAGCTATGATTGCCTGCATAAGACCTACAGAAGATCAGGTCAACCAACACTCTAACACAGATAGGGGAGGTGCTTATGAGGCCCCACCAAAGGCTGAGGAGCTACTGGCAGTTGATGACTGCTGGGGAAGGAAAGTCAGTTTTTATCAGCAGTATGCTTATGATAGATTGCCCATGCTCCAGTGAATTTCTCTACAACCATGCCCTATGGGCAGCACTTATTAGTAAGTTGAAAAAGATGAGTAGGGAGGAGGAGGAGGAAGGGGAGGAGGAGGAGGAAGAAGAGGAGATCTGGGAAGAATCGAGGGGAAAGAGCAATAGATATGGCCTAAATACATTGCATACATATATGGAATGACCAATGGATAAAATAAAGAGCTGGGAAATATTTCTCCCTCTCTGGTATTCTCTAAGAGTTTCCGTACAATTAAATTATTTTAAGCCCATTGTGGAATTCATTAGTAAAATTCTCTCAACCTAAGTTGTCTTTGTAGTAAGGATGAAAGAAAAAATACTTATTAATCCAAAAGCAACTTTAGGTTCATGCAAAAATTGACAAGATACAGAGATTTCTTATATTTCTTTTGTCTCCACCTACACAGCACCTCCCTGTCACCAAAATCTCACATTTCTGACAATTTATTACCTAATTAATTAGAATACATTATCACTCCAAATCCAGCCTGTCTATTCCCTCTCTCTCTCTCTCTCTCTCTCTCTCTCTCTCTCTCTCTCTCTCTCTACACACACACACACACACACACACACACACACACACACATATATAAAATCTGTCTTTACATTAATAGAACTCATGCCCTAATAAAAGAAACCCTAAGAGTTACATTTCTTGTTGACCACCTGAGAGCATAGAGCAAGTGCCATCTATGAGCTAGAGTAATCTCCAGCCAATTTCAAATCTGCAGCTGCCTTGCTTTATGCCTCCTAGCCACCAGGACTATGAAATAAGTGTCCGTCACTTCGGAGCTCCTTGGCCTGTGATAATTTATCATAGCAATTCAAATAGACTAACACAGGAATGCACCCACAATCTTAGTGCTGTATGGACTGTATTTACTGTTCTAAGCATCCTTTATGCCCCACCTCTTGGTCTTTCTCTTTCACACTCCTAATTTTATTGTCTTTGTAGTCACATGTTTTTCAGTATGTTGTATGTTTGGAATCATACAGCATCCTCAGGTTGGATGATCTTTCACTTGATATAGTGAACGTGGGTTCCTCCTTGTTCTTTCATGGTTAGTTGATTCATTTCCTTTCATCACTGAACAGCATTTAATGGATTAGTTGTATCAGTTTTAAAACAATATGTTTACCTGAGCACACTGCGGCTGCTTCCATGTTTTGAAAAAAAAAAAAAAAAAACTTGATAAAGCTGTTATAAACATGATGCCTGAGTATTAGCATGTACGTAAGTGTGTTGATGTCTTACTTTTAGGTTATATAAGAATATGCTGTTTTATAACAAATTGCAATCTGCCTTCTAATAGGGCTGTACCATATGTACACAGTCACAAGTGATAGAGAGTTCATGTTGTACTCTTCATGACTACCTGATGCCAGTGTTCCAGATTTAGGCCACTGTGAGAATGTGTAGGGCTATCTCACAGCTTTAACTTCCACTTTGTGGTGACTTATAAATGTGGTATCTCCTCAATCATCTCAATCTTCTCATATACCTATCTGCAGTGTACACATCTTCTTAGATGAGTCTCTGGTGAGATGCATTTAATAGTTCTTTGTAGTTTTGGATGGCGGTATTTTATCTCATACATCTTTTACAAATATAATCTCTAAATCCTTGACTTGTCTTCCCATTCTCTTGAATATATATTGAACTACTTTTAAAAAATCAAGCTCTTTGATTATTTCTTTCATGGGACACAATTTCTAAAAGGCCATACTATCTACAAGATCATTTAGGTTTTTCTCTATATTATCTTTTGAGGGGTCTTATGATTTTGCACTTTATATTTAAGTCTATGACCCATTTGGATTTTAGATTTTGAAAGGTATAGAAAACTAGAGGAAGTCAGCTCTCTCCTTTTATCCTGTGGGTCCTTGACATTGAGTTCAGGCCATGAGGCTTGGCAGCAAGGACTTTACTGCCAAAGCCACCTCATCAGTCCAAAGCTGTAAATTTCTTGGCACAAAGTTGCTGTGTATATTCTTTACTATTTTAGTATCTATAGGCTCTGAAATGATGCCACCAATGTGTTCTTGACATTTATAATTTTTCTCTTGGTCTTAATCATTCTGAGTCATGGTTGTTGATTTTTGTAATGTTTTTTCTGTTACTTGTGTATAATCTAATTTTAATTTATTTTATTTTGATATTGCTTCATTTGTTATTTCTTCCATTTCCTGTTACAGTAGCTGAAGCCATAGATTTAAAATCTTTCTTCTAAAAGACATACACAGTATTATAATTTCTTCCTCAATATTTTGTTGTGGAATAATCTTTTTGTACACTGCAAATATGTACCACTCGGATTAGTTTAATAAAAAGCTGAATGGCCAATCATTAGGCAGGATTTTTGCAGCAGAGAGAATGCTGGGAAGAAGAAGGGCAGAGTCTCAAGGAGGTGCTGAGGAAGCATGACATGTAGGAGATAAGGTAGCAAGCCATGAGCCATGTGGCAGCACATAAATTAATAGAAATGGGTTAAATTATAAGAACTAGTTAGAAACAAACCTAAGCTATCAGCTGAGTTTTAATAATTAATAATAAGTTTCCATGTCTTTATTTGTGAGCTGGCAGTCCAGAGAAAAATTTGACTACAATATTTATTTAGTAGTATCCCTCAAATTTCTATTGTGTTTTTAAAAATTTTCATTTATTTAAAAGTATCAAGGTCCTTTGATGTCTTATTTATCTCATTATTCACAATATGTTCTTAGATGTTGATTTCTACATGATCAGAATTTATATCTTGTTAAAGTTTTTGAGATCTCTTATATAACTCAGAGTATACTCTACTTTGGTTCATGTTCCATGCACATTTGGAGAGAATGTTTTTGTATGCTTCTTTGGGAAGTGTATCTGTAGTAGGCAGTTAGACCCTGTTGTAGATGCACTGTTAAAAATACAATGGATCCTTCCTGTGTTCTAAAATTATTAAAAGAAATACTATTGGCTGTTTTAAGATATTTATTTGTCTATTTTCCTTTGCAGTTCTATCAGTTTGAGCATCATATCTTCTGATGTTCTGTTAAGTTTAGAATAGTTACATGATATTATAGAATTTATCCTAATGATATTCTCTACTCTGTTATATGTTGTGTTGACATTAATTTAGCCAGTCCACTTAAATTTTCTTTTGATTGTTTTAGCTGGAATGTCATTTGTATCTTTCCACTCAATTTCTATTTTTAAAGATTTATTTTTATTTTTATTTACATATATGAGTGTGCATCTGTGTACATAAGTGCCATGTGTGGTGTCTGTGGAGCTCAGCAGGGGGCATCAGAATGCCTGGAATTGGAGTTACAGTCTGTTGTAAGCTACTAGATATGGGGGGGGGGTACAAATCCAGCATTGGTGCACACTATTAACCATTGAGTCATAATCTCTCTAGTCCTACAACTTCCTACTTTTAACCTATTTCTGTCTTCATATTTAAGTTAGGTTTCTCATAGGCAATATATGCTTGGGACTTTTTCTTTTGTAAAAAATAAAAAAATATATATTCAAATAATGTATAATGTCCTTACTGATATATTTAAGTCAAAAGTTATCAACTGACTGTTTTCTCACGGTTTCTTTTTTTCTGATTTTCTTCTATTTTGATTTTTACATTAAATAAGCGTATTTATAGTCGTATTTTATTCCCTTTCCTGTCATTTCAACTGCATATCTGTTATGTTTCAACGTTTGCTTTATGGTCTATACTGCATAGCTTTGCCATACTCTACCCGTGAGTGATGCTTCACCACTCTACATAACATTTGGAACTCACAATAACAGACTACCCTTGTTCTGTATATTACATAAATCCCACAGTAGATTATTTATCCTGATTTAAACAGAAATTATTGAAATAGTTAAACTATTAATAAAATTGCTTTTACATTTATCTATAGAGTATCTTTTCTTTCATTTTTAATCAAGATTTCCTTCAAGCATCATTTCTAGGGACCAGAAAGATTGTAAGAGCCAGAGGATCAGCACATCTGCTGTACGAAAGAGTCTTTTCTATATATATATACACACATATGAAATCTTAGCAATATGGTCCCCTAAACAAGCCCTGCACAGTGACAACACCAGTCGACAGCCCATTCCTTTATTTCTGAAGAATTTCCTTCAATATCTCCTTTGCCTCAGGTCACTTTTTGATGATTTTTTTTCTAGTTTTCATGTGTCTTAAAACTATTTGCCTCACCTATAATTTGAAAGATTGTCCCAGAATTAGAGATGGCGGCTGTTGTTCTTGTCCTTCCGTGCTTAAGGTCCTTCCCTGCCTTCTGGTTTGCTTTGTTTAGGAAGAGACATCTTCCTCATTCTTATCTCTCTCTCCCTGTGCACACATTATACACCTAGTGACTGCTTTTACATTCATCTGTTTATGATAAGACCTAAACAAACATCACACCAATAGACATGTTAACATGGAAGGAGGTGATAGTATGGATATTATGAAGCCCAAACCCTAGATAAAGGACTACAAGCAATGAAGGAAGGCTGAAATCATGAGAAAATAGTCTTCCTGGAGAAAAATACCCACTCCAAATAGTTTATCCAATACCACATGGTCAGCCATGAAATCACATACATAAGTAATATTATATGGACTGAACAGATTTTATATATATATATACATATATATATACACACATATATATGTATGTATACATATGTGTGTATGTATATATGTATACATATATATATATGTGTGTGTGTGTGTGTGTGTGTGTATAATTAAAAAAAAGAGGTCAGTGGCCATGAATAGAGCAGGGGGATTCATAAGCATCATTGCTCTAGAGGCAGTGGGACTTGGGAGAATGGAGCCAATATGAGGCACACTAAAGCCTCACACAATAGCCAGCATTCCTGAAAGCATCAGATAATTTATACTCTGAGGGTTAAGTCACATGAGTAAAGTTCTCACGAGTTCAAGCCATATACAATCACAAAGACAATCCACATATGGCAAAAACACATTTTTCCATAGAGGCGTATAAAGATAATTTAACCGTTCAATTGAATAACAGCAGCCAGCCATAATGAGTAATCTGAAGTCAACTCACGCCTACCAGCTGCATTGGGAGGGGCACCAAAACACCTTCCAAGAACAGTTCTGTGTTTTGAAGAAACTGAGGTCAGAAGACTCTCATCTTGTTTTCTTGGAGCCTTCTCCCAAGCACTCAGAATTCTCCTTGCAACTCACACAATTCCCTTTCCTGCACTGTGTTCTGACACACAAAGGGGTTGGAAGGAGAAAAGGGAGAAAGGAGAAAATGATGTAATTATATTTTAATTAAAAAAATTTTGAATTCTGCTTATGGGCAGTTGCTTGTGGAACCATAGCCAGGCATCTGGGTTAAGCTTACCCGTTTTTCTATATTACTCAGGGACAAATAACTTTCTCTTTTTCATGGTTTGGTTTCTTTTTCCTCCTCTGGAATCTTGCTTGCTTTCTTGGACACTCTGGGCTTTCTAGCTCTTCTGATGACCTGGTCTGGTCCCCTGACCCTTTCCTCCCCACAGCAGCTTACAAGACGTATGGTCTGATTTTCTTTCTTCCTCTCTTCCATTGCCTTTCTTCCAACAGCTGTGGGAGCTGCAGTTTGCCTATCCTCAATTTTTTCTCCTATACTCGAATGAGATTGTCCCACAGTTTCAGAACAAAATATCACTTTATGATACTTTAAATAAGTTTCGATACATTTCAGCCATCCCTTCAAGGGTTTCTTTCTGTTCCCGATCCACTTTTCTCCAGTGCTTCAAACTACATGTATATCATACAGCAGGCAGTCACCCCAGAGCTTAATGATGCTGTTTTCTGATTTCCCAAGCTTTTTTCTACTTTCCCCAGCCCCCATTTGAGATCGTGTTTATCTCTACACACTCATACTTTTATAATTTCAAATCTTTTATTTATTTTATCTAGTATAATTTTTATTCCAAGTATTGTACATGGCATCTTTATAATTTCAATGTTTCCTTTCTGATGTCCATAATTTTGCTTACCCTGTGATTGCCTCTAGCTCGAACAGCATATAGAATGCAGTCTTGGAAATTTTCTTTCTATTCTTACATGCTACTTTTATCATATCTTTGTTAGTTTTGATTGATTCTTGCTTCCCGTAGCCTTGAGTAGCTTACTGCAATGCAGGCATTGATTAGGAAAGGAGGAAATACCACACGGCTCTCTCAAGTTCTCTCTGTCTCTCTGTCTCTGTCTCTGTCTCTCTCTCTCTCTCTGTGAGTCCCTACTGTGTGGTACTTGGCTTTATAATTCTTGATCCTTGGGTATCCTACAACCTCAGTTCTATGATTTTTTAACTCTTTGAAAGTGATATAATCCATCTGTGTTCCACTTCATGAACTGTGGCTCAAAAGCTTCCCCCAGACAGTAAGGAAGTCATCAGAAAGCTGAAGCTATCCATTTCATGTCTTAGTGAACACCCCTTCACTTATTGATTGATGTCCCATTTCTAGAAAATCATTACATATTTTCTCATTTAGGGTTTTAGTATTTTGTACCAGAAAACCAATCTGATCCATGAAATTAGTAGCCATTAATTGTAACACTCATTCTTTTCTAGTTAAGCTTATTTTAACAAATAGCAACAGTGATAGTATATGTATTTCATATTGTAAAAAATACTGGTGACAAGATGAAATGAAGACTCATTCTCTGAACTTCTCAGAATTTATCTTTCTGATGTAGCTTTGAGTAGATGGTGACCCACAGGACAGTTCAAGGGCATAAGGGAGACCATCCTTATAATACAGAGAAATGTATCTTATATATGATTTAGTGTTATATTTCCTCCTGAAAAACCTATAGTGCTTATATGAAACACCATGTTTAAAATCTTACTCCTGATGTATAATGTCTTCTATGAGCTAAGTGTGATGAATACTTTAAATAATTTCAAGTTGCCTTTGCAGTCATAGTTTAAGTCATTTACTTTACTTTTTTTTTTTTGAGATTACGATATAATTACATTTCTCCCTTCCCTTTCTTCCCTCCAAACCCACTCATATATCCCTCTCAACTCTCCTTCAAATCCATGGCCTTTTTAATTGCCACTGTGTGCATATATGTATATGTGATATAACTACATATAACCTGTTCAGCCTGTATAATATTATTTGTATGCATATTTTCAGGGCTGACCATTTGACACTGAACAACCAGTTGGTGTGCTCTTCCCTGTGGAGGACCACCTCTTCTGTTCCCAGCTTTCCTCAGCTGTCTATAGTTCATGTATGGTTAAAGACTTGTGGTGGTTTGAAAGAAAATGGTCCCCAACGGGAGTGGCTCCATTAGGAGGTGAGTGTGTCACTGTGGGGAGGACTCTGAGGTCTCTTCTTCTCAAACTTCCCTCTGTGTGACAGGCAGTCGACTTCCTTTTGCCTGTAAGATGTAGCACTCTCAGCTCCAGCACCATGTCTGCCTGCACGCTGCCATGCTCCCCTTCATGATCATAATGGACTGAACCTCCGAGACTGTAAGTGAACCACCCTCAATTAAATGTTTTTATGAGTTGCCATGACCATGGTGTCTCGTCACAGCAATAGTAAACCCTAACTAAGACGGGTCTCTTGGCCTTTTTCATGTTCACTTTGGTGTGTCCAGTGATGTCATCCTTGTTCAGCTCACAATTGGACAGTCAGTGATGTTGGTGAGATTTTATGGGTGTAGCTTCTGACATTACTAAAGGACATAATCTCACAGCCTACCTATCCTGCATGACTTTTTTTTAAAAAAATATGAATTTGACATTCTCATAGGCAAAGCAGAGCTCAGTTGTACTTGACACAGTTTCCAGTTTCAAAAACTCCTTAATAGCTAAAGCTAGTGGCCAGAGGTAAGCCCTTAGACACATCTCTCCTGCCCAGCATTCCAGGCTCCACTATCCAGCTGCTTCCTATAAGGGGAGCATTCAGGCATCTGTTCATGAACTTAAAGTGGCCCCACAGAATTCCCCAATATACTCCACTTGTTATTGCCCTCTTTTCCTTCTCTCTGATTGTGCTCCCTAACCTATGTATGTATGTATGTATGTATATATGTATGTATGTATGTATGTATGTATGTATGTATGTGTGTATGACTCTAGGCACATGCACACTCTCCAGGGTCTGCTCTAAAACCTAATTCACTATGCTCTATCATTGAAACACTGATGGAAATCCAAACCATGAGGCCACCCTGAAGAAATTCTCACAAGAAGATGCCCTGCCAGGCCTCTTCTAGGGTCTGGGAACTGTAGTTACCAACTAGTTGATAGAAAACTCAAACTCTATTTCTAAATAAGCATTCTAGCTTGTTATTCTCTAGTGGGTTATAGTATCTCTCTTGGTTATTTTTCCACTGCTAGGCCAAAATGCCATAATCAAGGCAACTTATAGAAGAAAGAGTTTATTTGTCTTACAGTTCCACAGGGGTAAGAGTCTGTCACGGTGGGAATGTGACAGATAGGGTAGCTTGGAGCATGAAGCCAAGAGCTCACATCTTTTGCCTCAACGATGAAGCAATGAACTGGAGATGGGACAAGGAGATAAACCCTCAAAGCCAGTCCCCTGTGACAAACTTCCTCCAGCAAGGCCACACTTCCCTGAAACCTCCACAAATAGTGACACTAACTGGGACCAAGTTTTCCAGGGCTTGAGCCTCTAGGGGACCATTCTCATTTAAACCACTGTGAATTCTACAGCCCATTTGTTGCTCTGTTTGTGTAACACCTGGCAGAAAGTCTATCCAGAACATGCACTCCATAAAATTTTGAGTGAATAATTGAACCACTGCAGGAAGGGGGTAAATTGATTAATATAACAAACCGTAGATATTTGAAATAAGAGAAAGTCTATGAATTAAATAATAATAAAATGTCAATGGGCCAGAAGAAAAGGAGATGGATAAATAAAGGAGGCTAGTAACTGGGTAGGTTAAACTGCCCAAGAGGGAACCACAAGGACATAGCAGAGCAGAGAAAGCAGACCAGAATGGCATGCTGTGGATGTAATAAGTATCGAGCATGCCGGGGGGGGCATAAAAAACAAGCAACAACAAAATGTATATACACAGAGATGAGCAAAAAGGGAAAGAAAGCATGGGGCAGTCTAGAAGAAGGCAAAGCATGGGGCAGTCTAGAAGAAGGCAGAGGAAAGGGAAAACATTAGGAATGATAGAGTAGGGGAAAGTCACGAACGTTACATTGTAACCATCGCTGCCATGGACACTTGACAACCCTGTCACTTAGAGGGCTCACTAGAAGTACTGCCACTGTTTGTTTTAATGCTTCGGTTGTAAAAATGGCAAGGTAATCACATCCTTATCTTACTGGGTTTTTGTTAGCTTTTCTTATAGCCTTTGTGACAAAGGCCACGAAGTCATTTAATATCAAACAACTCAGTGGTCTGGTTCACTCTTAGACATTCAAATGTATTTTTGTTCATTTTTTTCCCTTGGGGAAAAAAAGTAAAAATTTAGCTGAACAAGATTTAAGATTTACCTCTGTCCTTTCACTCAAACACGTGAGAATAAGAGCTGTTCTAAAATCTGTGACGTGATTCCTTACAGCAGGGCCATGCCTTGGTGGCTGTCCTCCTAGAACATAGATCTAAAGACTAAGAGAGAGGCGCAGCTGCTAACTCGTCCCTGTGAGGAACAAATTAGTGATGGCTGAAGGAGCCAACAGGGTATGATTCTGAGGGCTAAGTGCCTCAAGTAATGTTCCAATTAATAATCTTAGGTTTGGACAAGGACAAGCACCCCAGACAGACAAAAGGCACTTTCACTGGGGAGAAAAAAAAATAAGTATCTGAAGCAGATAGGGATATTTGGGGAATTGCCCTATGGCTGAATGTCTGACTTTCAACTTCATTCTAAACAAAGATGTGTGGGAAGATAAATTTGTAGCAACAGAAAAGGTATCATTTTTTTTTTTGTAAATGATATATATATTTTTTATAAATCACCTTGGCCAGCTATGATGTCAGCCAATAACACCACTAACAGCACTGCTTCAAATGACAGGCACATTACCTGGGAAGGTGAGATGACAGGGACAAGCAGGGATGCCTTGGCCCTCAGCCTGAGTTGAGTGACAGTACTCAAAACTTTCTAGACCCTCCATGGGAGCTGCTGCTGTTCTGTGTTCAATCGCAAACCCAGCTTTCTCTTTGAAGAGCAACTTGGATCTTAACAGAGCTGGAGGAGCCTGTGGAGAGCTGACTAAAGCCTACTCACCCGCTTCTCTCCCCAACAGGGAGCCATGTGCTCATTCCTGCTGAGCTAAGTACCTGGGCTCACAAACAGGCTGTGCACATTCTTCAGGATTCCCCACAGGGCATCTTCTGTGCTCTCCTTGGAGAACCCTTGCTCCTTTTCTGTTCCTGTCAGAAACTGACAAATTCAAGTAGCCTTGCAAGCACTTCAGATGCCACCTCCTAAAGGACTTTCCTTGCTGAGGCTTCACAGTACCCCGCTCACCATTCTATGTACCATACCATCCCTTAAGATGGGGCACAAATTGCATGATTCATAATGGTCTAGGTGAGGTGCCCGTCAACACATAAATAGATGAAGAAAAAATGTTTATGTGTGTATGGATGTATATGCATGCACACACATACATTACATACACACACACACACACACACACACACACACAATGGAGATTTTGTTTTGCAAAGTAGCAAAGGATTCTACTCAAACACAAAGGAAAAATTCAGGCTAGATCTACTCACTACAAGAGAAGAGCAGGCTGTCTTAGAGTGTGCCCAAAAACACCAGTTTAGTGGTTGGGGCTTTCTGATTTAAAATATGTTTTTTTTTTTTATTTTTAAATTGAGTTGTATTCAGCTGTAAGAAAGAATAAAATTATTTGCAGGAAGTGGATAGAACCAGAGATCATCATGTTAAACAAAGTAAGCCAAAATCAGAAAGACAAATGCCACAATTTTCATTATATGGAGAACTTAAATTTTTGAAAGCAGGAAGGGATTCTGTCAGGGGAGGTCAGGGAAGAAAGACACCTTAAGAAAGACAAAAGCATGAGTGAGAGAGGGTAATGAAAAGGCAAGACAAATTCCATGTATGTCTTCGTCATGTATGCATATATGAATGAGACAGGAACGAGGAGGAGGAACTGGGACAGGAGGAGGGAGCCACCGGAAGGAGGCCTCCCAAGGGATAACTGGGGAGTGAATATGATCAAACACGATGATGTAAATGTATTAAAGCATCATGAGAAAACTTATTGTTTTGTGTACTAAAATATGAATTCATTCTGTGTACATAACTATAAATTTAAAATACCTTTAAAATGCATGTGAGACAGCTCAGTGGTACAAGTCACTTGCCACTAAACCTGGGGACCCCAGTTCAATCCTGAGACCTAAACTTGAAAGGAGAGAACTGACATCTGCCACTTGTCCTCTTACCTACACACACACACACACACATACACACACACACATATACACACATACACACACGCACCCACACACATATACACACATACACACACATACACATACACACACACATACACACACATACACACACATACACACACACATACACATACACACACACATACACACACATACACACACACATACACATACACACATACACACACATGCACACATATACACACACACAAACACACACATACACATACACATACACATACACACACATACACACATACACACACATACACACACATACACACACACATACACACACATACACACACACATACACACATACACACACATACACAAACATACACATACACACACATATACACATACACCATAACATACAATAAATAATTTAATTAAATTAAAAATCTCAAAGCTCTGAGAAGCTCAACAATGAAAATAATTATGCAGCCTCCCTATGTGTAACTGCAAAAATAAGTCTTATTAAATTCTAAAATCAACAGAAAGAATCCTAAATAAATTCTTTATTCCCCTGGGTGACTTCAATTCTTTAAAAAAAAAAAAAAACCACAATCCCTTGTACACACAGGATGATATTTTACCTGTCTTTGAGTCTTATTTATCTAAATAACCACTGCATAAAAGGTACTCAAAAGGCTTCTTGAGTGCAGTAATGACTCATTAGACATTATACTTGGATTTTAATAGACTTGCATTTTCTTTTGGTAAAGTCTGTTTTCCAACCCTTCCTTCCATTTTTTTCCTTTTATAAAATGCCATTTAGTGATGACAAAGTTCTTGTGTGTGATCATATAAACCTTAACATGAAAGAACAAAATGAGTGAAAATAAATCCAAATTTTACTTTATGTTTTATAGCCTTGAAAGTCACTACTGAATGCATTTCTGCGGTGGGGACTAATTCAGAATTTTCTACACATCTTGCCATGCCTCAATTATCATGATGACTGCTGTAACATGGTTCACAGGGACCTTCCTCTGCTGGTTAGTTTTTTGTTTGCTTGTTTGTTTGTTTTTGCCAACCTGTTACAACCTAGAGTCACTGGGGAAGAGGAAGTCTCAACTGAGGGATTGCCCTGATCAGATTGCCTTGTGGGTGTGTCTATGAGAGACTGTTCTGATTGATGATTGATTGAGGGAGGGGTAGGGGAGTGGCTCAGCCCACTATGGGTAGTACCATACCTTAGCAGGTGGACCTGGACTGTAATAAAAAATAATAAAAAACTGAGCACTGAACAGTGAGCAAGTCAGTTAGCTACATGCTACCGTGATTTCTGCATCAATTCCTGCTTTAATTCCTGCCTGACTTCCTCAGTGATGAACTATGACCTGAAAGTGTAAGTAGAAAGAAGTCTTTTCATCCACTTTGCTACATTTAGTTGAGTGTCTTAACACAACAGAGAATAAACTAAAACACTCCCAGAACATGAGATTTTGCTGAGGGAAGAATAGTCCATGTGGCAAATTAGCAAAGGG
Source organism: Peromyscus leucopus (assembly GCF_004664715.2). Lineage (NCBI taxonomy): Eukaryota > Metazoa > Chordata > Mammalia > Rodentia > Cricetidae > Peromyscus > Peromyscus leucopus. The sequence goes on from NC_051073.1 coordinate 50,035,662, forward strand.
ACTGAGCACCTTTGAGTGAGTTGGGGAGAGCGAAGAGGAAGAGGAGGCTAAATGTGGGTCTAAGACAAAGAATTTTTATCACCTACATGGAATACGATGCTGCAGACTTTTAAAAGGAATCTAGAGATCGCAGGCTGTGCCACAACTGCCACACTGTGCACAGTCCTCATACTGTTTCTTGGTTAATGAGGGACTTTGTAATAATAAAGACCCATGGCTTGGGGCCTTCCTATGTACCAGGCAGTGCCGAGACATTTTACATGTATTGGGCTAATTTTTATTTAAAATACCATGGAAATGGCATATTATCATTCTAATCATACAGATGTGGAACAAGAGAATGGGTAGAAAACTAAGTAGGTGGGCTCTAGGACTTGCTCTTGTTTAACCTTGACATTGTTCACTCTATGTCTTAAGTCGATGCTATGAAGGGCCACACACTACATAACCCATCTATCTCATTATACTGTCATGGAGTGTGGTCTGGAGATGGTGAGTGACTTCTGGGAGGTCACTTAGTAAGGTGTGGACTTGGATTAAAATGCAGGTAGCCTAAGGGTCAATGTGGAAGCCCACCTCTGACTCAGTTTCCCAGTTTGAATCTGAAGTCTATTCTGAGTCAATAGAGTTCAGGCTTGCTTGCTCCAGGGCCGTGAGAAAATCCTGATTAGCCAGTAGAGTCTCCTTGAAGGGCTGTGAGAAAGTCCTGATTAGCCCATGGGAGGTAACAATACTATCTAGCTAGATGCAGCCTGCTGACGCCAGCCGGAGGTACATCAAGATAAAAAATGAAACTGCCTGCTCCTTGACTCAAGGATAGGATAGATAATGGTTGAATGCCTGTGCTGTGCCTTCAAATCTGTATATAAACTGGCTGTGAAATAAACTCAGGACTGTCTGGCATTGACTGGCAGGCCTGTGGTGATATTGTGTCCCCCAATATATTGTGCACCTTAATCAACTTATCTGGGGTCAGAGAAGAGAACAGCCGCTAGATAGACATAGAAGCCAGAAAATGGTGACACACACACCTTTAATCCTAGCATTCTGGAGGCAGAGATCCATCCAGATCTCTGTGAGTTCAAAGGCACACAGGAAACAACCAGGCATGGTGACACATGCCTTTAATCCCAGGAAGTGATGGCAAGAAGCTGAAAGGTATATAAGGTGTGAAGACCAGGAACTAGAGCCTGGTTAAGCTTTTAGGCTTTTAGCAGCAGTTCAGCTGAGATCCATTTTGATGAGGACTCAGAGGCTTCCAGTCTGAGGAAACAGGATCAGCTGAGGAACTGGCAAGGTGAGACGGCTGTGGCTTGTTCTGTTCTCTGATCATTCAGTGTTCACCCCAATACCTGGCTCTGGGTTTGTTTTTATTAATAAGACCCTTTAAGATTTGTGCTACACAGTCCTCCCAACTCTGTTCTGTCTTCTTCATTGTCTCTACAATTGGCATGCCTTCATCCAGATACCCAGTTGACTTGTCAGCAGGTTCTGACAGGTCAACCCTTGTCTACACCTCTTCAGGGACTGAGAACGTATGCTTCACTGAAGAGAGTCTAGGAGTAGAGGGCTCAGGCCGTTAGACAAATAACTATAACTCAAAGCCAAAGGGGAACACTAGACAAGCTTCCCACTGCACAGCTCTGTCTTTTTAGTACAAACCATTCAGATTCCATCTCAAACATGCTCTCTTCCAGCTCAGGAGTTCTCAACTTGTGGTTTGCAATCCCTTTGGCGGTATCATATCAGATGTCCTGAATATCAGATACTTACATTATGAGTCATAACAGTATCAAGATTACAGTTATGATGTGGCAATGTAATAATTTTATAATTGGGAGTCACCACAACATGAGGAACTTATTAAAGGGTTGCAGCATTAGGAAAGCTGAAAATCACTTCTCTAGCTTAATTTCTGTTGTTGTGATAAAATACCCTGACCAAAAGTCACTTAAGGATGAAAGGTTTATTTGACTTATATTTCCAAGTTACCATCCATTTCCATGGACAGGTCACAGAGGCAGGAGCTTGGGATAGCTGGTCATGTCACGGTCATAGTAAGAACAGGGGAAATTAACTTGTCCATGCTTGCTTTTGCTTAACTGGCTTTCTTCACTCCAGGGAACAAATAGTGAAATGGTGCTCCCCACATTCAGAATGGCTCTTCTATCTCACATCAGTTAAGGCAATCAAGTCACCCACAGACACACTTACAGCCCAATTTGAGCCAGACAAGTCCTCTGTTGAAACTCTCTTCCCAGCCCTTCTTGCCTTTATCAAGTGGAGTGTTAAAACTGACTGGGACACAACACTTTGTCTGTTACTTCCAACTCAAATATATGAAAGAAAACTAAGTTAAGAATGGAATCCATAAACAGGTACTTCCTAGAGACAAGCAGCAGTGTGATAGAGAAACTGAGACTTGAATCCAGGTTCATCATGTAATACTTACTTTTCTCATTGTTGGTACAAAATATCCTGACCAAAGCAGCTTAAAGAAGGAAGAGTTTTGGTTCACAATCTGAGGGTACAATAAGTTCATCACGGTAGGGAAGTCACAGCCTCAGGTAGCTGAGCATTACTGTGATATTGTACTGCAGGTCGGGAAGCAGAAAGCTATGGGTGTTCAGCTCACTTTTTCCTTTTAATGCAGCCCAGGACCCCATTCCACAAGAATGGTGAAACCTAGAATTAGCAGGATCTCCCACTTCGATTAACCTAATCTAGATAGTCTCACAGGCATGCCCAGTGACTTGTCTCCTGAGTGACAATTTGGCAGTCCAGATTAACCATTACAGTCTGCCTCCAGGCCTATGATTCTTATGGCAGATAACCTGAAGCAAAGACTGGCCCATAACTATCATAAGCAGTCACAATGAGGCTATCTCTTTCTTTGTTCAAATACATTTCTTGTACCCAATTATTTCCATTCTTTTCTGGCTATAAATATATCTTGGTTATAAGGCCAGGCATTCACAGCCAGTTTGGATCGATACTGGTACATGATTTTAGAATCCAAAATTTAGACAATGAAAATTGATAAAACTTAGGGCTGGAGAGATTGCTCAGTGGTGAACAGCACTGGCTGCTCTTCCAGAGATCCTTAGTTCAATTTCTAGCATGCTCATGGTGGCTCACAACTGTCTATATTCCAATGGGATATGACGTCCTCTTTTGATGTGCAGATGTATATGCAGACAAAACTCTCATATACAAGAATAGATAAAAATAAATCATTAAAAAAAAGAAAACCTGTGACACTATTTTTTTATTTTATTTTTCCACCATGCATAACACTAAAAAAAAGCCTAATAATCAAGTCTTCATGGTGTAAAAGGACTACATAGATACTGACCTATATGTAACAAATGTCCAAGATCTGAAGCTCTTATTCTCTTCCTGCTACTGTTTCCAAGATCTGGTAGGTGCTCCTAAACTCATGAATACAAAGGCAGCACTAAGTAGACTCAGTGGGCTTAAAAATAATAAGCACATGAAATTGTGAGGAAACACGTTAAATGTATATATGAAATTCTCAAACAATAAAAATATGTAAGAAAAGTAACTTGAAGGGAAAGATAATAAAGAGATGACAGAAAAGAATGTCTTTTCTATTGTCCGGGGTCTGCCTGTAGAGTTAAGAATACCTTTCCCACAATAATAAAAAAAAATAGGTGAATAAAATCATCGAAGGCATCGAACTATCATACTATTTGATAAACACATGAAATAGACCAAGATGACTGTTAGGTGACCTTTGATTTATATTTAAAGTAAAACTTGGTTCTCCCATGTCCAAAACCAGAACAGTTTAGTGGACTTTCATGTTCAAGAAAGGAAATTTACAATTGTAAATTGTACATATATAATTTACAGCTAGCCTCCCAGAAGGGGGGTGGTATTTTATCACTCAGAAAATAATGTGTAAACTCCCGAGCAAGAGCTGTGCCCAAGGATGGGATTTGCCTGAAAAGGGATGCCCAGAAATACCACTGACCACAGAAGCTTAGCGTATCAGAACCAGAGCAGAACAAAGCTGAGCAGAAATGACACATTATGGTTATTATTATTAATTTTGAACAGGAAGTAAACAGCCAGTGTTGTGCCTTGACAGAGTAATCAAAGCATCTGAGGTCTCCTCAGTGGTTCAGAAATATCTCCCAGCATCTGCTTCTTAAAGCCACAAATCTCAGAAGTCTTTAGACTTAAAAATATTTTTAAAGTCTTTTCTGTAAGGATTATAAGATGTATCTGAAAATGTAAAATCTCTTGCTTTATGACTTTTCCTGCTGAGACACGAACAAACATCTATTCAGCCAACATAGGCCAAAGAATTGGTTCAACCCGACTTTCCTGAACTAGTGAATTTGGCAGAATTACTTAGAGAAGCAGGGTTGAAAAGGCACTGAGAGGAACATGGATAACTGAAAGACAGATGGATCGCCATGAAGCTCACCCAAACCTGCGTGATGAATGACTCGCAGAATTGGCATTCTGGAGCTCCCCTCATGAGTTGTAGAGGAATGAGCCCATTGGAGTCCCTTCTTCCCGGCAGTTGTTACAGCTTTGGATAACCTTGAGGAGAGGCCTTGTGAATTTTGTTACTTTGGGGATCTTCCTGACCCTTAGATATTTCCTTTTTCTCTAGGGTCTTGTATATTTTGTTTACTTGCCGAGTCTCATAATCCACCTTGGTTCTCCAACACTTCTTCCCCTCGCTCCTGCCCTATCTGTTTGCTGAGGTTTACTTGGCTTTCTGCTCTTTGAGATGTAGTCAAAAAATTCTCTCTAAGAAGTATAGGTCAGTGATGCTCAGTTCTGTGTTGTCCCCAGCATATCTCAGTGAGACAACAGAGACTCCCTGTGGGTTGATTCAAAGAGGCCTGGCAACGGTGAGTTGACGCCCTTTCTCTTTAGAGGATGAGGTAAAGGCAGAGATATGGAGTATAGGTCTTGATCGGGATATGCCTATTCCTCAGCTGACACTCTGGAGTAGATGACCCAATCCTATGAACATCTGTTGAGAAATATGTGCAGCCATGTTGGGCTCTATAACAGGGGCCAATATTAGTAAAACTACTTTGATGAATCCTAATAGTGCAGAATGTTTAGTACGGTGTCTAAGATTATGCTAAAAGCAGTCTGAAGAGTGTAACAGTGTAGATAATGGGAAAATCGCAATCAAAATGCTAGGATACATTGAATTATAACATTTCTTCCTAAGATCTCACATTTTCTGAAGCCTAGAAATCCAAGGATATGTGATGTGGCATATTGCATTGCCAATTAAATTCTGGAAGCAATCCTTAGAGCTCTGGAAACTGGCAGGCAATTCAATCCACACACACACACACAAAAAAAATGATTACAGGTCTTTTTGTGTTTTCACAAATTTATTTTCAAGATAATTCTAAACTATGCAAACTGTTCTAAATATATCAGAAGATCCATATATCAGCTTAGTAAAAATTCATAGTCGATATTTATCCATAATTCATTGACTACACATAGGATTTAATTTGTGTGTGTTATGCTTTAGAGACAGTTAAACACTGACATCAATTTTTTTTGCAGTGAGCTGGAATGCCCAGTAATTTTCCCACTTAGTAGACTTTTTTATTTCTTACCTACCCAGTCTAATATAATTAATGCATTTATGGATTAAGTGTCTCAGACTGTGAAACAGTTGGTCCAGAAATCCCACTAATCACTAATTACTGTAGATTCTTTGAAAATCATGTTCAATGTGCAGACCCAGGGGTTTCTACTCTGGTTAAAGGCTTTTTGAGTGGGATGTGCAGAACTTCAGCCAATCTCCACAAGCTGATGCTGGCACAGCTAAGTGGCACTGCAATTTAATCAAAGTGTGCATCACCAGGGACTCATGGATTTATACACATGCTCTGGATGGGAATGAAAAGAATTGTTTAAGTGTGAGCTAGCAGCCGACCAGCCTTGCTGGCCAACCCAAACTTTCATTGCCACGGCCCCACTCTCCTGTGCTTTACAATCATATGGTTTGTTCATTTTTTTTTTAAACTGTTCTTTATTTATCAGATTATTACCTGATTTAAGAGAACAGAGATCAGATCCTCAAGAGAAACAAGGCCAGTTTCATACTGTTACCATGGGTCAAACAGAGCTGTGACCTGGTACATGCTGTCCTGTGGCCAGAAGATGATGGATGGTCTCTCTTCTATGTGCCCCTGAATTACTTAGAGAAGTCCTCATCTCAGCCACTAGAGAGTCTGATTTAATAGTTCCAGGACAAATCTTGACTTTTTAACAAACAACTAGTTTAATTCTGATGAAAGTAGCCATAGATTGCTTCTTAACAAAGAAAGGAAGTGACCTTCATTTTCCAAATTATCACTCCTCTATGTAATTTTGTTTAAAATTTAATTAAAAAAACCTAATATATACAAATATTGTTATTATCATTATTATAAATTATTTAAAATAAAACACGTTCTCCTGTCCCTCATCTTGATAATTTATCACTAAGAGAATCTCTTCAATTTAAATTTTCTGACCCTGTAACATCCCCAGAATAAAATGAATATGCCAGCAAATACTCCCAAGAAATCAGGAGAGTTTCAAATTTTTTTTAATTTTTTTATTAAGAGATTTTTCTATTCATTTTACATACCAACCACAGATTCCGTTGTCCTCCCTCTTCCCACCCCTGAGCCTTCTCCCCCAACTCACCCCCCATTTCCACCTCCTCCAAGGCAAGGTCTCCCATGGGGAGTCAGCAGAGCCTGGTACATTCAGTTGAGGTAGGCCAAAGCCCCTCCTCCCTGCACCAAGGCTGAGCAAAGTGTCTCACCATAGGCACTAGGCTCCAAAAAGCTGTCTCATGCTCTAGGGACAGGTCCCAATCCCACTGCTTGGGAACCTCCTAAACAGTTCAAACTAAACAACTGTCTCACTTATCCAGAGGGACTAGTCCAGTACCATGGGGGCTTCTCAGATATTGGTCAGCAGCTCATGCGTTTCCACTAGTTTGGCTAGTTGTCTCTGTACTTTTTCCAATCATGGTCTTGATATCTCTTGCTGATAACATCCCTCTTCTCGCTCATTGATTGGACTCCTGGAGCTCTGCCTGGATGAGAGCTTAGGGGAGCAGGAGGTTTGAGCTGGAATGGGAACAGAGTGGGAGAACTAGGAAAGAGATACCATGATAAATGAAGATACCATGGGAATAGGGAGAAGCAGAGTGCTAGGGAGGTTCCCAGGAATCCACAAGGATGACTCCACTATAGACTACTGGCTATAGTCGAGAGGGTACCTTAGCTGGCCTACTCTGGTGATCGAATAATTGAATACCCCAACTGTCATCATAGAACCCTCATCCAGTGACTGACGGAAGCAGATGCAGAGATCCACGGCCAGGTCCCAGGCGGAGCTCCAGGAGTCTTTTTAATTCTTAATGCTCTGCCAAAATGCATCTTCCCTACCCTTCTGGATTCCATATAGCAACATCCTAGCTAAGAAATGCTTCTGGGCTTTTCCTCCCCATAGAGGCAGTGGGAGGTGACTGATTAGCTCACATAACAGTGAGTGACACAGGGAAGGAAGTGTAATAAAGTCCACAGGATTGAGGAGCCAATTGCTTCGTCACATGAGAAAGGTAAGAGACGTTTTGTATGTGTGGCCTATGGCAACTCTTTTTGACCTCCCTTGTCCCCTTTCTTCTAGCATTCCTTCTCTCCACATTCCCACAGTGGAGAGAAAAAATCAGGACCCGGTTGGTCTATGTCTTCACATCCCTTTAGGTTCCAGGGTCAGATCAGCAGAAGAGGAAAAGAACTACAGGTCCAGTGTTTCCTTGTACTAAGCCCCACCTACCCTTCCAATAGATTTATGAGCAACAGAGAGAGATTTAAAATGTCAGACACCTGCATCTTTTTCTCTTTCTCAGAGCTACTGAATTTCTATAATATTCCAGTTATGTTTCTATTGCTTTGGTAAAATACCCTGGCATAAAGCAGCTTAGTGGAGAGAAGGTTTATTTTAGCTCACGATTCCAGGTTCCAGTCAAGCATAGCAGGAAATTGAAGGGGGTAGAAGCTTAAAGTAGCTGCTCACATCACATGCGCGGTCAGTACCAGATAGAAACGGACGCATGTGGGCATGTTTCCACATAACCCACCTTCTGTACTCTTCTCTATTGCAGGACAGGAAGCACAGAGATTGGATCTAACCACATTCCCGATGAGACTTCCTACTCCAATTAACCAAGTGAAGATGTTCCTTCACAGATGTGCCCACAGGCAAACCTGATCTAGACAATCCTTCACATCAAATTGATAATTAAGGCCATGCACCACATGTATCAAGAATGTGCTCTATTTATTGATACCCATCATTTAGATTCCAGTGTTCATCAAACTGAAGCGTCATAGTACATTTTTCCTTTCAGTCTTCACATGGGTCTTTCTGTTTTTCAAATTCCTATTGCCTTATAAACAGCAACAAAACTTCCCACAACTCAAGAAATATATAAATGACTTGAAGTCCTAGTGAAAAAGACCATCTGAACACAGAAACACTCTAAATTATTGGGTCAATATGCCAACTTTGTACTCACTCTCCTATAGCACTTTAAACCATGGTGCAGAATTGACTTTAGTGATATCCTGGCAACCTAAGAGATAGAAAAACTACCCAGATCATTCATGTTTTATCCATGAGATATTCTCACAAAACCAACTCCAACATGACCAGGCCAGAGCTGTGGAGCTTTGAAAGAAGAAAAAAGATGCCAAGGAAATCCCACTCTGTTCACACGGAGAGGGATTTCATGTGTGTGGACTATGAGAACTCTTCTTAACCTCTTGTCCTCTTTGCTCCAGCCTTCCCTTTTCACACAAGTCCTTCTTCTCACCCAGTCTAGAACCTTCTCTTCGGCATCATCTCATGATCCCTTTCGTATGACATACCTTTCAGAAAATGCCCCTGCACGATTATCCATCCCTGCCGAGATGTACACTGTGGGATGTGCATCATTTCCTTCCAGGATTGCAGTCTGCTTCATTCCTCTCCAGTTGTTGCAAGAAAGTGAGGAAGATGCTGAGCATGCAGTGCAATGTGATGTTCTTTCCAACAGGTGTATGGGACAATGGCAGGACTTTTGGGAGGGTGGCAAAGCAGAGCCAGAGAAAACGGTGAGCTTCTAACTTCAGTGATTTTGTGCTTTATCACCTCAGTATCACGGGAAATCTCCAGAAAACTACCTCTATATAGCATCTTAGCATAGCTCTCCATGGTCACTGCAAAGATTTTGTGTGTTAGCATTTTGATGCTTAGTGCTCACTTTGATGAAGCTCATGATATTTCACCAGGCTTTTAAACCATTGTCTATTCCTTTGAACTCATAGTCTGTGGGAGAAGCAGCGGCAGGCAAAGGATCTGTGCCCTGGATCTTGGAGACACACACCTCATGCATGTTGCAGTGATGCGGCATCCAGATGACATGTGAATCATTACTTTTCATATCATCTGCAGACTGCCTTGGGGCCTGGTGTCCCATCACGGGTGCAAGTTCTGAAAACACAATGTGCAGCCCTCATGCCAACCCATGTCTCCCATCTTATAAGTTCTGATTGGCATGAACTTAAGAAAAAAAAGTCAAGAAAAAAAAATTAATCTCCTTTCTGAATATGTCCTCTCCCCAGCCCCCAAAGCAACTAGCATACTAGAGAAGATTCTTCTGTGATTTGAGCATCAATCAGTTTTCCAATTGGAGGCAAAACCGGTCCACTGAGGAATATTTTTTAACATGCAACAGAATGCTTGGCTAGCCTCTCACTGTTAAGAAGGGGAAACAGACTCCAGTCCTCTTAGGTTGTGTGACTTTCAGTAGCCATTTCTCTCCTCCTCTGTGATGATAAGGAGCAAAAGAGACTATTGGTCATGGCCCAAGACACTGGGCCTACTTAGGACTCAGATGCTGCCTTGTCCTTCTCTGCTTAGGTCCCAAAGAACTAAGTCTCCCCTGAAACATAAAAAGAGAATGAATGCTGTGAATTAAATCTGCTTTTTAATTCCTTGGAAATGGGTCTGTACCTATTGACTGGCCTACTCAATTTCTTATCTGAACTGTAAGCCTGTGCATGCAATTAGATGCTTCATTGGCAGAGTTTCCCTGTGGTAAGATTAATTTCATAGCAAACTTGTGTTGGGTAGTTATGTAAACAAATTTAAGGTGAAAATATGGGAAAGAGCAATCGTATATGTGGGCCGATGAGACAATGTTTTAAATTTAGACAAGAGCTGTGGTGACTAATGTTAAGACCATGGTATCTATGCAGACTCTCCCTTTGAAATAGGTTATGAATGACAGAATTTTGCATACTCATGAAACCAGGTTGCAATAGAAGATTATTTCTTATTGAGGTCACTTTGTTTTAATAAATCAAAATAGGGCATAATATCCGAAATAAAATGTAGTATGCCATATCTGTATGTGCTTTATAATAATATTTGACTCAGGGTTTGGGGAATAAAGCTGTTCCTCTCTAAGATTTTTAAGGGTTCTGGTGGTTTTCTGTTTTTGTTATATTTGAAGGGAAACATGATGGAGGTCTTACTCTCTTTGCCAGACAGCAAGCAGGTTTGAAGAATATATTCTCTCTCTGCCTTTGTCTGTCTGTCTGTCTATCTATCTATCACTATCTTTATCTCTAAACAAAATAATAATCAAGAATATAATTTGAAGGGATGGATGATTCAGCAGTTAAAAGCACTGGCTGCTCTTCCAGAGGACCTGGGTTCTATTCCCCTCACTCACATGGCAGCTCACAACTGTCTGTGACTCCAGTTCCAGAGAATCAGACATTTTCTTAGACATGCATGTAGGTAAAACACCCATATGCATAAAGTAAATAAAATAGAATTTAAAAAAGGAAAGAATATAGGTTGAAGTTCACCTGGATAATATGGCAGTGATGCTAGTGGTGATGGGAAGGGGTTTTGAAGTAAAGGGGACCAGTGTGGGCTTGGCAATGGTATGCAGAGGTGAAGGGGAATGGTTTAAAGGGCTGAGTACAGTGATACAATTATAAATGAGGATTGTGTGCTCTGTATCCTGAAGAAAGACGAAGAAAGGATTCGCTCAAGTTGTTTTTATTTAACAAAAATGAAGAGAGATGTTTAACTTGATTTAAACAAAACACAATATATATGTGTATGTAGAAGCATCACCTGACATCCAAAAACACACAAATTTAATGTCTTCATGTATGAGAAGAGTAACTACAATTGATTTTTCTTTTTTTCCTTTTATTTATTTATTTTATTTTATTATTATTTTTTTTATTTTACAACACCATTCAGTTCCACATAATAGCCACAGATTCCCATGCTCTCCCCCACCCCGCCCCCCTCCCCTTCCCCCCAGCCCACCCCCCATTCCTACCTCCTCCAGATCAAGATCTCCCCCAAGGACCGGGATCGACCTGATAGACTCAGTCCAGGCAGGTCCAGTCCCCCACTCCGAGACCAAGCCAAGCATCTCTGCATAAGTCCCAGGATTCAAACAGCCAACTCATGCAACGAGCCCAGGACCGGGCACCACCGCCCAGATGCCTCCCAAACAGATCAAGCCAATCGACTGTCTCACCCATTCAGAGGACCGGATCCAGTTGGGGGCCCCTCAGCCTTTGGTTCATAGTTTATGTGTTTCCATTTGTTTGGCTATTTGTCCCTGTGCTTTATCCAACCTTGGTTTCAACTATTCTTGCTCATATAAACCCTCCTCTTTCTCGCTAATTAGACTCGCAGAGCTCCACCCGGGGCCTAGCTGTGGATGTCTGCATCCAGATTCCTCAGTCCTTGGATGGGGTTTCTGGCACAACTATTAGGGTGTTTGGCCATCCCCTCACCAGAGTAGGTCAGTTCCGGCTGTCTCTCGACCATTGCCAGCAATCTATTGTGGGGGTATCTTTGAAAGACATTTAAGGAATTGCTCAACATCCCTAATCATCAGGGAAATGCAAGTCAAAACAACTCTGAGATACCACCTTACGCCTGTCAGAATGGCTAAGATCAAAAACACTGAAGACACTTTATGCTGGAGAGGATGTGAAACTAAGGGAACTCTCCTCCACTGTTGGTGGGAATGCAAGCTTGTACAACCACTTTGGAAATCAATATGGTGCTTTCTTAGAAAATTGGGAATCAATCTCCCCCAAGATCCAGCTATACTACTCTTGGGCATATACCCAAGAAATGCTCAAACATACCACAAGAGCACTTGCTCAGCTATGTTCATATCAGCATTGTTTGTAATAGCCAAAACCTGGAAACAACCTAGATGCCCTTCAATTGAAGAATGGATAAATAAATTGTGGCACATATACACAATGGGATACTACTCAGCAGAGAAAAGCAATGACATCATGAGGTTTGCAGGCAAATGGATGGATCTAGAAAAAATCATCCTGAGTGAGGTAACCCAGACTCAGAAAGACAAATATGGTATGTACTCACTCATAGGATGATACTAGAGGTGGAACAAGGATGACTGGACTGCAACTCACATAACCAGGGAGGCTACCTAGAAAACAGAACCCCAAGAAAGACATGAGGATCACCCAATGACGGAGAAATGGCTGAGATCTACATGAACAACCTGGACATGAGTGGGAGTAATGAAGGGCGAGGGTCGAGGGAAAGAGAGCCTGTGGGAGAGGGAGACAAGCTGGATCAAGAACAGAGAGGGAGAACAAGGAATAGGAGACCATGGTAAATGAAGACCACATGAGAAAAGGAAGAAACAAAGTGCTAGAGAGGCCCACAGAAATCTACAATTGATTTTTCAAAAGACTGAGAAAGAGCAGCCAGACTAGAGGGGAGAAGAAGGAAGAAACGCACTGTGATAAAGGGATGCGTTGACATCGTACTGTGGTGTGTGCATTAGCATTCCCTCTACTACTTCCAAAAGCTTCTGGTTAAATCTGTTTGTGGTCTGGGGTCCTCAGAATTTAGTTGTAGGTTTCTACAGGAGGAAAAGGTTTAATACTGTGGTTGCCTAAAGTGCTGAGAGCAGACTCAGGGTAAGACTAAAGCTGAAGAAAGTATTGTGTGAATGAGGACATTCAGTAGTGGTCCATGGCCACTGCCAATGTATTGTCTGTTTGTCTGTCTACCTGACTATCTGTACATCCATATAGCTGTTCATCTACCTATCACTTATCTATCTTCTGGTTAGTAAAGAATAAATTATACTATGAAAACTGAGCTGGGATAACATGTTTCCTACCATTTAATAGCCTTTCAAAAATAAGGTTCTTACAGCGTGAGCATTAACCCATCAAGCCATGATTTATTTGTGTTCTAACAGTGTTGGCAATTTCTGACTTGATTGATGGAATAGCTCTCTAGGACCATATGCTCTATATCATTCACCCAAAAATATGGACTGAGGCTGGGAAGTTGTTCTTATTATGTGCTACACCCCCTTCCCTTTGTCTCCTGGATAGGGCTTCCCCTGCCTAAACATTTCGCCTCTTTCATCAACACACTATAGTCCAGGGTGCAGTTTTCTGGAGCAGTGACAAAGATTCAGTCAGAGCTATGGGCACTTCGCAGGCTTAAATTCCAAAAGTTCGTATATAAATCAATTATTTTCAACTGTGGCTGCCTTCTCCCCATTGAAACTATGTTGTAAATTGTGTAGGCGACTTCATAAATCTTTGACCTAAACATTCTTTAAAATACATTCTCTTTACCTGGTAGGATGGATTCTTTTCCTTCTTCTGAACTTGGCGTATATTTAACTAGGTCAATGGGATTGAGACCTTTCTATTTTAACTCAACCCGGGGAAGGCGATCTTGCCTAATCAATAAACTTGGATTGGTTCAATGAGAAAGCACACACTAGAAGTGGAGCAGGACCTATCCTACATAACATAGATAGATTAGACCTTTAATAGTGAGGCCTTTATCATGCCCGACTGCCCTTTGCTTACAACCGAATGAAGGCAAAACACAAGTGCAAGGTGCTGAGGGAAAGCGAGGAAGTTATAGTGTGAAATGGGCAGTGGAGTAGGGGGAAACTCAAGGAAGAAGATGGCTGATAGTATTGGCTAGTGATTTTAGTGTTCCTGTCATCAACTGATGGCCAGCAGAGTTTAAGGCATAGCAATGCACAATCTCGGCCAAAATAGTAGGAAGGTACCAAGAAAGCATAGTTAGCTCTGGAGCTTCTATACCTGGGTGAGGAGGGTCACTCCAGATGGAGGAGTGGCACTCTGAAGAATCAACAGCAAAGGGAACCATGGACAATAGAGATCAGTAGGGATACGAAGCAGGAGCTAGAATCATACAGTTTATACAAAAAATTAACTCCAAGGAGCATTTTGTTGTGTCCCACTGTGTAGACCCCCTCACCTAGGCTGCATGAGAAAATACACAGGAAACACCTGAGGTGCTGATTCATCTGAAATCATCTCTGACTGATGGGCTGCAGATATTTTCCCGTGAGGGCTCCAACAACTTTAAGGTTACAAAAGTAAAAGTTGCCAATACCTGCCAGCAGTTTAATTAGTCATCTTTAAGAAACTCAGAGACATTTGGTTATAAAATTAACCCTATAAATACAGCTTAGGACACATCTCTACAACTATTCATTAAAATCTTTGATGACACTGATACTATGTGGGGCCCTCCTGTAAGTGAATAACAGTTGGCAGAGTTTGAGGTATGGGGATTTGTAATTCTTGTCAAAATAGGAGAAAGCTACTGGGAAAACATATTTAGCCCCAGGGCTTCTTTGGAGCCAAGTTTCCAAGCTTCTTAACTCTTGAACTTCCAAAATTTTTGGCAAAAGGAGAGGATGAAGGAGAAAGAGCTACCCTGGAAGCTTTGATCACATTAAATCAGAATGTGAAGGAATGGCTTCCCTTCCTTCCTTCCTTCCTTCCTTCCTTCCTTCCTTCCTTCCTTCCTTCCTTCCTTCCTTCCTTCCTTCCTTTCTTCCTTCCTTCCTTTCTCTTGGTAGTTTATAAATGAGAAAAATGCTATTTTTTTCCAAATAGACTATTGGTTCATGTTAAAAGGCCTCCAGATCTGCTTGGTGGTATCCTGGAAACCTCTCATACAATGGTTCTAGACCATGCTCCTGAGGAAGGTGGAAATGAGGTACAAATCTGTGAAAACGGCTGGAAATCAGCTCTATCTGAGTTCACCTGTAAAGATCAATATGCCAATAATACCCTCATCTATGAAGGATCAGTTTCTCATCATTCTGAAGTCAGTGCTTTCCAAGCCCCATGATTTCCCAGGAGGACAATGTCCTGCCAATGGTCATCAGTCTCTCATTATCTGAGAGCCTTTCCCTGGGGCCAAGTCCCAGGTCAACATTAGGGCGTAAAGGAAAGCATCTCTTAAGGACCAAGTAAGGGGTGTCATTGGATTCTTTATTTCTCAGGCATGAGGCTCTCCTGAAGCTACTGTGCTTGCTTTTACTAGGGGATTGGGAATAAGGGGTTGAAATTACAGCACAGGAAAATCATTTAAAGTCAAATATCAATGTCATTGTCCTTTACGTCAGCCCTGTCATGGGTGTTACAGCTAAAGGCCTGGAGAGCAGAGTCAAAGACAGGGTTTAGTGTGCAGGGTAGAGTGCTCTTGTGATCAAAACTGTAGAAAGGAAGATAGCAAAGTGGAAATATAGAGCCTAGAATATAATCCATCTTTTTAAAAAAGGGAACCAACTCTTGGTATAGTAGCTACATGGATGAATCTAGAAGATATCATTATTTAGCTGAAATAAGTCAGACAAATCAACAATTACTGCAACTCTCATCTGTATGTGGAATGCCAAAAGGTTAAACTCCTACTGGTTCCCAGGGGCAGGGCTTATAGGACAAAAATAAGGATGTTTGCCAAAAGGACAAGCATTGGTTTCAACCTGAATATGTTCTGGAGAGATATATACAGGATGATTGTACTGCGTACTTAAACTGCAGGAAGACAGTGATCTTACATATTCTCTCTAGCACACACAAAGATGAGCCTATAACATGATTGTAGGTTAATTAGTGTCAGTAGGAAACCATTTCACAATGCATGCTTTCATTGCAAGCTCCTGTCATGCACTTTAAATACAATTAATTGCCAATAACACCTCAATCATAAAGTAATTCTTTTGATTTGGGGGAGGGTAGCAAAGAAGGGGAGCTACTAAGAACAAAATATAATAGTATACATTAGGAAAATTTGGTAATGAAACACATTGATTTGGATGCTAGCTTAAAAATAATTTTAAAATGAATTTTTAAAAATGTAAAATTGGGCTGGAGAGATGGCTCAGCCGTTAAAGGCTAGGCTCACAACCAAAAAATAAAAATGTAAAATTATTATACTTTTTCCCGATGATGAATTTTCTTACTGATTCTTTACTTACACTGAAATGTTGTGTTCCCTTTGCCTACACTAAATTATAAGTAGAAACAATGGGTTTGGGGCAATAAAGAATCTCCCTTCTCCAGCAAATGTAAATAATTTGGTAGCATATGTAAATATATTATTTTTCCTTCTTATAATGAATAAATAATAAATGAAATAAGTTTTCATAAATGTCTAATGATATGAGGGTTTCATACACTTGTATGTATATTTTATAATAAATTTATATCTACAATCTTTTAATAAATGATTAGATGTTTTCAATGGCTAAACCAATCCACTTAATTCTTTTTCTTCCATATACAGATTTCCTCAAAACATTTTGAACTACTGCATTATAGATGTGCTTTCTGGATTCTGGAGTGATTTTAGAAATACCAGAAAGGTTTATCAATACTACATTTCACAAACAAGTTGAAGAATATGAACAGAAACTACATCAACCATTTCTGAAGCTGTACCCTGTTCTAGCTACTGTATATGTCACATGTCATTGAGTCCACATAAAACCTCAATGTAATCCCCATTATATGGATGAGGGATTTCAAGCTCAGAGGTATTAATTTATTTACTCAAAGCAGTAGAGATATTTAATGTGAAATTCACTAACCCACAGCAACGTTGAGTTTCACCCTTTCTACCATAATGCACCACAGTAACTTGTCAAAGCTGAATCTTTGGCCTTTTCAACCTTTAGTATCTCATCTCTTAATTCAATTATTTATAGCTCTGTCTGCTACAAATTGTATAATGCAGTGATGCCGGGCCAGTTGATTTTATATGTATACTTGGATAGTTTATTTTGAGAAAGGAGAAAACTTGACTCCGGGTAATTTTTTATGTCACCCAGTCCTAGTTTTAGCTTCAAACCTACTTAGACATATGGGCTAAAAGTCCTGGTAACATCTCAAAATGGCTGTGTTCTTTTTATAAGAAAGCAAAATGAAATTATTCAAAGTCTAGAAGGAATTTTATGTTGGTACAATAAATTGAGAGAAAATGTGAATCCATTCATTTCCTGCCTTAATTGAAAGGACACCTGCAGGTTTTATTGATTAGGCATCTTAGCAATAACTCTGCTTCCTTAATTAGTTCTCTTGCAATTACATGGAGATTAATTTTCACTCTGAGTATCAAATCATAGGAATCAAATAAAAATATTTATTGAGTGTCTACTGAGTGTGAGCCACTGTGAAATGAAAATTAGGAAAAGCTAATGAGGTCATCCTGTGTCCTCCATTAAAGAATGTTGTTGTCTTTTCCAATATTATTTCTAGGTCCCTATTGGACATACTTGTGACTGTCCTCTCCTATGTAAAGAATTTTTTCAGAGAACTTTGTTTTTCTAGATGATCAGGGTCCTTTGCCCACCTGCATGGACCCTTCCTGTTCTTACCTACAAATCTTCCACTATTTGGTTGCAAAGGCATGTGCTGCTTTTCTTTCTCAAATTCTGTTACCTATTCTGGCCATCGTTTTCTGGTTTTCACTTTGAAAATCTGTCTGCATCGTTCCCAGCGCAAAAGCATAAAGAGTCCAGTATGAGTCCCACACTCTAGTAGAAATCATCAAACCCAAGCATAACTTGCTACAGCCTCATTCACTGTGAGTGACTGAGTGATGAACACATGACTCACTGAAGTCTTTTCTGGGGTTTTACTGGGATGAATGAGCCCTGTCTTTATGTTATTATTGCCTCTAAGTCTGGGTCTCCTGGAGGTCACTATGTAGATAAAATCCATCATTGTGGGGAGCTAAGGAAGCCTTGAGTGAGTATGTAAGGAGTGGAAGAAGTCCTGAGAGAATGCATGTTATTGACAAGGACCAATCCCTCAGCCCCATGGGAGCCTTCAACTCCTCCCTCTTGATACTAGCAGTGTGTGCAAAAACTAGTAATTACAGCTTCTTCCCCCTGGGTGTTTATAACCTGAGACAATTCCCTTGTAGAGATCACTCACAGAGACTAGCTAGCCTCTCCTTCCCAGACTACACATAATAAAGTGGTTGAGCTTCTGTGTTATTGAATAGTTGGTGCCATTCCAACAGTGCAAGCACAGCCTACCCAATCCCAGCTTTCCTGTACACGTCTTTGTTTCTGTCCTGTCCCTTCCCTTGTTTCCCTGGTCAGATTTCTATAATAACACCATGCTAGGTGCAGCATATCTGTGCATGAGATTAACACAGGGCAAGTAGAGACGAAGAAGCCAAGAAGAAAACCAGAGAGTGGGCCCAACTGCTGTCATTCCAGCCTTTGGACAGAACCAGCCTCTGGAGTCCTCCAATGCTTGAAGCCATGAATTACCAATCTGAAATAGGGAATGCAAGCTAGGCTTCAGTATTTATCATCAAACATGTGTAATGACACATTTCCCTTCCAACTACAGTGGTGGGGGTGGGGAAAGGCAGCAGTTACCCTGTTGGTAAATTTATGAAAGCCCTTGCCCTTGTAATTTATATAATTTCTCTCTGACAAGTTTTCATGCCTTAAGCATCTTCACTAAGGGACTCAACAGGTATTGAATTTGGGAAATCTTGTGTTAAGCCTTTCTAACAATTGATTATGAATTGAACCCTGCCCACACCACCTAAAACAAGTACAGGAGATGTGTTATAACTTGGGATCTCTTTAGTGTTTCTAAACAGTCATAGTCTTTTGTGCTTATCATTTATGAAATAATGGCAGCTGTCAGGTAAGACTTAATACAGCAAGAATATAATTAAGGAGTTTTCACAGAGTCCAGGAAGGTGTTGGCTGATTCCTAGCATGTGAGCCCACTTGTCTTCATTATCCATAATTAACTGTTGTATTTGAGGTGTGCTTCACAAGGTGACAAAACATAAGGTTGGTCAAAAGATTCTGATGACTTTTATTCAGTTTGTCTAAGGGTGCCATTAAATCTCAGAAAGTTCTAACTTCATCATGGAGCTTGACATCATGTATACTAGAACACCCCAATTCTGGTTTAAATAACTATGATTTTTCTAGAACAGTGGCTCTTTCCTCCAGAGTCTTCATTTTTAATCACCAGTGGCATAAATACCTCAGAACACAGGAACCTTGACTATTGTTGCATCTGCCAGTGGCATTATATTTGCATGCAGTGGATCATGACTTGGTGGATTTATCACTGTGAAGACAGAGGCCAGCCATAACTCTGTACTTCCTCTCTCTTTGATCTTAAGCAAAGTGTCTGGCTTTTCAAGGTCACTTTCCAAATATGAGCACATGAATATTCCTTTCAGGGTTGCTAGACTTTGAGTAAATACACAGTAAATAAATAGCACATAGCATAGCACCTAGTATGCCAGAGATACTCAATGAGTAGTGCATCTCTTTGATTATGTAATGGTGTTAGAACCAAGGCCAGCTATGAATGCAGCCCAGCACATTTGTAGAAGACAATGGCACATGACATCAAAAGGTTAGATGCTCCTAGAAGCTATTGGTTTTTGCTCCAGTGTCCCTCCTGCTTAACACAACCTTATGAGACATTCCAGAACCCCCACCAGTTCATGTTTGGTTCAGACTGGAATTTTGAGTTATTTGAAGTTAAAATGTATTTTATGTGGGATGTCTTAGTTCAATGTAATTCCATGTAAAATATTTGACAAATCTGTCATCATAAAGATTGGGAGGAAAGCAGTTAGTGGGAGTTTGAAAAAATAATGAAGAATTTGAGGGAAATCAGACGGCAAATAGGAGCTTATAATCTATCACGAATTTCTAAGAATCTTTACCCCAATTAGTGTCAATTTTATCTGAGTTATGAAATACGAATGCCAATAATACCTCACTTCAGTTTGAACTATTTTAAGTCCTTAAAAGGAATTCTTCAGTGACACTATAGTTTCAGATTTGGCATGCAAGGTGACCTTGTTATCGTTATTATTATGATCTGATTTTATCAGATGTTAGGATCTGCCAGGCATTGTACTAAGTATTTTACACATTGATTTTGTTTACTCATGCTGTGACTCTTAAGATCAGGTAGTGCCAACATTCTCGCTTTACAAGGGTGGACAACCAAAGCTCTGGAGAGAAGAGCCTCTTGTCTGTAGTAAATGGCAGAGAAGAGTAAAAACCCTGGTTGTCCACTTCCCACTCCACAGACAGAGAACACCAAGCCACCCATTGACTTTCAGTCAAGGCCTAAGCAGAAACTGAAAACAGCCCTTCCTCCCCCTGTAATGCCCCCACACCACGGGTGCCACATCATTCTCTGTTTCATCTGGTCTCCTACTTAACAGCCATTTGACAAGTTAAGGAAGGGTGAAGCTATCACTAATTGATTTTTAAAGTAAGGGAAATAATTTGGTTCTAGGTCTGAAAAATCACATCTTCACCATAAAAATAATAGCTATCATTAATGAATGCTTTCTCCCAGCGACTAGAACAATGTTGCCTGTAGTGGTTCTGAGATAGCATCACCCCTGTGGGAGCTGAGGCACATAAATCTGGTTACTTCAGTGAGGTCACTCTGTTAGTAACTGTGAAAAAAGGGAGATACCCTTGATAAACTCCTGTCCTGAGAATGAAGCTGCTGCATTTGTAAAGACACTGACTTAATTAACTCTCTTCCTCCTCCTCCCCTCCTCCTCCTCCTCTTCTTCTTCTTCTTCTTTCTTTTCTTTGACAGGGTCTTTCGACATAGCCCTGGCCGCTCTGGATCTCTCCATGTAGACCAGGCTGGCCTCAAACTTACAGAAGTCTGCCTGCCTCTGCCTCTGAAGTGCTGGGATTAAAGGCGTGTGCCACCATACCTGGTTGTGTCTTTAGTTTTTCCAGGAATTATTTGATTGTTGTGTGCACTTGTGTCTGTGTGAGTGTTGGCCATGTACGTGGCAGTGTCTGCAGAAGCCAGAAGATGGGGTCAGATCCCACGGAGCTAGAGTTGCAGAAAGTTATAAGCCACCTGCTATGGATGCTGGGGACTAAACTTGGTCGTCTGCAGATACAGGGAGCACTATTAACTGCTGAGCTATCTCTCCAGCCCTGTCTAGTTTTCATGTGGGGCTTATATGTTTTTTATTCACTTGGCTTCATTAGATAAGTACTTTGAAACATCACTTAATTTTTTTTCTTCTGCCCATTTCTTTTCCCTTTTCCTGCAAGGTATAATATAAAATAAGCCACACAGGAAAAAGCCGAGTGACAGGGTAGCTTCTGTGGTCTCCTCCTAAGGTGAATGGGTGCTTGAGATCTACACAATACCATCAACCACATTTCTTCTGCCCTGTTGCCTTGTGTTGACCAGCCCTCTCCTATGAAGAAATCCCAGAAACCTTTCAAATCTATGATGAGTTCTTCCTTGGGCTTGTGGTTTATCAGGCTAGGCTATTTTTGTGTCTGTTTTGATACATGTTGTATTGACACAACCATCTTTGAGTGCATGATGTTACCAAGGACAGAGGCTCAAGTGGGGGATTTTCTGAGTGGAAGTATGCTAGAGGCTATAATCTGTGCCATCTGGTTACTTGTTATTACAGCCTTCATCGGCAGAATTCAATGCCCCTCTTTCCAATACACACACTGTGGGTTCAGCATTTGGAGGAGAATTTATAAGGTCCTGGTCAAGAGGTCAGTGGTAGCAGAGGAGACCATGTAAGTGTGTGAGTAACCAAGTTCGCATCTCCTCTTTCCTTCAAGAAACTTTGCCTTCTATTGAACACCTGTTCACAATAGCTTGTAGCAACGTTTTCATCTATTAATACATTAATAGAATCAGTTTTTTTGCCTCACCAAGCACCTTCAGAGAAACTGGGCCACACCCCAAGTTAAAAACATACAAGGTTCCCGGCATCAAAAAATTCACTGTTTATCCAGTTCATTTGGTAGACATGTGAAAAGTTCACATGTAAAAACTTTTCTTACTAATTTATATTATTGAAATACTGTTAATAAATAGAAATTGCTTGTATTTTCTGTACAATTTCTTTTAATGCTCAAAATAGCACAAGAGGCCTTAGAATACCAACAATGTTGACAGAATAAACATGAGGTATATTTTTCAAAGATTTGCTTTTATTTTTAATTGTGTGTGTGTGTGTGTGTGTGTGTGTGTGTGTGTGTGTGTGTGTGGTGTCTGTGCTCATGCATGTACTAGTCGCTGAGGAGGCCCTACAATCATGTTAGAAACCCTGAAACTGGAGTTACAGGCAATTGTGAGCAGCCTGATATGGGGGTGGAGAACTCAGTTTAGGTCCTCGGGAAAAGCAACAAGTGTTCTTAGTCACTAAGCCATCTCTCTCCAGCCCCATAAAACGAGGCTTCCAGCCATGAATATCTCCTACAGATAACCCAAAAGGTAAGTGGCAGGGTCTGAATTGTACCCCAGGTCTTCAGCAGGAAAGCCCACTTTCCCTTCTCAGGATTACTATGATATCACTGGAATGTCACTTGGAATTAATATTTACGTTGTCACTTGACTTTCAACATCTTTTCATTTCACCCCCCATATTGTACATACACAGACAGTTTTTGCACAAATATTAACACAGCAGTAACAAGTCTTAGTAAACTTTAGCCAGTTGGCTCGTGCCCTGTTTTCCACTCTAGTACCCCTCCTCATCACTATGGCTCACCGCAATACTTCCTTGCAAGCCATCAAGTGCTTCTGGAACTTCTTAGATGTTAACTACGCTTATGATTATCTGAACAGAGATTTGAACCTGTTCTGAAAGAGTTTTATGAGGCAGACTTATTACAGCTTCTCAGCTGAGTCTAGTAATAGAAAAAAGACTGTAGCCTTTAGTTTACCTGAGACTGATTTCTAATTGTGTGAGGGTTTCTGTTTTTGATTTTGGTACAGGATGGCCTCCTTGCAGTCCCCCTAGTGTTGGAATAACAGAGGCACCAGGCATGGCTTTATCAATGTCACCCAGCAGATTCGGTCTTCTGTATGTGCAAAAGAGATTCAGAAGGAGCAAAGAGATTGACAGTTGATATTCTAAACATCTTAAGGGTTCCCTTGGATCTTTGTAATTTGATCATGTCTAGACAGTCATTGTAGACAGTGTTATCACCAAAACATTCTTTGCCACTGTAAAAGCACAAACGTATCTGAAAATAATAATGTAACATATTTAGAAACACAAAAATGTCACATACAATAAATTGCATGTGGTGTCCCATGTGCTTGATAATGCTTAGAAGGATCAGGATAAAACATGTATTTCTGTAGCCTTAAATGTTTTCTGAAGTAATATGGGTAAATAGTGATTTTTATTTTATTTTTTTGAAGTTAAACTAGCTATCGTGATCCTGATTCAGAGATCTTTTGAAGTGGTTCATTTGAAATATGCATTTTCAAACTGGATAAGCTGATAGAGCGTAACTGTTGGATAGTGGACCCAAAACACTAGGTGATCTCAGTTGTGAAAGTAGAGGGAATGTGGAGAGCACGGTTACTGTGAATACACTGTGTGTTGCATAGGGTGGTGTTTTAATTATTGCAAATTTTTTTTACATATTTGTTATTATGAGTAATATTTTCCATCCAATTTTTGGACGGGTCATTGTAGGTATGTAGGAAGATCTGTTAATTTTTGTTTATGTTTTACAACAAGCAATCTTATTTCTATTACTTTTTCCATTTAATTTGTCTAAGTAGACAGCAATCATATAATCTGAAAAGTAAGATATTTTGCCTTCTCCTTTGTAGAATAGATTTCTCTTAACAAAGAGATGGCAACACAGTATTGAATATCTTTTGTAATAGCCAACATCCTTATTTTATTCTGAGTTGTAATGACATTGCTGTGAGTTTTTGCTGATGGTTGGTTTGAAATAATATCTTCTAGTCAAGAAAGTATGGGCTCATTTCTATGTAACTCGGGGTTTTCAGAAGTAATATGTGCTGAATTTCTTTTAGAAAAGATTTTGTGGCATCATATGGCTAAGATGTAGAGAGCACGGAGTTCTGTGATTGGCCTAAGACAGGATGGCATCTTCAAGCTGACTGCAGTTGCAATGGACGTGGCAGTCCTGAGTACAGAGTCTGATTCAGGAGGCAGATTAATGCTGATGAGAGATATGAGGACCCCAGAGGTACGGACATGAGCAGAAATCCTGAATTTGAATTCTAAGCTCGAGGGACCTGGATTTAACCTATATAATACATCAAGGGAGGACATGAAGGGAAATCTTAAATAACAAATGGGTTTGAGGAAGTTCTGTCTCCTGGCTTTCTTCATGATCCTCTGTATAGAAATCTGGTATGAAGATCCAGATAATCACTGGAATGTGAGCTAATGAAGGTCTGGTAGGGTAGTCACTCAGCCACAAGCTGCTTTTGGGAAGAGAGTATGCAGGAGAGCAGTCCAGTAGTTCCACGTGTGTGATGTCAGAGTAGGAATAGAAAAATCCATGTCTCACGTGTAGAAATGTCAGCCTTAATGGTGACAGTACACGATGGAAGCAAGGAAAGCCTGAGGAACGGATTAAAGGATTGCAGGACAGTGTGTGTGTGTGCATGTGTGTGTGTGTGTGTGTGTGTGTGTGTGTGTGTGTGTACATATGTATATGAGGTTAAAGAATCAATGGAAATAAAATCAAGATGGAACTAGTCAAAAATAGAAAAACAGAAGGTGGCAACAAAGGTAAAATCCACTTTCCTTAGACTGAGCAAAACTGGAAAGAATTGAATAGAGCTGGCTGTGGCTCAGCAGAAAGGCGAAGGTTAGACGTGCAGGTTTCCATA
Source organism: Peromyscus leucopus (assembly GCF_004664715.2). NCBI lineage: Eukaryota > Metazoa > Chordata > Mammalia > Rodentia > Cricetidae > Peromyscus > Peromyscus leucopus. Next base: position 50,060,777 of record NC_051073.1, read on the forward strand.
GGCTGTAACAACAGCAGCAACTCTGGTGCTGCCATTTAATGTGTTTTTCAAGGACTTGGGCAAGACGAACAAGCAACCAGCTCAAGGATGCTTTTCTTTAGAGGGTGGGTACCCGCACGCTTAGGGGAAAGAATGAAAGAGGCATGAATGAGAGAATGAGAGGAGAGGTAGGAGAGAGGGAGAGGAGATTGTCAAACATGCCAGATATAAAAGATTATTGATAGAAAAGTTTAAAGATCTGAAGGATAGGAAAGCTTTAGGATTGGAGATGAAGAGGCAAACGCAAGAAGGCAGATGTAGCAGTTAATCTGAGAGGGAGGATGGGTATGTAAACATATGTAGAACTAGGTCTGAAGTATATACATAGATACTTTGTGGGAGAGGAAAAGGAAATGGCCTTGTTTCTTTCTTTAAGAATAAGTAGAATTATTAGACCAAGATACGAAACCAGGCATAAGAATAGAAAAAAAGTTCAATAGCAACTTTAACATGAAAATTTCCAGAGGATTAATTGGAAGAAAAAAGGGAGTTTCTGAACATTAATTAGGAGCAGCTGCCTGAACGTATCAAGGGTTAGTGGATGGAGAATGAAGGGCACTCAGTGTGAGACCATTGCCTGCTGTTCTCCAGGGCACAAGGGTTCAGGAGTTGATGACTGGCAAGGGCAATGCGAAAGAAATACAAGGAGACAGAGGGCTGAGGGTCACCATCAAAGGTAGAGTTTTATAGCCAAGCCTTGGTGGGAATTCAACAATAATCCAACGGATTATTATAGTCTGTTTAATATTGATGTCTTACATATAAATTAAAAGAAGAGACTGAAGTGTCACTTCTATGATATTTGGATATGAGGAATCCGGCCTTTGATCTTCCCAGACTCAGCAGTAGGGGCTCAGTGAGCCCTGGTTTACATTTAAATGTATGTTTTGTGGTATTGCTGTATTTTCCCCACCCACTGAAGTAAAGTAAAAGGGAAACTGAGCTGGGAATGAAGATGTCTAGGTTTTAGCTTTAGTTCTGTCCTAGAAATGTATAATTTGGGTTTTATTGTGTCATCTTTTAGATCTCAATTCACCACAGAAAAAAAGATAATGGGGAGGGAAGGAGACAGAGAGAGAAAGGAAGTGAAATTAGAATAGACAAATTTTGAAGATGCCTCCCCCAGTCCTAACAGTCTATAATCACAAGCATCACATTATTTTTGTATGTGTGCATATGTCTGTGTCTATGTACAGATGTGTGCATATGTCTGTATCTGTGTATGGGTTTGTGCATGTGAGTGCAGTGCATGGGGATGCCAAAAGAGGTGTCAAACTCCCTGGAGCTTTAGTTACAGGTGGTTTTGAGTTGCTCACTGTGTGTTCTGGGGATAGGACTTGGGTCCTCTGAAGGACAGTGCATGCTCATAACTGCCGAGACACCTCTCCAGTTCCATAAAGAAGTATTATCTGTGGTCTTTAATATTCTTTTTGGATGAGTATATGGGATCCTTTTCTTCTTCAATTTACTCCATGAGAATTATTCAGCTTGTTTCCAACAAGTTCATTCTTTGTTCAAATATCTGTCCCTCTTCTTCTTCTCCCTTCCTAAACCAAAACAGCACGTGCTTAAAAGGATGAAGACCAGGCTACTGACAATAGAACTTATTTTCATGACCCAAATATTCCCTATCCTCCCATGGTTCCCTATTATTAGGCTCATTCCGTGTGTGTGTGTATGTGTGTGTGTGTGTGTGTGTGTGTGTGTTTTCTGTGTGCATTTTATTTTTATTATCATTTCACTCACACGGTAGTAATGCTGCTAAAAATCTAATATTTTAACATTATTGTAATCTTTCTTTTTTGAGACATGGTTTTTCTACACATTCTTGGCTGTCCTGAAACTCACTATGTAGACCAGGCTGGCCTCCAACTCAGAGATCCACCTGCCTCAGCCCCCTGAATGCTGGAATTAAAGGCATGAGCCACTAAGCCCTATTGTATTATTGTAAAGTTTCATATCTACTTTAGTTATACCCATATATATATGCATATGTTATACATATGTGTATATATGTGATGAATATTGAATATGAATTTGAAATTCTGCTTAAAATAGACAATATTTCTCTTTCCCATCCCCTCTTTAACTTCTTTCTCCTCTATCTCTGGACCCTTTCTCTCATACCCCATACAATCTGCCTTCTACTTTCATTGCTCTCTCTCTCTCTCTCTCTCTCTCTCTCTCTCTCTCTCTCTCTCTCTCTCTCACACACACACACACACACACACACACACACACACACACGCATGCACGCACGCATGCACGCACGCACGCACACACATAGACACAGAGTCTTTCTGAGCTTGGCCATCACTCTTTGCTTCTCCCATAACAAGCTGGCCCAGAACTGTTGTGTAGTTTTCCTGTACTGACCCAAGTATCAGCTACGTTTTCCAGGAACTCTTTAAATTCCAGATCTCTGAACCCTAAAGTGAGATTTATTTTCACATGAGTGTCTGAAGCTTGTGTCACTTTGCACATCATCCAACTTATTCATACAGATCTTCTTTTCCTATAGCCAAGTCTGACATGTGACCAAAGAGGGCTCATCAATTATCAGAAGGTTTAGCATCAAGGTTTATCATTTAACCAGGTAGATGCCATCCGTATTATATATGCAGTGGTCAATATTAACTTCTTCTAGTCAGAATTCTGGTGGACAGAAATTATTTAACATCTGTTCTGAGAAATTGGCAAAGGACTTCTATGGTTTTGAATCTAATATAGCATAGTGTATATTTCTTAATTAGTGCTTTCTAAATATATTTTCTAGCCTATCTACCCTGAAATATGTTGTCAACATTTTTGAGCCCTGGACAGCTGGACAGAGCTAAATGTAGGCTATTATCCTCCCACGAGCCATATGCTCTGGGAATCACCCTGTTGACAGATTTATAGACCTTTGCTGTGATCAAAAGGAGAGTAGGTGTGACTCCAAAGTATATCTCACATAATCCAGGCACAACAAGGCAAAGCAATAATTTATTGCCTCTTCTCTGGTCTTATGAATACAAAACAGGCAGAAAGTAGATTGTTGAGCTGTAAAAATACAAACTACAGTGGTGTTTTTTGAGCAAGTACCTTTCCCCTAAAATGCTCCTTTGTTTAATTCATATATACATATATATATATATATATATATACATATATATATATATATATATATATATAGTATTTATAGCTACTCTAGATGCATTGAATTTGTTTATGGAACTCCAACATCTAAATACCTCAAGAAAAAGTCTTAACATTGAAAATTTTGAGAAAGGACTTTCTCTTAATAACCTTATTGTCTCTGTAATGTAATGCATTCTCTTTAGTGATAATTTTCTTTACTAATGGTCTAAAATCAGCAGCTTTCCTGTCAATTTTCTTAATTTTAATGGACCATATACTACTAGAAGACATTAAACTGGATGCATATAAGAACACAAATGTGCTGAGGAAGGAGCTAATTCAACCTCATGTTTGAGCATGGAGAACTGCTATGCCCTCTAAAATCTAGTTCATCAAAACCATTTATTTCACCAGTTCTGCTTCTGCATTATTGAAAGAAACTTCAGATAACCTTACTTATGTATGGTCTGGATGGGTCACACTGCTCAAGTTTTACTCCACCTTATTACTTACAATGTTTGTAGCTCCTTAGAGACAAGCAAGACAGAGAAAGGAGGAACGGATGCTCCCAGTAACAATGACAACAATATTATCAGATATTATCATGTCTGTCCAATGTTTCCTTGTACTATGTCTTTTTTTTTTTAAACCCACGGAGTCGACTTAGTGATGCTTATATGTATATGTATGGAGGTAGGACTATCTATTGGAACATGAGTAGCCTCTTAGGGGTTACATTTCTGATGAAAACTAATTCTTCCTCCTTCAGTAGCCACCAGTGACCTCGTGCCCTTCCTCCATCCATGCTGGGCTTGACTTTGTCCCTTGCGGGTCTTGTGCAAGCAGTAACAATCACTGAATTCGTGTGTTCAACAGCATTGTTGTGTCTGGCAAATACTGCCTGGCTACAAGTGTGCCTTTGGCTTTTACAGCCTTTCCACCCCCTTTTCTGAGATAATCACTGAGTTCTGTGGAGATGGGGTGTGCTACAGCTGTCTCCTTTAGGGCCAAGAACCCTGTAGTCTTTGTTCTCTGCACTATGACTGGTGTTGTGAATCTCTATACTAACCATGGTCCATGGCAAAAAGAAGCTTCTCTAATGGGGGTTGAGAGCTGATATAAAAATAAGAACTTGGAGGTCAGTTTATTACTCTGTCCAATTAACAGAATGATAGGAGTAGTTCTCCACTCAGGCCTATGATCTAGCCAGCCATAAGTTTTGTCTAGTTAACAGTAATAAGCATGGGTTCCATCTTGTGGAGTGGGCTTTAAATCCAATCAGAAAGTAGTTAGTTATTCCTATAACATTCATGCCACTATCACACCAGTGGACATATCTTGTTAGGTCATCCATTATTATAGTTCCCAGAGTTCAGAACTGGATAAGACTGTAAACTATTTTCCTCCCTTGGCAGCATGCACAGCACCTTCTAGCACTATAAAAACTAGCCAGAAGGGAGGGAAGCTTCAGGCTAGTTCCACCTTGATTTCTTCATATCCCATGACTCAACTATATGGTGTCATTAGAAATCAAGTCTGACTATCAAGTTTTGAAGGGTAACTAAGAAAAATGGTAATAGTCCGTAATGTTTGGCAGTGGTCTATGGTACCCCACTGGCCAACAACTCAAAAAGAGGTAACCCATAGCTGGCACTTGATTTTTATTTGATAGCCTATAGTATCAAGGGGAACATTGTTCCCATTATAGGTCAATGCCATTTATTGTATAAAAAACTTCAATAGTAGTAGGTTTCCATACGGCTTTTTCAAAGGTCTCCAGTGCTAATTTTCCCTCCCCACACTCTGTCCTCTACTTTATATTCTCATTCCTCTCCTATTTAGTTCTTCCTGTGTCTTTACTCCTCTTTATCCCTTCATAATACTTGTATCCTATTCCTCTAAACCTGAAATCTCCTGTCCATGGCTTCTTACTAGTTTCCTACCTTGTGTGGAGGCTCCAATATGTGTGAAAACATACATATATAAAAATTTTAATCTAGCATCCACATACGGAAAGACTATTTCCAGCTCCATCTATTCACTTGAAAACCATATAATTTAATTTTCTTTATAATTGAATTATACGTATGTGCTATATTTTAATGATACCTTCATCAATTGATGCATATCCAGGTTGTTTCCATTCTCTAGCCATTGAGAATAGAGCAGCAACAAACACAGATGAGCAAATGTCTCTGCAGTTGGCATTCCTATGAGTTGCTCTGGGATAACAAGTCAAGGAGAGGTTCTTGCAAACACTTAAGTACTTTCACTAATAGGAGCATCAGAATGTCAAGTTCTTCCTTAGCCACCCAAACCATCAGAGGATTTCGAGGGCAGATAGCTTTCCCTTACTGCAGATTTTCATGATGTTCACACAGTCAGGGATGACAGTAAAGAAGCTTTATACAAACACAAGGGTGGGTAGCAGCAACTGCACTGGAAATCTGCAAGTGGAAAGTCGCTTAATTGTACGAGCTTCAGAAAGTGACGATTCTGGTGTTATTTTCAGTTTTATCAATCCAGTTCAAAGCCAAAAAAGGGATTATGATAGAACAAACAGCTGGGCTTACAGTCGCCAAGTTCTCCTTAAGCTCTGCATTCCAGCCACACCAGTTTCAGCCAATGACATGGTCTGATGGAAGTCCTAGTGTTCAAGTTTAGAGGCCCAGAGATTCCTTCATAATTATTAACTTGACTCAGTTCGCTCAGGCTGAGAAGTTTTCCTCCTTCTAGAGTCTCACCAAAAGATAACTGACTTGTTCTCTTCCAGAAATCATGATCATTTACCACAGGACAATTCTCCTAATGTCTGGATCAACCTACTTATAATAGAATTTATACCTATTCTCTCAATAAAAAGGAATATACATTGTAAAATATGTGATGATATATATGTATATAGATATTATGAATGTAACATATTCCTATTTCTGCATCTTCCTATCTCAAGGAAACACTACTGAATTCAGGGAAATGAGATTGAGAGAATACATTTTTAGAAGTAAAAATGCAACCTTCTTATTCATACCACATCTACCTTTCTATTACAAAAAGGCCCTTATTGTACTCCTTCTATATCAAAGTTAAACTATTAGTTTTGTAAGTACAGTGTTATTGTTTTTAAATATAAAGAATGAATGATTCTTAGCTGGCTGTGGTAACACACATCCGAAATCCCAGCACTATGTAGACTGAGTCAAGAAAATCAACTTGAGTTTGAGACCACAACAGGCTACACAGTGAGTTACGGGCTAGGCTAAACTGTAAAATGAGTCCCTCCCTGTCTTCAAAATAAACAAACCAAGATAACAAATGTGACTCTCCATGCATGTTTGCACATGTCGACCTTTTTTTGACAATATTAAGCTTATATTCAATGTAGCAAAAAGACAGTGAATTGTCCCGTCTTTACTGATGAATTTTGCTCTGCCAAATGACAACATTGACTCTATAGCACAATGAAAATTAAGAGTCTACAAAGGAAAAACTGCCTCTGGAAAGCAATCTTTGAAACCACATCAGTACAGATATACTTGGCAAAAATATAATCTGTGGATAGCAATGCAGCACATTGTCATGCAAACTGATTACATAAGTTAAATTTCTTGTCAACAATGCTTAGATTAATTATATTACTTCACACATCAGGCCATATGTTATTGAGAATGGAAATGAGGAGAAGATTCTCACTCTAAAGAGACTGCCACATTACAGAATATTTCAAAGTATTTGCTAAATTGTTTGCTAACTATACTCACTTTCTGGAAGTATCCTACAAGGGTGTGCTCTTTAATTGGATTGTAAGTATGGATGTCACAGTTAACAAGTAACTGAAGCACCCAAATGAGGCTACTTAACCTTTTTGATGCCTTGTTAGTCAAACTTCTAGGTACTGAGAACAATATCCTCTTGGTACAAAGGATGTCTTTCTAGCATTTTGAGCATATCATTATCTTTCAAGTCAAAGTTCAATATCTGGAATTATGTAGCTGTTGTTGTTTGAGCATAAGATGATGTGTTGTGTTAAGCCTTTTGAGCAACACTGTAGTGGGTAGCCATTCCAGCTTTGGTCTGGAAGTTCCAACCCCCATTGAGGCTTCCGTAACTATCACCCCTACAAGGCGAGGCCAAGGGAGGGCCCTGAAGACCAGAGATCAGGACTTTCTCTTTAAGTGCTTCTATGGTTTTATACTGCAGGATTTGGAGATGTGGTTGGATGTTACTGGGTTTGCTCATCTCTTTTCTCAGCTGAGAAACTCAGGAGATGGTCAAAGTGCAGAGAATATGTGTCAATGGAGTGCTCAGCCACAACTACATCTATGTTGCCCCCACCTCATTCCTATTACCCCAAACCCAAGCCAGACTTGGGGACCATCATGGAAAAGGGATGAGAATAATGTAAGAGCCAGTGGTCAGGAAGGACCATAGTGAAACAGTATGTTCTAGACATGACAGGACCACTGCTTTCATGAACTCAAAGTAGCTGTGGTTGTCTGCATAGACCTGCTACTAAGCCAGTCAACATTCTAGTGTGGTGCATGAAGGGGTTCATGAACTTCCATCCCTAACTTAGGAGCTCTAGACAGTTGATGGCTTCTGGGGAAGAGAGAATCAGCGTGTGTCCATGATAGTTCTGTCATGCTCCACACCAAGCATTACAGGGGTGACACCAACTGGTCTCTCTGGTGATTTTTAAAGGCAAGAAATTCCCAGTAGGGAGGTGAGAATGAATCTTAGAGGTGTTAGGGAAGATGAGGGGGGTTATGATCAAAATACATTTCATGGAATTCTCAAAGAACTGATAAAATATTTTTATAAAAGAACTTGGAAAGGGAAAAAGCAGAGCCAGACTGAAATACTTGCTCAGGTCACCCAACTTGTTATTAGCAGAGTTGCTCTCAGCCTTGTGTCTAAGCCCAAGTGTGTTAATAGTAGAGGTTCAAAGAGAATTGGACTCCAACCCTGTGGTTTTTATGTTGTTGATGTTTATTGTCTTTTCCTGTTATTGTTTTGAGGCATGGTCTTACTCTATAGTCCAAGCTGTTCTAGAAGTTACTGTGTAACCCAGGACAGCTGAGTGATCCTGCTTCAGCCTCTGAATTCTAGGTTTCAAAACAACCAAGTCAGTTATTTTTTTTTTCTTTAAAATGAAGATGAAATGACTATCCCTTTGTGTGTTCTGAACTGAGGCTCTGGACAGAGCAGAGGGAATGTTGGGTAAATATCATTATGAAGGACTATCATAAGCTGCCTTGTTAGGAATATGTGCAGCTGTGAGCAATGAGGGCAGAGAAACAGGAGCCCATGGGGACAGACAAGGGGTATAGAAAACAATGACAAACGGGTCTTTTGAACATATGCACAAAGTGGGGACCAGGAGCACAGGCATTCCTCTGTGGCTGGCTGCTAATGTCTGCTGTTAGCAGAAAAACATCCACTGGACAGTGACATGACCAGTAATAGCTGAGAAAATGAAAGGCTATTAAAAAGGAATAAGAGTATCATACAGACAGAGAGAAGTTCAGAGAACTCATCAACGAAAGGAAAGAAAGCAACTAGTTACAAACAGCCCATTCTCAACATAGCAGCGTATCCAGGGGGCAGAAGAATTGCAAACAAATTCTCCAACACTCGACTTTATGGTAATGGAATATGAGCACATCAGCACACCAGGGCAACATGCTCATCAACCAGGAGAGTAGGTGGAGGAAAACTGTGCCCTTCAGAAATACATCTTTTTAAACTTTAGGAAGCACAAGTTGAGAGATTTCTTGATGAAAAAATGCCTCAAGTCTTTCTACTGCATCAGCCTTTATGGTTGGGGTTTAGAGTCACTGAAAGCATCCAGACATCAAAGCAGAAGGTGAATGCCCCAAGTCTGATAGAGTGTCAGACACATGAGGAGAAGCAAAGGCGAGTTTTCTGTGAGTGCCAAGGGCATGCTCCCTTGGGCAAAAGGAGGACAGCTGTCGAGTCGCTCCCTGATGGGGTTATCCTGACTTATTTTTTGCAATCGTTTCATCTTTACTGAACCATAGGATAAAAATAGCAATGTGTGTCAGGGCTTCACAATTTTTTTTAATGCTTCAAATTACATGGCTTTTAATAGACTGTGCTCACACTCACCTTATGTGCTCATGTGTTTGTATCTTTTGAGCTGCTGTGTGCCAAGTTGCAGTCTCTCTCACTTTGTTCCCAGCCACCCTTCAGTTCTGGGTGATCCTACCCAGGCGGCTTCCCTCTAAGCTAAGGCCTGATTTGGTCTAAAGCATCGGTTGGTTCTGCTTTCCATTTTCTCACCTCCCTCTGCCCTTTGAACTTTCTAAGGTATATTTATTTTTATTTTATGAGTATGAGGCTTTGCCCGCATGTATATGTGTGTATCACTGACCAAATGCACCTGATGAGGCCTGAAGAGGGTGTCAAATTTCATGGCACTGGAGTTACACACTGTTGTGAGCCACTGTGGGGGTGTTAGGAAGTAAACCTAGATCTACAAGAGCAGGAAGTGCTTTTAACTACTAAACAATCTCTCCACCCCTTCTTTAAGACATCTAAATATTCAGGAGTACAAAAAAAAAAGGTACACACGCTTCAAAGTCTTGAAGTCTTCCACCTTGCTCTTTGTACTTTTTACACTGAGCTCATCATGGAAAATTCTCTCCTAGCCCCTATGATGGGTTGGAAATAAACCCTAGTACTTGCCTGATTTACCAATATCTAAGACGAGCTTATACATTAGTTAAAAAAACTGGAGACAAGATTGAAGCAGAAGCCAAGATCATGTATCTCAGTAATGGTTGAATTATAAGCCATAATCCACTGAAACTATGTCCAGTCTTCAATAGGCTATCCCCTAGTCATCTTTTATTCTCCACTCAACACAAAAGCAACCTCTCTCTCCCCCTACCCTGTGTGCGTCCATCTGTATGTGGGATAGGATCATAGGGTGTTCTTCTTTCCAGTTTTGCAAGGAACTCTGTTGTTTTCCAAAGGGTTATACTAATTCTGCATTCCCACTGACAGTAAGAGCTTCCTTTGCTCCACATCTCTGCCAGTGTTTTTTGTTCTGTCTTGTTTTGTATTAGTTCTAACTAGGGTGAGCTAATACCTAATTGCTTTGATTTGAATTTCCCTGATGGCTAACAGCATCAAGCATTCTTTTTCCTTTTGCCATTTGTATGCTTCTTTTAAGAATGGCTACTCAGATTATTTGCCTGTTTTTAAATTTGGTTGCCTACTTTTTTGTTAAATTTTGAGTTCCTTATATATCCTGGATATTAATCCTTTTTCAGACCAATTTTTAGCAAATATTTCCTGACAGTCCACTTGTTGATTGTTTTCTTGGTGTGTAGAAGCTTCTTGAGTTGATATAATCCCATTTCTCTCTTCTTGACTTTGTGTTACTTTTGAGAGTATATGCAATATAAATATCATTGCCGATACTAATGTATTAAAATGTTTCTTCCAGTAGCTTCATAGCTTTAGTACTAAGTGTTAATTTTTTTTATCCATACCAGCATAAAAAGACACAAAGCTGTTGTGGGATATTTTGATCACACTCTGACACTCCCAAGACTGCCAAGAAGTTTACTATGAATCAGAGGGTGGAGCTAGCTACTAGTTGACCAGAATTAGAAGTTTTGGAGGACCCAGGACATATAGAGAGACACAGGAAATAGTAGGGAGGGGCATAGAAAAATTCAAGGCCTTTTGGAGCGAGGAAGGAGGGAGAAAGGAGGTCACTGATCACTTCTCCACTGCTTCTCTGATCATTCAGGTTTAAACTCCACATCTGACTCCCGAGTTTTTATTAATAATAGAATAATTTAGATAATCATCACACAAAGCCATGGAACAGATCCCACAAATAAAAACCAGGCAACTACTGCCCACTGATTCTTGGCAAATGTGTCAAGAATCTATTTCAGAATGAAGAGCTGGAGCTGGAGGGATGACTCAGTCAGTGCCTGATGTGAAAATATGAGGCCCTAAGTTGAGATCTCCAGAACACATGTAAAAAGCTGGGTGTGGCGGTGTTCTTCTGTAACCCTGACTACAGGGGACTGTGAGGTGGGTGGAGGGAGGACAGCCAGGTCCTTGGACTGAATTCATTGATCAGCTGACCTAGCTGAGGAATCTTGTCTCAATAAATAAGATAGGAGCAATAGTGAATGATACCTCTATTAGCTTTGTCTCCCTCTTGATAAAAATGCCCTCACAAAAGCAGGGGTTTATTTTGCCTTATGGTTTGAGAGGGGAGACAGTTTGTTGTGGTAAGGAAGGCAAGAGCAGAAGGAGAGTGAGGCTGGGTCATTGCATTGCACAGACAGTCAAGACACAGAAAGAAATGGAAAGAAAGATCAGAAAACAGGGCCAGGTTACAACACTTTCAAGTCCATCATTAAAGGACTACTTCTTCCAGTGAGTCTCCATTTCCTACAGGTTCCATAAGTTTCCCAAACAAGGACCAAGTGTGATAGTGGAAACTGCACATTCACTTCTAACATCTGACATCTGCTTCTGGCTTCTACATAAACATACACACACACACATGCACAAACACATGCACATGCATGCATGCAAGCATGCAGGCATGCACACACAGGAGCTCGCATGCACACATACATGCTCTTAATTCCACATATATTTTTGCACATACCCTTGTTAACACATACACACAAACAAACAAAAGAAAATAGAGAACAGAGAATCTCTTTAATAAACGGCGCTGAACAAACTGGATATCTATATGCAGATTGAAATTTGACCCATCTCTTCCTGCAAAAAAAGTTTAAAAATCAAATTAAAGTGGATCAAAGGCCTGAATGAGTTTACCTTTTATTTCACTTTACTTATTTAATAGGTGCTTTTATTTTATTTTATTTATTTATTACTTTTTATTTTATTTTTTATTTTTTTTTGGTTTTTTCGAGACAGGGTTTCTCTGTGTAGCTTTGCGCCTTTCCTGGAGCTCACTTGGTAGTCCAGGCTGGCCTCGAACTCACAGAGATCCGCCTGCCTCTGCCTCCCAAGTGCTGGGATTAAAGGCGTGCGCCACCACGCCCGGCTAATAGGTGCTTTTAGAAGCTGCATTTCCTCTAAGGTTATGTATTGCAAAACTGGCAAGTTATAAATGCATTTGATGGTAGCATCTTCATTGTTTCTTTGGACAGTTCCTCTTTCCCAGTCCCCACAATGACCTCCTGCCTCAGCTGTCCACAGCTGTGAGATCCCCTGGGATGATCTACCCGATGATGTTCACTTGCCTAGGACAGCACCCCAGACACTAGACATGTCATCTTACCTACAAATTAGACAAAAATTTCCAGCATCCCCTTCCCTTTGACTCCTAATAGGTGATTTAAAACTGTGATCCCTTTAAGGTTCTAACATTTGGAGTGCGTCCTCTCTAGGGGCACGCATCTCACTGGAGACTTTATAATAGCCTGGTATCCTGAAGAAAAAAAAATGTGCCCTCCAGGCACTGGGATTTTTAGCATTCTGGCAGGTGATGGCAGCAAGAGAGCTCCCCCTTAGCCTACATAGGAAGGGATTTGTCTGCCACAAGGCTGCTCATGGTGGTGATCAACAGGGCTGTTTCCGGTGTTCCGTGTAATATGGAGATTTTTAAGTAAAGCTGCATGTACTGATTCAAATTTCATCTTCATAGAAATGAAAAAAGTCAACAAATGAGATTTTTTTTTGGTTACATTTTCCCTAGACATGAATCAAGTTTACTTACTGTTTCTGGGTTGTCCAACCACACACACACACACACACACACACACACACACACACACACACACATACACACACACACACACACACACACACACACATATGGTTGTATCTATAAAACTAAAGAGAAGTCTGTGAGCACTCCAAAGAGAGCTGTCAATGTCCAATTTAGTTGCTGCCTTGGACTTTTGTTCTCTCAACACATGTCTGGGAATGGGCACCACAGCATGCCGCTGCTCTATATTTACGGTACTCTATCTGCTGATTTTGTTAACCGAAATCACTTCAATCATTGGAAAGCTGTCAGTAGCAACCCTTAAACTTTACCCACAGTCCATTACCAATCTGAGTTTGCTTCTGCCTAAGTATGCATAGTACTAAACTCTCGGACAGGGAAGAGACTGATTCTCCTCTTGACTGGAGAGATTCCTCTTTGCAAACTCAGCAACTAGGGCACAGCTATTGGAAGAAAAGCTGTGTTCTGAACTTAAAAGTTCCAGCGATTTTAGCCTTTCTCACCCTGCTCCAATGAGAACTAGCTATTTGTTTTCTTCCTGAATTCTTCATTGTCCAATAGATTAATTGACTCATTAATATCCAGCAAACAGCATCAAAAGTCACCCACAGACCAAATACTATGCTGCATTTCAAGATATTGCAAGAATATTGGATTTCAGTGCCTCGATTGTGAGTTTCAGTGTACAAAGATGATAGACCTGGGTAAGTCAGTAATTATAAGCACAATGAGTTCTGCAACAAAGGTTAAGAAAAGAGTGATGAGAACCACGGAGAAGGGGCGAACTAGAGGGGAGATCCTAGTCTTGGGGGGTAAATAAACATAAATCAATTAGCCAGGCATCTAGGAAAGGCAAGCTGATGGAGAGAGAGCAGCAGAGAGAAGACACAGAAAGAAGAGAGAACAGACACTCTCTAGGAACGACAGCGAGGAGGGATGCTTTTATAGGTGCACATTGTAGGGCAGCTTGTAAAGGGAGGTCCAGAATGGAATGTCAGACGTGAACAAGGACCTGGTCAGGTACCTGCGTTTGCATATTAGGCTTAGATTTTTTGTCTTGGCATTTTAAAGGAGCCTTAGAACAATTTCAAGGAAGAGAAAGATGGAATCATGCTTGCATATTTTATAGAACAAGCACATGGCTTCACCACACTTTGTTCCACCAATGGACTACTCCCCAAGCCTTAAAGTCATGTGCAAAAATAAAAAGGTCCAGGTCTTGAAGTGCTTCTCAGCCTGTAAAGCAAACAGGATCATCTTTAATTGGACAAATTAATACCAGCATCTATGTTTCAATCTTCTTGGAAATTTGTAAATGTTATTCAAGAGCAAAGTGAAATCAAATTAGAGGGAGCAAAAATATCTTAAATCAGATATCAACTTCAGGTTTATTGAACCACTTTCCATCTTATTTTTGGAATATAATTGAAGAGGACATTCTGTACTGTACATCATTTAATTTCTACTGATAATGGTACCCTTCTGGAGATGTCCTTGGCTGACTTAGCATTGTCTTCCAAAAGCAGAGAGATAAATAACAAGCTGATTCTTCGTCAAGTGACATTGCCTTTTTGAGGAAACATACTGCTGTGGGAGGCTTAAAAAAGTTAAAAGTCCTGAATTGTCTGAGTTTCAGTTTTCTCAGGTGACTATATAATAAATCTTCCTCAAAGTCTCACTGCATAAACAAATAGTTTCTGTTCTAAAAAGGGTTTGCTCTGAGGCCCACGGAGTCAAAACAACTTTTATAGAAACAAAAATAATACTGTCAGCTATTATAAATTATTACCTAATCGCAATGACAAATAAAAGTAGTGCTTAGGTTTAAGCTATAACATCTATTCTGGTCTATACTTCTATCCTACAGGTACCAGGGTTGGCTCAGGAGGCAGAATAAGCAGCATCCTAGGCAACCAATCTGGAAATTAGAGTGTGTGAAAATCCTAGGTGCTGTCTGTGCCCACAGCATTGACTCCCAATCTTAGCATACAAGAATTATGTAAATCTTCACTAGTACTCAATGGAGCTGGCAGGCAGCCTTGTGTATTTGAAGAGCTTAATAAAGACCGAAGAACTGGGTTTGATCTGTACATTAGAAGCTAAATCGGGGCTGTACATCAGACAAATATTGCCAGGAGAAGGTATATGAGAGAACATAGTGAAAAACCCTAACCCTTCAGGCTTACACCCCCTACCCCCAAGCCCCAGGAGAATAAGGAACTAAAAAGCTAGTTCCAAGGGCAAACTGACTCAGCCATTACTCAACC
This sequence comes from Peromyscus leucopus, assembly GCF_004664715.2. Classification (NCBI taxonomy): domain Eukaryota; kingdom Metazoa; phylum Chordata; class Mammalia; order Rodentia; family Cricetidae; genus Peromyscus; species Peromyscus leucopus. The sequence goes on from NC_051073.1 coordinate 50,075,963, forward strand.
ACACTTACCACAATGTATGGAGATTTCCGTTAAGATATGTTGCTCAACTATAACTGGGATAATTGCAGGTGTTCCAGGAAAGACCACTGTAACCTTTGTGTAACGTTCACTCCCACCCTGATACCCCCCTGAGGTTCTGGGGAAAATTGTGCATGTGGACGTGATTGTACCTACCCTGTGATTAGGCCATAATCTTGTGAAAGTAACCCCTAGACATGAACCAACCGGAATGAAATTGCATGGGAATTGTAATCGTATGGCTTTTGTGGGTTTTCCTTTTCCTTTAAAAGTACCCATGTGGCTACAGTAGGGTGCAACTCTTGCTCTTGGGAGGAGAGGAGCTCGACTGTACAGCCGCATCAATAAACCTCTTGCTGTTTGCATCAACTGGACTGGAGTCTGGGTTCTTGGGGCACCCATCTGAGAAGGTAGTACCCTGGGTCTGGGGTCTATCAATAGCACTGGAACACTCAGTGCCCATTTACTGTGGCTCCCATGTCACTATGGATGAATGCTATCATGGCGATGAACAGGTCATATCCCGTGTTTGTCCCCAACAGTAACGAATACTGGTGAGGATATGATTGCAGGGGAAGCTTTGTATCTGTGTAAATGCACACCAGTGCAACCACTTTGGAAATCAGTATGGAGGCTCCTTAGAAACTTAAAGATAGAACTCCAACAAGAACAAACTATACCACTTCTAGCCATGTACTCAAAATGAACAGAGTCTGCTTAGTAGAGAGACACCCATGTTTATCAGAGTCCTGTTCACAATAGCCAAAACATAAAATCAGCCTTGGTGCTCAAGAGATAAGTGACTTTAAAAAATGTGATATATATATATATCTATATATATCTATATCTATATCTATATCTATATATATTGGACTTTTTAATCCACCATAAGTAATTATGGTTTTCAAAGAAAGTGGGCAGAACTGGAGATCATGTGTTCCATTTAAAAAATCAGTCCTACAGAATAAAGGATGGTATGTTTTCCCTCATTTGTAGGAACTATGTGGGGTAAAGAACAATAAGAACCTAAAAGCAGGTCTTCTAGAGTTGGAGAAGAAGAAGAGAAAAGGAGGGAGAGAATAAGAAAGCAATGAATTGGTGACAGTGTCCAAAATACTTAATCCAGGTTGGGTAATGTCATAGTAAAACAGCTTTGAAAAGGGAACATGGGCCCCATTGGCAGCTCTCAGAGAGTGCTGGTGACTTGATTGATCCATCTTAGAAAATTATGTGCAGTCCTAGTTTGCTTTTCTGTTGCTGTAGTAAACATCATGACCAAAAACAACTTGGGGAAGAATGGGTTTATTTCACCTTATAACTCACAGTCCATCACGAAGAGAAGTGAGGGCAGGAACTCAGGTCGGAAACTGGAGGCAGGGACTGAAGCAGAGGCCATGGAGAGCTCTGCTTACTAGCTTGCTCCTCATGGTTTACTCAGTTTGGCTTTTTATACAACCCCAAATCACCTGCCCCAGAAGGCACTACCCACAGTGGATTGGGCCTATCTGTATCAATCATCAATTAAGAAATTGCCCCACAGGCTTGCCTACAGATCATTCTGATGAGGGCATTTTCTCAACTCTGTTTCCTTCTTCTCAGGTAACTCCAATTTGTGTCAGGTTAAAAAACAACTAATCAGTACGGGTACTGTCTGTTGATATTTGAACATGTCTTTAAAAGTTCATCCTTCTACCCAAAGAGGCTTAGCTGATTGTTGATTTCTTCTTCCATATAATACAGACTTATTCCCTATTCTCCCTGGGTGGGAGTTTTTAATGCACTATGTGGAATTTTAGTGCTCTAGTCAACTGCCATATTGATGGCTCCAATCATAGTTGGATATTATGTATCTGAAGAGCAGCTGTACACAATCAATGGAGCTTATTACCATACATATATTTACAGTTTACTAAGTTTATTCAAATAGGCTTATCCATTTGCACTTTTTTTGAGCACAGAAGAGAAGGTGAATGCATGCAAACGCTCATATATGGCAGAGATGGAAATTCAAATTCAAGTTCCAAAAATCCAAGTCTTCCTTGATCTAACTATTAAAATGCTTCTAGGTAAAGCTATACAAAAAAATCCCTGTGCCTTGCAAAAGTTATACACTATGAAAGGGAAACAAAACAAAGAACAATAAAGAAAAATTAAAATGCTAACTTCCCATTAAGGTGGCCATGATATAAATGAAGGAAGACTTTCAGCAGAATGGGATCTTGGCTGATGTTCCAGATGTGTATGATGACCGAAAACAGATTCTATGCTATCAATCGTCATTTGTCAATGGATAACTATGTAACCTATAGGTCAACCTTATGATACTGACGTGTAAGGGCCTGAGAAAATTCCTCCCAGTGTCCTGGGAAAGATGCTATGTATGACGTGGGGTATCTGAGGGAAAGGAGTCTATGTACACTATGCTCTTTTGTCCGTTAACTTTATTCCTCTTTGACAAAATTCTATCTATATAGCCTTAGCTCTGTTCTCATATTCTGCTCATCTCTGTGCCTGGTTTTCCTGTCCTCATAGTTTTAGGAAGCTCCTATGCTTTTGACCTCATCTTTGTCCTTTGTTCCTACATCCTCCATCTATCCTTCCTGGCTCCTTACCCCTGCCCTGATAAACTCTACAAGAGATCTGCTTTACCCTCTACAGAATCTCTGTCTTCCTCCCCTCTCTCTGGCCATGCAGTTCTGTGTCTGCCTGTGAAATTCCTCTCCAATCCTTGTTGCACCTGGTTGTGCAAAAAGCCCTGTTGTCCTCAGTCAATTGCTCTGTAATGCCACTAGGCTTGAAGGCAAGGGATGTTATGAGCTTCATTTGCACAAGAAACAAAGCTGTGCATCTACAGCCTGCTCATCTTCTAGGCTCTGTAGGGGGTGTTAGTACCTAGTGGAACAGTGTCTGAAAGCTTAGCTGTTTGCCAATATGGTCTGGAAGTATTTGGACATGAAAGAATTTCATAGCAGAAGATAGCTGAAATATTAAAAACTGGATAACAGCAGATATTCCATAATAAATGGCTTGCCTCTAGAAAAATACCTTGAAATTTCTAGGTATAGTTTTACTATCCAGCTGAATCTCTGTAATATATTCTTGCAGCCTGCAAGATAAGGGAGTAAAGATGAGTAAATACAGTAGATATTTCCTGGAACAATCTGCATGCACTGACAGCCCTGTTAACCCCTGTATTCCTCCTGACAATAGTGGACAGTCAAAGGCTAATTGACTACTTAATGATATAACCAAAGTGAATGTCTCACCATATGTTCAGAACCATTTGGTAATTGTACTAAAAATGATATCTATGGTTAATAAGATTGCAATTTCCACATCTTTAAAACTCTTATAAGTCAGGTTGCATTTAAAAAATAAGACATTTTAACCAGGAAAGGATTTGTGAAACTTAAAATTCTGAAGAATTTAAAGTGCTGTTTACAGGTTAATTTTATGGCTTTCACATATTCATTGTGTATAGAAATAGGGCTATACATAAGACAACTAAAGGAGATCAAGGTGATATAAATTTGAAAAGAAGAAATCAAAGTATCATTATTTGCAGATGATATTATAGTATATATAAACAACCCCAAAAATTCTTCCAGGGAACTCTTACAGCTGATAAACACTTTAGTCAAGTGGCTGGATACAAGATTAACTAAAAAAAGTCAGTAGGCCTCATACAAACAATATATGGGCTGAGAAAGAAATCAGGAAAACAACACCCTTCACAATAGCCTCAAATAATACAAAATTACTTGGTGTAACTCTAGCCAAGCAAGTAGAAGACATGTATGGAAAGAACTTCAAGTCTTTGAAGAAAAAAATTGGAGAAGGTATCAGAAGATGGGAAGATCTCCCATGCTCAGATTGGTAGGACTAATATAGTAAAAATGGCCATCTTGCCAAAAGCAATCTATAAATTCAATGCAATCCTCATTAAAATACCAACACAATTCTTTAGAGACATTGAAAGAGCAATATTCAACTTCATATGGAAAACAAAAAAAATGCAGGATAGGTAAAGCAATCCTTTACAATAAAAGAACTCCCAGAGGTATCACCATCCCTGATTTCAAACTCTACTACAGAGATATAGTAGTAAAAACCACATGGTATTGGCATAAAAACAGACAGGTAGATCAATGGAATCAAATTGAAGACCCAAATGTAAGTCCAAATATCTATGGACACCTGATTTTCGACAAAGAAGCCAAAATTATGCAAGGAAACAAAGAAAGAATCTTCAACAAATGGTGCTGGTACAACTGGATGTCAGCATATAGAAGAATGCAAATAGATCCATATCTGTCACCTTGTACAAAACTCAAGTCCAAATGGATCAATGACCTCAACATAAATTCAGATACACTGACCCTGATAGAAGAAAAAGTGGGGAATAGCCTTGGACATCTTGGCACAGTAGACAACTTCCTCAATAGAACCCCAGTGATGTAGACACTATGATCAACAATTAATAAATGGGACTTCATGAAACTGAAAAACTTCTGTAAGAAAAAGGGCACAGTCAATAGGACAAACTGGCAGTCTACAGAATGGGAAAAGATCTTCATCATCCCCACATCTGACAGAGGGCTTATTTCAAAATATATAAAGAACTCAATAAACTAGACATCAGAAAACCAAATAATCCAATTTAAAAGTTGGGTATAGATCTAAACAAACAGTTCTCAACAGTAGAACCTCAAATGGCTAAGAAAAACTTAAAGAAATGTTCAGCATCCTTAACCATCAGGGAGATGCAAATCAAAACAGCTCTGAGATTCCATCTTATACCTATCAGAATGTCTAAGATCAAATACACAAATTTTACCTCATGCAAGAGAGAATGCAGAGCAAGGGGAACACTCCTTCATTGCTGGTGGGGCGCAAACTTGTACAGCCACTTTGGAAATCAATATGGCTGTTTCAATATGAAAGCAATCTACCTCAAGACCCAGCTATACAAATCTTGGACATATACCCAAAGGATGCTCAATTATACCACAAGGACATTTACTCAACTATGTTCATAGCAGCATTATTCATAATAGCCAGAACCTGGAAACAATCTAGATGTCCCTCAACTAAGGAATAGATTTAAAAATGTGGTACATTTACACAATGGAGCATTACTTAGCTGTTTAAAAACAATGACATCATGAAATCAGAAGGCAAATGGATGAAACTAGAAAAAAATCATCCTGAGTGAGGTAACCCAGACCCAGAAAGACAAACATCGTATGTACTTACTCATATGTGGATATTAGCTATAAAATGAAGGATAACCATGCTACAACCCACAGACCCAGAGGAGGGCTCAAGGGGGACACTCAGATCTCCCTGGGAAGGGGAAATAGAAGAGACTCTATGGGTGGACTGGGTGTGGGTGAGGATGGGGACATGAGGTACCAGGTGGGAGTGAGGAGGGGGAAAGGACTGAAAGAGGCAACTGGAAAGGGGGTCATTTCAGGATCAAATAGAAACCTTATGCAAGGGAAACTCCCAGGATTCAACAAGGATGACCCCAGCTAAGACTCCTAGCAATAGGGGATACATAGCCTGAACTGGCCATGTCCTGTGACCAGGCAAGACTGCCAGTGGTGGGATTGGGACACTAACCCAGCCACATAACCTTCAACCTGCAGTCTGTCCTGCCTATGGGATATTTGTCTTTAAGGGTGGCAGAGATTGTAGGAGTGGCCAACCACTGACTAGTCCAACCAGTGACCCATGCCATGAGTGTGAGCCTACCCTGACACTGCCTGGAGTAACAGGACCCAGAGCCTAGATTGTCTAGAGACCTAGGACAGAACCAAACAGGACTGGAGAAAAAAATGTTAATGTAAGGATGCCTAACAATATTCTGCTATATTTATTGATTGGTGTCTAGCCCAATAGTCATCAGAGAGGCTTCATCCAGCAATCGATGGAAACAGATGCAGAGACTCACAGGCAAACATTAGGCTGAACTCCGGGAATCCTGCTGAAGGGAGGGAGGAAGGATTGTAGGAGCCAGAGTGGTCAAGGATATCATAAGAAACCCCACACAATCAACTAACCTGGGCTAATAGGAGCTCGCAGAGACTGAACTGACAGCCAGGGAGCCTGCATGGGACTGATCTAGGCCCTCTGCTTATTATATGACAGATGTGTAGCTTGGTCTTGTGGGAAGTCTAACCGTGGGAGCAGGGGCTGTCTCTGATTCTTTTTGCTGGCTTTTGGGACCCTGTTCCTCTGAGTTACCTTGCCCAGTCAAAATACAAAGCAAGGTGTTTAGTCTTGCTGCTACTTGGTATGCCATGTTTTGTTGATGTCTATGGGAGACCTGCCCTTTTCTGAATAGAAACAGCCAAGGAGGAGAGGATGGGGGGTGGGGGTGGCAGCAGAGGGGAAGCTTGGGGAACAACTGGGAGGAGAAGAGGGAGAGGAAACTGCAGTCAGGGTGGGGGTATAAAATAAATATATACTTATTTAAAAAAGAAAAAAGAGATATAGGACTATAAAGTTTATCACTGGCATATTAAAATAAAAGCTAAAACAGCTTCATTTCCTCCCACTTGAAACCAACCAACCAACAATAAGAACAAAAGCCTGGAGATGCCAATTAGGTCTGTACTCACAGGGAACCTTAAGATGGCTGTATTGGGTGTGCATGGAATTTGGTCCCTGAAAGACCTGAGATGCTACTGACGGCTCTCTTAATTTCTTATTGAAATAGCCTTAAATATATATCCAAGAAATTTGTTTTTAAAGATTGTAACATCACTGCAAATTCAAGATAAGAGAAACTCACATGCCAAAACTGGAAGGTCAATTAATTTCATTAGCCCCGGGGATGAGCTGAAGAAACAAGTTCTTGAGCTGCAGGACACACACACCCGTCTCTGACCCTGAACAAGCCGGGTGAACTCAGAAAGGTTGGAAAAACTTTGATTTCCCCAAGTTAGAAAAACAAGCAACCATTCTCTAACTCCAGAGGATCTAGTCTGTAGCCAGAGAAAACTGGAGTCTTTCTGCCTCCACATTTACCAGGAACATGCAGAAGAGAGTAAGTACATAGGAGACAAGAGAAGCCGAGTTATTTTAGTTTAGTCCATTAAGTCTCCACAGAGGCAGGATGAAGGCTGGAGATGCAGGTTAGTAATTGTCGTCTTCATGCAAATCCACTGTCAGAAAGCTGCAGATGATGACATACCTCCTTGTTTAGTGAAGGAATTTGATAAATTAAGAAAAAACACAGGGGCTGGAAACACAGCCCAACAGTTAGGAGCACTGGCTTTTCTTCCAGAGGACCTGGGTTCAATTCCCAGTGCCCACATGGTGACTCGCAGCCGTCTTCAGCTCCGGTCCCAGGGGATCTGATACCATGTTCTAGTCCCCACAGGTACCGGACATGCATGTAGTACACAGACAAATGTGCAGGCAAAATATCCATACACATAAAAAATAAAATAAAATAATCCCAAATCGTTCTCACTGAACTTGCTGCAGTCACTAACAGCGTATTCCAGACACAAAACAAGTCTCAGGAATAAATTTTAACCAATAACAATAAATAGAAAAGACCAAATACCTAGAAAATTAAAAAGAAAAAACAAATTTCTAAGTAAATTCTGGCTGAACGACACACACACACACACACACACATCACTATGTTTTATCATATGGTAATGAAATTTGTATTGTGCTGATAAAGTAGGAACACACACAGCTTTCAGAGGTGTCCAATCTGCCACCAGGGGCCTGCATGTGACCCAAGAGAGCCAGGAACGCTTCCCATCACATCACAAGCTTACTTAAAAGATGACGAGATATTTTCTGCAATACTTTAGTAACTGGACTATGCAGTTCTCAGGTATGAACTCTACAGATGACAATGTCAAAAAATCAGACAAGCCTAATGTGAAGGTCTAGACTTACCTTTACAGGCTCAGGAACGTGCCATGACAACTTGAATGGATACAGAGCAGTATCCTCCTGCACACATCCTGTCTGTAGTTTAGGCCCTTGATGATGTCTAGATAATCTTGTTGAGCCGTCCAGATAATCTTGTTCAGCAGGTTGTGGTTTCCTGCCAAAAGTCTAACCCAATGGTTTCAAATGTGGTTTTGCGCCCAAAGTCTAGACCAGTAGTTTCAAAAAATCACCTTGTCTGTTCTACCCAATTCTTAAGTTGCCAATTCCTGTCTTGTATTTTTTCTCTATAAAAACCTCTACGCCTGGGCTTGTGGCAGCTGCCACATTTCCTTCCATCTGCCATGCGGTGGCCCAGGTTGAACCTGAATAAAAGGACCCTTATGTGCTTGCATCAGAAACCAGCTCCTTGGTGGTCTCTGGGGGTTTCGAGAAATGGGTACAGCACTACAAGAAGTATCTAAGTCAATAAAGGCTCCCTTATAAGAACTGGAAAACAGCCAGGAGGTGGTGGCACACACCTTTAATCCCAGCACTCAGGAGGCAGAGGCAAGTGGTTCTTTATGAGTTCAAGGCCAGTCTGGGCTACACAGTGAATTCCAGGAAGCTACACAGAGGGAAAAAAAGAACTGGAAAACAAGTAAAAAATAATAATAAAGAAAAATTAAAGAATAGCAGAGGGACAGGAGAGGAAATCATATTCATGAGTGGCTTTTCTGAGTAGGGCAAGGGCAAGAACAATGCTTTACATGAGGACTATTTGCCTTATTTTGCTTGGTCTTCTGTAGAGAATGAATTATTTTCATAAACATCCATCAGCAACTGCAATTTTATTGAGGTATATTTTACACACTATAAAATTCATCATTTAAATGTATGATTCAATGGTGTTTGGTAAATTCATTGAGTTGTATTATTTTCCACATAATTGTTCCATTCATTTTTATCACCCATTGAGGGCCCTTGACATTCATTTGTAGTTAAACTCATTCCCACCTCTAGCTCTAGGCAAACCACTAGGATAACTGTTGTGTTTACATTTGTCTATTCTTGACCCTCTAAGTCATAATTGGAGTCATAGAATCTTTGGTCTCTCATGACTGGCTTCTTTCCTTTAGCATACTGCTTTCAATGTCATTTGTTGAAATATGCATATATTTTCATTAGTTTCTAATGACTGAGTAATATACTAATAGACGTATATATCATAATTTGCTTATTCATTTAAAAGTAGGTAATGACACATTTCAGGCAATTATGAACATGCACCTGTAACTCTGCAGTAAATGATGCTTTTGTTTCTATCTAGTGGATATAGTTCTGGAGTTCCCAGGCTACCTGGTGTATTTATGGTTAATTTTTTTAAGAAGCAGTCAAACTTTTTCAATACGGCTGGTGCCCTTTACACCCCAATTGACAATAAACGAAAGGTTGCTTCAATCATGCCATACCAACGTCAGTATTTGTTTATTTCTGCCTTTTCAACTACAGTCATTCTAGTGAATTGAAGTATTATCTCAGTGTGGCCTAGTCCTTGACTGTTAAGTTTTATTAGTACACAGCAGCACCCATTTGTTTATGCATTGCCTACTGTTGCTTTTGTTCTATAATAACAGGTATAATGAAAACCATATTATCCACAGAGCTTAAAACATTTACTCTTTGGCTTTTCACAGAAGAAGGTTTCTGATTCCTGGAAATAGAACAAGACATCTAGAGCTCCCTCATCTTCCTGTTTTGTATTTGTAGCAGAAGGAGGGGCGAGAGATGCACGTTTGAAGGTTATAGAGCAGGAACACAAGCTCACCAAACACTAAGAGCTAACCACAAGATTATAGAATGCTTCCCCCAACACACATCCCACCAGACAGACAGGCCTCCTGTGTAGTAACAGGGACAATGGTTAAGAGGAATAGAAACCTCGGAATCTGCCTGAGAAGATATCACTGGGAAAAACTCAAAGACAGCAGGAAAGAAAAAACAACATAAACAGATAACACAGAAAAAATGAGCTATTGACACCTATAGCTACAGCAAATGGTAAACACAGTCTAATTTGTAACCAAACAGAACTGCAAGGCGTTCACTTCCTCTTTTCTATCCATCACAGTCAGCTTTCAACAAAATTTGCCAAACAAGCTAAAAGATAAATAAATAAAATCAAGGCAACACAGAGATCACGCTCCAGAACCAGACTCACACATGGCAGAGGTTTCTGGAATTGCAAGAACAGGAATTTAAAATAGCTATGATCGATATTCTCAAAGCTGTGATGGGGAAAATGACATCAACAACGCACTGATAACTAAGCAGACATATGGAAAGTCGAAGAAAGAATCAAAAGGGAATGCTAAAAATAAAGACACCCTGCTGTCTGATCGGTCAGAGACGCTTCTTCTCACAGTGGGCAGCGGTAACTGCAGAGACTCATAACTGATCACACTGCTGCTGAGACCAAGTGGCTGTTTAATGCTCAACCATAAATGAGATATCTGTATCACCCACTCCAGGCCCCGGGGAACATTGCAGGAGAGAGCACACAGAGGGTAGATGAGCTAAAATCAGTGGTTGTCCACTCGGGGCTTGCAATTCCTTGTGGGTCAAACAACCCTTTCACAGAGGTTGTATATCAGATATCCTGCATATCAGATATTTACATTGTGATTCATAACAGTAGCAAAATTACAGTTATGAACCAGCAATGAAAATAACTTTATGGTTGGGGGTCGCCACAGCATGAGGAACTGTATTAAAAAGTCATAGCCTTAGGAAGGTTGAGAAGCACTGAGCTAAAGGATGGTGTGGGGTGAGATGAAACACTTTTTAAGTATGACATGGCCATAGAACTTGTAAAGTCACAAAAGCTGTGATTATTGCACAAAATTGATCTTGTTAAAATGCTGTGAAGGAGGGGAGAGGTTTTCACAAGGCTCCACTTCCCTAAGACTATGTAGGCAGTTAATAGTTGGAGGAGGGAGAGATGTTTTCTTTGGTAAGTTGTCCATGTTCCTGTTAAACAACAAAACCCAGGAAAGTTGATGGGGAACTGGTTGTGAAGAGAAAGAGGATTAGCAGGAGGGGGAAGGAGACAAGAGAGAGCTGTAGAGGAGGGATGGGTATGATAGAAATATACAATACTCATTCATAAAATATCATCATGAAACTCATTACCATGTATAATTAATATGCTAGTAAAACCATGAAAGTACCCTAATAATAAAGAAGGTTTTTGATGACCCTTTAGTAGACTGGACAAAGTCCAAAGATTTGGTGAACTTGAAGATATTTAAAAAGTAGAAAGTGAAGATAAATAATGAGAATAAATAGAAAGCCTGTCCAACAGCTATATGACAGTTATATAAGACACATACAATGGAAATACCAGAAGATAGGAAGAAATAAGAGAAAAAAATTCCCTCTCTCAACAGCCAGTGATTGCCTGTAACTCTACATCCAGGGGTGGGGGCCTTTGAGATTTTGCCCATTCATATTGGCATGTCAATTGATGTTGTCATTTTTCAGGTCTTATTTAGGCAATCATATTTCTGAGATTTTCTGGGTGATGCTGTCCCATCCTATCCAGTAGAGGCTATCTTACATCAGATATCCTGGTCCTCTGACCTTTGCAATCTTTCAGCGCCTCTTCCTTGACATTCCCTGAGCCTTAGGTGTAGTGGCTGTCTGGTGGATGTATCGACTGGGCCTGGGCCACCCACCATCAGCTGTTTTCTACAATTTGACCAGTTGTGGATTTCTGTAATGGTCCCCATCTGAAAAAAAAAAAAAAAAACAGGGAGAACTCCACTTACCGTGGGTGTAAGGGATAAGTGTTTAGAATGCAGCTAGGAATTGCTAGGGGATGTCCTTCTGTAAGCTGTGAATATATGTTGTTCTCATTGGTTAATAAATAAGCTGCTTTGGCCTATGGCAAGGCAGCTTAGAGGCAGGCGGGAAACCCAAGGAGAGAGAAAGGAAGGAGAAAGGCAGAATCTAGGGAGACGCCAGCACCACCAGGAGAAGCAAGATGTGAAAGTACCAATAAGCCATGGCCACATAGCAACTTACAGATAAATAGAAATGGGTTACGTTATAAGAGCTAGCTAGCAAGAAGCCTGCCATAGGCCATACAGTTTGTAAGTAATATTAAGCCTCTGAACGATTATTTTATAAATGGCCACAGGACCACAGGGCTGGGCAGGACCAGAGAAAACCTTCCAGCTACAAGGTATTATGCTGGCTTAGGGAAGTGGCAGCATAAACTGTGATTTTAATATGGAAACCCAAATCAGGAGTTTCTTGAAGGAAGAAATCTGACCTTACTCATTTTTTCATCTCTAGTATTTAAAAGTATTTAGTATGTAAGACCCACAAATTCTTAAGGAATACAATAAATTCATTTAGGATGAGCTAGCAAAAATCATTGTGAAATTGACAGAGAAATCTTTAATTACATTTTTTCGTTAAGAATAAATGTATCTCTAAAATTTAAATTAATATGGCCTTACCCTAGACAAGGTTGAAGCTGTGGTGGACTAAATGAGGGATGGATAAAGAATAAAGGGGTAGTGTGGGAAAAGGCATCCCTCTAGAAAAGTTTTCTTTTACCTTTATTCTTTATCCTGTACTCTCAGTGGCTGTTTCAATAAGTCTGCCTGCAGAGTCCTTGATAATACAGCCTGGGGCTATGCTAAATAAAGGAACAATTATAAACTCCAATAAAGGTCTCTCTGACATGCCATGTTCTCAAGCAGGGCCTCAGGTGGAGAGGGAGATGGGGAAGTATCCTGATTACATTTTTTCTCGTTGCCTCTTTTTTCTTTTTGCCCATTGTGTGCTTTACCATCATCCATCAGAGTAATGTCATACATAGGCTTTCCCTAAAATAGCTGGGAAGTGGCACTGTCTATCACTTACCGCTGTCAGCAAGTCCATTTGGAACTCACTGTCGTCTTCTTCTTCTAGGTCAAAAAGAATTGCTAATATTTTTAGAGGACATGATGGATTGCATTTAGGATCCTAACAAAAGGTGACCAAAATAAAACATAAACATTATTTTGTGTCTAAATTGGCCAGAAGAAGAATGAGGAAGCCTAGTGACATTTCTCACTCAACCTGACTTGCCATTTACTTTGAAAGAGGGGACAGAGGGCAATGAGGATAAATTCTAAGCCATCACTTAAATCATACCCAGGGGCACTTGTTATTCATATGACATTGCGCCGTGCCACTTGATAAAATTTCAAATGCACTTTCCCTCACTGTGTCTGATTTAGGGTTCCTTGCTGTCCTCTCCTCCAGGGATTGCCTACTCTTGGCCTCTACATTTCTAAAGCAGCACGAAGTTGACAAATATCTCACACATTTTGGTTTTTAAATCACAGAGAAAAAGAAAACTGGTGTTTGGTGGAATCAGTTTCCTGGTCCGTCCCCCAGAGCATCTCTTGGACTTTCAGATATAATTCCAGATGGCTCCTGGGCTAACTGCATTCAGTGGCATCCTAGCTCAAGCTGCTCCCAATAGTTGGACTTTAACACATCATTCCAAATGGACCTCGTTAATGTCTGTGCTTTAGTGCCCACTCTCCTAGTATAGTAGTCTCTAAACCAGTGACCAAAGAGACCAGGAGAATGGTAAGAAACACACCTAAAATTGCAAAGTACCTTTCACCTAGCTTCATCACAGAACTCCTGTCTTTGTTGGCATGTTATACCAAAGTTAGTCAAAAAGTCATGAATTAAAAAAATCCCAGGTTGGAGTTCAGTTGAAGAGAGGGAGGAGGAATTATAGGAGTAAGGGGGTCAGCGAGGTCAAGATTTTGATGGAAAAAAACCCACAAAGACAGCTGATCCAAGCTAGTGGGAACTCACAAACTCTGGACTGACATTTGGAGAACCTGCATGGGACTGAAGGAGGCCCTCTGAATGTGGGTGACAGTTCTGTGGCTTGATCTGTTTGTGGGGCTCCTGGCAGTGGGACCAGGACTTATTCTGGGTACATGAACTGGCTTTTTAGAGCCCATTCCCTATGGGGGGACACCTTGCTCAGCCTTGTTGCAGCGGGGAGGGGCTTGGTCCAGCCTCAACTTTGTATGCCAACCTTGTTGACTCCCCAAGGGAGGTTTTACCCACTCTGAGGAGTAGATGGGGGGGTGGAATGGGGAGAAGTGGGGAGGGGTAGAAGAAGGAGAGGGAGGGAGGGGGAACTGTGGTTGGTATGTAAAATGAAGAGAAATTTAAATTAGAAAGGAAGGAAGGAAGGGAGGGAGGGAGAGAGAGAGAGAGAGAGAGAGAGAGAGAGAGAGAGAGAGAGAGAGAAAGAAAGAGAGAGAAAGAGAGAGAGAGAGAGAAAGAAAGAAAGAAAGAAAGAAAGAAAGAAAGAAAGAAAGAAAGAAAGAAAGAAAGAAAGAAAGAAACCAACCCCTGGTTTTAGAACTTGGGAAACCATTGCTCTAATCCATTTAGAGCAGGACATGAATAAAATCATAGAAACAGAGCTGGAAGGGATTTAAGAGACAGTTGAGAGCAATCATCTGATGACATGGATAAGAACTTTGAGGTTGGGGGAAAATTTTTTAAAATGCCTAGAAGCACACAGTGATTTTCAAATGGGGATCTATTGATTTATAGTTCAACATTCTTATTGTTCTATGATGTTTAATGAAGACTGAAAACTCCACGTTACCAGATGAGGCAGTATCAGTGCCACAGTCACCGCCACAGGGTCCCACAGGGTACCAATGCTACCCTTCAGCATGGTCGTGACCTCTCCTTGGCACTGCTTCTTTCAGATATAAGTTATATATTTTATTAAGTATTAAAACATATTAGCCCCACTAACCTCATTATTCATTCCTCTATTCGTCTCACTAAGAATAATAAGCTAATACTAGGAGCTTACACAAGATGATATACTTATATTGCAACACAAATACTCCATTAAATCCATCTAATTCCCAAACACTCAAAGTCCGGAGGCCAGGAGCCTGGTGTAAGGAACCATAAAGAGGGCTCGTGTTCCAGATCCTCAGCTTAGGAGCACACTGAACTAGGTAGCAGATGGGCATATAGTATAGGGCTTCTAAGAACAAACTTCTGGGCACTTTCAAAGGGAATTTGGATTACAAAGAGCCGATTTCTGTCTACATTTTGCTAGGAAAATCTGGATAATTATTATGTTCGATTAAGTTGCACACTGATTTTTTTTTGTCATAAGTGGCTATGTCTTCAGACCATATGCTTTCGTTTCTAGATTCTTCTTACTTTCTAGTATGGGATCAAATTACAGAAAAACAGTGACACTAAGGACACTCTCTGCATTGACTCTAACTGCTTTTCCTTTTATGTTCTTACCAGCTCCACACCAATTCCTCAGCTTTTAGGAGGTATCTCGTGTTTCAAACTACAAATGTGTGGCATTTCCTAATGCTCCTGCTCCATGTCCACCCATGGGTGATGGATTCCAAGACCTCCAGTGGTTGTGGACCAGGTGAAGGAGCCCTGAATCAGTCAGCTCACAGAGCCCCCAGTGGGTACAATCAATGGGGCAGCGTCATGCCACTGTCCCCTCTGCAGGGTTGTGCAGGGTACCAATGCTACCCCTCAGCATTATGTCTCTGCCTCTCCCTGGTATTGCTTATTTCACCATACTGTCAAGTGTTCCTGCTATAATACGCCATGATTATCTCAGTACACTGCTACTGACTCTGGCTTCCCTTACTTTCATTGGGGTTTTCCTTGATAGATTCTTAAAGGATGTAGTCTAAAACTATACTAAGATACTGGACAACTCTATGGACACTTTTCTCCATCATATGATCTTTTCATTAATCAAATAGCAAAAAGGGTCCTGAGTCTAATTGAAATAGCTGTAAATAAGAAAATGGTTAACAAATAGATGCCATAGATTTCTCTCCCCTCCCTTCTATTTCCCTCCTTTTCCCTCTTTTGTGAAGAGATAACAGACAAAATCTAAGAGGATGGATATTAGAGCAAAGTGCTTAAGGAAAAAAGAACCATCTCTGTACAGCTTGGGAAGGCAAAGAAGCATGCTGCTTTCCCAGAGGAACATGCCTTTGTCTGATGCATATTGTGCATTCTCTTTGCAGAAGAAAGAGGAGCTGCTGGACCAGAACACTGACAAGATGACATAGATTGAATAAGTCTTTTAGCATGCAAAAATGAAGGAGTTCCAGGAATCTGAAGATGCTAAGAATTCAAAGAGAACAGAAGGTTTACATTAAAGTCGGTACAGATGAACTTTCTCTGTTCACACAATGCCCAAACAGTCCCAACAATGTCTAACATTTCAACCTCAACCAGATGAGGGCTTGCATGCTACTTACATATTTCAATAGTTATGTACTGAACATCATGCTATTGTCACATGATTGCTATCCTCTCCATGGACCAAGACAAGTTCACAAGAACTAGGTCAACAGACAAAAAAAATCTGAAAGAGTGGTCCCAAAAGGTATACAGATCCAGCCACCTAAAGCAGATAGATGCTTTGCTACAACTCTGAGCTTTTTCTTCCTCTTCTCTGGAGATGAGTTCTCCCTAGCATTACTCCTAGACCACAATGTTGCAGAAGATTTCCTCCCGAGTGGGCTAGTTTTGTCCACTCTCGCCTAAACCATGACCAAGAGGTCATGTTCCACTGGAACTCCCTTTCCTTGCTTTCAATAGGCAGCAGGGTTGTCTCATGGGTTAGTAACTGTGGCTCATGTTTTGGAATTTTTAGGGTGCCAGATTGAGATGACACCTACATTGTTTCCTCATTCTGGCATTCTAGTTTTATGGACCCCCAGATGAATGCAGGACAGTTGTTGATGAATCTGCTTCAAGAGATTGCATGCCTCCCTAAGCATCCCAGTTTATTTAAGAGCTGATGTATGAGACACAGCTTTTTGGACTAATTTGCTTCCCGGATAAGCATCTGTGCTTGTTTAATAGCCACTGGCTGGGCCGCTCTGAGAATGATGAAAACCATGTGAAAAGCCCAGGGACCATTTGCTCATCTCCTAAAGTTACACTGTAGGTGTTATATGGCTCATCGGGTTAGAATTTTTATCTCATGAAAATTGAGCTCAAGAATTAAGCCTTGCAATTTCCTGGCGAAGTAAATCTAAATTCTCAGTGATATGAGGTTTTCCCCAAGCTTCTTACAGGTAGAGCCTAGGTTGATAGTAAGAAAGCTGCATTTAACTTATGTTTTCAATGTTTATTGAATTCTTACCATACATAGTGCGATTAGATATGAGGGTCATTGTAGACTATTCAGTCTGTAATTTCCACCCAAGTAAAGGACACAGAAAGTTACAGTAGGAAGAGTAAAATGTTAAGGAGATGTGCTCAGGGTGCATACTTGGGTTCTGATGGACGTACAGTGAAGTTTGACTGTGGAGGGAGAAGTGATGTTTGCAAGGGCAGAATGAAGATGCTAACCACTCCTTTCATATCACCAAAGCCATGCCACAGGGAGATGCTTTCAGCGTTGAAGTTCTTACACGTGCCTCTGGTACTGGTTTCTTCAATTCCCTTTCAATACCTCCCACCCTGCGTTACTGTGATGAGTCCATATCAAAGCATTCGAGACACTTTTACAAAATAGAGATGCTTAAGACTCACCACAGGCTGACTGACATAAGGTCTCCAGGGAGGAACCTGGGGGGGGATCCTATTTCTTAGCAAGTTCTCTTGAGAAGCTTTCCTGGGTACACAGCCAGCTAGCCCAACAACCATTCAGACTGGTCTTGGAAACCACTGTTACAAATACCCTCAATTAAAATCTCATCCAGCCCTTTAGTGGGGCTGGATGAGTGTTCGCTAAAGTATGCCACATATTATGTGTTTTAAAATTTTGGCCATGTGCCCAATCTGAAAAAGAGATATCTAAGAAAAGGGTAGTGGATGCTAAACTTGGAAGCCCCTCAAATCTATTTTGATCCCACCCATTATGTCTAGACTCTCAGTTGCCACCATCCGGTAGAGCTATTTAAGATGCAGTCAATCAGACCACTATGGAGAAGTGCATGGCGCCGGAGTGGTTAGCTTCCAGGTCAGCTCTCGGCTCTTCCATAAATTCATGGAAGTATTTACTGTCAGTCAGACTGTGTGTTCTGTTTTGTTTTGTGATTTTGAACACATTCCAGGTTCAGCTATTTTCTCAGGCCAAATACTGAAAATACTCCAGCTTCTTAACCTCCAGAGTCCTAGGGCACCACAGCGGCACCACGACCATATGTATATGTCCTGGCTAGAATCATCTGAAAAGAGGAAACCTCAATTGAGAAAATGCCTCCATAAGATCTTAATTAGTGTCTGATGATGGATGGGAGAGGGCCCAGCCCATTATGGGTGATGCCATCCCTGGACTGGCGGTCCCAAGTTCTATAAGAAAGCAGGCTGAGCAAGCTATGATGAGCAAGCCAGTAAGCAGCACCCCTCCACAGCCTCCACATTGGCTCCTGCCTTCAGGTTTCAGCCCTGTTTGAGTTCCTGTCCTGACTTCCTCCAGTGATGTAATACAATGTGAGAAGGCAAGTGGAATAAACCCTTCCCTTCCCAGATTGCTTTGGTTATGGTGTTTCATCGCAGCAATAGCAAACGTAACTAAGACAGGATCCATCGTTGATACGGTGGCAACAGAGACACCATCATTATAAAGAAGCACTTAAGGCAGTGGTTTCTACTCCCGATGGCCACCATGCATCTGTGTGACTTTGGGTGTTGTACCATTCTTCTCTACATCAATTTCCCGGTCCACAAGGTTAGGGAAAGAAACTAGAACATTCTCAATGTCAGAACCATTTTCACAGATACATTATGAATAATCATGCTTTGGAGATTGCAGATGCCATAAATGACCCTAAATGTGACCCCCAAATAGCTTTAAAGCCATCCTTTATTGAGAATACCATGTATTACTTTCATGCCCAGGACATCAGGCCTTCTATTAAGTCATTCCTCTTTGGTGAGTCAATTGAACACCTCTAAAAACCCAAAAGAATTCTTGTTCAAGTTTAAAAGACCCTGGAAATTCCCATTCCAGATAAGACAACAGACCTAAGAGTGAAGCAATAATTTTTTGGAGCTCATGGAACTAGAAATGGTGGTACTAAGCCTCAAGTTTTGTGACTGGGAATCCTGACTTCTTGACAGCTGAAATTCAGTTTTAAGCCTGTGCAAGGAATGATCTGGCTGGTCCACTTCGGTGAGTAACGTGGGTGAGAACTCTGGAGACCGCTGTCATCTGCCCTTCATTCCAGGCTTTCCTCCAGGGCCCTCGTAAGGCTTTGCTTAACAACTCGGGCTCTTACTGAATTACTACCAAGTAAATGTTCTTGTCCTCTCTCAGAGCTCACTAATGCTGGCTTCTTGAGGAAGAAAAATACCGATAAAGCACAGCAGTATTAAAGCAAAAACAATGCTGTTTTTAATCGTGTAGATAGCAGCAACAATTTCCCATTTAAAATAGCAGCAAATACAGGAGAACCCTTTGTGCCACGGTGGGAGGAATTCAGGCCCCACAGATTCATGAAAAATTCACTGCGTTGTCTAAAGTGTTGGATCGCCACAGCACAAGGAGTCTTAAGTTTACATTTTTTCTTTTATGTGTGACAAAATGCCAATTTTTGTCATTTTTACATTAAATTATTTTTAATTTTACATTAAGTTTTACATTAAACCATTATTCACTCTCATTTTATGAAAAATTCTTTGAAAATAAAGTCTCATTATGAAGACTCAAAATGTTAAAAAGAATCACACAAGGATTTTATTGAATCAATTAACATTCATAAAAGATGAGGAAACAGCTTGCGGTGTCTCTGAGGTCACACAGTAGGGACTTTGGCTTGTCAAACCTCAGCTTACACTTGGCACATGGCAAATACTTAACACATCTGCAGACCATTCAGCCATTCTTTTGAGTAATAGAAATGCCTCATCTGGAATCTTCCCTGATGAAGGAGTCAGCCTTGCAGTGCACAGAGGCTAGGACCAGCACAAGTATCATCTTATGATGCGGAGGAGATCCAGCACATAGCCCGGCCTCAAATGTCTCTGTGGCCCATAGCATCCACTCATTTAAAGTTCTGCCCACCTTCCACCAACACCATTGTTCTTTGCATATCATTGAAATCAGAAAATGGGACTCAACTGCTAGAATCTAGACTGACCCATCGCTAAAACTAATGATCTTTCATGTTTACCTGATGAAATGCATGTGTACACAAAAACACATGCAGAGAAGATAGATGATGGATGGATGGATGGATGAATGGATGGATGGATGGATGGATGGTGGATGGACAGACAGACAGACAACAGACGATGTTGATTATAAGACTCCTCTAATTTGAAGTTTGGAGGTTTGTGAGATTTAGTATGTACTTTATTTTCTGTTTTTGTGCTCTGAATTTCTCTAGTTTAGTTTCAATCTAAACTTCAGTCTGGTCAATAAACTACGTATCCTATCACTGGCTCCTGTGAGTAATTGTTTTAATGAGGGTCTGACAGACTTCTGTTGGTCCCCAGGAAGCATGGCAGGGGAATTGTGTTTATAATCGACTCTAATCCATTCTAATCTTCCACCTCAACCTCATCAAGAATTAAGTGATTGATTTTTTTTTTGGTCTCCTGAAAGAAAATAAAGACCTCCTGAGACGAAACTTGGAAGCCATCCAAAGATAGAGACAACCAAGGACTGGCACCATTTGTACTTGGATGTGAAACTTGTCTTGGCAATTTCTCTGTCCTGCCAGCTCTTAGCCCATAATTGAACACTTGAATGATGCCAGGGCATGTTTCACAGAATGCCCTAATCACTTTTTCACCTTGGTAACAGTCACCTGAAGACATAACTGAAAAAAACAGTATGTGGGCAGGTTGTTGTTCCTCATCCTGATCCTGCCTCCTCTAGTGGACAGCCCATACTCTACAGAGCCTAGGAGTACAATCAATGGGTCCCAGCGCAGTGCTTCAGACTACGGTGATGCCTTTTCCTGTCCACTCCAAAGGACAATGGCATGTGTGGTATCTTTCCAGTACATGTTGGTGCCAGCTGGGATAGCGATGTGCTGTTGGAATAAGAAGCAGCTGCATTTTAATTCTGCTGTTACTCAAACAAGGACTCAATGGGTAAACTCTCAATGAAACTGGGGCTCAAACCATGAACTGAGGAGCATGGAGAACAAGGTGGGAGCAGCAACAAAAAGCTGGCCTTTCCTGTTCCCACCTCTTATCCCTTTCACCTCTGTTCTTAGCCCCATTTTATTTTATTTATTTATTATTCATTTATTCATTCATTCATTTATTTATTTGCCACTATCTGAGGTTCCAATTATCTCTTTGTACTCAATAGTTAAAAAAATGCGTCCTCCCTCATCTCTTTGTGTCTGGTCCTTCACATCCCTGGCACTATCACCTTGCCAAGCCACATTCTCCTTTCCTGCACCCTAAACATCCAGTGCTGCTGGTCCCAGCAGAAGTCCCACTGACATCTTCTCCAGTCTCGATGCTGCTCAGGAATCTTACCTATATAGCCTTGTCCCTATCCTCCCAGTCACTGGTCAAGAAACTACTTCTTCCTAAGAGCTCCCCAGGTCCCTTCTCCTGCCACTTTTTACAAGTCACACACCAGGGACTCAAAGAAAAACTTTTATAACTGTGTTACAAGTGCCCGTATTTCAATTTTGGGCACAATCTGTTTCATGATCTCGCTGTCACTGGGAAAGACTTCTGTTAGTCAGATGGTCACTCCCTCTGTGCCCTGGACCAGCTGCCTCATTGCCCATGTTCTTTTTTATGTATTTTCTCTTCACTGCCTGGTAAAGTGGGGCAGTGCATGCCCACCACCCCATCTCCTATCCACTCACACATTCCAGACCTCAGAAATTCAGTTTTAACATCTCTTTAATTATCTACAGCTTTTTTTCTTCTTAAAGATGATCTATATTTTTATTTCAAAATAATTTCTCTTTACTTCTGAGAAATTCATCCATGCACATAATGAAATAGGATTATATTCACCACTTCTCTCCTTCAAGTCTCCCTGTGTCTACTCAACACAGCAACCTCCAAACTTCATGTCCTTTTTAGGGGATCACCTACTAAGGCCAGTTAGGGCTGCCCCTGTGTGCATTGGTGTGGCATGAGCCAATGGGTGGAAAAATCTACTAGTGGCCTTAGCCTTTAACAAGAACGATTCTCCCTCCCTGAGCAGCTGTCCCCTACCAATAGGTTCCTCAGCAAAGAATGGACCTGAAAGAGTGCCTACTCCTTCTTTGCTGAAATTTTTAGATAGCTTAATCTTGTGTAGGTAACCTCAGCTGCTGTGAATTCATGAGTGCAATCATCCTGTCATGTCTAAAATCATGTCTAAAATAGAGCATTTCACAGTATTCTTCCCCATCTTCCAGCTCCTATATTATTTTTATGAATGTATTTGTTTTGTCGTTTTTTTTAATTAGAGGTAGACACTTATGTCTTGCGATACGTGCAGGTGAATGCAGATGCCAACAGAGGCCAGAGATGTTGGTTCCCTTGGATCAGAATTTTAAGCAGTTGTGAGCTCCCCAACATGGAGTCTGGAAACTGAACCAAAGTCCTCTGCAAGAGCAGTGCAATCTCTTTAACACTGAGCACCTCTTCAGCCCCGACCTCTTACATTCTTTCTATCTGTTGTTCCTTGATGGCCCCTCAGCCTTGGCAGCATGGGCTGGGGATGGGGTGTCCCATTTATGGCTGAGCTCTCAGATTCTTACTCTCAGCACTTCTGACCAGTTATGTGCCTTTCTGCATGGACTGTTGTCCACGGGGGCGGGAGAGGGGGGAGCAGAAGCAGGTTCAACTCAAGGGCCTATGGCCTCCTCAACCATGGGCTTTTGACAATGTTTACAGGGAGTAGAGAGAGGAATGCTGGGGGTGTAAAGGCACAAGCAGGGTGTGGTAAGGGTGCAAGGGGGATATCACAGGACTCAGGGAGGGATAACCCAAAGGAAGAATGTGTGAAAAGCCATATAGATGCATACTATCTCACAGCCCAATTAAAAATATATTAGAGGGATAGTCGACTCTATGTGATATGAAGGAACTGAGTGGGGACATACTGGTGTTTCAAGGATTAAGCATGGATGAAGCAAGGTTATAGGGTAGAGGATGGAGTAGTGGATGTAGGAACTAAGGATGTAAGCAAAAGCTTACAGAAACCCACTAGTTTAGCAAGCTGATTTCAAAATATAACTTTAAAAAACTGAGTGGAATTATTCTGCATGGGTGAACAGTGCTGCTCCCAGAAAGACAGCACTCATTCAGTCAAAATTGCAGCCGAAGGCCTGGAACACCATCTTACAATTCAGTGGTCACAGAGGCTCCAGAGTTCTCCCAAATGGCACAGGCTCTTCCCACTGCTCTTGATCTATACTTTTCTCAGCACTTGTATCATTTTTTTTTTCATTTTGAAATAGGATCTCATGTAGCCTAGGCTGGCCCAGAACTCAATACATAAGACCACCTTGACCTAGGCTGGCCCAGAACTCAATACATAAGACCATCCTCCTGTCTCTATCTCCTAACTTCTAGGATTACAGGCACACACTACCACAACTGCTTTTTATTCTGTGCTGGGGATCAAACCTGGGGCTTCTTGGGTGGTAGACAAGCACTCTACCAACTGAGTTACACCCCCAGTCTCCCTTTTATTTTAGCCAATGGAAAACATTCCTGGTCCTCGGTCTACCAGCAAACTTTAGAATGTGTCATCAAATTTACAATTATTAGAAGAAATGCCAGACTATGGCCCAAGAATGATTCAAGTTTAAGAGGGCATTTTATTGTTTTTATCACATTGAAGCCTTGAGCCAGAGATTTTTTTTTATGTCAGAAGATATCAAAGGGCCAACTTGACAACATGTCAGATTTGATGTGAGAAAGAGAAATATCTCACAGCTGAGTCAAAGGGGAATGTAGACACAGTAGCCATGTAAGAGGAGATGAGCAAGGTAACATGTACAGAAGAACCCTTGAGTTGTTCTCAGGCAGTACAACCACATCCTCACTTAGGCACACAGTAAATAATGTGTTAGGACATTTATCATTATAGACACATTTTTGTTTCTGTAACTGTTTTTTTGAAGCATTCCTGTCTGGTCTCCATGAAGCCCCAGACATCACTAGCACATAAACACTAAATTGCTTAGGGCACTCCAACAGCAGAAGGGCCCAAGGTAATTATGTCATCTATTTACAATGTTTTATGTCACCAACACTGCCACCCAAGGCCACTACTGGCTCTGATCAGGGCAATAAGCGACAATATGTGAAGTTGGAAGGAAATTCAATAATTAAGCCCAATGTGAGACTTTGAGGCCAGTCTGAGAGGAATAGATGAATTTGCCTTTATTCCTGTTCGGTCACTGGCTTTGTGAGGAAAATTACAGCAACCTCTGAGCATTGACTCATCACTCCCTAGACCCTTACACCAAGTATTTTAAATCAGGAAAATGGGGAGACTGAGTTGCTTTGCTATGCCCTCCTCTCTATCACAGTG
The DNA here is from genome assembly GCF_004664715.2 of Peromyscus leucopus. Lineage (NCBI taxonomy): Eukaryota > Metazoa > Chordata > Mammalia > Rodentia > Cricetidae > Peromyscus > Peromyscus leucopus. Next base: position 50,100,450 of record NC_051073.1, read on the forward strand.
GAAACTTGAACAGCTTTCCAGATTTTCCCAAAAGACTCAATTGTTGAATGACCTAAAGCCAATTAAAATTCAGAAGGGAGGCTGAGGAGAGAACTCTGTTGGTAAAGGCTTGCCTCAGAACTTTTGTGAATGAGAAACCTGGGCACAGCAGTAAGTGCTTATAATCCTAGGACTAGGGAGGCAGAGGCAAGAGTATCCCTGGCACTTGCTGGCTAGCCACTCCAGCTAAACCAGGGAGCTCTGGATTCAGCCAAAGACACTGTCTAAAAAAGGAGCTATTGAAGAAGGTACCTGACATGGATATCTGTCCTACACATGCACCCACCCACACGTGTGCACATACAAAAACCACACAAACACACACAATCTTCAGAAGTGAATTTAATGGAAATAATAACATCATTCTTGTCTACAGTATTTCACAAAGTAATTGGGGCTCATAGCCACTGACTTTACAGCAACGTTTTACAGTCTTACTTTAAAAAAAAAATGGTTTTTTAGTTAAATTTCTATGGAGGCAAATAATAGAGAATTTGAACTCTCAATTTATTTTTAGAGGCATGTTTTTAAAGCAATGAATTTATTAATTCAATCTTAAATTTCTTTTATGGCATCCCTGTGTCTAACCCAGTAGTTCTGTACTTAGGGTAGCAATTTACTTCAGGCTTTTATGTAAGTCCTAGCAAGATCTGCCCATTCATCCAATCACTACAGTAAGCTATGATTAATTCACTCCAGCATTGATTTTTAAGGTCAAAGAAAAAGCCTCCTTCCAGGAGGAAAAAAAATGCATTAAGGGATTATGGACTACAACTGCCAGGACAAAGATATTTACCCATATAATTTATTGTAATTTTCTGTTTTACGCGGACTATCATCCTCTCTATATTTCATGGAAATCTCATATTTTATAACTTAATGGCAGACCAAATCATTTAGTGATGACCATTAAGCCAGTCTTGAGTCAGTGAACTAGAAAGCTATTTTCATTTGTGTAATCTTTAGCCATTTACTACTTTACTAATGAGGAAATGCAAGCCTAGAAAAGTCAGATGGCCTAACTGTCCAGCATCATTGATCTGAAAGGAGGAATATCTAGAAGCCATCTTACCCTTTTACTTCAGTCCTTTGTTCCACACGGTTATAGGCCTTGCTGTGGTGGTGTTAGCTGAAGTGTGGACCAGATACTGGCCCTTCACATATGTTAGCCCTTAGAATCTTCACAAAAATCTTCGGGGACAAGTATTGTTATCATCCGAATTTTATAGTCAAGAAAGTGAAGTCATGTTATGTTACTTAGCCAAGGTCATTCACTTAACAGCTGAGCTGGGTTAATATTTCCAATGAAAATGAAAAGCTCCAAACTATGACGTGTATGTACACACCATTACTTAAGAAGATGATACTGAAATGTTCTTTCTCACGTTGGCCGTTCTCTACTGTTTTTCTTAGAACAAATGGTAATTAACTCATAGTAGAATTGCTGGATCATGTGACAGTTTTATTTATTTATTTTTGAGGAATCCTCATGGCTATGCAAATTTACATTTCCACCAATAACATATGAGCCCTTTTCTCAGCATCCTCACTAGCATTTGTTGAGAATATATTTTTAAACTGAAAGTGAAAGGTAAGAGCCAGAGATGTTAAAAAGAACAAATGGAGGGGGGCATTTTAAGCACAGATAAAGACAGGATAATGAGTTAAAAGTGAGGAAGGGAAGGGTCTAGAAGAACTGTGAAAAGGGACATGTTACCCACAGTCCTCTGCAACAACAGCAGAGACATGCAACCTGGAGTTTTCCTCCTTGATGTCTTGAGCCAACAGCCAGCCTTCCTAATAGTTTGGTTTTCTCATACTTACCATGGAGAAGAAGAGGCTAGGAAATTATCTATCCTAGCTTCCAGACACCTCTTGTCTATGTTCCCAAGTTTGTAAAAGAAACAACACTACAAGTTAAATCACATATTGACCTTCACACAGTGATAGTGGGAGACTTCAGTACCCCATTGTCACCAACAAACAGTTCATCCAAACAAAAACAAAACAGAGAAATACTGGAGTAAACAGGCATTATAAAATAAATGGACCTAACAGATATTTACAGGACATTCCACGCAAACACAAAAGTATGTGCCTTCTTTTCTGCACCTCATGGAACTTTTTCCAACATATTTGGACACAGAGCAAGTCTCAACAGATTTAAGAAAATTGAAATAACTCCCAGCATCCTATCAGAACACCACAAATTCAAGCTAGGTATCAACAACAGAAAGTTTACAAACTCTTGTAACTTGAACTACTCTCTACTGCCTGAAAACTTTGTCAAGACAGAAATAAAGAAAAAAATTAAAGACTTTAAAGAATTCAATGAAAATGAATACCCAGCATACTCAGACATATGGAACCTAATGAGAGCAGTGCTAAGAGGAAAGTTCACGGCATTAAGTGCCTATAAAAAAATAATGGGTTTCCTGTAATAAATTATAGGTTGGGTGGCAGTGACACATGCCTTTTATCCCAGCACTTGGGAGGCAGAGCCAGGCAGATCTCTGTGAGTTTGAGGCCAGACTGGGCTACAGAGCGAGATCCAGGACAGGCACCAAAACTACACAGAGAAGGCCTGTCTTGAAAATTATTATTATTATTATTATTATTATTATTATTATTATTATTGGTAAAATCTCATACTGGCAGCTTAGTAGCTCTTGAAAAAGGAAGTAATCATACCCAAGAAGAGTAGATTGCAAGAAATAACCAAACTGAGGGCTGAAGTCAATAAAACAGAAACAAAGAGAATAATACAAAGAATCAATGAAACAAAGAGTTAAGTTCTTTGAGAAAATCAATGGGATAAACAAACCATTATCCAAATTAATGAAAAGGGAGAGAAAGAATATTCAAATTAAAAAAATAAGAAATGAAAAGGGAGATATAACAACAGGCACTGAGAAAATTCAGAGAATCATAAGGACATAATTTAAAAATCTATACTCCATCAAATTGGAAAATCTAAATGAAATGGATAATTTTCTTGGTAGGTAACATTTACCAAAGTTAAATCAAGATCAAATAAACCATTTAAATGTGCCTATAGCTCCTAGTGAAATAGAGGCAGTCCTTTAAAGTCTAATGAAAGAAAGTCCAGGGCCAGATGGTTTTAGGTCAGAATTCTACCAGACTTTGAAAGAAGAATTAAAGCCAATACACCTCAAATTATTCCAAAAAATAGAAACAGAAAGAATATTCTTTATGAAGCCATAGTTACCCAGATACCCAAACCATATAAAGACTCAACAAAGAGAGATAAATACAGACCAATTTCCCCTATGAACATAGATGCAAAAATACTCATTAAAGTACTTACAAACCGAATCCAAGAACACATCAAAAAGATCATACACCAAGAAATGCAGGGATGGTTCAATATATGAAAATCAGTAAAAGTAATCTACTATGAAAACAAACCACAAGAAACCCACATGATCATCTCATTAGATGCAAAACAGGCCTTCCTTTGACAAAAATCCAATTCCCCTTCATTAAAAATGTCCCAGAGAGATTAGGGATACAAGGGACATACCTAAAAATAATAAAGGCATCTTTACAGCAAGCCTATAACCAACATCAAATTAAATGGAGATAAACTCAAAGAAATTCCACCAAAACCAGTAACAAGGCAAGTTTGTCTAGTTCCCCCCATCTATTCAATATAGTACTTGGAGGTTTGTTTGTTGGTTTTTTGTTTGTTTGTTTGTTTTTTAGCTCTAGCAATAAGACAACTGAAAGATATCAAGGGGATACACATTGGAAAGGTAGAAATTAAAGTATTGTTAATTGTGAATGATATGATAGTATACGTAAATGAACCTAAAAATCCCACCAGGAAGCTCCTACAGCTGATAAACGTTTTCAGTGAAGTAGCTGGATACAAAATCAACTCCAAAAAGAAAATAAATGAATAGCCCTCCTACAAATGGCAAATGGACTGAGAAAGAAATCAGTGAAACCACATCCTTCACAATAGCCTCAAATAATACAAAATATCTTGGGGTAACTCTAACTAAGCAACTGAAAGACTTGTATGATAAAAAGTTCAAGTCTTTGAAAAAAGAAATTGAAGAAGATTTCAGAAAATGGAAAGCTCTCCTGTGCTTATGGATTGGTAAGACTGATACAGCAAAAGTGGCCATCCTACCAAAAGCAATCTACAGATTTAATGCAATCCCCATCAAAATTCCAACATAATCCTTTACAGACCTTAAAAAGACAATATTCAACTACATATGGAAAAACAAAAACCCAGTATAACAATCCTGAAGAATAAAAGAACTGCTGGAGGTATCACCATATCTGATTTCAAATTGTACTAAAGAACTATAGTAATAAAAACAGCATGGCATTGGCATTAAAAACAGACACATTAATCAATGGAATTAAATTAAAGACCCAGACATAAATCCAAACACATATGGACACCTGATATTTAATAAAAAAGCTAGAAATACACACTGGAAAAAAAAGACAGCATCTTCAACAAAGGGTGCTGGCCGAACTGGATGATTGCATGTAGAAGAATTCAAATAGATCCATACTTATCTTCCTGCACAAAACTCAACTCCAAAGGGATCAAAGACCCCCTCATAAAACCAGACACAGTGAACATGATAGAAAAGAAAGTGGGGACTAGCCTTGAAACATTGGCACAGGAGACAACTTCCTAAACAGAACACCAATAATGCAGGCACTAAGATCAGCAGTTTATAAATGGGACCTCATGAAACTGAAAAGCTTCTGTAAGTCAAAGGACACAGTCAACTGGACAAAGTGGCAGCCTACAGAATGGGAAAAGATTTTTTTTACAAACTCCACACCTGACAGAGGGCTAATATCCAAAACATATAAAGAACTCAAGAAACTATATATACAAAAACAAAACAAAACAAATAATCCAATTTAAAAATTGAGTACAGATATAAACAATGAATTCTCAATAAAAGACTCTCAAATGGCTGAGAAACATTTAAAGAAATGTTCAACATCCTTAGCCATCAGGGAAATCCAAATCAAAACTACTTTGAGATTTCATCTTATACCTGTCGGAATGGCTAAGATCCGACACGGTGACAGCTCCTGCTGGCAAGGGTGTGAGCGAGGGGAACATCCCTCCATTGCTGGAGTGCAAACTTGTACAGCATCTATGGAAATCAATATGGCAGTTTTGCAGAAACCTGGGAATTGATTTATCTATCCCAAGATTCAGCTATAACCAAAGATAGTTGCTCAACCATGTTCACTGCAGCTTTATTCATAATATCCAGAAACTGGAAACCACCTAGATGTCCCTCAACTTAAGAATGAATAAAGAAAATGTTGCATGTTTACACAATGGACTCAGCTGTTAAAAACAGTGGCATCATGAAATTCACAGGCAAATGGGTGTAACTAGAAAAAAATCATCCTGTGTGAGATAAGTCAGACTGAGGAGACATAAATGGTATGTCTTCACTGAGAAGTGAGTATTAGCCATTAAGTAAATGGTAACCAATTGCAGTACTGAAAGGACCAGGCAGATGCCCTAACAGGCTGCTCAGTCTTCTCTCAGAGATCAGGCCTCAATTTCAGTTTCCTGAGACTTGAGCAAGCAGTTTCTGGGAGGACCATGAACAAATGACATAGTCCTCGCAGTAGCTCCCTTTCTGCACGTACTCTGACTGCTCAAGGTTCAGTCAATTGTTTACTGTCTAGAACCCCTCACCAACTTAGAGCTATGTGCATGGGTAAATGTGAATGTGCTAGGCCAGCCAGCCTCCATGGCAGCTCAAGGACAGAGCCTGGGACTTGTCCAGGCCTGCCCCAAAATGATAACTGTAACCCCCAGCCAATAAATTCAAAGGTTACACACCCTCACCAAATCATATGATGCAAAGGCTGGTACCACCCTGCTTGTGGTTTTTCCCTTTAAAAACCCTTCATTCTGAGAGCTCAGGGCCGTCATCCTGTGTCTGAGTGTTTGACACCGACCAAGACCAGCCTTGCTTGTAATCAATAAACTGCACTATTTTGCATTGGATATCAGCTCTGTGGTGGTCTTGCTTGGGGGTCTCGCTACATGGGCACAACAGTACCTAGACTCAGAGAGTTTAGGTAAAGAGGAGGGGTCCAGGGAAGACATATTGATCTATTTGGAAAGGGAAACAGAATAGATTTTAAGAGTGGAATGTAGGGTGAGGACAGGTGTGGGGTGGCATGGGTGGATCAGCTGGGGTGGGGGAATAGGATGGAGTGAGACAGTGTGAGGAGAGACAGCTGTAGTTGGGGGCATATGGGGCAGTGTAAAAACCTAATGCAGTGGAAACGTCCTTGAATCTATGAAGGTGATCTTAATGAGGACTCCTAGTAATAATGGAGGATACTGAGTCTCAATTGGCCACCTCTTGTAGCCAGGCAAGGCTTCCAGTGGTGAGCTGGGGTTGCATTCAATTGAGTTGTTGGGCAAGGGGGGTCCCATGGAAATCCTGAAACAACCCAGGCTGGTGCTGAGACAAAGACTTTGTAACACAGCATCACTTCCTGCTCACTCTGCTTCCTGAACACAGATGCCAGCCTCCTGTCCTACACCGGGCCTTCCTGGCTTATTGCCATGTTTTCCCTCCCACGGCAGACTATATCCCTCTGGAACCGTCAACCAAAACCGACCTTTTCTCTCTGAAGTTGCTTCTGTCATGGTGTTTTATCACTGCAATGGGAAAGGGACTGAAACAGGCATTTGGTGTGCTTGCTGTTCAGGGAACTCCTTGAGGAGTGCTCTCAGCATCAGTGCTTTCAAGGGGATGAGGGAAGGAAGAGGGGCAGAAGGAGATACTGGTCTGTGTTAAAGATGTTACAGAGCCTCACTGTAGCAGAGCTCAGGAGCGGGCAGACACGTTGTAGTTTCCGTAAACAAAACAAGTGTCCAGGACTCTGTGTTTTGCCTATCACCATCCACTTATTAACTGTGGGGTGGCTTTTTTTTGGGGGGGGGGCATTAACTTGGAAAGGCAGCTTTCTTTAGATAATGAAAATTCATGAAAAATAGCTGAGCCATGAGCTACATGGTTTGCTAAAATAAAGGATAGGTATGATTTTCAGAATTCTTTCGATGGTCTTATTTCAACATTGTGGACTTTGTGAAATGATAATATTATACTGTTTTAATAGATGTGGCATTGTCTTTCGAGTTTTACTGAAAAGTATTCATAGAGTACCCATTCCACACCCATGACTATCCTGAGAACTGTAGACAGAGCAATACAAAGGGAGACTTATCATGCACATCTTATCTCCCCTTTCTTAGTAAAGGCCACACTGCCAACCAGCAGGCATTTTCCTAGACTGCCAAGAGAAACACAAATTCTCAACAGGTCTTCTGCCTCCCTTTTAAAAAATTAGTACATTTGATTATGTTCTTCAACAATTTCATATGTGTACACAATATGCTCTGACTACTTCCTCCTCTCCCGTCTTTTATCACCCTCCCATCCCTATCAACCCCCTCCTCCATACCTATCTTTTTCCCAAGTTCATGACTTTGGTCTTGTTCTGTGACCCACAGTTTAACCAAGACCATCTGTGTGACCGTTGGATTGGAATTATTTACAGGGGCCTGCTGAGGTCATCAGCAGGTAAACAACTAAAGGCAATGACCCCCATCTCTCTGAATCGCTCAGTAGCAAATACTTCAGCAGGGAGGGTAGGGGCCCTTGCACTCCTCCTCCTCCCATGCCTGACTGTTGGAGAACCTATTCTTATAGTGACCCAGTGCATTCTGCCTCCCCTTTTACCTTTCATCCACTCAACTTGGCTATGCCCCCCATTCATCTTTTTTAATTGTCATAAACTATTTTAATGACAAAGACTTCATGTTATCTCAAGGGGGAAACCATAAAAATAATATTTACAATTATCACTTATGTTTTATTTAATGAAACTTTTTTATTTTATAATTTAATTTAATTTTACATATCAGCCATGGATTCCCCTGTCCTCCCTCCTCCAGCCCCCCCTCCCCCCAGGCCATACCCCATTTCCATCTCCTCCAGGGCAAGGACTCCCCTGGGGATTCAGCTCAGCCTGGTAGATTCAGTCAAGGCAGGTCCAGTCCCCTCCTCCCTGGGGCCTATTCAGGGACACTTTGCCTATTCATCTTTTAAAATGTTTCTTTATGCTCAAACAATATTACATAATGCTGATGGTGAGGAGAGGGGGAGATCCTGAACCTGTACTAATTCCCACGTGAAGAAGAGAAGCTGTACTCGGTGGCCTGGACTTGAAAGGTCTCTGTGCACCAAACTTGCCTCTCCATAGTTTTGTTTGGCATTCAGCTACTGTTCAGGGAGAGCAGCTTAGACACACAGTGCATCTGCCTTGAACTTCAATGTTCCCAAGCGTCGGCTCTTCCTATTTCCTATGCCCGGAATAACTCACCTCCCAGTCTCTTCCAGGATGACTTCTGTAGTATAAGGCCAAGTTCAGATGATTCTGGCCATTCCCTCCCTGGACCTTTCCTCGTTTCTTCTGTAAATCCTGTGCTACCTGTCCACTCAGGTATAACTTTCGCTTTGTTTGTTTCATTTTTCTGATGCACGTGGCTACTCTTTTCCCCCACCAGAATGGCAAGTTTCTTGAGAATAGAGACCATGACTTTTCCATTATATTTAAAATGACCTAGAGATGTGTGTCTGAAAGGTCACAACAAATGTTTTTTAGTTAACTGAATCTTTGAGTGTCATGTTTTCAAACATACTGGGAAGGGCTCAAAAAGGATAACACTTCACTTTCTTATAATTTATGTGAACCGGTTAAAAATAAAAAATCCAGTTGTATTTGAGTTAATCACTGTAGAAACCACAAAAACAAGCTTACCCCTTGTTCTCTTCCCTCATCTCAGAGTGTCCTCTTCTAGCTGAGGGTGTTTAGACAGACTGTTTAAAAACTTTGTCCAAACACAATCCTGGCTTGCCTCTCTAGCAGAAATGAATGTGTGCTCCAGCTCCACTTTGTAAATAATTGCATTCACCTCTGAAGTTCAAGGTTTCTCTTCCCGTCGTGGAACTGGCTGCTTCTGTTCTCTTTTCATATGCAGCAGGCTGGAATACAAGGCAGAAGAAATGTTGTGTGGTTTGGGATTTGGTGAGCAGAGAGGATAATAGGAAAGATTGATATGGCTTCATACAAGAGTTATTTTTAAGTACAGAGAATGCCTGTCCCCTTGCTGAAAGGGCCTTTAGAAAATATTACCAGGATAGACAAACCGCGGAGGCCATTCCCATCACCTGGGATAGCTGTTCTGGTCTGCAGGCTGTTGCTGCCACCTGCTGCAGAAAAACAGCCATGGAGGGGCTGTCGCTCGGGTCTTGAAGGTATCAGACACAACTCAATTTGTATGCCATGGGCACCTGAAATTTGTCTTCCCTAGGAGTCTAGATGAAGCCCCAAAGGAAAATTAGTAAAATCCTGTCTTCAGGCCACAGAAGTTCCTAGGTATTAGAATCATGAACCAGGAGTCCAAAACAAAATGAAACAAACCAACCAACAAAACTAGCTAGAGGAGGCAGATTTGTCCAAAAGCCACTAATAAGTACCTCTCCTAAACCACCCCAGGGAGAGGCAGGGGTTCTCTTAAAAGTGATCCTGTAGCTCTTGAAGACCACACTGTCTTGTTTTAATGGGACATCCTCTCACCCTCTTTTTAAAGTTTCTTCATTTTAGTGAAATAAGAGATGTCTAAATATGCCAAGTGAGAATTCAGTAAATTCGGATTTTGATGACAAATGGAGTGAGAGGTGCCTAGTTCTCCAAGTATATTATCTGTCCTCATCTAACAGAGATACTGACTCTCAGATGGAATCTTTATAACACATCTCCTGGCTTGTTTTATTTTGTCTCATCATTGATTTATTAGAATTCCCAGCTATGACAAAGAAAGGTACCCTGAGCAGTTACATCACTTCCTGTCCTCCCTTCAAGCATCTGAGCTTCTAATCCTCCCTGAAAAAAATCATCATGACCATATTACTTAACATACCCACTGATACACTATGTAGTTCTTATGGTTTGGGGCTTAGCCAGATAAAGCTCTTATACCATCATCTAAAAGGACACCTGGCCATCACAATGAGGGATTTCCCAATCTGGCCTCCAACCTATCAAGACAAGGGATGGAAAAGACACTCACTTCTCCCCTCCCCAGAAATGTGGATTTCCCTACAAGAAACTAGACAATGAATTCAGTCGGATAGCTGACATTACTCCCTGTTATTCTTCAGAGTTTAATAAAATCAAATATGTTAACCATTGTTCTTTCACCCTGGGGCAATTTTAGAAAGAAAATATATTTTAAGATTAGGCTGAAACACTATTATGAGAGGCCAAAAGCTCATGTTTGCTAAATGACTTTGTATTCTTGAAAGGAAATGTATAAAAAGCACACGGGGACTGCTCTGCACGATTTCCTTTGTTTGGATTTTAGAAGCAGTTTGACTGACATCGAGACTGAAGGAGAGAATCTTGGGATATGAAAAAGTCTTTTAGAGGTGAGACACAAGGTTTCCGAGAACAGTTTCTGCATTGTTCTTATGAAGGTTACACGGAACCACACTACTTTCCTGTCTGCATTTCATTTCCTGGGGACTTGCCAAGCCATCAACAGCCCCAGCCCTGTGGTAGAGTTGGGGTTTTTGAGCACAAATAGGGTAGCTGGAGTTTGCTTAGCTACAGACATCAATTGACTCGGGTGATCATTGCAGAAATGTTGGTGTGAGCTCTTCGGGAGACAATGGGGAGAAAATGGACATACTGTGCTGTTTACTCCATCATCCAGATACAGTTTTTCAAGGGTAAGACTTCCAGTCAATTCTGTCCTTTCAGATGGCTCCTTTGAGATGCCTCATGACTGCCGCAAGAGTCCATCACTAAAGGGCAAACTCTCGATAAGGTTGTCAGTGATGTATGTGACAGCTACGGGAAAGATGCTAGAAGTCTAGACAGGATTCCTCATGAGCACTAAAACCAAAGGAGGAATGGATGGTTTGTGCCTTTGCTCTGGCCTCTCCTTGCCATTTTTCCTCTTCAAAGAGTCTTGAGTAACTGAAAAATTGTGGGTCTTGGAAAGGAAATGCTCCTGGACCATCCTAAAGACAACTCCAGAAAACTAAAAACATCTGCAATCGTGTCCATGGTCAGAAAGTCTTGCTCAGTTTTTAATCCTGTCTCAAGCATTTCTTTTTTCTTCAAATTAACAAGTATTTCTCCTCCCTAATAACAATGTTGTTAGTGGATGGAGGAATGCTGTCTTAGTCACATGCAAGGAGTGCCTTAAAAAGCCAAGCGGAGTCCTTATGGCCATGGGAACCAGAACCTAAAAGGCCTATTTCAAAATTGAAGGATGAAAACTTAGTTCTGAATACCACAGTAAAGATTATTTTTGAAAGCCTGAGTGTCTTAAGAATTAACTGTGTATGGTTCTGAAGATTGTAAGAGTTTTTGAATCAGAGACATTGGAATTGGTGATCGAGATAGGCTCAGAGGTATTGAAGGATCCCTCCCAGGGAGTTACACTCAGATATGCAGACCTCTGCCTACCCAAACTTTGTGCATGCACAAATAATTCCTCTCCATCGAGTCCCTTTGAGGTCTTGTTTCTCTTCAGCAGCTTGTCACCTTTTTATCCTTTCCTTTTAGCTCTGGGGGACTTGTCACAATAACGTATAACTTCTGTAATGGGAAATTCTGAAATGGGGACTAGCATTGCTGAGGACATATCAAAGGCTTGATGCTGAACACATTTTTAGTGGTCTGTACCATGCAGTCGGGTTGCTGATGGGAGATAGAATCTTCCTTTATGTCGAGCATTTCATGAGCTAGGTAGAGATGATGCCCTAGGGTACCTCTCCCTGAGGTATCTCCTCTTTTCTCCTTGGGAGACTTAACTGCGTGGAGATGAAGCTCCCTTCATCCTAGAGAGAATGTCAAGGCTCTTAACTCTACTTAGCCAGGCTGAATGTAGGAGGCAGTTTGGAGTTATGAAGTTAATGTTAAAGGAAAAATACAGATGTGACTAATTTCAAAGAGAATTCATGTCCCTTAAGGGAGTGATCGCTAAATGATCTACTTCATTGCTCGGTGCTTTGCTTTCCTTTTTGATAAGGTAGCATAACAATATCACTCTTAGGAAGCATGAAGATTAAAATGTTAGCATATATAAAAAGCCTCTTGTAAACACATTGTATTTTGAAAGAAAGGTAACTTTATTATAAAGAACTTACAAATAAAGTTTGAAAAAAACTACTATACGTAGACTAATTATTACAGATGTTGACCCGGAAAGGTCAACTATATTTATATGTATTAACCGTTTCATGCCAAGTTTGCCAGGATACTTAATTAAGCTTAATTTACATGGCTGAAAAAGGTAGCTCAGCAATTAAGAGCACTTTCTGCTCTTATAGAAGACCTAAGTTTCATTCCTAGTATGTACATCTGGCAACTGACAACCAGCTGATATTCCAGTTCTAGAAGGATCTACAGGGATCTGCACTCACATTGCACACAGACACATACTCATGCATATAATTAAAAAAATAATAAGTCTTCCAATATGCTCAACTTTGTTCATGTCAGAGACCTTCAGTTACCTTTGGGCAGATGAAAAAAAATAGGAATCTGCAGGTGTCTATAGTTCTTCTGTTCATCGAAAATCACAAGGGGCCTTCCACACCTAGGGCAGCCAGGAAGAAATTTCAGTTGCTCTCTCCTATCAGTGAACTTAACAGGGTTTTTAAGAGTCACTCTATACTTTGTATGATTACTAAAAATTATTTTTAAAGACTACACACACACACACACACACCTAAAGGAGAACTCCAGGTGAATGATGCAAACTGATTATTCACATCTTTCCTTTTCAGGAGTATGGGAAGACATATTCAATGCAGGAGAAGACATATATGCTCCACCCAATTCTGATGTCAACTTGAGCTGCCAAACAAAGGAGAATGACTTCTTGGTACAGATGCAGTGGTCCAAGGTTACTGATCAAACTGACCCAATTGCTGTTTATCATCCCCAGTATGGCTTATACTGTTCCCTGGGCCACGCCTGTGAGTCACAGGTGACTTTCATAGAAACTCTGGAGAATGTAACAAAATGGACTCTGTACTTAAGGAATATCTCTACCACCTTCAGTGGAAAGTACGAGTGCAGCTTTACTCTGTACCCAGAAGGCATCCAGACGAGAGTCTACAACCTCATTGTGGCACCTCGTGAGTATAATCTGCACAAGAAAGGATGCTTCTCAGTTCATGTGGCTTTCACTCACGTAGCAAATACACAAAGACAACAACCATATTCTAGATTTGGTGTTGGACGTACAGAGACTTAGCAGAAAGAAGTATTGTCTGATAAGGGAAGTAGCAACCGATCAAGCAATGCCACAGATAAGTGAGAAGTTGCAACAGCAGTGAGTGTTAATAAGGAGAAGTGCAGCAGGTAAAAGAGAGCATGGCGGAATCCAGGGAAATGGTTGCCGAGAAAGGAAGACCTAAACAGAAGTCTAAGGAGTGAGTAGTCAGTCCTTAATGCAATTTAGAAGAGGTAGGGGTTGTGAGTGACCGAGAAGTGAGATTGGGGAAGCCATGGAAAATGTTTCGCAAGGTTTAAGGAAATGGGAATATGCAAGTGGGAGTACAGTGTGTCGATTTATAGATAAGGCTAGAGACACAGTGAGAACCAGATCATGCCAGACCGGGTTGGCTGTGTTCAAACCAATGACATCTATAGAAGAATCATAAAAAGAAATGGAATTTTTTCCAGCAAGAGGTTAGGATGACATTTGTAGTCTGACATGTTATATATAAAAAAATGATCCTGACTTCAGTATGAAAATGGCTTTAATGCGGACAAAGAAGAGTTGATGGGAATAGATTAGAAGACCATTTCCAGCTATCGAGAAGAGATACAGTGGTAGTCTGATAGATACGGAAGGAAAGTCATGCATTTTACATACTGAGTATAAAACATACATGACTTGATCATAGAGTGGATGTAAGACAAGGGCATCTGGATGAAGAAGGAAGGAATTTTGAGGGTGACATTGGACTTCTGGTATGCACACCTGCATGGTAGTGCCAGTTGCTGGGATAAAAGATGAAGGAGGTAGAGTGGCTTTGTGAGTGAATTTACAAAAGTGAATGGGGATGTTTACTATAGATAAATGGGCCATAGAGGCTCCTGAACATGTAGCATTCAGACTGGACAGGCTTCCAGGGCCTGTGCTGGTGATGGAGCCCTCAATTGAAGCTCTAGGTTCATTCCGGCTAGAAATGAATCTGACCTGGGGCCTGTCTTGTAAGTTCTCTGAGCCTGTTTTGGACATTATCATAGTAATACCTGCCCTACATCACCTGGTTCTAAGGTAAAATGATTTCTATTTCTGCTAATGGGAACAGATAAAAATAAAATTCAGCAAATGGAAAGTGCACTGGAAATTGAATGTTTTAAACTCAAGGGGTAAATAGCCTGGTAATAGGAGAAAAGAACAACAAAAGCTACCTCAGGAAAGCCTTGCTGAAGGAGGCATGCGGCTGCCCTGATACACACCAGGTATGGATCTCTCAGCTCCTCTCCATGTCTGACTCTTGCTGCTCCTAAACAATGAAGTTTGGATAATCTCTGTATAAAGTAGGAGTCCATCAAACGGAATGAAATACAACTTCCGATCAGCTGACAGTGGGACAGGTGGAGTGTGGTTGAAATACAGGGAGACAGAAGCTCAGAGCAACGCTTAGCTGTGGGTTCTTTGGATTCTGGGAGTCAACAGTGCACTGGATGTGCCACTTACTGTAGACATCATCTTTCCCATTGTACAATCATTTCAGGTTACTAGGCTTTGGGTTTCTGAGAGAACAAATGTAGATGTTTACAGTTCTTCCTTCATGGGTACCATTGTCTTGATAATTCAATAAGGCAATCTGTGTAAAGTACTTGCTATAGTTCCTACTGAAAGGTAGGAGCTGGACTACAGAGATGGCTCAGCAGTTAAGACTACTTGTTGCTCTTGCAGAGGACCTAGGTTCAGTTCCCAGCATCCCCATGATATGGGGGAATCTGATGCCTTCTTCTGACCTCCTCAGGCACCAGGCACACATTGTACATGAAGGCAAAATATTCATATAAATAAAATAAATAAATATTAAAATAAGGTAGGGTTATTGCAAATAGCTAGTGTTAATAGTCATAATAATAATACAGGAAAGGACTTTATTTCTCAATTCTTATTTAAAAGGAACTTGTTTTTCTGTTTAGAGTGGTCTGATTTGGGATCCAATGAGGTATTCTGAGACATTAACAGGAGCACACCTAGACTTTGGCTTTAGACACAGCTTTGGTACATTGTGCCAACCCCAGTAGATTATCGTATCACATCTCTGAGGACTTGATCAATACTCCATTGAGAAATGGCAATGTGGTTGTATCTTCCACTGATGGCATACAAAACTACTACTATTTATTTATCCTCTGGACAACTGGGGTACACTCTGTAAAACCGAGGATATACTATGGTTCCAATGAAGGCAATAATGGAAACGAGATACTCAGAAATGAGTGAGGTTGCCTTTAAGAAAAGTATATTTCTTAAAAGAAAAGGTAATACGAGGTAGTTACATTTGTAGCTACTGAAAACTGTAAATAGATGGAGAATCAGAGCTGAACTTATGTTTTCTGTGGTTAGAAATTTTCTGGTCTTCTTTCTGAGCTTTGCTGTTGATCCTCTGAATCCGATGGAAAACAATGGCCTAGTGATAAAGAAAGGGTGTTCGGATTGTGTATACGCTACAGGATCACAATGTATGAAAAAGCAAACAAGAAAAGAAGAAAGCCCTACGTAATGGTGACAGAAGCATAGGCTCACTATGGAGCGAAGGAATAAGAGTTTAACCCAGAGGCGGTGCCTGCTATCTGGCAACATGGCCAAGTCCCCATCCAACAGTATGCCATCTTTCCACCTTGCATTCTCGTGATCTTTCCTGACTTTTTCTCCTGTTCATATCAGGTTCCCCGTTAAGCTTCTGCAACACATTCATGCTACCAAGCCAGGTGCATAAGCAAGGCGGACCCTTGAGTGCAAACACTTAGGAAGGACATACAGAAGCGTAAACCGAAGTGATACAGGAGTCTAAGCAAGATGAGGCCAAAGCTCAGAGGTGGCTGGGTTAATTACCACTTCCTGTTTCCTCTTTCTTGGCAGCTGAGTCATTCTTCCCACTCTGTTTGCAAAACCATGATTGTCTACATTCTAGTTTCATGTCCCCTGAAGGCTCAACAAAGAAAGGCAGCTAGCTGTTCCCTTTTCATAGTATTTTGTTGCTGTGTGTCTTGGGGTGCAGAAGCTGTGGCTAGGAATGGAAATGCAATGAATAATTAATTTGGTGTCTGCTTTAGCTTCATTTCATTTTGATACATCTCTCCCTAAATGAGGAGTCTTTGAATTATTTGAAGAAGCATAGTTCCCTGAGTTAGTCCTTGGTTTATAAAAATCTACATTTCAGAAATCTGAATGCCACTTCGGAGTCTAGCTTTTTTTTTTTAGCATATGAAAAATTGTGGTTATTAGGATGAATTGTAAGAGTACGACCTGGTTTAAATTCCCAAATTACAACCAAAGCCCGGGGATTGTTAATGTTGTCAGAAGAAACAGAGTGGAAGAACTGGAAAGAGATGGAGTAACAATAGCTGGGTTGGTGGTGCCGCTCAGTGTCTCAGCATCTGCCAGCTCCGGGAGGCTCTGAGTTCTACCAACAGCAACTCAAGAAAAAGGAGGAATGATGAGGGCCATGAATAGTCACATTCTAATTGTGAAAGTATAATGCTGAACAATCGTAGTTGCTTGCACAAGATCAAACCAATCAACATTCCAGCATGGATGGGGAGGGCTGTGTTAGCTCCCACTCTTAGCTGAGAAGCTATTGACAGCAGATGGCTTCTAAGAGAGGAAGAGTTGGTTTTCTTAAAGATTCTGGGTCTTGGTAGGTAGATCATGTTTCAGTGAATGGTCCCACACCTATAAGTATATATGAGTGGCACAAATTGGACTCTGGGTTAGAAAAATAATTTAGAAGAGGGCACAAACTTGAGAGAGGAAGTGGATCTGGTTGGTGTGGGGAACGAGAATGTATGCAGTCATTAACCAAGATTTGGAGCAAACAGACTCTACACAGGCTCTGTGGTACAGGAACTGACTGTGTCGACCATGGGGATTCTAAAATGAGTTATGATTAGAGCAAAAAAAAAAAAAAAAAAAAAAAAAAGATGCAGCCAAAGCAACTGAAAGCAAGGCTAGTGAACAAGATTACTGTAGTCAAGAACCATAAATACTAACTGGGGTTGTTTTGTTTAATACTTTTCATTTTGCATTGCAAATATGGAATGTTTTTATTTGTTTGTTTCAACTATGGTCTAGGAAATGAACTGAGAAAAAGCAGAAAGGATAGTTAGTTCAACCAAGTCAGAAAATAATATAATAGAAGAAATGCAGAGGGGACATGCTGGTAACTCTGAGTAGGGTGATCAAGATTGATGGAGAGCAATGTCCAGACCAAAACCATGCTTAAGTAGGTTCTCCATAGGATCTGGTGCTGTGCTGCACATGTGGAATTTGAAACTCAAAACATTGCCAAGCAATGATGCTTTGGTTTTCAGAATGGAACTTACTCACTATGTTAAGGGATGCTGGGACCTGACCAGATTGTACAGAGATCATTCAGGTTATATTTTGTATGTTTAACTTGGGCAGGAAGTTGAGAATAATTGCATGTACACCATTGGCTATGCTGCCCCTCAGCTAGCACAGAGGCTTAAGTAAAGATAACCATTTTAGTAAGTTTTCTGAGCATGGGTTCTGTCTAAATTTCTAGTCATGAAAGAAACCATCTAGGCAGAGAAATCAAATGAGAAAACCAATATGGTCCTTCAACTCAGAACACCGTGATGAGTGGAGAGCTATGTCTCCACAGGACAGGGAAGAGTAGATAAAAGGCAAGAGGAAGAGAAGACGATCGGGTCACAGAAGCCTAGAAAGATAATTGCATAAAAGCAGCAGCCATCAATTCTGATGCTTCTGGGAAGACAAATGGTTATTGGATTGTATTTAGGAGCATGAAAGGTATTGACCACTTAGCAGGAGCTTGTGTTGGTGGCATTATGGAACAGAAAAGAAATCAGATGGGAGGAAGAGTAAGGAGTGGGGGGGGCAGGGGAGTGGGGAGCAGTGGGAGGCAGGGGAGTGGGGAGTGGGGGGCAGGGAGTGGGAGGCAGGGAAGTGGGGATCAGGGAGTGGGGGGCAGGGGAGTGGGGACAGTAAGTATGGACACAGCTTGTGGCAACCGATCCATAGGAAAGGAAGGAGTGGGAGTGTTTGGACGAAGCTTTGTGTTGGGGTTGTGGTATGGTGTGGCAAGGCACCTAACTATACTCCAAAGCCCCTGGACAGGATGTGCTTCCAAAGAGTTAACTATACCACAAGCGGGCAAAATCAATCAACTGATTTCTGAGAAGATGGGGGCACCGAGACCCAGAATAGGTAGTAAAACTATTCAGAGTAGGGGCAAGTTTTATCAAGTTTGTAATGGCACACGTTAATTACACGTAAGTACAGATTTCATTGTGACACTTGACACACACATTTAATATATTTGGATCTTATTCCCCCACGTTACCTTCTCTTGTCTCCCTCCCACTCCTGCTAATAGCCTTCTCTTCCCACCTAGTCCCCCTCTCCCTTCATGTCTTAACAAAACACTTTCAGGTTATCATAGGCAGGAAGGGAAACAAGGTGATTGCTTTCAATAAGGGCAATGTTGTCCAATATTTTAATAGCTCCTATCAGTTAATCAATTCCCCTCCGAAAGTCTAAGAAGGTCCAAATAAGGCAAACACAGAGATATCTACGGAGACAATAATCATACAGTACTGAAAGTCAAAGAGGAAGAAAAATCGTAAAAGTAGCAATGAAAACAAGTAAAACATAGAACCAAAAAAGAAAAAGAAAAAAGTCATTCCTTACAGAGGATTGATAAAAATAAATAAATAAATAAAAAATCAAAAACACCTTTCACCAAAAAAACACCAAGGATCAGAAGACTTGCCCCAAATACTAAGATTAATAACAGTCTACCAAGCATTTCTACATCTAGTGAAATTACCCATTCAATATGTAAAAACCGTAAGAAGATTTGCCTTCTTAAGTGCTAGGGTTTGAGTGGTCCCTCCTTAACTAACACTAAAATTTCATCCCTAAATTCGTATGTTGATGGTATACACAGAGATGAGCACTGGGGCCGGATAAAGTCACTAGAGTTGGGCTCTCAAGCCGGCATCCTTCACAAGAGATCTAGGCTGCCTCCTTCAGTGTCCTCCACCCACAGATATGTGCTTTTTCAGTCAGTCTAGAACATGTGGACATCTTACCTTGGCCCTCAGGACTCTCGTTTCCAGGTGACCTACACTAAATGTCTAGCTGGACTCCCACCAGCTTGGTTCATGTGTGCTGCTTTATCACAACACCACAGGCTGGCCAATGAAAGTGAACATTGTTCTCTCACAGTTCTGGAGCTGGCAACGCTAAAATCAAGTCCCCAGTGTGTGTCAATGGCCTCTGGGTAGGAGAAAAGTTGCAGAGTTTTGCAGGTGGCTCTATGCTGCTAAAGTATTTCTCCAGCACCAAGGTAGCAGGAGACAGAGTAAATAAGCTGTAGATGAGAAGGGTGAAGATCCCTAGTGTCTTGATTTAGGCGATAGCAGTTTTACAAGAAAACGATGATTCTTAATTTGATGTTGCCCTTCATCAGTAATTCACCAGGAATATGAAATGGTCGTATTCAGCATCTTACCCAGCTTTGTACTTATCTTTTTTTTTTTTTTCAGTTCTTTGCACCAGGGTATCTCTTTGTAACAGCCCTAGCTATCCTGGAACACACTGTGTAGACCAGGCTGGCCTCAAACTCAGAGAACCGCCTGCCTCTGCCTATTGATGTGTGCCACCATGCCTGGCTATTTGTATTTTTTTTTTTTTTTTAGTCTACCTCTTTGTTCCCTATAATCCAGTCTTTCCTTCCTACCTCTCCATTTTCTGTCCCTCTATTTTTTAAACATATATTCATGAGTATCCACTTCCTTATAACAAGTATTACCAGAGCCGAATGTGAATAGCCAAGACTCACTGCCAGCCTTTATGAGGATGACTATCTGGTCTGTGTGTTCTATTGGAAAATCCCTGGGAAATGTTGGTAAAACCATTGAGTCTTGATGGGACCCTAAAAATACCTGGCATTTTTTTATATTAAAAGGTTAATTTTCTTGGATTTAAGATCTATAGGTCACATATTCTTTATTTGGGTATATTAAATATACTCCATCAATATTTCCTATCATAGAATTGCTGCCCAAATCCTGCTAACAGTAGTCTCATTTTATTCCTCTAGAGCTGATTTTGTTAAATACTTTCATAAAACTCTAATTTATAGTGTCCATCCTAAGTCAGTTTTCTTAAAAATATGCTAGTCATTTTTTATTTAAGAAAAATTTATAAATTATGATTTTTAGCATTTGTGCTATTCCATGCTTCTTTGATTTTTTCCCCTTCAAAGTCTTCTGTTTTACACACACACACACACACACACACCTTTTCTTTGTATTTACCATGTTATCTGACTACCTTATTTTTAACACTATTTATTTAAATATTTCCCTCATTTGACTTTTTAAATTTCTCTCAATACACTAGCTTTTGTGCACATATAGTTTCAGTTTTGTTCTGGTTCCATCTCATTCTTAGAATGATTTTTGGAAATGATTTTCTGAATGGCGTCACCTATCTTCCACACGTCTTCTTTTCTTCAATGAGCTCATGTATCAGCCTTCACCGGTTTTGTGCAGTTTATATAATTTCCATTCATATTGAAGTTGTAGCTTCTATGTATGTGTGGATCTATTGCTACTCTGCTTTCCTTGCCGTATAAATGCTATTTTATTCTCTGGTCTTGTCCTCACTGTAGCTTTCCAGCTCATTCTACTCCATTCATTTTCCTATTGCTTGAGCTTAAGTGTGTTTTTATTTTTACCATGGAAGGCTTGCCAGGCTGGCTCCTTTTGTAGACTTTGTCAGGTCTAGAGCCCCCGATCTGCTCTTTTTAGGTAAACACTATTCTGTGGGACTGCTGCAATGCACTTCCTTCCCTTTTGTCTCCCACTTTTATCTGAATTTCCTCTTTGATTTCTCATATGGGATCTATGTCACTTAATATAGATTCTTTCCCCGGGGGTTTCTTCACAGCATTGGGAACATCCCACAAACCTTCATCTGTCCCGGGATGGGGGACTTTTTCTGTTCCCCAAGAAGAACCTGGTGATCTGGGGCCCACAGACCCCCTTCTCCAACCCTGCTGCTCTTCTCAGATTAACCTGCTGTCTCTACAGAGACCACCCACTGTGGGAGTGGACTTTCCTGGTTCCAATGCCCGCGAGAAGCACGGTCCATTTTCCTGTTTTCTTTCTGTACAGTTGCTATAATTGTGGTCCAGTATTTTTGTCACCGTCTACTACGGGGACATGTCATAGTTTAATGCTGTTGTAGATACTTTCTAGATGATTTTAATTTACCTTCTCTGTTTGCCTGAAGGATTTCGGGTATACTTAAAAAGTTATGCCCAGAATCTGAGCAAATTTCAAAAGTAGAGCTGAGTGTGATGATATACACCTGTAATCATCATACTTGAGGCAGGAGAGTTGTGATGAATGTGAAGCCAGCTTGGGTTATGTAGCAAACACCAAGCCACTCAGGGCTATATAGCAAGATCAAAAAGCCAAATAATAAATAAAAGATAATAATAAAATATAGTAATTGTGTATTTGGGTAATGTCTATTAAAATATTATTAACATATGTATTCATTCTGTGAGCACATAGATATTAATAGCTAGATTACTATGTTTAAACTATATTTAATCAAAACAGTTAAAATAATTTTTGAAATAAAATTAAAAAGTGGTATGCAACGTGTTAGAATTTTGATGGTGTTATACAAATAACTCCATTTGGAAATATTATGGTGGTTAAATTTCTTTAACATTAATAGACAAGGATCTTCTAAAAATATATAGGTTTAGAGTAATATAGATGACCCTCCATATCTGTGGGTTCCATAACTACAACTTCAGATAAGGAAGATTTGGAAACAAATTGCATGTATACTGAACACGTACATTTTCTTTGCCCTACCCCTAAAATCATAAAATAGAACTTTACATCTGTTGTAAGTTTTCTAGGGTACACTTGAGTCATATGAAACTGAGGGTTTTCTCCTGAGACCAAAATCCCACAGACAGAAGAGATAAAAGGTTTCTAGAGCAGTGAGCGATTCTGTTTCGTGTAAGTGAATGTCACTATAGGCACTTGTCGGAACCCAGAGGACACATCACGTAAACCTCACAGCATGCTGGGGGCTTTGAGAGGTAATGACTTGTGAATGCAGGTTCATTCATGATGGCAGATGGACTACTCTTTTGTAACATGCTCACAGCAGAGGAAGCCGTGTGTAAAGGTAAGAACTCTATGTACATGGCAACTATCAGTATTTTCTGCTCACTTGTGCTGCGAACCTTCAGCTGCTGTGAGAGAAAAAAAAAAGTCCTAATAAATTCTAAAATGCAATTAGAAACTAGGCTATAAGACTTCAGATTCTTTCTAAGGAGGGCCTGTAACCTGAAGACGGAGGGACCTATGTGGATTAAAGCAGAAGAGCATGCCAAATTCAAAGTTGGACTGCCAAACAGTTTCTCTGTGAGTTTTCAGTGACGAGCAATTCCCCCAAGCTTTTCCTGGCCCAGTGTTGCCATTTAAACAGTGTGGACTACAGTGGGGTTCTGCCTCGTTACTTCATGGGTGTCTTGAAGATAGATGAAGCTCTTTTTTAAACTGTTTTGGTCTCTTTGATCCAGTGTACTTTATATGCCAAGATCCATGCATCTTCCCTCTTGTGCTTTATTCCAGACACACAAGATGAACGCAACTGTACAATAGAAACGGAGGCAAATCGGACTCTGAAAATACCATGCTTTCAAAATACCTCCTCAGAAACTTCACCTGGCCTCACCTTTTCATGGTTGGTGGTAAGCATTGCCCTTTTCAGTGAATAACTGTAATGATCTTTAAATATTAATGAGGTGAAATGAATAGCAAGCAATAACAGAGAAATACTTGATGAGACACAGGCACTATGCCAGTGGCCGGGGGCGGAAGGAAAGGGCACTCAGGTGTCTTCTAACTAGGCAGGCAGCGATGCGTGCAGTGGGACTCTGAAATTGGCTCCTAGAGGTTGATTTCTGTTTCAAACTACCAACCAGACCAAGCCTGCAGAGAGAACAAAGTGTGATGCTGCCCTGGGGAGGAGTCACACACAGAGGCCCTGAGTCACAAATAATTGTTTTACAAAGAACATTTTAGAGATATAGACTCTTCCCCAGAACCTGTATTGCTACAATTTCGCATTGCTCTAATCAAGAAACGCAAAACCTGATGCTTACGGAATCTAAGTAGAAAAGGCTGGAGAGCCAGCTCAGCAGTTAAGAGCGCTTGCTGCTCTATCAGTGGACACTAAAAGGCACACAAGAGATCCAGTGCTCCCCTTCTGACCTCCAAAGGTGCCTGCCCACACCCATGCACACACACACACACACACACACACACACTCACAGACATGCAGATGCACACTCAAATATGCCTTGTCTGAAACACCTGTGAACTGTGTGTGTATGGGAAAAACAGGCTCTGTAGAAGCACACCACTGTTCAGCTGTTACTAAAGCAGGGGCGGCAGGCCTGCAGTAACCACGACCTTTAGAAACCACTACAAATGGCCAGAATGGGGACTGTGAAAAGTTGTGTTTATTTACTTAATGGGAGTGTGGGTGTGGTACCACGACGTGTACGGAGGTCAGAGGACAGCTTTCAGTGGTCAATTCTCTTCTTCCATCATGTAGTCCCAGGAATAGAACTCAGGTCACTTTCCACCATCTTCATGTTAAACTGATGGTCACTAAATGCATGCCGTTGGCCTGGCTAAGGAGTGCCAGCTCTCCATTCGGTGTCTGATACTAGATAAATGGTAGGTCTCCTTTATCTAGTAGTGTCCTTCAAGGAAACTTGGAAGGTGGTATAGACATTTCCTATGGATCCCATCAGGACATTTAGAATAAATGAGGGCTGGAGAGAGTGCAAATTAGGTTGCAGAACGAGAGGGTGAGTTTTAAACATCAATAGATCCTCAAGCCACACTGTGGTTTTAAAGACCAGATTGTAATATAGACAAATTGAGGGATCCCTTTGAAAGAATCCTTCCTTCAAAGGGAATATTGTGTTGGCAATATGCTGATTAAATTCCTACTGTGCACTTTCTTTTTAAATGTCAAAATCTGTTTGCTTCACTGACTTACAGCCGTGCCCTAACTTCTGATGGCTCTAGGATTTACTGAGTCTGGCGTGAAAACATCTAGTGTCCCCATATTAGGAAACAGAGGAAGCTCCCCCAGTCATCATTGCTGTATGTCTGCAGAGGTCACGCAGATTCTTACAAACAGGAAATAATGTGGCTTTAAGTAAAAGGCCAAAGAGTAGAAATGATGAAGATAAGCTCAGCAGGCCAGAAACCTGCTGTGCTGAGCCCAGAAACTCAGGGAAACTGCAAAGGCCTCCTGCACCGCATGTTTCATTAAACCCTGGGAACAGTTCTAGAGACAAACATTATCCAAGCCTCCAGAAAATAAAAGTCATGTTGTCACGTATGTGGAATTATAAAATCGAATTAACTCAGTTGCTGATCTCATGGGGGAAAGTTATTATTAGGATTCTCAATATCACTGTAAAAAAAAAAATATGTTTGCTATGTGTACCTGGTCTCATGTCGGTTGTGTTGAGGAGATCCTTTGCTTTGGGAGAGTTATATTCAGGGCTGTACTGCACTGAGATCAATAGGTATCAGACGCGAACACAGTGTCTCTAACATTCAGTTGTCACATGACAATTCAGGTACTTACAAAAACACAAAAGGTCAGTTGTGAGCCTCTATGTGAACAGTGGAGTAATAAATAAGAAATTGAGGACTGTGTGTGTTTAGTTGGGATGTGAGTTGGTAGATAAATAGCAAATGCTAATTTTGCTATTTAATTCCTAGGACACATAGCAGCATCAGGGAAATTCTTCAGGCTTATTCTGGGAGTTTCTAAATACATTCTAATATTATGTTTTCATTACAAACTATCATCCTGTGATTTCCCACAGTATAAATTTTAATTCAATCCAATAAACAGATGTGAATCTGATTTGAGTGTTAGGTTCTACAGGGACATAAAATTATATTAGACATATTTTCTATCATGTCATATACTTATAATAAAATGTAAAAAAAATAGTAGTACTCAGGGAAAATAATTTATCAGATAAATACAGAAAAGCTTTTTGAAGCCACATAATTAAAAACAGTTAAGAGCAAAAGATAGGCATATGTTATAACAAGACCCTGGAACTCATACATACAAATTAATAGTATACGCTGGGGAATATCTTAAGGAAATATTTGCTCTCACAGTCAGCGAACTAAATAGAAAGCCTTCACCACTACCTACAAACTCATAGTGGCTTGTGGTTGCCTGCATAAGACTTGTACAAGACCAAGGCAGTCAACATCCTGGCATGGAGGAGAAAGTGCTCAGAATCCTATACCCCTACCTGAAGAGCTTTGGACAGTTGGTGGCTTCTGTGGTAATGGAGAATCAGTTTTCTTTAAAAGTGTGGCTCCTGTAGTTCTACCTCTATCCAGTGATGGCCCCATATCCAGTAATACATGAACAGCACAAATTTGACTCAATGGATTATTTCTAAAAACAGGGAAGGACACAAAGTTGGGAGGATGTAAAGGGGGTAGGTGGTCTGGGAGCAGTTAGGGGTAGGAGGCATAATGAATATGATCAAAGTACATTATATGAAATCTTCAAAATAATAAAAATGTATTTTAAAATGAGAAAACAGAAAGAGGCCTATCTAAATACTTATCATTATACCCATAGATTAGTACAGTTTTCGCCTCTCATCAGAGAAGCTTCCTTTTGCCACAGATACACACAACTAATACCAATTATAAATGGCTATGGGCTATTCACCCATAAATGGGACATCTCTATCATACCAACTCCACACAAGCTCTGGGAACATTATAGAAGAATGGTAGAAAGACTGTAAAGCCAGAGGTTAAGAAGACTTCTGTGAAATGGTGTCTTCTGGATATGACAGGTCAGGGCCATTGCGCCATGAACTCACAGCAGCTACAAGTGCCTGCACAAGACTTCCACAAGATCAATGCAGCTAACATCCCATGGATGTGAAAGGGGTTCATGAGGCCCCACCCCTAACTGAAGAGCTATTGGCAACTGATAACTACTGGGAGAGGTTGAAAGGGTTTTCTTCAGAGATGCGGCCCTGGTACATTGCTCGTGTTCTAGAGGACAGCCCTAAACCCATGCAGATATATGCAGCACTAGACTTAGTGAAAGGTGGAAAATAACAAGAGGAGGAGGAAGAGGAAGGGGAACAGGAAGGGGACACAGAGCAGAGGAGGAGGCAATGAGGGATCCAAGAGGAAGAGGAAAGAAGGGCAAGGGGTAGATATGATCAAAATACACAGTATACATGTATGAAATCCTCAAAGAATAAATAAAATATTAAAAGGTCTTCATATGGGGAACAGGACACAACATTTAAACCATTCAATATTCATGGTAATATCACATAACTGAACACTAGATGCTTACATTGTTTAAAATTTCCATCATATTTATATTTGGGCTGTCTTATAATCAGGCAAGAAGCAATGGTTTCAAAGGTACCTATGAAACCTTGAGATCTAGAAACAGCATCACAGTCTCTTGGTGGCAGCCGACCATTGTTGTCTTGGCTGTTATCAAAATACAAAGTACCTGCCGAACTACAAAGGGTTAACAACGAATGGTGGTTAGAAATAGACTGGTCCAGTGCGGCTGAAAATGAATGTGAGGAGGGTGGCAAGCAGTCTGCCTTGACACTGCTGGCAGGGAGGAGAACACGTGGAGAAAACTTGAAGATGTGAAGTAGACTGGAGATAGAGAAGCAGGGATCAATATAGTCAGCAATGGCTGTGAAAAAGCCCAGAGCACCCAACCCCCGCTGTGTCCGGTGCTCAATACAGCCAGTGCTAACTCCGAGCTGGCTCCAGGCAACTGAAGCCAGCCGGAGACAAGACAGAACCACTAAATCAAATCGTGCCAACGTCCCTCTGCGGAACTGGAAATCCTGAGCCCAACACAAAAACAGAGAAGGCTCCATGGGCGAATTTTAGCACTAGTTGAGCTGAAAAGGAGCATAGGAGAGCAATTTTCCATGATTCAATATGACCTCTCCAGTCCCCACCACACTAATTCTGTTGCCAAACTATTGTACGTAATTTAATGACACATTCATGTCCCTTCTTGGAACTTGGATTTGTAGCTTTTTCTAGTGAGGCATTCATCTCAAAGAGACTACAAGTAGATAAGGTGAAGACAACCCTCTACCTCTTGTAAGGTTGTATGTCGAAAAGTCACTAACAACATGACCTTTGAGAGAAAAACGGTATGTTCAAGTCCACACTGGCTGTGCAACGTAAGGGCTTGATTTATGGTGAGATGAGGAAGGCCCTTATCCATGAAAGCAACATTAGGGAGACAGCAAAAGCCAGTGGTCAAGATAGATATTTTAATACGATGTTTTAAATATATATAAGAGAAAACTCATGGAAAACAAAATATCAAACTTTTAGACAAAGTCCCAAATAGCTGGCTATTTGTTATGAAGCCACATTCTAAGTATATTGTCCGAGGAATAGTATTCTGCAAGCCACCTGCGGTTCATGAGCCTTCAAGGTCATCACGGAGCCTGGTGGTAACTTAACAGAGAGAGGAGGGATAAACAGAGCCATTCTCGACTTTCTAACCATCTTAGTCCACTTGGTGTCACTGTCACAGAACACCTGAGCCTGGCAAGTTTATGAAGACCAGAGACCCGTTCTCTCACAACTCTGAAAGCTGGGAAGTCCAGAATCATGGCGCATCGTTTGGGCACTTCCAAGACGGTTGCTTGAATGCTATCCTGCTGATGCTGACTACTGTGTCCCTACCTGACAGAGGAGTGGAGGAGAGGAAATCTACTCCCACAAGCCTCCCTCTGTTTATTTGCTTGCTTTGAGTTTGGGTTTGGTTTGGTTTTGGTTTTTGATTTGGTTGTTGTTTTGGTAGTGTTGGCAGTGAGCTGTGTTCCAATCACAAGTCCTTTCAGTGGCTCATTCATGTGGGAGATTTCATAGCCCAAGCACCTCCAACTGGGCACTGCCTTTTACCATTGTGGCATTGGGAATATGTTTTGGAGGTCCAGGAACAAAACCATTTAAACCACGGCAATAATTCTCCAAATTTCCCATTTATCTGGGTATATAGTAAATGTTCATAAAAATCACAGAGTGCTTGTGGGAAGAACCAGGGAGAAGTGAACTTGTATTACGGACCACCTAAGTGTCTGGACTACATTGCTAGTTAAATGTATACTGCACATTAAAACACAAGGGCCCCCAATTAAGACTTCTGGCAGTGGTAGATGCATAGCCTGAACAAGCCATCCTCTGTTATTGAATTGGTGACAACCTCGGTTGTCATTGGAGAGCTTTCAGCCAGTCACTAATGGAGGCAGATTCAGAGACCCACAGCCAAACATTGGCCCGAGCCTTGGCTAGCCTGGCTCATGAGAACTCACAGAGTCTGAACCAACAACCAGGGAGTCTGCATGGCACCGACCTAGGCCCTCTGCATATATATGACAGTTGTGTAGCTTGATCTATTTGTGGGACTCTGGCCATGAAAGCAGGACTGTCCCTCTGCTTTGGCTGGCTCTTTGGGAACCTGTTTCTCATGCTGGATTGCCTTGCCCAGTCTAAATACAGTGGGAGGTGCTTGGTCTTGTGGTGGCTTGATGTATCATGCTTTGCTGATACCCATGGAAGGCCTGCCCCTTTCTTAGTGAATATGGAGGAGTGGTGGATTGAGGTTCGAGGTGAGGTGGAGGGAGGGAATGGAAGGAGAGGAGGGAGGGGAGCCTTTAGTCGGGATGTAAAATAAATAAGTTAATTAAATAAAAAAAATAAGGGTCTAGTTTACATAAGATGTAAACCCATAAAGTTTTTTGAATATTTATTAACATTTTGAAAGGTAGATAATTTTTTTTTCTCTGCAGAACAGAAAGAAAAAAAGTAGAAATAAAAGCACTATGTGTGTGTGTGTGTGGTTCCCTGCCAGTCTTCCTACAGAGCAGGTCAACTGAGATCATTTATACCAAATAGGAGTTGAAATATACCTTATAATGCTAGTCACCACTAATGCGTTGATATAACGTAAGACCCTGTTCAACCAGCATCCTGCCCGGAAAAAGGTTTCTCGTTTTCTAGAATTTATCCTGAATTTCTTATTTCAGATACACCTGAAAGTTTAATTTTTAGTTATCTAGTGGTTCAGATTTGCTCTAGATGTAGTCCTGAGGCATGATTTTCCTTGGTTCTGAGCATCCTAGCTTTAAAATGCTTTGGTTCGAGTACCTTCTTCTTCTCTGTGGTCATGGACAAGACAGCCTTAATTTATTCCAGACTGTGAAAGGAGTATAAGATAAGCTTGAAGGAGCTTTGCAGTGCCTAGAACATAGTGTGCATTAAACAGGTCAAAGATGATCTGTTAGCTATTACCAAATGGTTATCTATTAGCCAATTGGTTATCTATTACCAAATGGTCAGCCTGAAAATATACATACATATATCATTACATAGACTGAGCAGGTTGTACGTATGTATTTAGATATATATATGTATATATATGTGTGTGTGTATAGAATATATACATATATGTATGTAACAACAATAAAATAGAGGCCATGAATTTGAAAAACAAAAACAAGGAGGAGTGTATGGGAGACTTTGAAGGGAGGGAAAGGAAGGAGAAAGTCCTGTAGTTATACTCTCAAAAAAATAAATAGTTTAAAATAAAAATCTTTAATGATGAGAACTTAACAATCAGAGCATAATTACAGAACTTCCCCCTCTCCTAGCTCTAGGCATTGGATAGCTTATCTGAACGAGCTCTGTCTACTCCTTCCCCACTTACTCTGTGGCAGCGGCCATTCACATGCAGGTTCTTGCCACTGCAGACTAGAATCCCTCAGGATCTCCTTATGTGACAGGCTTCAGGACACTTTGTAGCTGAATTCCATCTTTAAACAAAGCTACCTTCTCCCTCTGCCACTGCCAAATGCCAAGGGAAAGCTAACAAAACAAAACAAAACAACTGTTTGTATACACTAGTATACATGGATGGATGTTATCTATATCAGGGAAAGCATCACAGTAAGCCATTCCCTGATATATAATAAAAGCCAAAGCAGTTTTTACCAGTTTCCATTCTATATCTACCCTCTTTAACAACGGGACAGATGGGACTATGTCAAATAAAAAGCCACACAGTGAACAATCAAGAATACTTTAAAATAACTTTTGCTAAATTTGTTCTTTGACAATTTCATACATGTATGTAATGCATTAGAATCACCCTCACCCAACTGACTCTTCTTATCTCCCTCCCACCCCATCACCCCTCTTTTCCCACAAGATCCTCTCCCACATTCACCTCTTTCTGTTTGAGTTTGTGACCCACTACATTTAACCAGCGCCATCTGTGTGACTATGGGTTTGGAATTCTCCATTGGAGTATGGTTGGCTCATCAGTGGGAACAAAATTAAAGATGGCTACTGCCCTTCCACCAGAATCCATCAGCAGTCAGTAGTTCAGCAGGGAGGGATAGGGCCCATGTGCTTCCTTAGGATTTGTGATTGACTGTTGGCAGGCTAAGAATACTTTCTTTTTTCTCTTATTTTTGAGATTATAATTATGTAACTTCTCTCTTCCTTTTCCTCCCTCCAAACTCTCTCTCTCATACTCCTCCCTGCTCATTCTCAAATGCATGGCTTCTTTTTTCATTAACTGTTGTTACATGACTATATGTATGTTTTTCAGGGCTGACCACTTGGTATTAGATAACCAATTGGTATGTCCTTCCCTAGAGAAGACCATTTTCTCACTCTCGGGGTTCCTTGATTTCCTGTAGTTCTTTGTATATAGGTTTGACGCACCATGTTCTTCTCCCTGCCCACTTTGTTATGGCTGTTGGTGTTGTCCTTGTACAGCTCCTGTGTAGGCAATCATTTGTCTTTATACCCAGAAGTGTAATCCTCATGCCTCATGAAGAAGGGGACTTTGAAACAGAGACCGTTGTATAAAACCACAACCAATCAAAATGCAGTGTTGTGGAGCCCAGTTCCAATGGCTACATCTACACTGCCACACCTAAGGCTCAGGGAACATTACAGAAGGAAGGGCTGGAAGGCTGGAAGAGCCAGATGACCAGAGTTTGCTGGGAGAATGAGTCTCCTAGTAACGTTAGAAGCCACATCCATTAAAGACACTCCAAGAACGTTTTGAACTACAAAATCTTTATAAAACCAGCCTATATACAAGATGCTATGAGAAGTACCTTGTGCTGAAGGTCCTGCAGGGGGAGCCAGCTTCCTTAACGATTGCCTTCAGGTCTGTGATGCTGATGGAATGCCTTCTGCTTCATTCTGCTGGTACTCAGGACTCTCCTGGGCCTGTCTTGGGAACACATCCTCCCTTTGCTCTTCTTCAAAAGGAATA
This sequence comes from Peromyscus leucopus, assembly GCF_004664715.2. Classification (NCBI taxonomy): domain Eukaryota; kingdom Metazoa; phylum Chordata; class Mammalia; order Rodentia; family Cricetidae; genus Peromyscus; species Peromyscus leucopus. Next base: position 50,132,329 of record NC_051073.1, read on the forward strand.
TTAAAGGTCATGTTCCCAAGACTGATTTACCAAGCTGTAAAGGTGCATACCTTGTTTCGGGGGTAAGGCTTATGATCCATCTGTATGTGACACTGTTAAGGATCTCAGCCAGACTAAGCCAAAGAATTGTGGTTTACATAAGACTGCTATTTAGTATTATCTGGAAATCTCTATATAATTACTCTAATAAGTCTTCCTGTGCCGAATTCACTCACCGACCTAGATTCTACTTCTACCCCGAATCTAACTTTTTAAACTAGAGGTTCCAAGTCACAGAGAGTTTCATTCATTATTTTAAATCTGTCACCCTATCAAATGTATTCCTCTTCACCCTTCTTCCCTTTAGCTCTGCCCATTTCCCCTGTGTATAATAATTCATCAGAAAAGTTTACAGTTAGGCCAGCCATTCTCAGCCTTAGCTCCCCTGAGGAACTTCAAAAATTGTTCCAGGTTAGGCCTGGGCTCAGACAGATTGAATGTGAATCTCTTGAGGGGAAACGTGTGCCGTGAACAGTTTCCAAGCAGCTAATTGAGAAGACTGAGTTAGACGAACACAGAGAAGGAATTTAACCTGCAGACTGCCTTGTGCTCCCCAAGAGTCCTATCCTCCCTAGGAAGCTGGTCGACATCATGTGGACGCTGACAGTCATTGTGACCACAAGGCTTGCCATGGAAATCCTGGGTAGGGGGAGAATAATAGGAACTTTTCTTCATCAGCCCAAGACAGGACATGAAAGAGAGGAGTCAAGTTCTCCCAGCATGTGCCAATTAATCAACACTTAGACCCCACTTTTGGTGAGTTCTTCTGAGGCCAATATAGCCATAGAAGCAAACAAGGACTAGGACCATGAGTGCAATGAAGAACCATGACAAGGACAAATTATGAGGAGGCCACTTCTTCACGGGTGCCTTCCCGTCATGGGCCAGACTCTGAAAATACGTCTTCCTTAAATTCTTTGCTCTATGGTCTCAACTTCATCCTATTCCTGCTTCTGAAAGGGGCTAAATCAGACCTTTTCTTAGGGAATTCTAGGAAGACCAGATACGTGGAATTAGGAAGGTGATGTAAAAAAAAAACTAACCATCAAAACCCAAACAGTGTTCCCAGCACATCTTAACAGTGAGATTTCATAAATGAGCCTTGAGGGTCTGCTATTAGCACACTCTTCTGCCCTGAAAGCAAGGCTGAATGTCTAGGTCTGCTCAGAACATGTTTTTATTTATGTTAGGGGGAAAAGGAGTCATTTTTATTAAATTGTAAGTATAACAATACTTTCTCTAGTAATATACTCAATCTCTTCCCATTTTAAATCGTCATCATCCTTGTTTTACTAACGATTAAATAGCACTTGTCAAGCTCAAGAGGTGACTCAGTGGTTAAAGTCTTTGTCCATCTTCCAGAGGAACTGAGTTCAGCTCCCAAAACCCACACTGAGCCTCTCCTATTAGCTCTAGTTCCAGTGGATTTGATGCCTTCTTCTGGCTCCCACAAGCATCTGCACTCGTGTGCACCTACACCTAGACACACACACACAGAATTTAAACAAGTAAATAGTGTTGAAGAAACCGTCAGTTGAGGCACATCCACACACTCTGTGTTCTGTAACGGAGTACTGTTTCTCTCTCCAGGAGAAAGACGGAGTCCAGGAAGTTCTTTTCACTCACGATGACCGCATCAGCAATTCCACGTCATTTAAAGGCAGAGTGGAGCTGGGTACAGACTGTGGACTCCACCTCTCCCCAGTCCAAATCCAAGATGATGGCAGGACATTCTCTTGCCACTTGAGAGTCAGTCCTCTAGAAGTCTGGAAGACCTCCACTACAGTCAAGGTTTTCGGTAAGGAGTTTGTTCAGTGATCTCTCTGCCACCTTGTCAACGCCTCTGACCGTGCTCTCCCCTTAGGAGGAAGCCCCCCCCCCCTTTTGCACTGGACAGCAGCCATACAAGGGTAACTCCTGCAATTCTGTTTTCCTTGATTCCTATCATTCTCATTGGGGGTGGCACCAAAGGTGGAAGGCTAAGGAATAATTATTCAGTTAATAGAATAAAGCTACTAGAGAGCCGCATACAGGTCAGCTTCTTGGTGGCCTCTACCTTGTTTGCAGGCGTAATGTTTCCTAGGGGTACTGGAGATCTCTTTAATTATAACTGCCAAAGTCTAATTGCTCGGCTCTCTAATTATCTGAGTTATTTTCTGGTGCAAAGTGCAATAAGGCCACCATGAGAAAAAGCAGCTGATAAATACAGTCAGAGCAACTGCAGGAGGCCCCTGCAAGAGCCATCAGGCAAGAGCTTGCTAGGGTGAAAGTCCACTGGGGCCTCCCACAGTGGCGCCCACAGGGCTGGCTCTCTGACCTGATCCTTATCACACTGACCTGTGAAATGCACCACAACCTCATCCAGAATGTAAAGACTCTGCGGGGTGCAATTTGAAGAGAAAAATATGAGCGTTCTGTTTGGCTTTCTGGTGCAAGGAAATATTGCTCAAGAGAAGCCCCTGGCTTTGGCGATTATTTTTATTCTTTTGACCATGACCTGCTGTTTTTAAAGGCATTCTGAAGGAGGGCAAAAGGGGGAAAGCAACCACGTGGATGGGCAATCAATTGTTTCTGAAAACGAGGTAAACAAAGAGAGAATAAACTTCATACAATATAAGGGCCTGCTAGGTTGCTCCTCGGCTTTCTGAGTGACAGAGCAGGCAAAATAAAATACAAAAACTTTTTTTAAATTTTTATTTAGAAACTTGTTGCATTGAATTAGGGGTCAGAAAACTCAGTCAGTGGAAGAAAACACAAAGTTAATTATAAAGAGAGAAATAGCTGAGGCAAGATTCATTTAAAATGGAATTTCATGCACATAGCTTTCTCCTGTACCTCACTGTCTTCCCTGTCCCCTTTCCATTCCTCTCCTCCTTCCTTTCCCTCTATGCCTCCCTTCTCTCCCATGTCTCCTGGGAGGATGGACTAGATCGTAATTATCCACTGCCATCAGATCTCTATGAAGCCTAGACAGTGGTGTCCCGTGAAGACTTCCAAACAGACTGTGAGTGGCTTCTATTGTACCAATAGCACCCTTCGTTCACTTCCAGGGTGTGACTGTCTCAGCAGAAAGACAAACTGACTCATCTGGCCCTGCCATTGGCAAGCCAAGGAAGGCAGGCATCCAGGGTGTGGGGAAGAAATATGCACTTTAAGTTAGGCGAGATCTTTGTGCCGCAGCATGATCTAATCACCTTGTCAACATGTAAAGCCTGGCTGCATGTCTTTGTCGCCCTCAGACTTTTCCATGTTGGTCTGGAAGGCATGCATACTCTTACATCCCACATTCAGTACCGTCTCTGTTTCTACATCTCCCTGTCTGGACATTTTCCTCTCTTCTTCTTTAAACTTTTGGACAGTGATTAGAAATCTGGAACTCTGCCTGCTTATTTTACAATGTTCAGTTTGCATTGCTTAATGGAATTCTTTAGTAAATATACTGTGTATAGATATGCTGCTAACTGCAAAGTAGGTTCTCCTAAGGTTTTGCTGTACCTCTGATAGGCATATTTATTTAGGTTGTAAGTTTGGGCAACTGATTCAGGAGGATTACCAGTTTGAGTCCACGCTGCCCCATGAAACCCTTTCAATTAAATAAATGAATAAAGAAAAAAATAAAATTTGCTTTTCGTCCAGTAGGGTTTACCTACACTAAATAAGCCAAAACAAAATATGAAACATTTTAATGATGGAATGTGTCACCAATCCATCCATCTATCATGCACTACACCACTTAATTCTTCTTCCCGAGCCATCACTGCCTGATTTTTAACTCTGGAGAGCAGGGAGCAGAGGCAGCCTGCGCCTACGCATTCCCCACCAACTCCCTCTGAGGCTTTCCTTGCTCTTCCCTACTCAGAACCTGAACAGTTGACCCTTTCAAGCTCGTAGACTGCCTCTCTCAACTCCCCTGGGACTTTTAAGTTCTTGCAGGACCTTCATTCTGCTTGTATTTGTTTCTGGTAAGAGTTCAGAAATACTGTTTCGTCAGTCAGCTTCTGTGTCGTGGTTTGGATTGGAGGGAAAGACTGTGACTTAAATTATTTTATTTGAGATGGGGCCCCAGTGCTGAGAGGTGGAAGTGGACAGGGGCTCCCACCCCTAGCCTGACATCTGTTTGCAAGGGGAAAATCCGTGTTCTCCAATGGAGTCTCACTGGTTATATTAACCGCACTTAATGGCAGGCCTCCAGGTCCAGCAGTAGATGCCAAGACAACATGAGCTCAGTGGTATCTTGGAAGACTTCGTTGGGCCTTTTTTTTTTTTTTTTTTTTTTTTTTTTGGTCTTACTGATCTTTTTGCTTGTATATTACAGTTTCTGGATTTGTGCTTTTGTGGCCATGTATGTAAGTGTTTTATGTTTTTGTTTTTTAATTCTGGTTATTTGCTTTTTTTTCCCATCTGATTATATTCTGAAGAGAGAGAAAGAAAAAAAGCCTGTGGAGTGGGGTGGGTGGGATCTGGGAGAAGCTGAAGGAGGGAAAACACGACCAAAATACACTGGATGAAAAAAAATTTTCTTCAGTCAAAAAGTAAAACTGTAAAAGTATCCCCAAATAAATTACATGTGGACACGAAAGATATTGATAATAATAATTTATCTGAGAGGTCATCCTGGAAAACAGAGCAGGGGTGGGAAAGTGAGTCTTAGAGAGGGAGGAAGATAATGAATGCACATGGCCGAACCAGCTACTTCTTCAAGCTTAGAGGCCAGTCTTGCTGAGAGCTCTGAACTACGGCACAGAATTCACATCAGGGGCTGGTGGGGTGGTTCAGTGGTTAAAGGGGCTTGCACACAAACTCAGATAAATTAGAAGTTGCAATGCACCAGTAACAGTATTTTATTTATTTATTTTTTTGAGCCCTAGAATGCAAGGTGGAAAGAGCGGTTCAAACACCCAAACATTGTCTACTGATCTTTTATAGGCACATTATGACACTCAGGAGCCAGCACTCACACATATCACACACACACACACACACACACAAATTCATAAATATACAAACAAACAAATACTAAATGAATCCCATTAAAATAAAGCACACACATCTGATGTCTCGAAGGAAGAGCAATGAAGCCCAGGTATTTACCCACAGACTCCCATCTGTTATATTATCTCCTTCCAGCTTCGCTCATATTCTCAGTGAGTCCTGAGTGAGGCAGGGGTGGGGGAGTGGGGAGGTGGGGGGGTTGGGGGGGAGGTCCTGAGGATGCTGAGCCTTCAGTGAATAGACATCAATGCTCAGCAGGCCCCTAAACCCCTCGGGACAGAGAATCTCAGGCCATCCTTCGTCCTCAGCTTCAAGGGCAGAGCACTGGAGGTGAAGGCTTTGAGGCGCTTTCAATTTCATGTGACAACCAAACCATCTCCTGATGTTTGTCAGCACCAAGCAAGCCTAACAAGTATCACGTGTTTTCCTGATTCCCTTCAAGGTCCTGTAATGGATCCATTTCCTTGGCCTTTGGATGCTTAGGATCCCCCTTGTTTCTCCCCACACCACCCTTCCCCCACTCTGCCCCTCCCCCACTTCGCCCCTCCCCGACGCCACCCCTCTCCCACTCCACCCCTCCCCCACTCCACCCCTCTCCCACTCCACCCCTCCCCACTCCACCCCTCCCCCACTCCACCCCTCCCCCACTCCACCCCTCTCCCACTCCACCCCTCCCCCACTCCACCCCTCCCCCACTCTACCCCTCCCCACTCCACCCTTCTCCCACTCCACCCTCCCCCACTCTACCCCTCCCCACTCCACCCTTCTCCCACTCCACCCCTCCCCCACTCCACCCCTCCCCCACTCCACCCCTCTCCCACTCCACCCCTCCCCCACTCCACCCCTCCCCACTCCACCCTTCTCCCACTCCACCCCTCCCCCACTCCACCCCTCCCCACTCCACCCCTCGCCCACTCCACCCTCCCCCACTCCACCCCTCCCCCACTCTACCCCTCCCCCACTCCACCCTTCTCCCACTCCACCCCTCCCCCACTCCACCCTTCTCCCACTCCACCCCTCCCCCACTCCACCCCTCCCCCACTCCACCGTTCTCCCACTCCACCCCTCCCCCACTCCACCCCTCCCCCACTCCACCACTCCACCCCTCCCCCACTCCACCCCTCCCCCACTCCACCCTTCTCCCACTCCACCCCTCCCCCACTCCACCCTTCTCCCACTCCACCCCTCCCCAGTCCACCCCTCTCCCACTCCACCCCTCCCCCACTCTATCCCTCCCCCACTCCACCTAATACTGTTATTAGTGCGTTGCAACTTCTAACTTATCTGTATTAACTGTGACAATGCAAGTTCTCTGAAGACAACGCATGTGATTTCTCTACCTTTGTTTCTTGGACATCTAGTACACTGCTGAGCAATCCATGAGTGTTTATTAAGTAGTTGCAAATGAATAATGAATCTCATAAACCACAAACACACACCTAAATGTAAATCACACACACACACACACACACACACACACACACGGGCAAGTAGAATAGAATCCAATGCCACTAACTGTATTTTATTTACCTTTAAGCTAAGCCAGAAATCCTCATGATCGTGGAAAACACCACTAAGGATGTCTTAGGAGAGGTGAGTCACATCAAATCCTTTAAACATCTATAATATTATATGTCAAGCCTGGCCGAGTTGCCAGGAACATTCCCTCAAAAGACCTTATTCCTTGGTCCTTAGCCAGTTTACTGCCGCTGTGAAGGAAGGAAAGCTGGGATGATTCTGGAAACGGAATAGAAATCCCTGCTTTGACTTACTGTTCTCAGAAGGTCTGAGCTGCATCCTTAGGTCTCACTTTCCTGGGCTGTGGGGATATTTCAATTGTTGAAGTGTCTGTGTGATAAAAAACTGAGGGAAAGTGGGACAGAAAGCAGTGTGAATCCCGGTAGAATAGAGTTCTGCTCAGCTACGCTGAATTTGTTGTTCTCTTGAGCTGACGCTCCCATTGCTGTGAGAGAAGAGAAATGGTACCCTCCTGCCCTCCTCCCAAACCCAGCTATTTCCCTGGCAACAAGAGGAAGGGCAGGAGAAAAGGGAAAGTAGAACACGATGCTCCGAGTTCACATCTTTCAGAATAGTTCTCAGCCTCCAGTCATTGGATCTGGACACACTTCCGGACTGACTGTGTGTGGCCTACCCAATCATAATATCAGCTTGTTACGGTTTTATTAATGAAATCAATGTATGAGTAGTTCTTAATGTATGAGTGTGGTGTGTGGCAAGTGGTTAATAAATCCTACTGCTGTTATCCTTGCTAGTCCTGTTTTTTGTTTAGTTTGGATTGGTTTTTCAATGCACATATTCTCTGTGTAGCCCTGACTGTTTTGGAACTCACTTTGTAAACCAGGCTGGCCTTGAACTGCCTCTGCCCCAGTGCCGGGATTAAAACTGTGTATCACCACGCCCTTGCAACACCATTTTAATTCTCTGTCTCTGGCCTGTGATTTCACTTAAGCTTTTCAAAATTCCAGGTAGAATAAATATTCTCATGCATTCCCTGTTATATGGTATGGACGAACTATATTTAGCAGCTTCTCACCCCACAAATATTATGATTATTTGATTCTGCTGGATATCAGTCATTTAATTCCATAGCTGCACATAAGTCATGGCTCAAATTCTGTGGGGGTGATTTTGGATGACCCTAGACATCTATTATCAAACTATGTGTGTCCATTAATTGGTATTATAATTTTTAACATAATAAAGACAGATTCAGTCATTTATCTTCTGTTCCAATTAAGCCTCAGATGCATCAGTACACTTCATTCATTTTAATGGTTTAAATACAACAAATAATCCAACAATACTACTTTCAATGGATGTATGCTCTTCTTCTTAGAACTTCTTGCAGATTCTTGGTGCCAGTGTTTCTGATTCAGATGACCTCAGTGCAGATATAAAACAATAAAATCAGATCCAAGAATCCCAGCTGAAATTTTTTTTAAAAAAAGGAGTACTTGGCTTTCCATTCCATAAGTCATAAAATTTCCTCTTCGGTACCCATGCATGCCTACATGCTGACTGGGGAAACAAAGGGACATGCATCATTCCCTGAGAAACCAGTGAATATTCATCTCTCTCCACCTCCATGTAACCATGGCTGGCCTGGAGATGCTTGAAAAATCTTGACAACCTTATGAATCCTTCCACTCTAATATTCTTAGGATTGGTGCTGTATCTTCAATAACTCGCTGACTCTCCGGAGCATCTTAACATACTCATTTGTTTTGCTTTCAACCATCCTCCCCAATAGAGCATCTGTTATTTTATACATGAGACATGAAAGCCAGGAAGCCCTGCAGAGTTGGCCGAGTAACTCACAACGAACTGAGCTGGAGTGCATGCAGGGATACACCCAGGGGGTTGGGTTAGTGAGAAGAAAGGGCACCTTGGTCAGAGAGCACACATACTTGAAATATGATCCAACTGTTAACTAGTTATGTAGCCACATCACGTAGTTAACCACCATGAGCCTCAGAGGGCTAATCTCTGAAACTTTGGGCTAATAAATATTTCATAAGATTCTTAGGAGAAGTCAATTTACATACAGTTCTAGAGTCTGTGGCACACAGTAGGTATCTCAGGCATGTTTCTCCCTACTCACTTATCAGTCTCACTTGGTTTCACCCATCCCTTCCTCTGCCTGTGCCTTCAGGGATCTGTGATCAATTCTAAGAAACAAAATGAGACAAGAAAAGGGAAAACTAGGACATGCTGCAGAAACTGGTGGAACTGGGTTGGACTTCTCCATCCATTAACTTGAAAAACTGGAACCTTACTTCCTTATCTTTCTTACACTTGGAAGAGGGTGATGAATGATACCAACATCATAAGGGTGATGGAATGATCAAAGGAGAGAGTCTTTGCAAAGTGCCTGCCACCAAGTAGCCACAGGTGTTCGATTATGTTAATTCCCTACCCCCTAGCTCCCCAAAAAGGAACTAAGTTGGTGTCCATGTACTGGAGGCCTGAGCTTAGCAGCTCTAGGTGTGAGATTCTGCTGGGGACTTGGTCTGTTATGAGCTGTGATCCAGTGTTGTTAGTTAAACCTACAAAGCTTGTGACTAATGCATCTTTTCTGTACCACAAACAAGACCCAGCATTACGCTAACAATGATGCCTCTCAGAATGGGATATACTATCGATGTCCACGGAGAGTATTCAACCTGTGCATATCATGATCTTACGTATTCCTGAGGACAGGACTTTATCAGGCTGCCACACAGCATACAGACTCACTCCTGCAGTTGAGAGAGGTGGATTTAGTGGAAATTTTGGGATCCCTCCATGTGCAGATTTTTGCCTTAAAGTACAAGATGCCAGGACAAACAATCCCATAGTCCACAGTGGCTAAGACAGTAAGGCAAGAGACGTGTGGAGTCCCCAGAGTTTATTGAGCAATTTGAGCTTTCAAAAGCCATGCTGTCTCCTTTCTGCTTGTAGGTTTCACTTTAACCTGATGATCTCCACGGGCCCTGTCCATGTCATTCCATTCTCTTATTGTTTTAATAGATTATAGAAAAATAATGTCTAAAGCAAATGACTAAACACAAAACACGGGAAGCAAACATTGCTTAAGGGTATGGTATATAAAGAGGAAAAGAATCTGCATTAATAAGATCTATGGAAAACATACCATAACCCCAAAAATAAAATGAACATGACTTTAGCAGAACTCTGGTGAATTTTTGCAGATTTCAATTTCTTGTGTTTATTTAGTTTGAGTTTTGCAAAGCTTGAACCTTTATGCGTTGCTTAATTTTTCTTAAGTCTCGTGCATGTGGCTTATTCATGTATTTGTTTTTAAGAGATAGGTGTGACAACCTCTTTCTGTGACACAAAATAGCTCTGGCTCCAAGTGTCTGGGCACTTCCTGTGGCCATCATCTTCTCTGTTGAATGTAGCCTTCAGCCCAGACAGACAGACAGACAGACACAGCCCTGGAAGTGGGGCTTCACCTTGTGGGGAAAACATATGGGAAGGAAAGTTGCAATTTTTCAAGAGAAAATAAAGGAGTATTTCAGGGCCATGGCATAGCCTGAGTTTCCGAAAGCCTGGTGTTTAGACTTTGGTTTGTTCCACAGATAGCTTACTAAGAAAGCAGGTCTCACTATCATCACGACAATCAGCAAGAGTGAGCCACATGAGACCTTTTAAAACAATGTCTCCATCATTTTCTGGAAGGTTGACGCTGGAACACCTGCTCATCACGAAGACTAGGAGTCACCATCTTCCTCTCCTTCTGTCTGTACTCTGCTCTGCTGGTGTTAGCCATTTTCTCCTTGCTCTAACGAAATACCCAACAGAAGCAGCTTAAAAGAGGACTGTAACCTCGTTTCAGAGGGGGATAGAGTCATTTTCACAGAAAACCCTGGCTGCAGGAGTGGGATGTGGCTGGCCACACCGTGTCCACAGTGAGAAAGATGAATGTTGGGGCTCAGTTTGTCCCCCTTCCCCATCTCTCTTGGGTCTCAAATAAGCCAAGCTGGCCTCAACCCCACTATATAGCCACGGATGATCTTAAACTGGCCATCCTCCTGCCTCCACCTCCAGAGTGCAGGGATTATAGATGAGCCCAGCTCCTTCTACTCTTTTTATTCAATCTGGATTTTAGTCCATGTAGTGTCATCCACATTCAGGACATGTCTTCCTTCTTCAATTAAACCTTTTTGGAAATATCCTCCTAGGTACAGCCAAGGTATGTTTCCTATGAGGTTCTTAGTCCTTCAAAGTTGACAAGGAGGATTCACCAACCTTGAAAGCAGGAAAAGGTGCTGGAGGATCCACCTTAAATAACAGACAGCCCTGGCACAGAGGCCACCGTCACATTCAGTTTGATTTTATTCTTTCCCTAAGTTAATATTTTAGACATAGCCTCAGCAACCCAGAAATTTTTTTGCTCCATATGGACTATTAGAACCTTTTCTTTTTCTGTTCCAAAGCATCTCTGAACATTTAAAGATGAGGCTTTTAATAAAATATCAGAGAACAATGGATGGCCATGCAGCTCGTATTTTAGAGGTGCCACGAAAATCCAAAACCTACTTCGCAAATGAATGTCTGGTTTCTGGGCATGAAACAAAGTCAACTCGTTAAAACTGTGCCTTTGGGATCTGGGAAAATGTCCTCTCTCCTTTAGTCACCCTGGCGAGCATGGTCTCTTTTCTTCATCCATCACGAAACTTTCCCACAGCACCATCTTTCTTCCCTCCCTTCCCGCTTCTCTCCGGCACCTTTTCCGTGTAATTTCCTCTCTCCCCTTCGTTTCTCCTTACACTGTCTCCCTTCTTTGTCTCTCCGAGTTTCACTTGACTCTCAGTTACCCACTCTGTCTCCCTGATAGCTTAATGTGGAGTTAGATTACATTTTTAAAATATTTGTGAGAAAATTATAGTATTTTCATTCTTTTTTTTGTTGTTTTTTTTTTTTTTTTTTTTTTTTTTTGTTTTGTTTTTTCGAGACAGGGTTTCTCTGTGTAGCTTTGCGCCTTTCCTGGAGCTCACTTGGTAGCCCAGGCTGGCCTCTAACTCACGGAGATCCGCCTGCCTCTGCCTCCCAAGTGCTGGGATTAAAGGCGTGCGCCACCAACGCCCAGCTAGTATTTTCATTCTTTAAAATTTTTTATTTTAATTACTATTTGTGAGTGTGTGTGTTGTGTTGTGTGTGTGTGTGTGTGTGTTGTGTGTGTGTGTGGGGGGGGGGTCGTACGTGTGAGTGCAGGCCCACAGTACCGTGGTGCACATGTGGAAAGCAGAGGATATCTTTCAGGAGCTGACTTACCCCTTACCCCTTCCACAGTGGGTTTCAGGCATGGCACTTGGGCCATCAGGTTTCTCCAGCAGGTGCTTTTAACACCTGGCCCATATTGCCAACACACATTGTTTTTATTCTTAATATTTAAACCCAGTGAGACGAGAAGTATTTTATTTTCTCTATCCTAATTATGCATTAATTGGTTTTAGTTAGATTATCGAAAAAAACTCGCAAGATGCAGACATGTTATACAGATTTAATGTAAGAATAAAAGAAAGGGTTATGGCCAGAAGACAGAGAGATTTGTTGTGAAAGTCCAGACTGTGGTGGTATTGTGTTCCCCAAAATATCATGTACCTTAATAAACTTATCTGGGGTCAGAGAACAGAAAAGCCACTAGTTAGGCAGTGATAGCACACGCCTTTAATCCTAGCATTCCAGAGACAGAAATCCCTCTGGATCTCTGTGAGTTCAAGGCCACATTGGAAACAGCCAGGCTTGGTGACACACACCTTTAATCCCAGGAAGCAAGTCTTTAATCCTAGGGAGTGATGGTAGAAAGCAGAAAGGTATATAAGGCGTGAGGACCAGAAACTAGAAGCATTTGGCTGGTTAAGCATTTGGCTGGTTAAGCATGTGGCTGGTTAAGCTTCAGGCTTTCAAGCAGCAGTTCAGCTGAGATTCATTCTGGATGAGGACACAGAAGCTTCCAGTCTGAGGAAACAGGACCAGCTGAGAAGTTGGCCAGGTGAGGTTAGCTGTGGCTTGTTCTGTCTCTCTGATCTACCAGCATTGACCCCAATAACTGGCCTCGGGTTTGATTTTATTAATAAGAACTTTTAAGATTCATGCTACACCAGACAGCTCAGATAGAAGGCTGTCAGTCCTTCCGTCTGGACACACAGAATAACCTTGGTATCGTGCCTCAGATCACCATCAGCATGCTTGCAAACACAGCTGCCTGCTGCAGTCTCTGAGCCTCTGAGGGTGAACTGGTCAGGTAGGCACATTCCATTCAAATCTCTGCCTCCCCTGAAACCAAGTGCTGGAGTTTCTGACACACATAGTCTAGCCAGAAACAACTCACAGGCACGTGCAACAAAGTAATCCGTGTGTCTCATTAGCGCATTTTGAACTTCTAACCAAGGGTCAGCAAACCCTGTAGATAAGCATTTATTCTGCTCATACCTAGAAAGATCGACTCACATGTTTGCTCATGTTTTTTTTTAAAGCACTCCATATACTACTTTGCTTCATATTTGCACAAGAGCCAATGTGATGAAAGCCAGTGTATTCAGAATGCATGCCCACGGGCAGAGTTTAAACAGAACGGAAGGGATGTGCCACTGCAGGCAGGTCCTCTTCTGGTTTCAGGTATACCACTTCCTCCGCTCTCACCTTCTACTTCATCTCCAGGATGGCCCCTCCCACCTCCTCCTCATGTGCTCCCTCCCTCCCACAGTCTCCTCCCACCACTCTACTGACCTCTCCATGCTCAGCACTTCCTGTTCCCTCTGACTGGTCCGTAAAGCTAGGGCATCCACCTGCTCCAGGAGCTTGCCCCAGTCACCTTTGATGCCTATAGGGTGCCAGGGACATGGTCTGGGTGCTGCCTGGTGAGGCTGTGGCCGCTATTCTCCAACTCCTCTCTGTTTGTGCTTTCCAGATGCTTCCATGGGATGGTGGCGCCCATGTTGACCCCAGGCCATGACTCACATCTAAGTGACAGGTAGCATATTATTTGGGATTGGGCCCAATACCAGCAGGGCCCAAGTGGAAATACTCTTAGGCCTTAGAAAATCAGATGCCCTTGTTCTGGGGCATTGGCCTTACCTTCTCCTTCATCTCTGAAAATCCTTTTGGCAACATCCTAGTTCTAACCTTCTTCATCCTCTTCTGGCCTCATCATGCCTCCGCTTCCACACTGTCTTCAAAGTGTGCCTAGGTGTGTGCAAAATGTTTAGTCGAACAACAAGGTTGATAGATGGTGGGAAGGGACTAGGGATACACAATAATGTTCTAGCTGCCCGGGCCACATATGCTGATATGAAGTTTTCAATTTCTGCTTTACTGGAACCGTGGGGTGAATCAGGTCCTAGCAAAATAGCCAGCTCACTCATTTGTTCTGTTTGCCAGATACTTACTGGTCTCCCCGCAACAAGCGTATTTCCAGTAACAAAGACATTCCTTGCCCAACAAATACTGCTCTCTGGGGCAGACCCAGTGTTCTTAGACCACCCACGACAACAAGCACACTTAAATATTGGAAGATCCAGGCTTCCCCTTGATTTCCGCCCCCCCCCCCCCTTAGCTGCTTCCTGTCTCCATGCAGCTTGACAGCTGACTGCATTTTAGAGGCAGGAAGAACAGCCTCCACTCCATGCTGTTCAGGATGCTCACAGTAGGGCCTCACGGGTAAAGGGGGCACAGACAGGTGCTGGTGGGAGGGAGACCTTTGCTTCCCAGGAGTTGCTCAGCGTGCTGTCAAAGCGCTGAAAACTCTCTCAAGATCTATGTTAAGAAACTTCTCAGCATAAGTTTGGCCCTCCCCTCAGAGGTCCCTCAGAGGTTGGGATTCTAAGGAATCTCAGGAGCAGGCTTAGCTGTTTTAAGCAGGAGGGTCGGCATGCCAGGAGGAGAAGGAAGTGGACAAGTCCTATAGACTAGGCTTGCCTGGTAGTCTTCTGCCAGCAGCTTACCATACCTCTCCTTTCCTGGCACAATGGCCTGCAAAGCCAACAGCCAACCAAACTTTGCCCAAGCACCTCACAACAGGTGTTTAACTTATTTGCACCATTTCAAATGCAGATAAAAAGCAGGAAAATTTTATTGCTTCCTAACAACAATCTCATTTCTCTCTTCTTTCTTGAGTCGTTTTGTAAATGAGTGAAAAATGTATTCATCCAGCTTGCAGCCCTGAAAGTCTGGTCAGGAAATGCTCTTCTCTCAATGCCCCTCCACCCAGCCACAGCAAGCACTTACAGGCAGGGAAAGTTCTGAACTTGTTTCTGATCTCTCTGGTGCTCGATGAGCACACCCCTTCACACTCTGGGTGATGATTAATGCATATCTGAGCTCAGGAGGAGGATCCTTCTGGGTTGAGGTCCCTCTCTCTTCCAGGAGGTCTTTGTGTGCTGGTGAGGTGTTTTGGAATACTCAAACTCAAATGTAAACCTAATGTCTACCTCCTCCACCACCGAAAAAGCTGTCTGTGGGAACTGGCTATGCAGAAAACAGAAGATGGAGTACCTGTAGGTGCCTTAGTTGTTTTCCCTCCTGCATGGGTATCCAGCCTCTCAAGCAAAGAATTGTAAGACAAAGTGGGCGGAATGGAATACAGCCTCCCCGAAATGTGAAGACCCCTGTGATTTCAAGTATCTTCCCAATTGTCAGATCATTAAGTTTTATATTTAGCTAAAATCTGTGGCTGCTATGAATGTGCTCAGCAGAAAAGCCAAAGAACTCACAGGAAGGAGGATATTAAGTGAAAGAAAACTGAAAATTCAAAGAACAATGGAAAATTAAGATATGGATTTTGGAGCGCTTTTATTGCATCGTGTAACTAGAGTCCAGAAAGCTGAAATGCTCTTGGCTTGAATTCTCAGAAAGATAATCACCACTTCTGGAAAATATATACTCACATTTGTATTTAAATTGGGGAAGCAAAACCTACCAAGAGGAGACAGGAACATTTCCAAAGACAATGTCCACAGGAAGAAAAAGCTTACAGCACAGAAGAAAAGAGAGAAATGTCAGAGTGCAAATTACGTAGAGACTAAACGTTACATTTCCAACTTAGGGTGGGTGAGTAGAGGAAAGATGTCAGATGAGATTAAGAATTGTTTTTGAAAACTTGGGAAACTTTTCTTTTGAATTCCTTTTCTGTTACTGGAGTTTGGGGGTAAAAAAAAAATCACCAACTCTGGGAATCCCAATGGACTAGGCTCGGTGCCTATTCCAGCACATCAATTAAAGAGGGGTACTGGTGAAAGACAGAAGAGATAGCCAACATAGCCACACTGGGAAGAGCCCCAGGTACAGCTTCAGAGTACTCATCACAGGGAGAACTGAGGTAGAAGGTGAGGGCGCTAATAATGCAGCAGTTTTGGTCACAGTGTGCTAAGGTTGACTATTCAACTCTGAGTCTTGCAAGGGGGTCTGAAATGTCCCATCCCTGTGATTAAGTGAAGGGAATAATTTGGTTCCCGTGAGATGTTGACTCTTCTTACAGGGCATGCCCTACCATCATTAGAATCATCCTCTTTGGGGGCTACTCTGTCCTGCAAGGCTCGCTGCTCCTCAGTCCTTGTCGAATAGATGCTTATCAACCAGCACTGTGTCCTGGGATCCAAGGTAAACTACAGGAGACAGTGACACAGAAGGGAAAAGTTAGATGCAAAAATACATAGAGAGACAAAAAGAACCAGGTCTGTGATCAGCGCCTTTCCTTGTTTCTTCACGAAACCCTTGATTTTTTCAAAATTATCCTAAAAAGCAAAAAAATCTATTGGGACAGCTGCTGTCTCAATGCAGGTTTGGTAACTAGGGATAATTCAGTATTCCATCTGTACATGAAGAATCGTTACTTAGCCTGTAGACTCACCTCTCATAAAAGACAATATTAGTGAAACAAGGAAAAAGGTTATTTTGTAAGCCAGCTAAGTTCCTTTGAACTGTCAGCCCAGCTCCAAAAAAAAAAAAAAAAAAAAATGAGCAGTCATATGTACTGTACATGTATGCATATTTACATGTACAGTCATAGATACAGTCAGGGTTGTAGTCTTTTCTCTGGTCTGTCAGTCTCAGATTGCTCTGTCCATTTAAAAAATCATCTTTGGTGCATTTACACTAGTATACATATTTACTCCGTTTTTCTTTCAGATTTAACATCCTCTTCTTGCTCATTTAAACCAGGTCCCAAATGAAGACAACTTCTCAGCAATACCATCTCTGTCTGATATTTCCTGAAGCATCTGAACTAAGATTGAACTACTGTGCCCTCTGGCATTTTAGCTTTAGAGATCAGAGGTATTTTAGAATAAGACCCATATTCTTGAACCAAATATTGGAAAACAGTCTGGAGGTGGGTCTTGCCTTTAGGTTCCTGCCTTAAGTGACCACCATGGCTTTGCTCTAAGACAGACTGCAGTCTGTAAGATGATTTAAACCCTCCACCAAGTTAGGTTTCTGTCAGTGTTTTATCACAGGAAACCAAAAGCAAACAATACCGAAAATCTGAATCATTTCAAGTGTCAAATCATTCAGCTACTTTGGGAGTTCGCAGAGATTTCTTCAGCAGAACTGCTCCTCGTCCCTGGTGGCACACCACCCCCATCCCTCGGTAGCTGGCTGATAGTAGAGGAAGTGAGTCATGAGAAGTTCAGGAGCCCCAGATGCAACATCATGTGTAACCACTTTGTTGTCAACATTTCATCTCTTACATCTCTCTACTCAATCCTGGACCAACAGTGCATAAAAATCACTCTTTTGCATCTTGTTAGACTAAATAAACTGAATTCTTTTTTTTCTTATTTAATAAGATTATATATTCCAGGGGACCTAGTTTTACTTTTGATGTTTTTAAGAAAGGAGAGAAAAATGGTACTTTTTTAAATTGCTGGATATCAAACCCAGAGCACTCTGCATATTTTGCAAGAATTCTACCATTGAGCTATATCCCACACCCCATAATTTCCTAAATTCTACAACCCTGTCACATATACTTATCCACACTTTCTGAAAAATAAGACAAATGTTAAAAAGTAGAAATGCTGAGAGCTACAGTATTTATCATCTGCTATCCTAGATACAATAGTGAACCCTTTGGAATTCTTCCCCCCCACTCCCCCCCCACACACACCCAGTTAACTGCAATGCACTGAGGGCCAGGAAACTGCACATAAAAAGGTTTCTACCAGGAAAATCCCTTGAGTTTAGAGTCACAGCTTTATATGTTTGATTTATTTGAGAGTAATTAGTGGATTGGCACACCAGTATTACATTCAGTTCACTGTTCTTTACCAGTTAACTACTGTTAGGTTCAACAATTGTGGGAAACATTTAGATACCTAGAACAAGGACCAGGCATTACCAAAATTCACACATTGGTAGTAAGAAAACAGACAGCTAGAAATGGAATTATAATTTTAGAGAGCATCAGATAAGGTAATGAGAACTAAAAAAACATTATGGGATGATATGGAGTAAAATCTGCATTTTTCCAAAGAATGAAAGGTGTTGAAAATAAGATCTAACTAAACTCTGCTTTTATAACATAGTTACCTGTCTTAATTACTTTTCTATTGCTGTGAAGAGACACCATGGACAAGGAAACATGAAGTAACACACCTAATTGGGGGCTTGTTTACAGTTTCGGGGGTGAGCCCATGACCATCATGGTGGGGAGCATGGCAGGAGGCAGCCAGGCATGACACTGGAGAAGTAGCTGAGAGGTTAAATCTTATCCACAGGCAGCAGAAAGAGCAAGCCTGAGCCTGATGCGGGCTTTTGAAACCTCAGAGCTCACCCCCATCAATCAACACACCTCATCCAACAAGGCCATACCTCCTAATCCTTCCTAAACAGTTCCACCAACTGGAGACCAAACATTCAAATATATGCGCCTGTGGGGACCATTCTCATTTAAACCACTATGCTACACATCCTTCCATGTGTTGCTTATTTCAAAACAAAATGTTTTACCAAGAGATCTGTTACCATTAATTGCATCTAATTCCTTTATCCACATGACACCCTAATTTTTCCTATTTGTCATCTATCAATAGGAAGTAGGCACTGTCTATGAGAGAGAATCAAGACCAAAACAAAAAAGGATTATGAAAAATTTAAGCCCCCAAGTGATATGTTTACTTAAAATCATTTCTATGACCACTGCTACAGACAGTCTTTCACACTATTTTGGAAACAAAAAATAATGTCTCAATCCCCTTTGAATTTTAATCTAGCCAGACTCTTCTCTGGCTCCGAGGCTCCTTCCTTCTACTCTATGATTTCTTCCCATTTAGTGCCATCTTAGTAACAGTCTTATTTCTCAGAACCCATAAACCTCATGCAACTTTAGGATAGTCTTACATTCCTAAATTGGCCTAGGGTTCTAGTCACTAATCTGCCAAGGCCCCTGTGTGGTCTTGCACGGTGAAAGGTAGGCAAAGTCATTTTTTGCTAAGTTATCTCATATGCATAGAGACAGAGACAGCAAGGATTTCTTCCAAATTTGCAAATAATCCTCTTTCTGTCTGTTGTAGAGAGTATTTACCTGCCTACTGAAGAATGTGTTCCCCAAAGCAAATATCACCTGGTTAATAGATGAAACGTTTCTTCAAGGCGACGAAGAAGGTGAGGAAGCAAAGTCATGGGAAGGGGTTTGGCAACACCAAGTATTAGAAAGCCTTGGTGCTCAAGTTGACCTTGGCATTTAAAAGTAATTCTTTCTCTAAGAAAAAAACATCATCTTACCTACCAGGTGTCACATTCTGATACTGCATCTGATTCTTCCAAGGGAGTAGGAGGCAACATTGTCCAAAATAAAAGTGGTACAGTTGATTTCTTCAGACCATACACACCATTTAATTGGTGTTAGTAAAAGCAAACATCTTTTTTGAGGACAAAAACATCCAAATAAACATGTGGTTAACAATGATATCTCTGATTGTGTTGTATTACTATCTGTTCTATCTTGTTATTTTAATATATTACATTCCATTTTCTCAGCACCACTGCTTGAAAACAATTGATAATAATTTTCAATTTCTCTTGTAACTATCTGAGGCAGGACTTGGAGTGGGGGCAGAAGTGATGGAAATAAAGGATTCCTTCACAAGGAACAAGTTTACTGGGACGGTTAAGTTCCTGGGGCAGGAATACACCCTGAGACAACATCAGTACAAAGTAGTATTTCTCAAAGGGGGTAACCATTGCAACAGCGTTGCCAGAATAAGCTCAGACATCTGTGCCTGGACAACACATTGAACAATAGCTGAGTCACAAAGCTCTTGCTCAACTTCTTCTTTCAATTTCTAAAATTAACAGCTTCTGCTGGTAGATGATTTTATAGGTCCCTTGATGATTATTTACTGGTTAATGAGTTCACTTTAAAAGCTGTTCACTCCAACAACAACACAACATAATTCTGGAATTATATGTTAAATAAAAACAATAATAATAATAATAAGTATATTTTCCTGTTTAGTAAACACTGTCAAATAAAACAGCCAGATCAGACATGCCCATTACTTTTTCACACAAGAGGCCAGGCAGTGTGATCAGAATTCCACCAGCATACAATGGCATTTATCTAATACTTTGCTAAATAGTAACTTCAGAATTATCAGGAAGAATCTTTCATGGGATCCAGGTGTAACTAGAGTTTTCCTGCCTTGCCCACAGTCAGGACAAATCTTCACCTGCCACCTTCACACCCACTCAGACCCAACCAAGTAAACACAGAGACTTATATTGCTTACAAACTGTATGGCCGTGGCAGGCTTCTTGCTAACTGTTCTTATAGCTTAAATTAATCCATTTCCATAAATCTATACCTTGCCATGTGGCTCGTGGCTCACCGGCATCTTCACATGCTGTTTGTCATGGCGGCAGCTGGCAGTGACTCCTTCTGCCTTCCAGTTCTTTCTTTTCTCCTCTCTGTTAGTCCCGCCTATACCTCCTGCCTAGCCACTGGCCAATCAGTGTTTTATTTATTGACCAATCAGAGTAATTTGACATACAGACCATCCCACAGCAGCCAGGCATGTTGGCACAGGCCTGCAATCCTTGTATTTGGGAAGTAGAGGAAGGGGCATCAAGAGCTGAAGGTCAATGTTTGGCTCCATAATGACTTTGAGGCCAGCCAGAGGTACACCAGATCTGGTCTCAAAAGAAACAAAGAACCTTTAACATCAAGACTCTGTGAGAGTTCAGAGTGATCTGGCCTGTGGGGACAGATTTTTTTTTTCAGTAATTTATTGCTACAATGCATGCAATTTGGAAGTTATCCTAACCGTGACAGTTAAAAGATTCTAGAGAAGACTCAGAGGACCAGAACTGAAAATGCTTACTAATATACAACTTATTTCAGGAAAAAGATATGATATGGTATCAGAATTAGAATACACATCATCTACTACATTTATAGCAGAATGGTGTTGTTTTATAGTCTATTGATATACTTTTACTACATGATCAGAGTCTGGAGAAGGGCCTTCCCAGAGTTCAAGCCAATTCAAGTACAAATCACCAATCTTACCATTACTAAATGGCATTAATGAGTTGGAACAATCTACTCCAAGCCCTTAGACCCATAATCAGAGGCAAAACATATAACGAATGCATATTACAGCCTGATTATGGATCAGTGCCACCCAGGAGCTGGAACAATTGCCACAGGTTAAGGCCAGCTTTGTTAAAACTGGCTCTTGCTTCTCAGAAGCTAAAGGCTAACTACTTGAGAGTCTACATTACTATAAATTAGTTGTGTGGTGCAGCATAAGTCTTTACGCTCTACACAGACAGGGTGGGAGGATGATTTAAGCCATGAGTTAAAGGCCAGTCTGGGCAACAAAGGGAGACCCTCATCTCAAAACAAAGTAAAATGAAATTTTATTAGGCCGTGTCTTGGCATCCTTGTCTGGCTTATACAGAAAATGTCAGGGCTTAATCATGTTTTCATCTGTCTTGCAGGAATATACATTACGAATGATGAGAAAAAGGTTAGAAGTGGATTTCGGGAACTGAAGTCAGTTTTAACAAGGACTCGTGGTAATAGACCAGCCCAATCAAGAAACATGACCATTCGGTGTATGGCTTTGTCCCCGGGCCCCAGAAATGAAATGTGGAGTACTTCATCACAAGCCATCATGCTTTCTTTGGGTGAGTTACTTGTTGAGCAAGGTCAATAAGGCGTAGCCAAGAGTGCCACCTACTTAGAACATGAGTAATTGGAAAAGATAGGATTTTTATTATATCCACATCAGTACAATACCAGAAAGCTCTCTACATAACCCCAAATTGCTAAATTTCAAAATATTAAATAATTTGTAAGCAGAATCTGAAAATAATTTCTCCAAATAAAAAAATCAAAAGTTATTCCTTTTTCTATAAAGATTTTCTAACAGTATTTTTATTGTGATAATAACTCTTGTTTTTTGTGATAATAACTCTTTTATTTTCTTTTTGTTTCTTTGTCTTTTTTTTCCAGACAGACTTTTCAGTCTGTTGCCCGCAGTAGCCTGGAATTCAGCGTCTAGTATAAATTGGTCTCTAATCCTTGGCAATCTACTTGCTTCAGCCTCCCAAGTGCTAGAATTAGCGTCATTAGTCACCACAAACCAGCCTAATCATAACTAGCATTCTGGTTCACTTATCATCCAATGCAAACTAATAATAACACCTATGATTAATTTAAATCTAAACTATCTTGAAATTCCTGAGTCATGAACAGATTTAGGACTGGTGCATGACTCAGTACTTCTGAAAGCCTGACAGCCAAGTCCCATCCTCAGACCCCATGCAGTGGGAAAAGACAAGAGACTCTGGAAAGTTGTCCTCTGATCCTCTTGTGTGTGCTATGACATATGTGCACTCAGGAACACACACATAAATAAACAAACGCTCAAATGAATAAAAGAAAAATGGAAATATTTCATTAGTCACACAGCATGTATAATTTCACTATTTAGACATGGGTAAACCTTGCAAGCAGTAATAGCTTCAGTACCCTGGTTTGAAGTACAATATCTACATGGTGACTTTTATTACTAGAAAAAAATGATAAATTCAGCCACTCCAGTTATTGCAAAATTCGAATAACCAAATTTGCTACCATGAATCATATAAAAATAATTAAGATTTTATTATCATATAAAAATAATTGGGATTGGGGATTTAGCTCAGTGGTAGAGCGCTTGCCTAGCAAGTGCAAGGCCCTGGGTTTGGTCCTCAGCTCTGAAAAAAAAAATTAAGATTTTACTATATAAAATATGACAAGTGTCTCAGCAAATGTGGTGACAACAGAATGCCTATTTCAAAAAGGCTGTAAGGATGACTATCAAACGTGCATATTTAGTAGTACTCGGACAAAACCAAGCACGTTTGTAAATCATTCTTACAGCCCTATGGGACTATTAACCTCTTTAACTGTCATCCTATCTTCATAAAGTTCTCTATAACATATCCATAAAAGCATACTAATTTATACAGGAAGCCTGTTATACAGAACGGTTTGCATTACTGCATCTTTAAATGTAGGACCGTATATCTTAGTACAATGTCTTCCCCACTATTCAGAAGGAGGGTACCACTCCATGCTGAGTCAAAGGCAGTATCCTCCGTGACTCTACCTGCGTGCACATATTTAAATATGAAAAAGAATCACTGTCGATTTTGAGTCACTCATTCAGAAATTGGGATGGGCTTATATGAAAACAGCCTTACTCAGCCTCAGCCAACTCCCTGGAGAACGAGGACAGCTCTTTCCTAGAAGGTGACAATGGGGAGGACTGTGGTCTGGGAACAATATGAGGTTTATCATGTCTCATGTAGATTTGCCAAAGCTCAGCTTTGGCAGAATCTGAAGCCATGAGCTTAAAGACTCTGAAACCTTCCATTCTTAAACAATACTATTCCCATGTGTCCCCAAAACCACCATATTCTGATATTAAACCCATGTTTTGTTTCAAGATCAGAAAATAATGAAAACATTTAAGATAAAAAGGAATACTGATTTTCATACCCCAAACACACTATATTTCAAATTTTATAGGGAAGCTCATCTTCTTTTATAAGTTTAGACTCTGAACAAGTAGGTATATTTTAATCACCAAATGAACTTTTAGCCTTTACAATCAGATATTCAAGCTAGTAAATCTTGGAGTTTCCCAAAATCTGTTTCCCAAAACTATGGCTCCTTTTCCAGCCCCATCCAAACACAAATCATTGTGTTCTTACATCCATAAATGTGCTCATGTATTATTTGGGGGTATGGAGAAAGCCAAAAGGATATTCCTATAGCTGAACAAAGAGGAACACTAAGTATTTAAATGGAAGATTCTAGATAAATACTTCTTGCCTCATGACTTCCTACAATAAGCCAAGATTCATACTTGTGTCTGCTCACAGGGATCTTGAAAGCATAAACAGAGAATTTAATATGCACACAAATCCCCCAGAGATCTTGTTAAAATGCAGATTCTAATTCAGAAAGTCTGGAGCTCAGCTCTACATTTCTAACAAGACCCTGAGAGAAACCTCTCCCACTGGTCTGTGGGTTACAGTTTGAGAAGAGAGGGTCTCACACACCTTGGGATTGGCTTATTTCTTAGGTGGACCAGATAAGGTCTGCTACTTGTTCGAAGGAAACCTCAGAACTGACTCAGCTGTTCTGGTGGGCCAGATCCCTGGCTGCTGCTGTGGCTCTGAGAAGCTCCCTAGCCCACAACAGAGTGACTTCAGAAAGTAGAGTCCTTGGATGGGATGAAGATGCTTAGGGCCAGAAGCCCATCCCTTTTAACACATAAGGAAATGAAGGGACCTAAGTGTGCATGAGACAACCCCACTTGGTTCTACACCTGAGGGTTGGGAAATCCCTCATCCCTGTTGAGCTGTAGCCATGTCTTTTTAACAGCCTTGATTTTTATCTTGACCAAGGCAGTGTGTCTACTTTTCAGTGCAATCTGAAGCTAGACAGATGCTTTATGAGCTCATGCTGAAATCTATGTGAGATCTGGGCATGCGGCAAAGGGCTCTTTTCGGTATGCAAATCTTGTAAAATCTCCAAAATGTACTGCAAGGCTGACCCCCTCAGCTTCCAAAGATATTTGTTTATGAAATATAGCAGAATACTGCTCTAAGACAAAGACATCCATCAGTGAAAGTTCCTTACATTATATAAATCTGGGACAGAACATAACCGATACCTTCAATTCCAGGAACTGACATTTCATCTATAAATGGTTAGACAGTAAATATTTTAAGTTGTGTGGATAATATTATCTTTGTCATAATTACTCAACTCAGAAGTACAGCACAAATGCTACTATGGACAGCATATAAGCAAATTAATACAACTATATCCCAAAAGTATTTTCTTCATAAGCAAAGATGTGGGATTTGACTGTATGCATTGGCTTACAACCTCTGTAAAATCATTCCACAGAAAAAGCCATGCAAGCATTTATCTTGCAGACCCATACTTCATCTTCATAGCATATTGTTTTAGAAGAGGGTGATTATTATCTAAGAGCAGTCAAATAGATACTAAAGGTTGGTCTTTCTGCCAATTTTATATACACTACAGCATTCCCATTTATCGATATCTTCAAATACAGTGAGGAACGAAACCAGTTTTTCTTTGGAGAGGCATGACCCATGAATAAAAGTGCCAAGACCCTTGCTAACATTAACATCAAGGGAAGGGGATATATCATGAAAGTCCCCTAGGACTCCCTCATTTTAAAAAGTTTTGGCCTGGCGGTGGTGGCACACATCTTTAATCCCAGCACTCAGGAGGCAGAGCCAAGCGGATCTCTGTGAGTTTGAGACCAGTCTGGGCTACCAAGTAAGTTCCAGGAAAGGCGCAAAGCTACACAGAGAAACCCTGTCTTAAAAAACCAAACAAAAAAAAAGTTTCATATGATGAAGATTGAAAATGAGAAAATGTCATGACACAACACAAAGACTAAAACGTCTTCACGAGTGAACTACACTTGGGCTGAAACACCTGCCTTTTGGATAGAATCATGTGTGTGGTTCATGAGAGACGGAAAAATAATGGTCAACATCAAGATATAAAGTTGGGAGTATGACAAGGCACCAATTATGATGTCATTTGAAGACTTTGGATTCATTGTAAGTGGTGTGCAAGAATAGTCTGATTATTTTGTTAATCTAATGACTCTTCCTAAACAGTGATGTTGTGTCTAGAAAACCCACAAAAATCTTCCAGGCTCAAAAATTAACTAACCACATTTAATCTATATTTTTCTGAAGTCAATCAATCCTCCTTATGTTTGTAATTGAAAAAAAAATTCTTTCAGGGGCAGGAGATATGGCTCAGTGGTTAAGATACGCTGATCTTCTAGAGGACCTGAGGTTAATTCCCAGCACACATGTGGCGAAATACAACCATCTGTGTGACTCCAGTTCTAGGAGATCCTGTACCCTCATCTGCTCTCTAGTTCCACACCTCTTCTACTCCAGCACATCTCACCACCTGGTCCATAGCAAGTCCTCAATACCAATTTGCTAGATAATGAATAGATAAAATATGTTTAGACCTGAATTAATATTTTTTTCTTACAATATTTTATCCATTATAATTATCTACCTTGCACTTTCAGATTCGGTGAATGTCCCAGTGGAACATCTAGCCAGTGGAACAGGATTTACCCTGGGCACACAACCTTTTCCAGATGACAAGGTGTCTCCTACAAGTAAGAATGTTTTCACACTACTTTTAATTTACATAACCCGTTAATCCTCCAATTAATAGTAGACTTGCGTGACTCATGCCCTTCCTTGCTATGACATTTGAAATAAACCAACGTGTTGTCCTCGTAGTTACCAGGAGCTAAAACACTTGATGCTGTGGGAAAATTGAAGTCAGTAAATATTCAGTGAGGAATTTAAATTCTGTGTTCATTATTTAATAGTTAGTAAACTGACAGCCCTCCACGGCCATATTCTCACTGGGGAGCTTAAAAAATAATGGTTGCAACTGGGGATACTGTGGGTCTAAAATAGTCAGAGCATTTTATGTTTGAATTTGTCTGGCCTCACATTAATTCACCGGGATGGCTAGTGAGTGCTGTGACTTCATCCCTTCCACCCATGGCACCATTAACAGAGGGAGCCTTTGGCCAGTGCTGCTATGGAAAAGTCATTCATGGCAGGGAGTCTCAGAGGTTGGCGTTGATGCAGACAAATCATAATCCTGACATCCATGGCTTTTGTACATTATGAAGATCCATGGTGACCTCTGATTAAAAAAAAAAGAAGAGAAAAAAGAAAAAAAAAACCTAAAATATATGTAGAGTAGAAGTATGGCTTTCATTTCACATTTAATTAAAACTATCAATTTTGCCTGAAAATGGGATAAAATGAAAGCAGTCCCCTGGCATGAACAATTGCTTTAGCTGGTAGCCTTTTGCATTTCGCCTGCAGTCACTGTCACAGACAGCTACTTTGCAGAAAGTGAGAAGTAGATGGCAGGTGAGAAATGCCTGCAAATCATCCACCGGAAGTTTCACATCCAGGTGACTGGTTCTTGTTCTTGGTGCTCTGCAACACTGTTTATATCACTGCTCCTCCCCTGCTCCTCCTCCCCTTCCTCTTTGTCCTCACCCTCCTCTTCCTTGTTTTTCAAGCTACTACTTTCAAAGACTATGGTTTCACCCATAAACTACAACCGGCTGGGGCATTTTCACTCAGCAAACATCAGTATATTCAATAATAATAATAATAATAATAATAATAATAATAATAATAATAGAAATCTTAAACCTCTGCAGTGTCCTGTGTATTGTTTGTACTTTACTATGTGAAAAATTTACTTTGATCCTTAATGAGTTATAAAACATTTCAAATAGTTTCAGGAGCCTGGAATCCAGGAGCAGCGTAGCTGGATAACGCTAAGGATTTTAATGCAGTGAGGTTGAGTCATTGCCCTGAGCTCCAGTCACCTGAAAGACTGGTTGGAGTAGAAGCATGTGCATCTGAACTCAAGCATGCTCTCAAAACAGGATGCCTCAGTGCTCCCGGCATGGGCCTCTTAGTAGGACTGCATCCAATATGGCGGCCAGCTTCCCCTTGACAAAGTACTTCAAGAAATAATGGCTACAGAATAGTACTCTTTTAATGCCATTCTCTCTCACACTGCGGGTCACCTCTGCTTTGTTCTATTCATTAGAAACAAGTATATTCTCAGAGCAAAGGCTGAGGTTTCATCTTTTGAAGGGAAGAGTAGGAATTGTGAACAAATATACGTCACCGTGCTGTATCATTTGAAATGCTTTTAAATTAAATGATGAGTTGTTTGTCCTTCTTTGTTATTTTATTCATAGTGGAGCACACAAATATCCTTTTCCTTGTTCCAGACAGGACACTGAGACACTGAGAGTGAACAAGATCACTAGTGGTAACAGAGGCTGTATTTGCGCCAGTCTGCTGACTCTGAATCTAGTTCTTATCAGATAACGCTTTCCCCAATCAGTCTAGACACTTAAAGAGACCAGACTATATTTATTTTCTCTTCTAACACATACCTAGGTAGTCATAAATATGAGCTGAATAGCTTAACAAATAAAAAAATTGACAGAATATTGTACTTTGAAATGTCATTTACCTATAATATTGTAAGTATATAATATTATATATAATAACCCTATGGTATTAACCAATAATGTCAATTTTATTCTGCCTTCAAAAGCTTTGAAGCCTGTATGAGAGAGATGACATATACATATACCATAATGATTCAAAGCAAGAAACTGAAAGGGGTATATCCTGTGGAATAGAAATGTCCAGGGAAGATGGGTCAGGAAGTGCCATGCTTCATGTTATCAATGGTTCCTATTGGTTCAGGTGATCAAAGATGTTTCCAAGGGAAGAGAGAGAGAGAGAGAGAGAGAGAGAGAGAGAGAGAGAGAGAGAGAGAGAATCTCATGTGTACCATATTCGTTTTGCTTGATGAAGACTTTGAAAAATGTCTTAGAGAAAATGACATGAGCAATTATGTTTGTGATCACTGAGAAAGTATCCGTACATAAGCTTGATCTAGGAGACAGAATCATATATCAGAGAGCGAAGGAAGGAGACAGGAGAAAACACACCAAAGCACATTGAGTCCAACCACAACTTTCAATATCTGTGGTGGTTTGAAAGAAAGTGGCCCCAAAGGGAGTGGCAATATTAAGAGGCGTGGCCTTGTTGTAATACATGTGATCTTGTTGGAGGAAGTGTGTCACTGTGGAGGCAGGCTTTGAGGTATCATACATGCTCAGACCACACCCAGTGAGACAGACCACTTTTTGTTGCCTCCAAGTCAAGATGTAGGACACTCAGCTACTTCTCCAGCACCATGTCTGCCTGCACACCACCGTGTCACATCATGATGATAATAGGACTAAACTCTGAAAATGTAAGCCACCCCAAATAATTTTTTTCCTTTATAAGAGTTGTAGTCAGATGTCTCTTCACAGCAATAGAAATCCCAACTAGGCAGAGCCAGGCGGATCTCTGTGAGTTCGAGGCCAGCCTGGGCTACCAAGTGAGCTCCAGGAAAGGCGCAAAGCTACACAGAGAAACCCTGTCTCGAAAAACCAAAAAAAAAAAAAAAAAAAAAAAAAAAAAAAGAAATCCCAACTAAGACAGTATCTTAGGAAATGGAACATGCCCTCACTAAACAGGTTTTTTTTTTTTTTTAAGAAGAATGTAAGTATATTTTAATTTAAAATGTATTTTAAAAAAGAAAATAAATTAATTCATTCACCAATTATTACTAGCATCAAGTGTTCTTCTAGATGCTGGCAAAATGGCAATAAACAAAACAGAAAAACACCCTCATAGCATTTACATCCTGACAACAATTCCTTCTAGTTGAATCATTTGTGGAGTTAGCCTACATGTTAAGTGCTACATTGGACCAAATACCACTTACATCTGTGAAGAAACATAAAACAGAAAATACAGAGCTTCCATTTTAACCGAGAAGGCACAAAAAACTTATTTGTATGCAATGTATGTGTGTGTGGTGGTGGTGGTGGTGGGGTTCCTAGTAAAGTGATGTAACTGAGAAGTTTCTGGAGAATCCAGGCCCTCCTTAAAGTAAGATACCACCACTTCATGGACCTGAGAACTTCCTTAGATCACAGTTTAATCATTTACCCTCCCCACACTGAAGGAACATTTGGTAGTGTCCAGACAGATTTGGGGTTGTCCCAGTAAGGTGGGGAGGTGTCACCAGATCCAGTGAATAGAGGGGAAGGCTTCTCCCAAATATTGCGTAACAAAAGATGGCAGAGATCTCATCATAAAGCAATGTTTAGTTCAAAATGTTAACTGTGCCGAGTCTGAGAAACCCGGCTTTAGGTCAGACTTGGGTATAATTAGGACAAATGGTTTTTGCTCTATAAAATCCAACTGAGAGCTCATCAAGATGGTAACTACAGATTATGTCTGAAACAATTTTCTGCCTGGTTATTATATGCCAAAGAGACTGTGCTTAAATCAATAACTGGCAAACATACCTAAATTAAACTTATCTGACTGGCCCAGTCATTGAATTACTATAGAGAAACCCCCACTTAATCTTAGTAACCCAAAGGATCATTGTAAAAATCTCATCATTGCTGACTCAGAATCTGGTGGGAACCACCTTTGGAGGTTCTTTCCAGAAAGGAATCCAGATGCAGCATGACTCAGAAATCAACTTCAGAAGGCTGGGCTTCACTCTAAACTCTAAGATGCAAAGAGACATGCAATTCAATCAGCATTGCAAAGCTCCATGTCTGCCTGCAATCATACACTCCTCACTCTTGTATTCAATGAACGGTGAATTTTAAAATGAATGTAGGGGGTCACGGGTGCAATACGCTTTAATTCCAGAAGAAGAACTTCATAGCTCAAACCAAGCAAGAGCCACCCAGGGAAGTCTCCTTCAACTCCATGAGAGCCCATTAAAGTGTGCTAAGTACCAACTTCTCAGTGTTGTTCCAGGGGAAGATGGGAAGCTGACAGCTAAAACCCAGGTGTAGCAATCAGAGACACCTGACAGCTGAGGGCGAGGCAGCATGATGTAAGGTTAGAGCTATTATTGCCCTCCGAAGAGTGCTCTCATCCCTTTAATGCATTGGCTAGAAACCAGCTACTTGTTATGGTGCCTACAACAACAGGCCACAGAGGCACCAACCCAGGCTGAGGTAATCAGTCAAGACATTTATTCATTCTACAAACAACACAACGTGCCTACAAATATACTGGGAGGGGGCGGGTTAAGGTGCCACATTACAGTGATGAGGGACTCATAGACAGTGCCTCTATTGCACAGAACTTAGAGCACTACATGTGTCTTGCCTTGATGCTCATCTCTCTGCCCACTGGACCACAGACCTGACTGTGCCTCCTGTTTTAATGTCTACAGTCGGCCCTCTGACCCAATGACATTGATTTTGATATTGAGCCCTTATCAATAACTTATCTGGATTTCACAGTCTGATTTCCTACTCTGAATACACTGAGCAAAATACCAGGTCTAATTTGACTCCACCCCTTGGCCTGTTCCTCATGTGGTAACAGCCGTTCTTAAGAAAGTAGATGATCATGAGTGGGAGGCAGAGAGCAAAGGAATGAGTGCCCAGGGAGAGGGTGCAACAAACTAGAGACTTACAAATAGATATGTCAGGAATGGATGGAGCATGGACCTGGGAGAAGCAATATATTGGATGATATCAGAAGGGAGCCACACAGAAAAGCATCAGCAGGTCACAACACTGGGTCCTAAAGCAAGGGAGTCCCAGAGAGAGGTGAAAGGAGGTAGAGAAGGTTGGTGATGTACATGTGATGGCAACTCCATTAGTTTCTGCCATCGTCATACATATATAGAGAATGGAAAGGGACAAGGCAGAGGGAGTTAAGGTGTGGCTTAGAGGTAGAATGCTCGACGGACATATGCAGATCCCTGGGTTTTCTCTCTCCAGCATTATTACTATGACAGCAATACTCAGCGTGCCTTGCTGAGCATGCAAGCAGGGTTGAGGAAGTCTGCATGCAGAGTCTGGAAGGAAAGATGGGCTCAGCTGGAAGAAAGATGCAAAATGGATCTTGGAATTATTACCTTTTTAACAGTTTTTAAACTTTATTATTTAAAAGGTTTATTACCTATTTAAGAATTATACACTGAAATTAACCAGGCCCCAAAACTAAAATGATCATCTTAAACACAGATGT
Source organism: Peromyscus leucopus (assembly GCF_004664715.2). Taxonomy (NCBI): domain Eukaryota; kingdom Metazoa; phylum Chordata; class Mammalia; order Rodentia; family Cricetidae; genus Peromyscus; species Peromyscus leucopus. The sequence goes on from NC_051073.1 coordinate 50,164,087, forward strand.
AAATACATTGAACCCATCCATGAGAAGATAAGCAGAAGTCATCACTGTTGGGGAGAGAGGTGTTATGGGGCCATATGAAGATGAGATAAACCAATGGCCTGTGGGTTTAGACTGACCTGGATGCCAGCAGTTACTGTGGCTTCTTAGTGTGTGAGGAAAAGAAAACAGGAAGCTATGTGTGGAGTGAATGGTAGCTGCAAGAGCAGGCAGCCCGAAGACTGGGTGATGTTGATTTAAAATGACCTAAGTTGACGACAGTCTCAACAAGGCATTTGTAGCAATGGAGAGTCCCATGAGAGAACACTCACCAGGATTGCCTGACTAAACATGGGGATAAAGCAGGACTTTTAGAATACTGTCACACAAGTGCCTTCCAGGGTTCTCCTAGCGATTATCTGACCATTTTTCCCCCACTGACAGAGATGTGTCAGATAGCTGACCAGTGACACTGATATTTTTTGAGTTCTCTCAGTGTATCTGGGATTATTCTAAACTATAAATATATCGCTTCATTTCATTCTGCTAATAGCACAAACTTGGAGTATTATTACCCCCCCCCACACACACACACACTTTACAGGGAAGAATATTGGGGCACAAAGAGATTAAATAAAAGAAACAAAGTCATGCAGAAGGTTGACAAGCCAGAAAGGAGCCTAGATAGTCAGACTACAGCCTCTGTCAGTACTGACTTTGGCTCAACAAATGCCTCTTATGGTGGATAAATCCCTGTTCATTCGAAGTTGTTACTGCTGTTGCTCACAGAAAACGCCTGCATTAATCTTTTTTCTTCGGTGGACCAGTGGTTCCTGAGAAACTCAGTCTGCAAGAATGGAACTTGCATCTCCTTTGTTGAATGTAGATCAGAGGAAAGAGCACACTTCCATGCTTTGCCATTTCCTACAACCATTTGAATACAATCCTTGTTTTGGGTATGCCTCTACAACATCCATACAGAAACCCATCGCTCTCTTTTAGTTCTAGAAAATTCTAGGACAGCAAGGTGGTTCCGAGGGTGGAATAAGTTTTGAGAGTCAACTCTCTTCTATTTTAGTTCCCACATATTGAACTCAGGTCCCCTGGGGTGCATAGTAGGCATTTTTACCTGCGGAACAATCATGGGGACCCCGGATGATCCATTTTTAAGATTATTAACAATTATCGTGTCTACAACTATGCCACATATGTGGAGAAATCTGCCTTGCCTTCTGTTATCTTCATTGAGTTCGTCTTGAACCCCTTTCAGAGTGATAATCTAGTGGTATTCAGTCCTCTTACCTCTTCATGTAACACCTGTTAGACAAGCAGCCTCCTTTGTGACAAGAGTTTTGTGATGAGTTTAGGACATCTCCATGAGTGTCTCCTCCGTGCTAGCCTCCTCCTCCAGGCCAGGTCGGTCTCCACCTCAGTCTGACCAGTGGGAAGAACAAGACTCATTTGAATGTGTTCATACGGCCCAGATTCTCTTAAGTGCTAGTCTGCCATCTTACCACTGCCTTGAAAGGCTCTTTGTACTGCGAGGGAGCTGATGGGGAGTAAGCCCGTGTTTGTGCAGGAACTAAGTCAGAGTGGTCCAAGTACAGCCAGCAGATGCTATGATGATGGAGTGGAAGGCTGAGTGAAAACCCTGTGATATGAAAAATCATTGACTTTTCAGGCAATATCACAAGAATATAAGGAAAGTCTTGGATAAGTTAGCCTGACTTAACTACATTGTTCCGACTGAACTTGCAAATCACTTTTATTCTTGTACTTGGTTGATTACATAAGCTGGAATGGGTAGCAAAAAAAAAAATTATTTGCTCCATCATTCTCTGTTCAAATGAGCTCTGTTGAATAGTTTCTTAGCCTCTGGAAGAAATTTCAGACAAATTACTTGGCCTTTTTGGGAGTGATTTTCATATAATAAATGTCGTCTGGTCTTTTTCAGCCACTAGAACAGACGTATGTCAATAATTTAAAAGTCTTGTCACAAATGTAGTGCCGAAACTTGAGAAAGTTAACTTAGTCCAGAATTTCTCTTCTCTCCCTACTGCAAGCACGGGTCTGCCTCGGCTGCAGAGGGCTGACGTGTTTTGGCTTTGTGCTTTATGTCTGTATGAAGCAACGATGAGGAAACAGCTCGCGATGCCCTGGTCTGTCTCCACGCATTCCTCCAATTTTTGCTTCTGGCTTAGACCCTCTTTTGGGGAACATGGGGTAGGGAGAAGAGAGGGGTGAGTAAGAAGGGGCTTCCTGTAACAGGCTAGCTCTAATCTAATCTAGCCAGGTCGGGGGATGAAAAATAAAACTGGCCACCGTCACCCCATGGACACCTGGGCAGGTGTATTACAGAATTTCAAAAGGTTACCGAACTGTGGGACCTCTGACATTTCACCCATCTACCCTGTTCTCTGGGAGTCAGGTGGTCAGTCCCTGGGAAAATGAACAAAGATGTAAGCTAAGAAGCAGCTGACATAATGGCATGTGCCAGCAGCCCGAATTAACTCTTGTAGAACATTCTTCTGTCTCCTCCATTCAACCCAGACCACATGAATGTCTACAGAAACTAAAAAAAAAAAAAAAAAAGTAATTCTTTCTTTTTAGTGAGAAGTACTGAAATAGTTAAAATGAAATGGACTGGAAGGTTTTAAACCTCATCTAACCTCATAGAAGGTTCTGAGCTAGTATAAACAAAACAAATTAGATGAAGTGGTTGCTTGGTTTTTTCCTGGAAACCACAATCATGATGATGTATGTCTGAACACTTGCAAAATTTAATAACAGTAAGTCTTCACATTGAAGGAAAACTAAACAGCCAGGAAACATAGCAACCAACTCTCTATCATTTGGGTTTTCATACCTTTTGCCTATAGAGTACGTCATAATATAAAATCAATTATTGAAAATCAAGAGGTTTTAGTGCGCTGGGAGGCAGACTTAGCCTTGAAATTGAATCAACCAAAGTCAACTTCTCCATTCCCATGCTGAGAAATATGACCAATGTGAATGTTTCAGAAAATGCAAATAAAATTCTTTTTAAAATTCTCTACTGAATGTTGAGACAGTGAGACATAATCATTTTTTAAATATAACATTTTTAAATTTTGACAATTACACACATACATATATATACATACAATTTTGATCATATCTACCCCTTACTCCTCCCCACAACTCCCCCAAGAGCTCCTCCTTACTCCTCACCCCTTCCCAACACTGTGTCCTCTTTTTTTTTTCTCCATATGAGTCAACTGATTGCAGTTTATGTATTCCCGCCATCCCCTGAAGCCTGGTCACCCTACCAAGGGCCACATCTTTAAAGAAAACTGACTTTCCATTCTCAGTAAGCCACCGATGGTCAACCTCAGCTAGAGGTGAAGGCTTAGAGGCCCTGCACCTCCGTGTGCAGGTGCTGGCTGCCTTGATCTTGTGCCGCCAGCCACAGCTGCTCTGAGCTCACAAATGCAACGGTCCTGTTACCCAACACCAGCTCCTACAGTGGCACAGTCTCCATCTCAAACTCAAAGCCTTGAGAAAGAAACAATGTGGACACCAGTAGCCTGCGTTTGGTCCCTGCTCTCCTGTCGCTGTGGACACTGGGGATGTGCCTTTCAACTGTCTCACAATCAGATCAGAACCACACAGAGGAAAAACCAAGCACTCCTGAGGAGTAAAGATTCAACCCTGGGGTAGGCAGGTGTTATAAGCTTACTAAGCCACAGAGTGTGGGGAAGTTTCTACCTGTCCTTCCCTGGTCCAGTTCTCCCATGACATGCCTGGTCTATATGTTGTCATGTCTGGGTTCCTTGTTTAATTATCTATCTCCTCCATGTCTCTTCTAATTATTCAGGTCTCCTTCATGAATGAAGGCTGTAGAGGAGTAATATTCCAAATTTGAAGTTTAGTGCCTAAGGGAGACAAGATAAGAGCGCCTGCAGGGGGTTGACTATAACTGTTAAAATGTGGTCCTAGCATGTGAGCGGACCTCAGTCCTGAGCCATGGTGTAAAACCAGCATGAAGGAGAGTGGATAGAAACCAGTTATTTTCCCAAATGGATTCAACTCTACTTCTCTGTGATTAATAAGGGTCCCTAGTAAACGATTCATTCTTTCAATGACCTATGCAAAGTTGACCAAGCACAACAACAGAAACCCAGCAGAAGGCCAATAAACCTGAAACCATGTTGTGTTCCCTGGAGATAGAGGCCAGGTTTTGAGGATTCTTTGTTTCCTAGGGCTCATGTGTTCTAAGCCCTTAACAAATACCATAGTTTTGCCTGTGAATGGATGTTGAGTTCTGAATGAATTCAGAAACATTAGCACAAGTCAGTACACATGACTGACCTGAGGTCCTTCCCACCCCAGGTCTTCCCTTTCTGATGTTGCTGCCTATTCAAATTTCTAAGTAGCATAAAGCATCTCCTAAGAGCTCCCCCTGTAGGTAACAGTTTATATGTAGTGATACATGACATCACATCTCTTTCAACTTCACTATCAGGCTGTATTGCAGAAACGTTTGCTGTGGACATCTCTGTATATGAACCACTTGTAAACTATGCACCAGTTTATTAATTTAGCATACACATTTTTTTTCAAAAATATCATTATCCATGTTCTCCAGTTAGGAATTTTTCCAGGGCTGGAGAGATGGCTCAGTGGTTAAAAGACTTTTCCTAAAATTGAGGCACTCAGGAAGCTGGGACACAGTTCTCCTCCCACAGCAGCATGTGGAAACACAACCCACTTCTATCATGCTGCAAGGATGTCGTTAAGGACATTGTACAACTTCCATAGCGTTCATCGTACGAGAACTTGGAAAATCTTTTTCTCAATTATGATAAAAAGAATAACTCTCCAAATCTGACTTACTTTTTCTTTTACTACACATCAATCAAATACTATACATTGTTTCTTTTCTAACATTTGCCCTAGAAAATTCAGCAAATGTGGGACTCCATCTGCTAAGGGAACAAAATACCAGTCATGCATATTATAGCTTATCCCTGTTCTTGTTTCAACAGAACTCACCTTTTTGTGTTTCCTCTGTCAGTATTTTTTTCTTTTTATTCACTGTTTTATTTCTTTTGCCGCATATTTCCGTAAGGCACCTTAGGTATGTTTGGGAACAAAGGAGAAATACGCACAACCAAAATATATTAAAGATGTGTCTCTCAAGGAGATGCAGACATGGTTTCAGCAGAGTGCGGCTGGATATTCTTCTTCCTTCACCGGCCTTGCCTCCTCCCTAAAGAAGCATTCACATTTGAAGTGAATGGGAAACACATTTTCTTTTGTGGCAGGGGAGACCAAAAGGAAGAGAGAGGATGTGTTGTAAACATGGAGATGGCTTTGTGAGCTAAGAAGGAAATAAATATGAAACCATAGTATATGGAAATATACTCTTAGGAAAATTCATTGTAAGCTAAGAATCAAAATAAATATAAAACAATAGTTAGCATGTGAAAATATTTTATCCTTATGAAAATTCCCTGGAAGGTAAATTTCATGAAGACAGAAACCTTGATTTCACTTATTACTACAAAGCTAGCACCTAGGATGGTGTTCGGTACAAAGTAGATATTGAATCAATATATGTTTCAGAGAGTGAATATAATAGATTTGAATTTAGGAGAACTGTGTTAGCAGCAAATGAATGATATGAATATTTATTGTGCAACCATAAGTATATACTCCTCTGTTCAGTGTTCTTTTTCATGTTTAAAATTGAATCATTAGATTATGTGTCTACTTAGATTCCTCCCAAGGACTCTCTTGTTTAGGGTCATCATTAAACATGTGATATCAATACTTATAGCAATTTGGAAATTTTGTTTTTAAAATAGGATATCCAGCTATGTCTTCAATGGCCATTGCAGATGGGGATGTGTCAACATCAGATACAACTCCTCAAGGTGAGTACGGCAGGGCTTTCTTCCTGTGCTTTACATTCAGCAACTCATACATCTTATTGTTATTTCTAAAACCTTGAGGTTTGGGAAAAGGCTATGTTTTCCAGTTGATTCTGAGTTACCCAGTAGTGACCATATATGGATATGATGATCACTATAGTCTTAACAGTAAACATTGATAGTATGCGTTACAATATACCTTGTCAAGGGACTTTAAGGTAATATTAAAGTAATCCAGTTACAAGGAGAGAAAAAGGAAACACACCAGTAACAAGTTGGCATTAAACGTGAAACACAGAGTGTCAACCTAAGAACAGCTAGTATCTGAGTAGGAAGGACATTTCACATGTCCCCAAAGTCACACAAATTAAAAACAAAGCAAAATTAAGTTACAGTTTTATAAGAAAAATGTTGGATTCTGAAAATAATTTTATCTTTCAGCCAGCAATTCCAGCATGACTACTAAAGGCTCTGACTATTCCCAGACGTCCAGCGGGACAGATACCAAAAACTGTTGAGTATAACCATGGGTCCCTCTGCGTCTGGCATTCATTCACCCAGCACATGTGTTGAGCAGCCACCATGTTCTGTGTTCGTAGTCATAGTTGTGAAAACTTATAAAGCATCTACCACGTTTAAAGCACTGTTGCAGGTGATTAGAATACATACATGGACAAGATCTAAGTTCCAAATTTACTGTGAGGCAAGACAGGTACACGGTAACTAATAATACAAGGAAGAAAACTCAATACACAGATATGGGAAGAGTCAAGGGCAGGAAGAAGGGGCTGCTGTGGTACCTGGAAACTGTCTTGAAAGTGAGGAGTCTAAAATAGATGTCATGGTATACACCTGCAATCCCAGCATTTGGAGAGCAGAAGAGGAGGGATCATGAGTTCCAGAACTAGCTACCCCGCTAGTTCAAGGTCATCTGCTACATAGGTAGTTCTTGAGGATATACTGCCTTCTGGAAGGAAGGGGAGGCAGAAAGGAAGGAGGAAGAGGGAAGGTGATAAATAGAATCAAACACCAGTGAAGATGTCAGGGAAAGTTCTGAATGCATGTGCAGAAAGTGCAAACTAGCCAGGATGTGTGTATCCGTAATAAAACTAAAAGAGAGTGAACTCCCAGACCTGGCTGAGGAGCTACTGACAGTTAATGGCTGCGAGGAGAGAGAGACTTGGTTTTCTCTAAGGGTGTGGTCCCTGATAGGCTGACCACATTCCAGTGGGTGATCCCACACACATGCATATATGGACAGCACTAATTAGACTCAGTGAGTTACCAAGAAAGAGAGAGGGAAAAGAAAGAAAGGAATAAAGAAAGAAAGAAAGAAAGAAAGAAAGAAAGAAAGAAAGAAAGAAAGAAAGAAAGAAAGAAAGAAAGGAGGGAAGGAGGGAGGGAGGGAGGGAGGGAGGGAGGAAGGAGGAAGGAAGGAAGGAAGGAAGGAAGGAAGGAAGGAAGGAAGGAAGGAAGGAAGGAAGGAAGGAAGGAAGGAGAGACAAAGATAGATGTGTGAGAGAGAGAGAACGAATATGAGGAGAGTCCAGAAGGAGATGGAGGAGGAAAGTAGGGAGAGACTACAAACAAAGTATGCTGTATACATGCATAAAATTCTCAAAGAATAAATTTAAATATTATATTTGTTTTAAATAGTGAGTTGAAGGCAATGTCAAGGCACCACACCACTATAACTTGGAACCATGCCCACTGCCAGGACCACCTTAGGAGACATTAACAGCCTGAGGAGGACAAATACTGCCTCTTAGTGGCAGAAGACGAATTGTTGCACAAGAGCTGCCCAGGGGAGGTGACATGGAAAACAGAGAGAACAGAAGGGAGGACATTGCTGGCCTCGGGTGCAAAACGGAATGTAACCACTGGGCTCTCGGGCACAGAGAGCACATGCATTGCAAAGCATTTAAGTTATGCATCTAAAACCTTAAAGATCATGTCCTCGCTGGCTGTCATTGTGCCACTGGAAGTCTGTGCTCAGGAAACGAGAGAGGAAAAAGAACTCATACAGGGCAGGTCTTTGTAAGATTATTTATTGCTTTTATCTCCTCAGTGGACCTCGGGCCCAAAGGTAGATTAATCATCAGCTTTAACTTATCACATACTTCCCTCATTAGCCAATGGAATATCCTCCATAATTTAACATATTTCTTTTATTAAATATACTAATAAATGATACCTGTGTTTAAACTCAGTGTCCCAAAACAAGGGGTATAAAGACAGTGCTCAGAAGGGGGGGCATTGAAGAAGAGGCACCCATAAGTGGAGTTTAGACAGAGGCCAGAGGTAGCATGTTGGGTGGTGCTGAAAAGGAAGGAACTTCTCAGCAAACTTATCTGAATTATTGATTATTTTTAAGAAAAGCATTCAAATTCTTACACTGTGCATTATACAGAAGCAAATTGCATACAGTTTAGGACCTATTTTGATTTTATAAACTTTATTATGTTAAAAAAAAAACTTACAAATAAACAAAAACCTCACACACTAAAACGAACCAGATCAAAGTCTGTGCAATTTAGTGAACTTCTTTACAGTTAGAATAAGCATCTTGATGTCAAAACACAAACATTAAAATATGTAATCAAAGTATGATTTTTTGTCCTGGCTCTAAACGGGTAATTTACATGGAATTAAGACATATGGTTCATGAGAAGACAATTTTTAAAAAAATTAAAGGAAGTTCTACTGTGGGAGAAGATATTGATCACATTATTTCACAACTGAAAGGACTCAACATCTTTACATCTGTGTATGAAGGGGCTGGGGGATGGCCCAGTGGGAACAGATGTTCGCTATGTGTAGAAACATGAGGACGTGAGTTCAGATCCCTCGCCTCCCAGCAAGAGCCAGCATAACGATGCATGCCTGTCAGCCCTGTGCTGTGGAAGGGAAGGGAGCTTAGAGACAAGAAGATTGCTGAGGCTTGTCAGCTGGCCGGCTCCAGGTTCAGTGAGGAACTGTGTCTCAAGGGCATGAGGGACAGCATGATAGAGCAGGCCACCTAGCTGACATCCTTCTGTGAGAAACAAGGCCCTCTCTGTAAATACAAACTCAAGAGACTAGAAAAGTAAAACAGCTTTTAGTATCTGGTTGGGCAGAAAGGACATCAGCACAGGGAAAAGACAAAAATGGCTGGCATGATGATTTGGCATGAGACAGACAGTGATTTTAAAGTCCCTGATCCCAAGAAATTGCTGTCCTTTTCCCCACTGGCTGGTACTCTAGTGAATTACAATCTTCACACTCTTTGAGCACCCTATTGGTTCAGGATGCGAAGTCTTATCTGATAAACATCCTGGGGCTTCAGACTGCACCCTTTTCTGATTAAGGATGCCCTGCAGTCACAAAGCAGACTGTCTGCAGCCTTCCAGCTCTCAGAATGCTGAGACTAGTCTGTGTCAGTCCCAGCTAGGGCAGGAAAGAAGTCTCATGCTTTCTGCTTATCTGTGAGTCTTTAATCAGCTAAGTACATTTTCATACTGAAAATTCACCAAAACGATTTATTGCTTACGTTTCTTTGGCTTCTGCACACATGGATACGAGTGTATGCACCTGCATGCACACATGTGCATCCACATGCATGTACCACACAAATACACAGAGAGAGAAAGAAAAGAGAGTGTGTAAAGAATGCTTACAGCTCAAAACAACAACGAAACACATGACAACAGAAAAAGCATGTAAGGAATGCTCACGACTCAACCACAAAAGCCAATAGAAAATGGAGACAGCTCCTCATTTCAAACTATGAAACATGCCTGCTTAGAAATATCTAAAAGGTTGTTCTGCCTCTCTAGGTGGCAAGAAAGGTGAATAAGGACTGAAATAAAAGTCACCTTTTCTATATTAGCTTTGCCAAGTGTTGTATTGTAATTATAACTTCCACACGTTGTTTGTGTGTGCATACATTGTTAAACTCACTTCCCGCAGCTCAGGCAGGATGTTTGAAAGCTGAACAGGGGCCAACCCCACCCAACAATATTACTCCTAGTTATAGCCCTCTCCCACAATTTACTGTATACAGGAGCAGTAAGCACAAATATCGGCAGAAAGCTCCATTTATATAGCAAAACTTAAGAATAATCTAAATGACCATGGTCAATAGAACAGATAAATTGCTGTATGCTCAAATAAAATACTATAGAGGGACAAAAGATGAGTGGAGAGTAGCCATGTGTAGTAGCATAGATAAATCTTAATCACTCCATGTTCAGTCCAAAAAAAAAATGCCAGGAGAAAACATATATTTTTAATTTCTAAAAATAAAATGTGTGGCCAGATGTGGTGGCATATACCTATAAAATTCCAGCACTGTAGAGACTTAACATTAGCCATGAGTTTGATGCCAGCATGGTTTACAAGATGAGTTCCAAGTCCATATGAGCTATAGAATAAGATTGTATATCAAAAAGTAATTAATTATAAAGAGTAAAATCTAATACATGAATTAGTTATGACATGTGATAAAAATATTGGCTATGTAAATTACAGCATTCAGAACAGTATTGTTAGAAATAATAAGAGACAGAACAAGTATGCTGTGATTTAAAACAACCCAAAATCTATGTGAATAGATAAAAGTGATACAATATTAAGAGAAGGTTGAAGATTAATTTCGAAGTGGTCTTATTAAATAAAAAAAAAAAAAAAAACACGGAGCCAGAAATAGGGGTGAAAATCTAACAGAGATCAGAGGAATCCGAACAGCCACCAGCTAACGTCCAAGCCGCAGCTTCCAAAGTGCCACGACTTGCTGTCTACCCAGGCTTTTATTGCCTTGCTGTTCTGCTCTCTCATTGGCTCTTAGCCCAGCTACCTCACTTCCTTGTCACTGCCTGTCTATACAGACCTCCAGGTCTCTATGGTTGGTACTGGGATTAAAGGTGTGTATCACCACGCTGGGCTCTGTTCCCTAGTGTGGCCTTGAACATACAGAGACCCAGACGGATTTAGGGCGTGTGCTAACATTGCATGACTTCTGTTTTTACTAATAGTGGCTGACCTTTATCCTCTGATCCTCAGATAAATTTTATTGGGGGACACAGATAAATTATCACCACAGAAGATAATAACCAATAATAGGAGGATATTGAACAGGATGAAGTATTATGAAGCCATCCAAATGTACTAAAATACTCAATGTGTCTTATATATACAAAGACACAAGTTAGAAAGGCTTTACCAAGTTGTTATAAAATTAACAAGAAAACATTAGTGACCCATAGGAAGAAAGTCCACACTTAATAGTCCACACTTATATGGTGTAATACAAAAGAGAGCTGTTTGTAATACACTGCTAAAATTCTCCACCTACCTTAGTGTCTTATCATCCTTTATTCTTTAGACTGTCCTGTAAGCAAGTGACATAAACCCTTTATGTTTACTGTACCTGTCCCTAAAGTAAAGCCTGGACAAGTCAGTGAAACACCAGTGAAAGACAGACATACCGACAAGTGAAGGAACACTTGTTGGTTATAGGATAAAAATTGTAGCATTAGAGGTAAAAGTTTATTGAGGATGTCATTGGAGAAGACAATTCCAAGATAAATTTATATTGTGCATGCGAAGTCATATTTTAATTCCCATCATAATTCTTTTTCATTGTTTGTATTTTTTTTATTATACTAGAATGTAGGGTACGAAAGAACACGAACCTAAAACTTGACCTGTTTCTCCCTGTCCTGTGTATCCCACCATCTACAACAATGGCAGACACCCAGTCTGTGCTCATCAAAGAGTGAATGAGTGAAAAGATAATTGCATGCAGATTAAGAAGATGACACAGGCAGACACACAGTAAAATGAAATGATTTACTTAATTGGAAGTTTGAAATTTATTTTCGAGGCAGTGTTTCATGTAGCCCAGGCTGGCCTCCAACTCACTATGTAGCTGAGGATGGCTAGAATTGAACTTCAGATCCTCCTGTCTCCACTTCCTGGCTTCTGGGATTACAGACACACGCCACCATACCTAGGTCTGTCTGTGTTGGCGCTGGGGATCAAACCCAGGGCTTCATGTATGTTAAGCAATCACTCTACCAAAATAAGCTACACTCTCAGCCTGTAGTCATATCTATTTACTTTGTTATATAGTATGCTGTGCCGGGGATAGGGACACAGACAGAAGAGGACGAGAGGAGGAAGGGAAAAGAATGGGAAATTCTTGCCTTCCTGTATATCAGCATGAAATAGGGCACGAAGGCTATTGATGTTTTTATCCAGATAATAATTTTCTCCACTGACGCAGTAAGTCGGATCAAGCCAAATTACAAGTATAGCAACATACCTGTTAGAAAAAAAGCAATTCCCAGATGGATTCACTGGTCTCAGAGAACGAGGTCAGAGAAGTTGAAACCCAGAGCTAAAGCGGGGAGGTTTTATAGATCTTAGGTGAGGGGTGATGACGTGCCAGCCAGGATCTGGGACTGCCCCCAAGTATGACCAAAGGCTAAGCCCGCTTAGGTAGGCTAGTCACATCAGGAAGGTGGGTAGGACTGGCTGCCAGAAATGTGGAACTGGGCTTTGGATGCCATTCCTTTGTTCAGAGTTTTTTAGTGTGGGCAGAGTTGGGGGAAGTAGTGAAGTCAGGGTTTTCCAGCTTCTGCAGAGGCAAGCCAGAAGCTCCAACCAACCAGTTATCCAATGCAGTTTCTAGCTCAGGAACTAGGAAACATGCTGCTTAGTCTTGCTTTATAGTTTATATACTGTATTCTTAGTAGTTTTGATACAGTTCATAATGAAATGAACCCTTATGATCTTTCATATTTTCTGTTCTTCACCATTTGAGAACTTCATTTGTCCAAAGACATCTCATGAGTATTCTTATCCTAAAATGGCCTCAGAAACAATAAGGTCTGGGAAGGGACTTGGACATCCATCAGACAAAGAACGTTTCACTGGCAGTGAAGACTTGCATCCTCAATATTGCGTGAATAAGATGTGATCATTTTCTCTCCATAAGTTTAAAAGAAGAAAGCTGTGGGTTGCTCTATTTATAATCATTCACAGAAATCCATTACAATCTAACAAGCTGAAATTGAATGCTCACTCCCCAACTGTTTTGAAACACATTGCTGCCAGTTGAATTGGGCTGTAGTGTGACATGCAATATTGGATGATGCATTTGGCAAGATTCAGGACAGACGTTGGTAATAGGATTTTTTTTCTTCTTTCAATATGCTTATTTTAATAGATTTATGAAGTACTTACAGGCAAAAAAAAGAATGCTAATGGATGGATTTCTGTGTTTCTGGGTCCTCTGCTACTTGTGAACATGGTCTTGGGAGATTCACGTTATGGGCCTCATACATATTTAAATACCTCTGCCAGTTTTATTGCCTTGCATTTATCTGCATTTATAAGAATATGTTTGAATGCGGTCTTTTTCTGTCATTTGTTTACTAACTTAATGAGATCGAGGCTGCAATTAGAAGACATTGGAATCTAATCCTACTTCAGCTTCCAAATTTCCCGGGATCCGAAGACAAAATGCGTATTTTACTTCAAACACCTATGAAATGGGAATACTCTGCCAGGCCACCTTCATACCCCATTGGGTGATGTTAATGACATCTTGGAAGACATTTTTACCCCAGTGCTTGGGTCATCAGGCTATGGAGTGGAAAATTGAATCTTAATAACTTTCTTCCTGATTTCCCTTGCTATTCACCTGCTCCAATGAAGCCTGAAGCTTCATTGAAACCAGCCAGCCTGAGGTAAACAAGCAAAAAAGCATTTGGGTTTCCAGGGGCCTGAAGCCTCCGACTCACCTCAGTACATCACGTTTTCACATCCCAGGCTCATAATTACCATTACTGATTTTAAAAGGAGATGGTATTGTTTTGGAGGTCTTTTGTTTGTTTCCTTTTGAGACATAGTTTTTATTGGGTTCACGCCAGGAGTCCGTTGGTCTTGTGGACCTCTATGAACTTGCTGATTTTCTTCTCCATGTTCATTTCTGCCTGCGTCTCTAGCCTCAAGAGCTGCTTCACCTTCCGACAGTGGATCTTGGTCTCCTTCCAATTCTCCTCCAGAATGGCTGCCACTACCTAGTACTTCCACAGGACCTCCGGAGGCAGATGCCCCAGGTAAACAAACTTTGTCACAGGCTTCCAAAGCACAACATTGAAGGCAGCAGGGACTGCCTTCTGCTATTTCTTGTCAGAAGGCAGAAGGATCCCACCTAATACCTTGAGATGATCCAGGGCAGCCTGGCCTCACTTGGGATAACATGTCTCATTCAGAATGTGTGTATGTGGGGGCAGGGGGGGGGGCAGGCACTGCTGGAGCTCAGAAGTGATAGGAGCCTGGAGAGGGATTGGTGTTTATCAGCGTTTGAAGAAAATCGGGGTGCTTTAACTTGTTTCTGTAGAAATTTCCAGAAACGCCGATGCCCCCTCAGCACACAACCACCGGCTTCTAGCCGAGCAGTACCTGCTTGGCCAGCTGGCTTCGAAGCTGTGTCCAGCCCTAGAACCCGCCCCTCTACCATCTTCACCGGCCAACTGGGAGGCTATTGTGTTTTTGGACCATAAATCAGCTATGGTCTTTCAAATGCTATGTCCCTTTCTTCAGTTTACAATTTATTTATTTATTTAAATCTGCCCCTAGTCCTGGCTAGAATTTTTCAGATTTTTGGTGTTTGCAAAACTTAATGGTCACACAGCAGTCTTTCTATGTTCCTTAGGCAGAGGGAGACGAGGAGGCTAGAGCTACAGCACATGTGTAGTCCCAGCACTCGGGAAGATTAGACGGGAGGATCAGGAGATCAAGACTCCCCTGTGCTCTGTGGTGAGAGGGAGAGCAGAAATGAAGAGGGGAGAGGCTGACAGTGAGGAACTGAGAGACGGTGGGGGCAGGATCATGCCGTGCCAGAACCTCAGCGAGCTGTGCAGTGACCCCAGCAGTCCCTCGGTCCCCTGGTGGTTCGGCTTTCTAAACTCAGTATTTCTGTCCTCCACTTCTAAAGTCTTACTCTCAGCTCACATCTCACTCGACTCCCTCGCCGCTAAAGCACCTTCGCTTACCATCCCCCCACGGCTTCGCTGAAGTCAGCCTCAAATGAAAATTTCACTTCTCTGTTTTAAAATTTGACGTTTTATTAGAGTGTCATTTCCCCTGGCCGCAAAGAATGTGTGTACCATTTTTATGGTTGAGAACCTTGTGAGGGTCCCATCTGTGGAGCAGCTGGTCATGACGAAACTGGAAACAATAGTTAGCACCACTGTGTACATTCTGAAGACATAAGTGATGCCCTACCCAGACATGTTCTTCTTGATGGGAAAGGCAGAGCAGAGGACAGACCTCCCAAATCCTTGTATCTGCTCTATGAATGTTCTTTTCTACCTCTGCCACTGTTCTGAGGCAAAAATCAGGGACTTAAGAATACTCCCTTAGGGAAGACGCAACACAAGAAACAGTTCATAGAAAGTCTACTTCCTAAGCCAAGCATAGTGGGATACACACCTATAATCCTAACACTTGGAAGGTGCCAACAGGAAGATCAAGAGTTCAAGGGTATCCTAAACTACATAGCAAGTTCAAGGCTAACATGGGATTCATGAGACCTTGTCTCAACAATAAAAATAGGGAAAGTCTTCTATATGTATAAAAAATTATGCAAAAATTCTCCCAAATACTCAGTTGGCATCAACAAACCTATGAGAATAATAGAAATTACGTGTGGTTTCATCAAAAGGACTGCAGACATCAGAACAAAGTATGACACATATGTATGAAAATGCTTCCATGCCAATTTGAAAATAAAATAATTTGAAAAAAAATTAAAGAAATACAGAAATATTTTTAAAAGAACTGCAAAATTTTGGATAATAATTATTTTGATGTAATTCTAAGTAGGTTTAACTACAGCTGGAAACAGTTGCTAATATGCCGTGCTCTCCTAGACCACTGTCAACCGTACTTAAGTGAACAGCCCAAGTTATTGTACCTAGTAAAGAAGTAGGATGCACTGAAATCTATGAAGCCCTTACCGTAGATGAGAAGCACCCTTTCCAGCCGGGCAAACTTGAGCAGGATCCACTCAGGAAAGGATTTCCGAACGTACTTGAGATTCTACAACACAGTCTCCCTTGTGTTCACAGTTGTGGCTGATACTGTTTTTGTACAAGAGAATGAATGCTATTGGTTACCCTGCTGTTTGCTATGCCCGTGTCAAAGCCATGCTCATTATGGATTTTGATTAAAACAAGTGCTCGAAAGATTTAAAGGAATATTAACTCATGTATTGAACAAACACAATGAGGCCTCAACACAGACCATTTCAATCAAACTCAGCGCCATTTTGCTTGGACATTCCCCAGGAGACTGAAGAATGGAAGGTGGGAAAGCTAAGAATGGGGTATTTAAATGGTGACACCGAGTGAGCTTTCAGAAAATGGCTGGTTTAATGAAAGATGAGTCATTGAAGGTGGCCAATCCTATCTTACAGAGAATTCTATACACAAACACACTTCAGGAAGACTACTCTCTCTGGGAGAAATCAATATAAAACCATTTATAGGGGCTGGAGAAAGGACTCAGTCGTTAAGTGCTTATCATGCAAGTATGAGCACCTCCGATCGGACTCACAGATCCCATGTAAATACTAGTGGGTGTGGCAGCCTGCCACATTGAGAGACTGTGCCTCAGTGAATAAGGTGAAAGAGTCATTTAAGATGACTTCCAAATTAATCCCAAATCTCTGTATGTATGCATGCTCATTGAAACATGCATCCACATGAACATGTGTCTACACCACACCCACACCCACACACCAAATACATACAGAAATGAGCAAAGGAAAAAGAGATTCATCTCTTTATCTTTCTGAAAGACTTTTGTAACATATCTTTGGTATCAAAATTCCTCCTTTATCCAATTTAAGCTTTTTTAAGACATGTCAAATCAAATGGAAGCTTCTCTTTCTTCACCTCTCTCAGTACCACTAACTTTTTTCAGTTTTTCGAGACAGGGTTTCTCCGTGCAGTTTTGGAGCCTATCCTGGACCACTAACTTCTTAACACATGTAAAACAAAAATTCTTAAACCAAAAAGAAAACAAGCCAGATGTGGCAGCACGTGCCCATATTAACAGCACTTGAGAGAGAGTAACAGAGAGGTAATGGGATCACCACAAAGGTGAGGCCAGCCTGCTTCATCCAGAGAGGTCCAGAGCCACATAATGAG
Organism: Peromyscus leucopus; assembly: GCF_004664715.2. NCBI lineage: Eukaryota > Metazoa > Chordata > Mammalia > Rodentia > Cricetidae > Peromyscus > Peromyscus leucopus. Next base: position 50,181,182 of record NC_051073.1, read on the forward strand.
AACAAAGAAAATAAACTGTGTAAAAATAGCTCTCTCCTTTGCCAAGGAGGGTTTTCTATTGTAATTCTATTATATAATGTTTTATTCTAAGAAATATCACAGTTGTATAAAAAGAAATTTCATTGAATCATTGATTTGCATAATTTTAAGAATTGCTATTTATATAACTTGTGTGGATTGTGGTGATGCTCCTTGAGTTGTATTTTAACTTAAAAAAAAATCAGCACTGGCAAGAAATAAACACTCTCCCACATTTAAGACAAAACGTATCAGTGTTCACTGGTTAATAATTATTATAGGATTTTCTTTATTGGTTCACTGATAATAAAAATGCAGTGAAAAGATTTTTGCTTTAAACACAGATTTCTCTGTTCAATTTATTTTTACCTTAGCATAAATTATTATATTCCATCCTTTTTTGCAAACTCTGCATACTCTGAAAGGATACTAAAAGATGCCAGACTGTGAAACTAAAATGTTAAAGGCAACACAACATTGAGCAAAACAAAAAAACAAGTTTATCCAGAAAAATCTGCTGCCTTCTTTATTGTGCCCAAATCCTGACCTGTTCACAACTGATTATTGATTAGTCATTGATCTTTGTCAATAGAATCACTATCTAACAATTGCTATAACAACAAAAAAAATGAGCTTTAAGCAAATGATCAGTCCATCATCTGTAGATCTCGACCTTCTGTCTAGAACAAAAGCATTACTTGAGGTCATGGGGCAGGGTTGGAGAGTTTCACTGACAGTAGATACAGCTTCTGTATGCTCCCTTCTTCAACTGCAGCTGCTGTTGACATGCAGAGGAGATGGCAAGAAAGCGGGGGCTAAATGTTTTCCCTTCATCCATTCATCTTGGCACATTCTAAAGCCCTTAACTTGGAAACATTACGGTATTTTAAATGGACAGGTAAAGAATGTTTCTATTGATGGCAAGCGTACACCTCTGTAGTCATCTTCCTTTACATTCTACTTGATGTTTGTGTTTAGAGTCAGGTGTGTGCCATGAAATGGGTCGTTCTTTCCAGAGATAGAACAATAAAGAAGACTGAGCTGACAGATCTATTTCAAAAATCATATTTGCCAATATCCACTCAAGGAAAAAGTTTGCCTCCAGACCTGTGGCCATGAAAGGCTATTAGTTCACTGTTGATGCAGTTCAGAGTCCACAGTTGACTGGAAATGCCAGGGAACCAAAAACATAAATGCCTTTCTTCCTTCTCAAATGTTCCAGCAAGGTCTTCAAAGTCCTACTGATATGTTTACTTGGCCAAAGGCCACCATAACACATGAGGGCTTTCATTCTCTTCCCATTTTTCTGTGTCTCTGTGGGATGGACATAAAAGCAATGAGAGCCTCTCTCCATGTTGCAGGAGCTCTTTTCCATTCTTTCTTCCTCTTTCTAAGTGACTAAGTCAATCCACTCTCATACTTACAGCAGAATAAGACCACATATTTTATAAAGAAAATGCATGTCTTTTCTCATAGCTCTAGAGGCTGGAAGAAGAAGATACAGGCATGTGATGAAGACTTTATTGCTAGGTCCTAACATGGCACAAGGTTGAAAGGCTGGGGTGAATGCCACAAGAAGCCTCTTTCATGGGGTCTTGAGACCATTCATGAGGGGAGAGGCTCATGTATTGTACTGACCTCTTAAAGACTCGCCTCTTAATGCTCTCATATTGTCAACATCTTTTAGAGGAGGCAACATTAAACCTCAGCAGAGACTGTCATCAAAACGTCCCCAATTAGAGATATCAAAACCATAGGCATCCCTCAACTCTCACTGTATTTTGGATAATCAAATGTCCACTGTAAGGCTGCGGAATAAGATTATTTTTAAGTATTTATTACTGTACCTTTCCCCAGTTGTTAGATTCACTTAATGGTGAAGAAAAAAAAAATATGACTAGAAAAGCTGACTCTGCATATCTTCTTCCATTATCAGTTTCATTGATACCCAGTGAAATGCACACTTCAGCCCCCTCAGAGGCAAGCTCGACTCCTCATGGTAAGTACCTGGGGAAGACAGAGTGACACAGAAGATGCTTAAGTGTGGGCCCAGACAGAAAACAAGAATGATGAAATACCAGTTGCAGGCAGGTGTTTTAAAAAGCATCCTCATGATGAAAAGGACAATAAGTGGTATAAAAATCCTTCATTCACTCAGACAAGACAGAGACAGGGCCTTAGGTTTTGTTTTTTGTTTGTTTGTTTGTTTATAGTTTGCCTCAAATGAAATGTACATGATGACATTTTGACCAGTTACACCCATGGAAAATGCCTCTCCATTTTTAATTTTCCACTGAACATGGAATGATGGGTCAACATGGATCTGTTTATTTGTTGCAAAAGAATCTGTGACAATCTTCTACTATATCAGAGCATGGAGAATCAGTATTGTGGTTAGCTGAATCTTAACTAGCCTGTGAGATTATGGCTGGAACCATATCTTTCTGTGACCTTGCCTGTAGAATTTTGCAAAGCTACTCATTTTTTTTTTCAGGGAGTTCTTCAGCCATCCTTGTTTTGTTATTCAGAAGTGTGAAGACTCTGTTCCTTAAACCATCAGGAAATTCCACTCATTTGGTAGCCATTAGACAGATCCCAGGACTCCAGTCTTGCTGTACCTAGGTCTTTAGAATTAAATTTAATGTAGAAAAATCTCCTTATCCCAGTCAGGCTTAACATAGCTGTGCTGAGCCCATTCACACTGAAGTTTTCCCAGTAATACTAGTCATTCAGTTATGAGTTTATGTCACTTGATCATACTGAGATGGCCGTCAAGATGAACTCGGGTGTTGCCTTTACCTCTCTAGATGTCATCACTAGCACAACCAAAGAATTTCCAGATGCCCCTACAAGCACAAATGGGATGACTAAAAATGACCACAGCCATATCACCAGTGAGTTGATTGTCTTTTATTTCTTATTTTCTTTACTCAGCAATTATTTTCAGCACCTTTCCAGACACTCTGGCACATGGCAGGTATACAGTGACACTGGTGTCCTAAAGACACTGGAGATGCAAAATAATCACACGATGGAACTGGTTTGTGACAAGAGTTCTGAGAAAGTGTTCTCAGAATGTAAAAGAAAGATCTGATTTTAACTAGAGACTAGGAAATGCTCTAAGGTGCTTATTGTAGCTAGAGTTTTCCTGCCTGGTCCACAGTCAGGACAAATCTTTGTCACCCGCCAGTCCCACAGCCGCTCAGACCCAACCAAGTAAACACAGAGACTTATATTGCATACAAACTGTATGGCCGTGGCAGGCTTCTTGCTAACTGTTCTTATATCTTAAATTAACCCATTTCTATAAATCTATACCTAGCCACATGGCTGGTGGCTTACTGGCGTCTTTACATGTTGCTTCTCCTCGGGGTGGCTGCAGTGTCTCCCCCCTCAGCTTATAGTTCAAATTAGGACCTGAAAGAATAAAATGAAATAAGAATTAGTCAATTGAAAAGTGGAAGAAACATTGCAGGCTTATGAAAACATTATTTGAGTCAAGAAAGATTGTTGTAATAAAGAGTATTCCTGTAGCTCAACTAATAAAAATTATGTCAGTGCGAGATGCAGTCCCTCATTCTACATCTTGAAAAAGCAAGTGATTCAGTGCAGTTTGAACCTGCACAGAGATCATGGTTATTAAGTCATGGGAATAGTAAATAATTTCACCATTGAGGAGCATGCTCTGTTGACTAGTGAGCCGCATAACCTTTCATATTGGTGGCCATACAATTGCACATCACTATAGCATCACCCCACACGTATCATGAGGAAAAAACTGATGACAAAGTCCTAACCAATAGCTTCAAGATACAGGCTTCCTAGCTCCAAGAGAGGCATGATTGGAAAGGTTGAATCTCCACTACAAAATCTGTGTTCAAAGGATGATTCATCTGCCTTAGCGCAAAACTTGCTTTGAACCTTTTCTTTTTTCATTTTCTAAAATGTTGGTTGTAAAATGTTGGCTCTTATATGCTTTCCAGATGTAGCCTAGTAAGTTTTGACTTGATGAATAGAACTCTGCTCAGACCTATGCTTGTTATCTGTATGAACTCTCTAGCCATTGGTAGAGACAATGTACCATGTGGTTATGAATAGAACAACATGAGC